>NC_081196.1:46975147-47597647 GCF_902713425.1 Acipenser ruthenus | reverse complement strand
CAGCAACATATAGGCAAGGTTGATAAGGACTTCAGTTAAAATTCTGGTCTACCTGGATTAGTTTCTTGTGGTTTTACCCTAGAAGATAAATATCTAGAATATGGGAATATTGCCTGCAAGTGAGTAAAATGTTTTTCTTTCTTACGTTAGAAGTTGTTTCACCTTGAATGGAACTACCATATATTTGCAGAAATTAACTTTCAATGGATACTATGTCTCAAGTTAGAAATACGAGTTTCATTAGAGTTAATTTTGTTCAGTTTAAATAATAAGTAATGCAAATAAATACATAGTTTTAAGAATACAATTTTATCTATTTCTACCAACCTTCATTGTTTTGTCTGTTTCAGACCCCTCTACATAGGGGCAGGAATAGCCACAGTCAGTGTGACCACAAGCAGGCAGACAAGCAGCAGTGACCTCATCTTCAGAGCTCAACACTGAACCACAAGCATGTTGCAGGATGTTATATAGCAGTTTAGCTTAGGGCTCCTCTCAATTTCAAAAACCTCACAAAACAGCAAGAGAATGATATAGCAGTTTGGTGTACTGTAAAGCCTATAAAGTGAGATTTGGAGTGAAGATCTTTTACGAATGTTGAAGTATTGATGGATTAAATAATACTTAATATTTATGTAACTTCTGGACTTACAGAGACTAGGGTGAGTGAACTATGCATCAGCTGCATAATGGATTTAATTATGAGTTTTTGCCACTGAACAACACAAAAAAGTCCATAATGTCAAAGTGAAAAATAAAATCTACAAATTGTTCTAAATTAATTACAAATACAAAACAGAAAATAATTGATTGCATAAGTATTCACCCCCTTGAGTCAATATTTGGTAGAGGCACCTTTGGCAGCAATTACAGCCACGAGTCTATTTGTATAAGTCTCTACCAGCTTTGCACATCTGGACACTGCAATTTTTGCATCTTCACGAGCTTTCCAGGCCCTGACGCAGAGAAGCATCCCCATAGCATGATGCTGCCACCACCATGCTTCACGGTAGGGATGGTGTTCTCAGGATGATGTGCGGTGTTAGGCTTGCGCCAAACATAGCGCTTAGCGTTGTGGCCAAAAAGCTCTATTTTGGTCTCATCACACCATAGAATCTTCTTCCACTTGGTCTCAGAGTCTCCCACATGCCTTCTGGCAAACTCTAGCCGAGATTTGATGCAAGTTTTTTTCAACAATGGCTTTCTTTTTGCCACTCTCCCATAAAGGCCAGTTTTGTAAAGCACCCGGGCTATTGTTGCCGTATGCACAGTGTCTCCCAGCTCAGCCGTGGAAGACTGTAACTCCTTTAGAGTTGCCATAGGCCTCTTGGTGGCCTCCCTGGCTAGTGCCCTTCTCGCCCGGATACTCAGTTTTTGAGGACAGCCTTTTCTAGACAGATTCACAGTTGTGCCATATTCTCTCCATTTCTTAATAATGGACTTTACTGTGCTCCGGGGGATATTCAATGCCTTGGAAATGTTCTTATATCCTACCCGATTGGTGCTTTTGAAGAACCTTATTCCGGATTTGCTTTGAATGTTCCTTCATCTTCATGATGTAGTTTTTGTTAGGAAATGTACTAACCAACTGTGGGACCTCCCAGAGACAGGTGTATTTAACCTGAAATCATGTGAAACACCTTAATTGCACACAGGTGGACACCATTCAACTAATTATGTGACTTCTAAAGACAATTGGTTGCACCAGAGCTTATTTAGGTGTGTCATAGCAAAGGGAGTGAATACTTATGCAATCAATTATTTTCAGTTTTATATTTGTAATTAATTTAGAACAATTTGTAGATTTTATTTTTCACTTTTCACTTTTTGTGTTGATCAGTAGCAAAAACTCCTAATTAAATCCATTTTGATTCCATTTGTAACACAATAAAATGTGGAAAAGTCCAAGGGGGGTGAATACTTTTGAGTGTCACTGTGTGTGTATATATATATATATATATATATATATATATATATATATATATATATATATATATATATATATATATATAATGATAAGTCAGTCCGTCCTATAACCTCCAGATGTCCACATGACCAAATACAAATTCCCCATAAACTGATCTAAAGAATAAATAAGTTATTAACACATTAACTATTGGCTAATGAGTAATTATAGCTATAGAAATTGAGTCAATCAAGGCTTTTGGTTTTAGAAAAAGAAAAAAAACATGACTGTGCCAGATTACAAAATGTACATCAGTACCCATTTGCAGTCATGCACTGTGACGACAATATATTTTTCATAATCTGCCATTTATCTTTAGAACATTATAGAAAGGCTTTAGTAGACAGACATTTGAAATTACTGAAAAAAGAGATCTTAAAGTTGCAACCCTTAGCATATATTAAAAACCAAATTGTAACCAGAGATATATTTTTTTAAAATATTGCTCGAGCAGGAATATGTATTTTAAAGATCCTCAAGGAGGCTAGTAATCCAAGATTCAGGGCCACACTGTAAATGGCACTGCCTATATCTTGAAGAAATACTTAAATAAAAATATTATAATAGAAATCCCAAATCCAAGAAAGAAGATAACCACTCTAATTTTTTTAAGCCTTTAAGAAATTGGATTTAAAGCTTGATTAGTCATTAGCCTTTTCTGTGTGTTAATTCATCATGTCAAAATTGGTAATGTTTAATTATTGTTAATTACACATATTAGGTGTACTCCACTGACATTGTGTGGTTGTAGGACTAATTTACAGGTCAGAAAACCTTTAAAAGATTGCATGAAATTCTCAAGGACTTATTCAAGTGTTAAAGCTTTGTGAACACAACAAAACAGCTGTCAAAAGCATTCTGTCTTAAAAAGACATAAATCCATTAAAATGAACACCCTCCCACCAACCCACATCCTTCACACACATGCATATACACAAACACACACAAGAAGAATACCAATTTCAAAAGATACCAAAATAAACTCAAGAACAAAGTGATTTTTATTTTTGTTCTTTATTAAAATGTCTTCATCTAGACAATGTGGGGAAGCTATAAAAAAAGGCCAACAAGATGCTCGGATATATTGTGATAAGTGTTGAATTTAAATCAAGGGAAGTAATGTTAAAACTTTACAATGCATTAGTAAGACCTCATCTAGAATATTGTGTTCAGTTCTGGTCACCTCGTTACAAAAAGGATATTGCTGCTCAAGAAAGAGTGCAAAGAAGAGCGACCAGAATTATCCCGGGTTTAAAAGGCATGTCGTATGCAGACAGGCTAAAAGAATTGAATCTATTCAGTCTCGAACAAAGAAGACTACGCGGTGATCTGATTCAAGCATTCAAAATGCTAAAAGGTATTGACAATGTCGACCCAGGGGACTTTTTCGACAAGGACCAGGAGTCACAAATGGAGATTAGATAAAGGGGCATTCAGAACAGAAAATAGGAGGCACTTTTCTACACAGAGAATTGTGAGGGTCTGGAACCCGCTCCCCAGTAATGTTGTTGAAGCCGACACCCTGGGATCCTTCAAGAAGCTGCTTGATGAGATTCTGGGATCAATAAGCTACTAACAACCAAAAGAGCAAGATGGGCCGAATGGCCTCCTCTCGTTTGTAAACTTTCTTATGTTCTTAAAATGTTTGTTTACTTAGGCATGAGCATGCTGTATATGCTATCCTGACACAGATACATGATTTACTAGCGCAGGATTAAAAAAAAAAAAAAAAAAAAAAAGAACAATATTTGGTTATCAGGCCAACATGCATTTGAATGTGATTTTTCTGCACTTCGACTGGCAGGATCACGACGTCACTTGTTGGATCCACCTTCACATTAGGACAGGATCAGCTGTATGCTGGGGAAAGGTGAGAATCCTTTTAATAAAACTTCCCATGTAGTTTGTTTAATGTTTGGTATCACTTATCCTCAAAATGGGCAAAATCTGCTACGATCACAAGATATATGGTGTCTGATTTAGTTGCTTGATAAGGAAGAAATCTAGATGGTGCTATTTTTTCATCAGCGTGTGTCAACATTCTATAGAACCATTGAATAGTAGACCCCTCTATCTGGTAAATAGGGGCATATTAATCAAGCTTGTAAAAACTGAAGCATTTCACTTTTTTTTTTTTTTTTTTTATAAATTTAGTCGTTGCCAATTATTTTTTATTATTTTCTCCCCAATTTGGAATGGCCAATTATTTTATTATGCTCAGCTCACCGCTACCACCCCAGGGCTGACTCTGGAGGGCGAAGACAAACACACGCTGTCCTCCGAAGCGTGGGCCAATTGAGCGCCGCCCCCTGGGAGCTCCCATCCTCGGTCGGCAAAGGAATAGCCTGGACTCGAACTCGCGATGTCCAGACTATAGGGCACATCCTGCACTGCACGTGGAGTGCCTTTACTGGATGCGCCACTCGGGACCCCCGGCATTTCACTTATTGTTCATTACAATGGATTTTGTATCATCCCGCAACCACGCTGGGTTTCACTGAGGTCATTGTGATAGAGCTGATTGTTTTAATATTTTCAATATTGTTTTTCAAAGTGTGCTAAATCAGTTTTTCCTGTTGCTATGGCCAACGGTTTCATCCTAGGAATCTGAAAAATAGTAATGGCATTTGCAAAGTTGTTTCTATTATCAATAATTGTATTAAGAGTTCCAAAATAATGCAATGTAAACAAAAACTGACAAGTTTAAATATCTTTTAATTGATTTTTAAAAAACAAATTAAAAAAATGGACTAACTGAAGGTGACATGTTTTCTGATTGATTTGGTAATGAAGTGCCACATAACACTGCAGTCTAGGGAATGGCTACAGGAAAGATAACTTACTGTTACAGGAGCCTCCTTTTTAGCTGATATTACAGATAGGCAGCCCAGACAAGGTCTTGGACGTCTCTTTGGGTTGGCTTCGAATTGTCTCTTTTCTCTGATCGGAATGTCTGGAGGGGAGGTGGCCTTCTGGTAAGATAGCAATAAGATTTAAAAAATGACATCTCTGTAAAAATTAAAAAAGGCAGTACCCCACCATCAAGTATAATTTTACACTAAAATATTTTGTCTTATTAACTTTAATTAACACCAACGATATTCATCCACAAATTAGTTCATTGTGTAAACATATCCCAGGGTTTCTACTGCGCATCTCCTTCTACCTTCCTTAGCTCCACACATTCCCACAATCCCCTTCTGCTACTGCACACTCTGAAAAGAGATCCCACTGGATGAGATTGTTTATTACATCTTTAAAGGGAGCGTATAAAACCAATGAACTACTCCATTGCATGTTAAACTTATTTTCGATCAACCAATGAGTTAGAAATAAGTGTGCATGACATGGCCAGTGACTGTGACTTATTCGTGCTGCAAATGATTTGATGTTACACCACCACTCTCTTACTTCAGACAAACACCACAACCCCTAGTCCTTTACACATTTACACATTTTTTATAAACAAAACACAAAACATCCATATAAGATGGATATGTGTAAAAGATCTGAATCATTGATATGTCCAGAGGGTGAAACAATGTGGCAGGAAAATGGTTCATTTTTATGGGACAGCACTGGTAATGGAACCTAAGTTAAAAAAAATAAAAATAAAATCAGGAAGATAAGCTGTGTACCAAACATAGACAATAACTCAAAAGTGAATTAAGTTTCCGATTGTATACCTGGCTATACACAGTTACTACTGATATAAAGACATTTTGGCTCATCTAACCTAGGTCTATGGCATATCCTGAACACAGATTATTACAAAAATATGATTTCAAACAGCATACAAATGTAAGGGGACAGAGAAAAATAATAATTTGAATCTATCTGTCTCTCTAATGCGGGTTCCTAAACATCACGTTGTAATTCTAATTACCTTTTCTTGTCCCTTGTCAAATCTACCCCATACTGTGCTGGCTTAGCCGCCTCCAGCATCTTCACCATCTCCATCCAGCAAGGATACAACACCAGGAGAAGCAGGTCTTTTTTTACAAATCTGAAAAAAATACATTTGTATTTTAGATGTAATTTCTTGTCACGGGACATTATGTAAATGCTATTATCCATGGTGCTTACGACAAACATTTACACTTGGGTCTCTTTGAGAAAGACATTACTAAATCTCAACAAAGAATTTGCCATGCTTACAATTTGCCTATGCTTATGTATACTGTAACACAGCAGGGAGGGGGTTAAAGCCTCCATGAGTGGAAAACATGTGTGGAATGCACATTTGTTTAGTTTAATTGTTTTGGTTGATTGTTTCTTTGATTTGTTAATTGTTTTATTATTAATTATCCCCTGCACCTGGTAGCTATTGTTAAATTAAAACCAGGTGCAGGGTATTTAAGAGAGGCAGCTAGTCTGCTCAAGGCTGCTGAGGAGAAGGAGGCAGAAAGGTGTGCTCTGCTTCCTGGCAGTCATGAGCTAAAAAGTAAGTGCTGTATAAAACCAGTGTGTTTTGTAAGGACGGGGAAACAGTGTAGATGTCCCGTGTTAGCCAGGGTGTTCCTGTGTGTTAGTTAGTGCTCGTACCGAGCTAGGTGTTTATTTTGTGTGTTTTGTTTAATTTTTGTGTTGATTAAAAATAGCGCACCAGCGCTTAAAATCCATTTCTGTGTGCCGGGTCTATTTTTAAAGGGGCAACGAACCCGAGTGGGTGAAGATCTTTTACATTTGGTGTCAGAAAGTGTGGGCGCCCCTACGACCCAGGCAGATTAATAGAAAGGCCGCTGCTCAGAAGGAGCAGCTGGAGAGATGGGAGAGAGAGATGGGGTTGGCACCGCAAAAGAGACAGGAGCGGGAGCCAACCGAATTGGAGCGGTTACTCCGCAGTCTCCAGAGCCCAGAGGGGAGGAGCCGACGCTTCCAGAGCCCAGAGGGGAGATGCCGCCGCTTCCAGAGCCCAGAGGGGAGGAGCCGCCGCTTCCAGAGCCCAGAGGGGAGGAGCCGCCGCTTCCAGAGCCCAGAGGGGAGGAGCCGCCGCTTCCAGAGCCCAGAGGGGAGGAGCCGCCGCTTCCAGAGCCCAGAGGGGAGGAGCCGCCGCTTTCAGAGCCCAGAGGGGAGGAGCCACTGTTGCCAGAGTCACCGGTGGAAGTCAAGGGGGAGGATGTGCCGCCTCCCCTGCAAGCCAGTCCGGCGTTGCCGAGGGAGGTCCCTTGTCCCGGCAGCGTGGACACCAGGCCGGAATGCCCAGACCTCCCTCCGCTTGACCTGGCTCCCAGGTCGCAGTACAGCCAGGCACAGTCGCCTGCCTGGTCCCTTGCTTCACTCCCCCTGGAATCCCAGACGTCGCTGCGCAGGATGAAGACGTCACTGCGCAAAAGGCAGACGTCGCTGGCGCTCCCCCTGCTGATTGCTCCATTCCGCCTACCTACTGCTCCGCTCCCCCTGAGATTCAAGACGTCGCTGCGCCGGTCCACAGCCACGCGCCTCTGCCTGCCAGTCCTAGCTCCCGGTCACCGGCCTGCGCTGTGGTCGCCCTGGACAAGCCGTCTGGGTCCCTCCTCGTCGGTCCTAGGTCCATCCCTGGAAACGCCGGAGGGACCAACCCACCCTCAAGCCCGCCGTGGAAGAGGGCGACAATTGACATTGCTGGACTTGAGGGTGGGTGGTCATTTAAGGGTGGAGGGAGGTGGCCGTCGAGTGGCCGGTGTCTTGAAAAGACAAGGGGGGGGGAAGTGTAACACAGCAGGGAGGGGGTTAAAGCCTCCATGAGTGGAAAACATGTGTGGAATGCACATTTGTTTAGTTTAATTGTTTTGGTTGATTGTTTCTTTGATTTGTTAATTGTTTTATTATTAATTATCCCCTGCACCTGGTAGCTATTGTTAAATTAAAACCAGGTGCAGGGTATTTAAGAGAGGCAGCTAGTCTGCTCAAGGCTGCTGAGGAGAAGGAGGCAGAAAGGTGTGCTCTGCTTCCTGGCAGTCATGAGCTAAAAAGTAAGTGCTGTATAAAACCAGTGTGTTTTGTAAGGACGGGGAAACAGTGTAGCTGTCCCGTGTTAGCCAGGGTGTTCCTGTGTGTTAGTTAGTGCTCGTACCGAGCTAGGTGTTTATTTTGTGTGTTTTGTTTAATTTTTGTGTTGATTAAAAATAGCGCACCAGCGCTTAAAATCCATTTCTGTGTGCCGGGTCTATTTTTAAAGGGGCAACGAACCCGAGTGGGTGAAGATCTTTTACAATACATATACATCTCCTGCCACGTAAACTCTAAACGATGAACATGACATATCAACAGTATGTACAGGATAGAATAAGAATTAGCAATGAAATGTTTAATCACAGTCTGATGAGGGATTATCCAGATGTATGTAAAACTGTGTGACATTCACAATCTTGTATATTATCATTAATGTATACTCTATAATGTTGATGCTAAGTTTCCTGTCAATTGGATAAACAGTTTGTAACAAATTGTGTGTGTGTGTGTACAGCCACCTCCACTTCATCCCCTTCGCAATGGATTTCATCCCCAGCTGGGGATAACAGAGCTGGTATAAAATTCCAACTGTAGTCTCCCTTGGAGCACCAGACAGTGGCATGAATAAAGAGATTAGAAATTGCCCGCTTAGAGGGTATAAACTATCTCTTTAAAGTTTAAAATTACCAGCTTTTAGTGGTTGGTGTCCAGTCGTCATTTTTTACAGTTTCTTCGTTTCACTTTTCCTTTTGTTCAGTCATCCTGGTGCAATATATATATATATATATATATATATATATATATATATAAAATAAAGAGCTAGTTATAACTTTTAAATGAATCTTAACCTCAAAAACACTATCAGGGGGTCCTCGAGTGGCTCACCTGGTAAAAGCGTGGTTGTGTGGTCATACAGCACAGGTTCGCGTCCTGGCTGTGCAAAGTTGTCGGTCTTCGCTGTGAATTCCAAAGGGAGCGTAACATTGGCTCTGGCACTCCCGTGGGTTAGGGAAGCAAAAACAAAAGGGACTGTTTCTCCTCATTGCGCTACAGTGAACCCTGCTGGCCAGGCGCCCTGTGAGCTCAAAAGCGGACACCTGCAGGGCTGGCCTTTGTCCTCCAGAGGTCAGTAGCTCGCTGACATCCGCTCTCGAGTTCCTGGGTGTAAAAGAGGATAATAGTTTGGTTGTGGGATCGGAGGACGCCCACTGAACCTTTGGATCTCCTGAGCTGTGTAAGGAATTGCTGCGATGAGGAGAAAAAATAATTGGACATTCCAAATTGGGGAGAAAATCGGGGGTAAAATAATTGGGCACACTAAATGTATATATACATAACTTCACGTCTGTCCCCAGGCAGGACGATTGAGATATTCGGTAAAGAAACAATGCTATAATTAATCCCTGTAATTACGCCAATTACAGATGTTTCTTTTGCTCCTAAATTATATTGGGATGGTCAGTAAATCATTTGCTGACAATTGCATCATTCACAGAAGGTGTGCGGCAGGTGTGGGATTAATTGGGCCTATTTATATCCCCATCGCTCACAACTTCTTAATTTCATTTTCAGAAATTGTAAAACAGTTTGTGTTAACTCTATAGACACCAGCCCCCTATATACCAACTAAAGTCCATTTATATTAAATATTTAAGTACGAGCATCCCAGGGAGAAAACTAGAATAGCAAATGAGCAAGTGTGCTCAGGTCAGTGCTTTGTGGTAACTGCAGGTATTTGCTTCACACTGCTGAATGACCAATAGCCACCCAGTACTGTACATTGCAAATGGGCTGTTTCATCTGAGCTCAACTGTGTTAACCCTGACCTAGTCGAGGTTAGTGAACCCTGTTGTTCTGATTATCAACATAATGTCAATAAATCTTACAACACTGCATCACACACTTAAAGCAGTTTTTGGCAAAAACACCCACCACCACTGTCAAGTGCATAGGAAAAACAACCATAGTTTAACTGCAGTGGAGAAGATTGGATTTAAATAATTGCAAAATACTGCATGTTTGTATATTGAAATAATGAACATGTTAATGATTATTAAAAATACCAATTGTAGTTGTTTTTTTTCAGACAAACATAAAACTGTAGGCCACACTTTAGTTCGAGGACCAATTTATAAAACATCTACAATTTAAAGGTTTTGACAATTCTTATCCAGGAATACGGTTTTTACGAAAAACAAAATGTTTACATTACTAGTATCAAGCCTCGTGTCATACTATTAAGTAATTAAAAGACATTATAAATCCCTTTGTAACACTGCATTGCTACAACCTGTTATTACTATTTATGCAATAATACATTTCGAGATGCTTTATGTAAAAACTGCAGGATCTATTCAGTTGTTCTAAACTGGGTTAAAGTAAGGAATAAGGAAGATGACCATATAGCACGTGTGCAGTATTTAGACAGATCTGCTACAGTCCTCATTAAATGCACCTGCATTTTAAAACTGTTGTTAAAATGCATTTCCACTCCACGTACGACATGCTTCCGTTTTCCCGTGTGCTACTATGCTTTCAAATCTGAACACAAAAATATATACAAGTGCTTATCTGGTTCCTAGTAGCTGATTGATCTCAAAACCTGGTCAGGTCTGGTCTTAAAGGATCCCAGTGATTCAGCATCAACAACATGTCTCGGTAACCCATTCCATACCATCACCAACCTCTGTGTAGTATGTCTCCACCAATTGGTGTCCTCTGGTCTGGTGTTAGTGCTGTGCTTTAAGTAGTGACTACAGTTACATTATTCCTGTAACAGATCTTCATAAGACCCGTCTGATTAATCTCTTCAGGGACGCATTATCTTTTTTGTAGTGCAGGGACCAGAAGCAACATAGTATTCCAAGTATGGTCACTAAGTGCATTTTTAAACTTCTGTTTGACAAATTCAGAAATGGCAAATAAACCATAAAGCCTGTAAAAATGTGGATTTTCTTCTCTTGCCCAGCTTAATTCCAATAGAAATGTGTGAAATGTCCTTTCAAGAACAAGACTCTTCATTTACTTTTAAACAGCCAACCTTTAGTTAACATCCCCAGCAAAACCCTGTCAGCAAACAGTTTAAAGCGATATTTTCTAATGTATCATAATAGTCATTTATTTAAAACAAAACAAAATAGACAAGAACAACATTGCAGGCCTTTTGTAAGCTGTGCTGTTTCTTTAATATACATTTTCTTTCTACCAACCTTTTTTCCTTTGCCCGTTTCAGACCCCTCTTGCTTGGGGGCAGCAATAGCCACAGTCAGTGTGACCACAATCAGGCAGACAAGCAGCAGTGACCTCATCTTCATAGCTCAACACTGAGCCACAAGCAGGGTGCAGGGGGTTATATAACACCTTAGTTTAGGGCTCCTCTCAAAAGGTCAGAAACCTTACAAAACGTAGAGGTTATGGTACAATACTGGGTGGTAACATGTTTTTTTTTTTATTTTAACAAAACTAGCAATTATACTAAAGAGAAAGTTCAGTACAAATTGCAGATATACAGCAGTTTACCTACTGCACAGAAACTACAACTAGGCTACAAGATGAGTTAACATACCTAGTTTTGGGGGATGAACAAATGTCTTTTCTGAACTGCAGTTGTATTTTCCTCTGAAACGGAAAACATTTTGGGGGTATGTCTGCACTTGTGAGATGTCTTGCTTAAGTGTCAAATGTCATATAATGTCCTTGGCAGAGGTCAAGGTAAAAAATGAGGATTACAATTTAGGAATATGCCTTTAATATACATGGTCATGTGCTTTCTTTTAGGAGTGAGACTTGACATGCCTGCCAATGAGACTGCTAAATTCTGATTTTGTTTTTGCTTTTCTTGACAGAGAGCCAAGACTTATATTTACTCTAGCTGTTTTACTAAAGCAACAGGTCCCATCACCTTGACTTGTGTTCGAGAGACGATCCCGGATAACACATCTGACCTAACTAAACAGCACATCATTAAAAATCAACTTTAAAAAGGGTAAAATCCTTTTTGTTTATATCTCACACATTTCTTGTAAGTCCTGTAATGTCCCTTATTTATGTAAGCAGCTTCAAGTGAAATTGTAATACCTTTTGAGATGTTTGTAATCATTCCGAGTGGCTCATGTTCCAATTACTCAATAACTATGTGCTAAGGTGCTTTGACCTGAGTTCAGAAGCTGCTCTTCTGTTCTATTTACCAGCTACAGTACAAGTGTGTTCAATTGTTAAAGTTCCTGATTGCACCACTAAATAAACCCGGTTTCAGTGGGTCTTAACACAGTGCTCAATTGTCTATTTGGGACCCCATTGCACTGTCATCAGAATCGCTTCAGTGAATATGTTAATGATGGGGCAGGCGCTCTATAACAGGGCAAGACGAGGCAAGTCTTCAGAATACCATTTCATTGTAGTATTTTTTTACATTTTCCCTCCATTTATGCGCCACAGAATCTGGGGCAAACTCCTTTTGCGTTTGCACTTGCATTTGCACTGTGATCAGAATACAGCCCTAAGAGTATTAGTTTATAGACAGTAACAGTTTAAGATGTTTCTGTTAATAAAAGGTTTTTAAAACATACTTTTCATGTATTTTCCTTGAGAAACTATATAAAATAGGTAGGAAATGAAAAAATGATTTAAATGAATGTTTTTTGTTTTTAAATCAAGTGATTTAATTATTGATTTAAATCAGTGACTTCAATCGACTTGATTTAAATCAGCCAACCCTGCAGTCAACACTCACATATCCGACCCTATAAAAATTTGACTTCAGTGACAGTTAAACGAGTGTGACACATATCTGATTATTTTATTTTGGCCCGTTCCAACCCTTGTCAGTTTTTTCAGGGAACACAAAAAAGATACAATGTCAAAAATACATAGCTGAAAGGACTGTGTTTTAAAATACGTAGGCTTCCATTTAGATGTACTGTAGTTGGTTTTGTTGGAACAGTACTATATTTTCAATAGAAGTATTTTAATTCAGAATGATATGATTCTGAAAATATCACTTGCCAAAAGAGATGACTGTGGACACGTGAACTGTAATACAGTACATACTTTGAAATCTGGTATGTATTGTAGCAGTACGTAAATTTCCCCATTAACGGCCCAACAGCAAAATGATATCAAAATGTTACCCATCAGGGCCGTTTCTAGCCTTTTGGGGGCCCTAAGCAGGATTTGATTTGGGGGCCTCCCTTCACTGTAGCCCACTCCACTTGGCACGACATCAAACCAACATAGGCTTAAGCCTACTGTCTTGTAAATGTTTGTATGAGCACACATATGTACGAGCAAACATACAATGAACAAATAAAGACGTAAAGAATAAAGAGGGACCTGTTAGCAGCAACATCATCTTTTATTAACAAAAGGCAGTGAAAACAAAGTCTGGAATAGGGTTGCCACCTTTGAGATATGAAAATACTGGACGCCCCATCCCCTCCTATTGTCTTCTTCTTCATTTGTCTCTGCCATTGTGACTAACGTTACAGTATGCTACTTAATAGTTTTCATTCAAAAGGCTGATGAATGATGCATGATTCCATGATGGCCCTGGGCATGACTCACTCACTAACAAAATCTGTAAATTATTTGAAAACTGATCACTGTGATTATTTATGAAAATCAATTTAAAAGAAAATATATTTATTTATTTATTTATTGCTAGGGGGGCCCCTAGCGGCAGGGGGCCCTAAGCAGTCGCTTATGTCGCTTATACCTAGAAACGGCACTGTTACCCATGCACAGAACTGCGTAAAAGGCAAAAAGCAATGCAATTTAGCAAAAGATTTTAAAAAAAACACCAGTTTCCACAATTATAACAGTATCCAAAGCCAGTATTTAAAATTGCAGAACATAGTGCTCGATAAGGCCCTAATGTCACAGTTCACTTGCAAATGAAAATGCACAAAAGCAACTAAAGATCACAGATTTAAAAAGAAATATAAAAATGCATCACAGTATCTAAAACTGTTTAATGACTTTTACATTAGCGTAGCTTCTCGTTCACTTTGTTTTTGCTGCATTTTCGTCTTGTGAAATTGGAGGAAGTGCTGTGTAACTGCACAATAAAGACAGACTGATTTGGCATGGGAGAAAAAAAAAAGTGGGTTGTGACAGATAACAAGTACATTGTAACACTGAATAGATGGGCTTTGTATCAGAAAACTGGAGACGGAGTCGGAAATCATGTGTGACGGGTAAGTGCATTCAATTGTGACATTATTTACATACAGTATATATATATAAAATGGGGATTGATTTTATTCTTAATGCAGGGCGGTAAAACGCGACTAACCTGTATCTGGGTAACGGATAACCGAATGCTGACTGTATGTAGTTGGTGCTTTGGTTGGCAACAATGCATGTCTATATTGTCCCAATGGAGGATGATTATAGAGCATAATTTCTCAACAGCTGGTTGTTTTTGCTAATAGCGAGTTATAAATAAAAAGTAACTTGGAGCAGTGCATAGTTACAAGTATGGGGGCATTACTTTATTAATGCACGGCCTATTTTAAAGTGGGTGGGGCTAACCAAATCATTAAAAGTGGGTGGAGTTAACAAAATAATTTAAAGAGGTGGGGCTAACCAAATCATTTAAATGGGGCGGGGTTAGTGTCGACGCATAGGAGGGGCACGCCTGGTCACGTGCCCCCCCAGATTTCTGCCAGGCAGTGGCTTAAACAATGTGTTAGGATCGTTCACACTGAAACATGTGTAAGAAATTGCAATATTGTTATATTTTTCGCTTCCCATTATAGCGGGGCGGACGTGGCATGGGCGGCGCTGATTTTTCTTTTCGCTCACGGAAAGAACTTTTTATTTACCGCGTTGCTATCAACCAATGAGAATACATAAGCAAGCTGTACTTGCTCAACCCCAAACACAGATGCATGAAACATATAGGCTATGATTACTGTATATTATTATTATTATTATTATTTATTTCTTAGCAGACGCCCTTATCCAGGGCGACTTACAATTGTTACAACATATCACATTATACATTATTTCACAGTATACAGATATCACATTATTTTTACATACAATTACCCATTTATACAGTTGGGTTTTTACTGGAGCAATCTAGGTAATGTACCTTGCTCAAGGGTACAACAGCAGTGTCCCCCACTGGGGATTGAACCCACAACCCTCCGGTCAAAAGTCCAGAGCCCTAACCACTACTCCACACTGCTGCCCCTAGCCTAGCTACTACACATATAGATGTGGTAGAGGACATCTACTATGTAATGAGTAGCCTATGTATTTACATAGAATGCACTCGCCTCATGACATATCTTATTGCCAGCTGACCTCTCCAGCAGCCAGCCTACTAATAAGATTATCATTTTTCACGGATTGTGCAGCCAGCTTCATCAAGGGACGGTAACCAAGTCCATCCAGGTCTTGGAGATGGAGTGGTGGTAAATGTACAACCTGTTATTAATTGAATAACTAAAGAAATAAATCAGAATGAAAGCAGTTCTGGACGCTGCTGAGAGAAAACCGGCAAAACTGTTTCAATTCCTGAGTTCGGTTACCTACTTGTTTTCATTCTGATTATTTGTTTAGGCTACAACGTGTCCGTCAGCGAATGTCAGTGCAGTGTGATACCAAAAAAAATGAGTGGTTGGATTTGCTGTCAATCAACCCAAGTTTTTTGTTGGATCAGCTGTTTGTACATTTTTTTGTGTGTTTAAATGCGCTGTAGTCAATGTAGTTAATGCAACTGTGTGCACAAGTCCCTCCTCTCCCAAACCTCCAGAAGATTAGGTACCATCGGCAGTCCTGCGTCAGTCAAAGAGTAATTACATTAGTCAGGATTTGTGAAATTAAATAAAATGGTTTGCTTTGCTTTGAACACCAAATGTGAAATGAACAACCATAAGTACGAATGAAATTATATATAGTTATTTATTATCAAAATGTGAAATTTGATGCGCATGTTAAAAGTTCAAGTCCTTTGCTTCGTATTTCCTTTTTTGTTTTTAAACGGAAGTGTTCTGAACTGAATCTCTCTTTTTAACTATTTTGCACAACAGTGTATTTGGTTATTGGATCTTCTTTTTTTAAAAAAAAGTTCTTTATTTTTCGACAATAAAACGTCAATGCACTAATAAGAAATCAGGTTGCCAATTTCACCACTGTGACTATTCACCTTAAAAAAGTTACCATTGCCACCCTCTCCCGAAAAAAAATCCTGGCTACGCCACTGTTGCCAGGGTTTATTATTTAAAAATGCGCAGTTTATTTCAAACTTTCAAAACATAATAACATAACAAAGAGTGTCTAAGACCCTTCACCGTTATATTTGTTCTCGTGTGTGACTTTCACTTTTTCAGTCAGCGAAAATATGTGCTAAAACGGAGTGAATTTGAGCCCTGTTAAAATGGCAAAAATACAGCTACGTTTGGAGTTTTTCTACAACAAAAAAGCTAAACCTCCAACGCCTCTTTCCATCCACCTCCGGTTGCTTCATTCCGGAGGTACATGCAATATATATATATATATATATATATATATATATATATATATATATATATATATATATATATATATATATATATATATATATATATATTTGCATGCCCCGGTAGCTAAATGCTTAGTTACGGCGCTGGGCAAAACCAAAGCCCATGGCCAGTATACAATATTTTTCTGTATGCATTATTTTCTGTTGAGCACTCCTGACACCGTTGAAACGGTGAGTCTCAGGTCGCCTGCGGATACATAAGTCCAATCATTGCGTCTGAACCTGGTGTGCAATCCCAAGGTAACTGCTCACTTTTAACACGATTTAAGACATTAATTCACGTTTTAAGTAATACAGTGTCCCCTTCAGACATGTTAAAGGAGAGATTCGGAAATAACATTCAAACCTATGCGCGAGTAAATACCATCCTAACTCCTAACATCCAAAAAAAAAGAAAAAAGAAAAAAAAATAACAATAATTAATATATATATATATATATATATATATATATATATATATATATATATATATATATATATATATATATATATATATATTTGCATGCCCCGGTAGCTAAAAGCTTAGTTACGGCTCTGGGCAAAACCAACGCCCTTGGCCAGTATACTACTATGCATTCGTATCTATGTGTATATGGTAGCTAGCGGTATACCGGCTCTTAAGGTAGCTTGTTTTGGAGCAGCAGGACAAGCTCGCCATCCCGCCCGCTGCTTTCCTGCTCACCAAAACACAACGCACCCAGGGGAGAGATACCATGGTAAATAGGTAACCTATTTACCATGGTATCCCTCCCCTGCGGCGGCTGCTCTTGATCTCCGGCTGCTCTTGATCTCCGTGAACGCACCCGCTGTCACATTGAAGCGCTTGAAAACACAGCACAACATTCCCTAATAACACTTGCAATGCATTATGACTTCAAAGGTATGACTTTAAGTCTATGACATTATTATTTATTGATTTTATTTTGTTTTATTTCTTTGATCACCAACTGCCACGACAACACACTCGTTTTTTTTTTATGCAGTACTCCTGACGAACTTCACCCATTGACAGCATCGTACCGGCTCTTAAGGTAGCTTGTGTTGGAGCAGCAGGACAAGCTCGCCATCCCGCCCGCTGCTTTCCTGCTCACCAAAACACAACGCACCCAGGGGAGAGATACCATGGTAAATAGGTAACCTATTTACCATGGTATCCCTCCCCTGCGGCGGCTGCTCTTGATCTCCGGCTGCTCTTGATCTCCGTGAACGCACCCGCTGTCACATTGAAGCGCTTGAAAACACAGCACAACATTCCCTAATAACACTTGCAATGCATTATGACTTCAAAGGTATGACTTTAAGTCTATGACATTATTATTTATTGATTTTATTTTGTTTTATTTCTTTGCTCACCAACTGCCACGACAACAACTCGTTTTTTTTTTTTTTTATGCAGTACTCCTGACGAACTTCACCCATTGACCGCATCGTACCGGCTCTTAAGGTAGCTTGTGTTGGAGCAGCAGGACAAGCTCGCCATCCCGCCCGCTGCTTTCCTGCTCACCAAAACACAACGCACCCAGGGGAGAGATACCATGGTAAATAGGTTTGAAACCTATTTACCATGGTATCCCTCCCCTGCGGCGGCTGCTCTTCATCTCCGGCTGCTCTTGATCTCCGTGAACGCACCCGCTGTCACATTGAAGCGCTTGAAAACACAGCACAACATTCCCTAATAACACTTGCAATGCATTATGACTTCAAAGGTATGACTTTAAGTCTATGACATTATTATTTATTGATTTTATTTTGTTTTATTTCTTTGCTCACCAACTGCCACGACAACAACTCGTTTTTTTTTTTTTTTATGCAGTACTCCTGACGAACTTCACCCATTGACCGCATCGTACCGGCTCTTAAGGTAGCTTGTGTTGGAGCAGCAGGACAAGCTCGCCATCCCGCCCGCTGCTTTCCTGCTCACCAAAACACAACGCACCCAGGGGAGAGATACCATGGTAAATAGGAAACCTATTTACCATGGTATCCCTCCCCTGCGGCGGCTGCTCTTCATCTCCGGCTGCTCTTGATCTCCGTGAACGCACCCGCTGTCACATTGAAGCGCTTGAAAACACAGCACAACATTCCCTAATAACACTTGCAATGCATTATGACTTCAAAGGTATGACTTTAAGTCTATGACATTATTATTTATTGATTTTATTTTGTTTTATTTCTTTGATCATCAACTGCCACGACAACACACTCGTTTTTTTTTTTTTATGCAGTACTCCTGACGAACTTCACCCATTGCCCGCATCGTACCGGCTCTTAAGGTAGCTTGTGTTGGAGCAGCAGGACAAGCTCGCCATCCCGCCCGCTGCTTTCCTGCTCACCAAAACACAACGCACCCAGGGGAGAGATACCATGGTAAATAGGTAACCTATACCATGGTCAATAGGTAACCTATTTACCATGGTATCCCTCCCCTGCGGCGGCTGCTCTTGATCTCCGTGAACGCACCCGCTGTCACATTGAAGCGCTTGAAAACACAGCACAACATTCCCTAATAACACTTGCAATGCATTATGACTTCAAAGGTATGACTTTAAGTCTATGACATTATTATTTATTGATTTTATTTTGTTTTATTTCTTTGATCACCAACTGCCACGACAACACACTCGTTTTTTTTTTTATGCAGTACTCCTGACGAACTTCACCCATTGCCCGCATCGTACCGGCTCTTAAGGTAGCTTGTGTTGGAGCAGCAGGACAAGCTCGCCATCCCGCCCGCTGCTTTCCTGCTCACCAAAACACAACGCACCCAGGGGAGAGATACCATGGTAAATAGGAAACCTATTTACCATGGTATCCCTCCCCTGCGGCGGCTGCTCTTCATCTCCGGCTGCTCTTGATCTCCGTGAACGCACCCGCTGTCACATTGAAGCGCTTGAAAACACAGCACAACATTCCCTAATAACACTTGCAATGCATTATGACTTCAAAGGTATGACTTTAAGTCTATGACATTATTATTTATTGATTTTATTTTGTTTTATTTCTTTGATCATCAACTGCCACGACAACACACTCGTTTTTTTTTTTTTTTATGCAGTACTCCTGACGAACTTCACCCATTGCCCGCATCGTACCGGCTCTTAAGGTAGCTTGTGTTGGAGCAGCAGGACAAGCTCGCCATCCCGCCCGCTGCTTTCCTGCTCACCAAAACACAACGCACCCAGGGGAGAGATACCATGGTAAATAGGAAACCTATTTACCATGGTATCCCTCCCCTGCGGCGGCTGCTCTTCATCTCCGGCTGCTCTTGATCTCCGTGAACGCACCCGCTGTCACATTGAAGCGCTTGAAAACACAGCACAACATTCCCTAATAACACTTGCAATGCATTATGACTTCAAAGGTATGACTTTAAGTCTATGACATTATTATTTATTGATTTTATTTTGTTTTATTTCTTTGATCATCAACTGCCACGACAACACACTCGTTGTTTTTTTTTTATGCAGTACTCCTGACGAACTTCACCCATTGCCCGCATCGTACCGGCTCTTAAGGTAGCTTGTGTTGGAGCAGCAGGACAAGCTCGCCATCCCGCCCGCTGCTTTCCTGCTCACCAAAACACAACGCACCCAGGGGAGAGATACCATGGTAAATAGGTAACCTATACCATGGTCAATAGGTAACCTATTTACCATGGTATCCCTCCCCTGCGGCGGCTGCTCTTGATCTCCGTGAACGCACCCGCTGTCACATTGAAGCGCTTGAAAACACAGCACAACATTCCCTAATAACACTTGCAATGCATTATGACTTCAAAGGTATGACTTTAAGTCTATGACATTATTATTTATTGATTTTATTTTGTTTTATTTCTTTGATCACCAACTGCCACGACAACACACTCGTTTTTTTTTTTATGCAGTACTCCTGACGAACTTCACCCATTGCCCGCATCGTACCGGCTCTTAAGGTAGCTTGTGTTGGAGCAGCAGGACAAGCTCGCCATCCCGCCCGCTGCTTTCCTGCTCACCAAAACACAACGCACCCAGGGGAGAGATACCATGGTAAATAGGAAACCTATTTACCATGGTATCCCTCCCCTGCGGCGGCTGCTCTTCATCTCCGGCTGCTCTTGATCTCCGTGAACGCACCCGCTGTCACATTGAAGCGCTTGAAAACACAGCACAACATTCCCTAATAACACTTGCAATGCATTATGACTTCAAAGGTATGACTTTAAGTCTATGACATTATTATTTATTGATTTTATTTTGTTTTATTTCTTTGATCATCAACTGCCACGACAACACACTCGTTTTTTTTTTTTTATGCAGTACTCCTGACGAACTTCACCCATTGCCCGCATCGTACCGGCTCTTAAGGTAGCTTGTGTTGGAGCAGCAGGACAAGCTCGCCATCCCGCCCGCTGCTTTCCTGCTCACCAAAACACAACGCACCCAGGGGAGAGATACCATGGTAAATAGGTAACCTATTTACCATGGTATCCCTCCCCTGCGGCGGCTGCTCTTGATCTCCGTGAACGCACCCGCTGTCACATTGAAGCGCTTGAAAACACAGCACAACATTCCCTAATAACACTTGCAATGCATTATGACTTCAAAGGTATGACTTTAAGTCTATGACATTATTATTTATTGATTTTATTTTGTTTTATTTCTTTGCTCACCAACTGCCACGACAACACACTCGTTTTTTTTTTTATGCAGTACTCCTGACGAACTTCACCCATTGCCCGCATCGTACCGGCTCTTAAGGTAGCTTGTGTTGGAGCAGCAGGACAAGCTCGCCATCCCGCCCGCTGCTTTCCTGCTCACCAAAACACAACGCACCCAGGGGAGAGATACCATGGTAAATAGGAAACCTATTTACCATGGTATCCCTCCCCTGCGGCGGCTGCTCTTCATCTCCGGCTGCTCTTGATCTCCGTGAACGCACCCGCTGTCACATTGAAGCGCTTGAAAACACAGCACAACATTCCCTAATAACACTTGCAATGCATTATGACTTCAAAGGTATGACTTTAAGTCTATGACATTATTATTTATTGATTTTATTTAGTTTTATTTCTTTGATCACCAACTGCCACGACAACACACTCGTTTTTTTTTTTTATGCAGTACTCCTGACGAACTTCACCCATTGCCCGCATCGTACCGGCTCTTAAGGTAGCTTGTGTTGGAGCAGCAGGACAAGCTCGCCATCCCGCCCGCTGCTTTCCTGCTCACCAAAACACAACGCACCCAGGGGAGAGATACCATGGTAAATAGGAAACCTATTTACCATGGTATCCCTCCCCTGCGGCGGCTGCTCTTCATCTCCGGCTGCTCTTGATCTCCGTGAACGCACCCGCTGTCACATTGAAGCGCTTGAAAACACAGCACAACATTCCCTAATAACACTTGCAATGCATTATGACTTCAAAGGTATGACTTTAAGTCTATGACATTATTATTTATTGATTTTATTTTGTTTTATTTCTTTGATCATCAACTGCCACGACAACACACTCGTTTTTTTTTTTTTTATGCAGTACTCCTGACGAACTTCACCCATTGCCCGCATCGTACCGGCTCTTAAGGTAGCTTGTGTTGGAGCAGCAGGACAAGCTCGCCATCCCGCCCGCTGCTTTCCTGCTCACCAAAACACAACGCACCCAGGGGAGAGATACCATGGTAAATAGGTAACCTATTTACCATGGTATCCCTCCCCTGCGGCGGCTGCTCTTGATCTCCGTGAACGCACCCGCTGTCACATTGAAGCGCTTGAAAACACAGCACAACATTCCCTAATAACACTTGCAATGCATTATGACTTAAAAGGTATGACTTTAAGTCTATGACATTATTATTTATTGATTGTATTTTGTTTTATTTCTTTTATCACCAACTGCCACGACAACACACTCGTGTTTTTTTTTTTTATGCAGTACTCCTGACGAACTTCACCCATTGACCGCATCGTACCGGCTCTTAAGGTAGCTTGTGTTGGAGCAGCAGGACAAGCTCGCCATCCCGCCCGCTGCTTTCCTGCTCACCAAAACACAACGCACCCAGGGGAGAGATACCATGGTAAATAGGTAACCTATTTACCATGGTATCCCTCCCCTGCGGCGGCTGCTCTTGATCTCCGGCTGCTCTTGATCTCCGTGAACGCACCCGCTGTCACATTGAAGCGCTTGAAAACACAGCACAACATTCCCTAATAACACTTGCAATGCATTATGACTTCAAAGGTATGACTTTAAGTCTATGACATTATTATTTATTGATTTTATTTTGTTTTATTTCTTTGCTCACCAACTGCCACGACAACAACTCGTTTTTTTTTTTTTTATGCAGTACTCCTGACGAACTTCACCCATTGACCGCATCGTACCGGCTCTTAAGGTAGCTTGTGTTGGAGCAGCAGGACAAGCTCGCCATCCCGCCCGCTGCTTTCCTGCTCACCAAAACACAACGCACCCAGGGGAGAGATACCATGGTAAATAGGAAACCTATTTACCATGGTATCCCTCCCCTGCGGCGGCTGCTCTTCATCTCCGGCTGCTCTTGATCTCCGTGAACGCACCCGCTGTCACATTGAAGCGCTTGAAAACACAGCACAACATTCCCTAATAACACTTGCAATGCATTATGACTTCAAAGGTATGACTTTAAGTCTATGACATTATTATTTATTGATTTTATTTTGTTTTATTTCTTTGATCACCAACTGCCACGACAACACACTCGTTTTTTTTTTTATGCAGTACTCCTGACGAACTTCACCCATTGCCCGCATCGTACCGGCTCTTAAGGTAGCTTGTGTTGGAGCAGCAGGACAAGCTCGCCATCCCGCCCGCTGCTTTCCTGCTCACCAAAACACAACGCACCCAGGGGAGAGATACCATGGTAAATAGGAAACCTATTTACCATGGTATCCCTCCCCTGCGGCGGCTGCTCTTCATCTCCGGCTGCTCTTGATCTCCGTGAACGCACCCGCTGTCACATTGAAGCGCTTGAAAACACAGCACAACATTCCCTAATAACACTTGCAATGCATTATGACTTCAAAGGTATGACTTTAAGTCTATGACATTATTATTTATTGATTTTATTTTGTTTTATTTCTTTGATCATCAACTGCCACGACAACACACTCGTTTTTTTTTTTTTATGCAGTACTCCTGACGAACTTCACCCATTGCCCGCATCGTACCGGCTCTTAAGGTAGCTTGTGTTGGAGCAGCAGGACAAGCTCGCCATCCCGCCCGCTGCTTTCCTGCTCACCAAAACACAACGCACCCAGGGGAGAGATACCATGGTAAATAGGTAACCTATTTACCATGGTATCCCTCCCCTGCGGCGGCTGCTCTTGATCTCCGTGAACGCACCCGCTGTCACATTGAAGCGCTTGAAAACACAGCACAACATTCCCTATTAACACTTGCAATGCATTATGACTTCAAAGGTATGACTTTAAGTCTATGACATTATTATTTATTGATTTTATTTTGTTTTATTTCTTTGATCACCAACTGCCACGACAACACACTCGTTTTTTTTTTTATGCAGTACTCCTGACGAACTTCACCCATTGCCCGCATCGTACCGGCTCTTAAGGTAGCTTGTGTTGTAGCAGCAGGACAAGCTCGCCATCCCGCCCGCTGCTTTCCTGCTCACCAAAACACAACGCACCCAGGGGAGAGATACCATGGTAAATAGGAAACCTATTTACCATGGTATCCCTCCCCTGCGGCGGCTGCTCTTCATCTCCGGCTGCTCTTGATCTCCGTGAACGCACCCGCTGTCACATTGAAGCGCTTGAAAACACAGCACAACATTCCCTAATAACACTTGCAATGCATTATGACTTCAAAGGTATGACTTTAAGTCTATGACATTATTATTTATTGATTTTATTTTGTTTTATTTCTTTGATCACCAACTGCCACGACAACACACTCGTTTTTTTTTTATGCAGTACTCCTGACGAACTTCACCCATTGACCGCATCGTACCGGCTCTTAAGGTAGCTTGTGTTGGAGCAGCAGGACAAGCTCGCCATCCCGCCCGCTGCTTTCCTGCTCACCAAAACACAACGCACCCAGGGGAGAGATACCATGGTAAATAGGTAACCTATTTACCATGGTATCCCTCCCCTGCGGCGGCTGCTCTTGATCTCCGGCTGCTCTTGATCTCCGTGAACGCACCCGCTGTCACATTGAAGCGCTTGAAAACACAGCACAACATTCCCTAATAACACTTGCAATGCATTATGACTTCAAAGGTATGACTTTAAGTCTATGACATTATTATTTATTGATTTTATTTTGTTTTATTTCTTTGATCACCAACTGCCACGACAACACACTCGTTTTTTTTTTTTATGCAGTACTCCTGACGAACTTCACCCATTGCCCGCATCGTACCGGCTCTTAAGGTAGCTTGTGTTGGAGCAGCAGGACAAGCTCGCCATCCCGCCCGCTGCTTTCCTGCTCACCAAAACACAACGCACCCAGGGGAGAGATACCATGGTAAATAGGAAACCTATTTACCATGGTATCCCTCCCCTGCGGCGGCTGCTCTTCATCTCCGGCTGCTCTTGATCTCCGTGAACGCACCCGCTGTCACATTGAAGCGCTTGAAAACACAGCACAACATTCCCTAATAACACTTGCAATGCATTATGACTTCAAAGGTATGACTTTAAGTCTATGACATTATTATTTATTGATTTTATTTTGTTTTATTTCTTTGATCATCAACTGCCACGACAACACACTCGTTTTTTTCTTTTATGCAGTACTCCTGACGAACTTCACCCATTGACCGCATCGTACCGGCTCTTAAGGTAGCTTGTGTTGTAGCAGCAGGACAAGCTCGCCATCCCGCCCGCTGCTTTCCTGCTCACCAAAACACAACGCACCCAGGGGAGAGATACCATGGTAAATAGGAAACCTATTTACCATGGTATCCCTCCCCTGCGGCGGCTGCTCTTCATCTCCGGCTGCTCTTGATCTCCGTGAACGCACCCGCTGTCACATTGAAGCGCTTGAAAACACAGCACAACATTCCCTAATTCCCTAGCAGCAGGACAAGCTCGCCATCCCGCCCGCTGCTTTCCTGCTCACCAAAACACAACGCACCCAGGGGAGAGATACCATGGTAAATAGGAAACCTATTTACCATGGTATCCCTCCCCTGCGGCGGCTGCTCTTCATCTCCGGCTGCTCTTGATCTCCGTGAACGCACCCGCTGTCACATTGAAGCGCTTGAAAACACAGCACAACATTCCGTAATTCCCTAGCAGCAGGACAAGCTCGCCATCCCGCCCGCTGCTTTCCTGCTCACCAAAACACAACGCACCCAGGGGAGAGATACCATGGTAAATAGGAAACCTATTTACCATGGTATCCCTCCCCTGCGGCGGCTGCTCTTCATCTCCGGCTGCTCTTGATCTCCGTGAACGCACCCGCTGTCACATTGAAGCGCTTGAAAACACAGCACAACATTCCCTAATAACACTTGCAATGCATTATGACTTCAAAGGTATGACTTTAAGTCTATGACATTATTATTTATTGATTTTATTTTGTTTTATTTCTTTGATCACCAACTGCCACGACAACACACTCGTTTTTTTTTTATGCAGTACTCCTGACGAACTTCACCCATTGACCGCATCGTACCGGCTCTTAAGGTAGCTTGTGTTGGAGCAGCAGGACAAGCTCGCCATCCCGCCCGCTGCTTTCCTGCTCACCAAAACACAACGCACCCAGGGGAGAGATACCATGGTAAATAGGTAACCTATTTACCATGGTATCCCTCCCCTGCGGCGGCTGCTCTTGATCTCCGTGAACGCACCCGCTGTCACATTGAAGCGCTTGAAAACACAGCACAACATTCCCTAATAACACTTGCAATGCATTATGACTTCAAAGGTATGACTTTAAGTCTATGACATTATTATTTATTGATTTTATTTTGTTTTATTTCTTTGATCACCAACTGCCACGACAACACACTCGTTTTTTTTTTTTATGCAGTACTCCTGACAAACTTCACCCATTGACCGCATCGTACCGGCTCTTAAGGTAGCTTGTGTTGGAGCAGCAGGACAAGCTCGCCATCCCGCCCGCTGCTTTCCTGCTCACCAAAACACAACGCACCCAGGGGAGAGATACCATGGTAAATAGGTAACCTATTTACCATGGTATCCCTCCCCTGCGGCGGCTGCTCTTGATCTCCGGCTGCTCTTGATCTCCGTGAACGCACCCGCTGTCACATTGAAGCGCTTGAAAACACAGCACAACATTCCCTAATAACACTTTCAATGCATTATGACTTCAAAGGTATGACCTTAAGTCTATGACATTATTATTTATTGATTTTATTTTGTTTTATTTCTTTGATCACCAACTGCCACGACAACACACTCGTTTTTTTATGCAGTACACTCTTAGAAAAAAGGGTACAATATAGAACCCTAAAAGGTTCTATCTGCTGGTATAGATTTGGAACCATTTTGAAGTGCTATATGGAACCTTTTAAAATGGTTCTTTGGAAGAACCCTGCATTAGAGGTTTAATAAAGAACCACCATGGTTATTATATTAATGGTATAATACAGAACCATATTGGTTCCTCTGAAGAACCTTCTATTGAGGTTTAATATAGAACCATAAGAGTTACACTATTGAACCTTACAATTAACATTCTATGGAGGGTTGTTTGGTTCATCTGAGAAAAAACAAATGTATACCGTTAAGAGCTCTTCACATCCTTTAGAATCCCCCAACCTCAGAAGTGTAAGTGCTTTGATAAATCACTCAATTCAGGATGCCAACATTTTATTTATTAAACATTTATATAACAATTTATTGTTTTTACAGGTTAAACCATTAGAGTAGTTTCAGGTTTAGTTATATACAGTTTTACACCGTTTTATTCAACCTGTGTGTTTTTAATAATTAAACCATATTATTTACACAGTGAAAAAAAGGGTCTCGCAGCAAACTGGAAAATAAATCTATGCATCCCACAGATTTTCCTGAAACTTACACAAAATACATTTTCAAGAACATGTAATAGACCTTGAAAAAGCTGAGATAAAATGTATATTGAAACTGATGAACGTGGGTTTCTTTTTTCTTATTCATTTTTTGGTGGCACAAATTAGAAGAGCTACAGTACAGTATTTAGATCAGAGCTTATTATGAGTTTATGATATCTATAAATTAAGACTGAATGTTTATTAGTTTTTTGAGATCAAAACTTCTATTAAAAACAATTTACATTTGTTATAAACAATTAATTTTCTAATCAGCCATTTACATTTAAAATAAATACTTTTTTTTATATGTACAATTACATTTTTATATCAAATATTCTGTTTTTGTAATCAAATTAAATAGTTGACACAATAAATTCATTTAATTTCAGATTAAATGTTAAAATGGCATTCCATCAGATCAATATAATTATTCCCCAAGTAAAAGTGCAGTTATTTGACTGTACATCTTTAACACTGGCAAAGGTACTTTGTCAGAGATACTCAGCTTCATGAAGTACCTTTCCATGAAAGTCAGACAATTTTTTAGAGCTTTAGGATACTCAATGCCCAAGGAAAAATAAAGAGAAAAAATACATTCAACAGCAAGGGTGATATCCATTCCTGGATAATCACTGAGTATCTCAATTCCATCAACACAAACAGAGATGTCATCTGCTGCCAATGGGCTTGTTGTTCCCTTGAAAACGAAAGTTGGCGTAGGTGATGGTGGTACCTGTATAGATTTTAAAATAATAATTAATAACTTTATTCAACAATAAATTATGTGAAATTGTACTTCAGCAGCATCTCACCATACCTACAAGCAGTGGCGGCTCGTGTGGTGGGGCTGCGGCTACTTTAAAGGGATTTCGTAATATTCCTCCCTTTAAAAACATTTTAACTGTCGGATCTCACTTAAAACAGCGAGGAACGTCTTAAACTCCTGTTAATTGCCTACAAGTCTCCCTCATAATTCATTAAGTACACATTTATGGCAAGCCAAATTAAGAGATACCTTTAAATATTTAACAGATATCTTTAAATATTTCAAAATATCCTTAAATCAGTTGAATATATCTTAAAATATTTTGAAATAATTAGAGATATCTTAACATATTTTAAGATATCTCAAAATGGTTTACAGATATCAGGAATTAATTTGGAGATATCTCAAACTCATTTTGAGATATCTCTAAATGATAATTTGACTTTGTATTTAACATTGAAAACATCAATTCAGTTAAGCTACATTTAAAAAGTAGAGCTCAATTAACTTACTTGGTCAACAACAAACAGATTTTCCCTCTCTCGAAACAAAGCTGGCAACAGCAACAATGCAGCATTCATTCTCAGTCCTACAAATAGGGTATCAGATCATATACAAAGTACAAAGCAAACGGAAGAATGTTGAGCAACCCTGGTCTGAGAGGTACAGGATCTTTGGCTTTGCATTCCACCAGTGCTCTCAGTTACATTCATGAATTCATTATTTGCTAAACTGCACAGATAAAGAATAGTTTAAATGATTTAAAGGTACCTAAAAAAAACACACACACGACTGTAGCTCTCCAGGACCAGGACTGACCACCACTGATACAAACGTTATTGTGGATTGGAGCAAAAAAATGTTAAGAACAGTATCAACAAAGTTTCTAAAAATCTGTTCATGCAGGTTTTTCACATTGGTTTTTATGTTTTATGCCCCTGTGAGAGTTAAATACCAGCTATCTTCCCCATGAAATATTATGCTCCAAGTGTATGAAATGAAGTTGCATCATTTTCTGTTTAATAGTTATTTATAGATCCTATTCTGAGATAGGTCAAAACAATTTGATGTACAATAAATATTTCTTATACATTACCATTTCCCTGTGTCTTATCTGAAGCATCTTCAATGTAGGACATCACAGTAGTTAGAAGATGCCCACTAGAAAGTCTAAAAATAGCATCTACCATTCTGGATAGGCCACTCATTAGGTTCCGTTCCAAGTTTACTCCAAAACGTAGTTCTACTTCGTGCAACAGCTAAAATACAGATGCTAAAGTTATTATTATATTTATTTATTTATCATATGCCTTTATCCAAGGCGATATACACAGCTGTAAAAAAGAGTTGAATACTTACAAATAATGTAGTAGTTAAAAAAATCAATAAATAAAACAAAATCAAACTAAACTGAATGCGAGCAGAAAGAAGTTGCATGGGAAAAACCAGGAGCAGTGGAGTTTTGTAAAAGCTGGAGCAGGTGGATTGCTGATGCAGAAAGGTCACCTAGGAGGACTAATTAAAGTGATTATACATGCTTATAACTAAAAATATTAATTTCTGATCAATCACCATAGTAGAATAAAAACTAGTACCTACCAGTTTAGGATGCTTTAGGAATGGAAACAGACCAAGGACTTCTTCAGTGGACTTCTTCTCCATCATTCTTTCCCGAGTGTGTACAGTTCTATTCATGCTGTCACATATGGCTTCAATGTTCGGCCTCAATTTCGTTATTTCTTTTCTTATGGAGTCCAAGTGTTTGGCAATACTATGCTCGTCTTCTCCTGGGAACTCCTCACTTTGCATCTGCAATATGTATCATAACGTTAAGTAATTCAATACTTATGATCAGGCATTTACTGCATGTATTCTCTGTGCTTTTCTTTACTCTGGAAAAATGCTAAAGATCAAGTACTCTCCATGAAAGCCAATTAGCTAATAAACTACACAATCGCATGTATGTACATATATAAAGTATGTAATTCTATTTCAATCTATTTCTGTCAATGCAGATCCAAGAGTTAGGCTTACAGATTCTCTTCTCTTTTTCATGAGCGGTTGCTGTTGCTCTGGTGCACGCTTCCTTCCTCGACCCACAGCACCAAACTTTTTTTCATGTCTTCTACAGTCTCCACTGAAATAAGTGTCTTTCTCTCTTTTTTGAATTTATTTCTCAGTATTTCAAGTAGAGTAGCCTGAAACAATGATAGAAAGTTAAACCTATGTCCATTATCTGGCTATAAAAAATACATATCAACTAGTAAAAATATATTTAACGCTGCATAATTTTGACAAATTAATGTTTATTCGACTATTTCTTTTATGAATATAACTAACAAATGTATACTCACATATCCAGTTTGGCTGTCATCCCTTAGAAATCTGTACTTACAGCACAAAGTACTTAGCACAGTACTGTACATTATGTGGTCTGGATACCTAAATATACAGATTAGAAAATAATATAGGCATATGAATTGTAAGTGAATTGTAAGAAAAATATATATTTGAGAAATAATGTCATGAAATACAGTTGCATTTTACAATTGCTTTAATTTACAAAAAAAACATGCTGAAAAGCATTATCAAAATGAATTTAATAAAACTTTTTCTCTTGAATAAAATATTGCTGTTATGATAGATTTAAAAAAAAATAGTAATCATTTTAAAAATGAATATGCTATTTTATGTTATGTAATTATTCTAAAATTGGTTGCCTATGTATCTAAAACAAACACCGAAATCTCAGTTCTTACAGCGTATATTTGCTGAGGTCATCAAACAGAGTCTGTATTAGAGCTGCACGAAGGGCAGATTTGTCTTTTGATTTGAAACCAATGTCCTTTCTATCAAGGGCCATCTGTACAACTGGAGGAAATATAGGCAATGTATAACATGCGGTCCAAACATGAACACTTGTTGAGGTTTGTGGCACTTCTCTGCATTCTACTGGTAGCACCTTCTCTGAAAAAATATGCTCATTTGCTTTTGTTCTATGAAAATACAAAAAACAACAAATAAAACAATATTTCATAATTTTAATCACCTGAAAATATCTAAAGACTTGATATTTAAACAGAGCCTTATAATATAACAGCCATATTAATTTTCTACACAGAAGTTTAAAACCATACATTCCCAGGCCTCATTTTCAGGAATTAAACTAGTGAAAATACCTCTCTCTCTCTCTCTCTCTCTCTCTCTCTCTCTCTCTCTCTCTCTCTCTCTCTCTCTCTCTCTCTCTCTCTCTCTTGTGTTTCCATAAAGTATGTACTCCCATAATATACATCTTTCTTACAATACAACATTACAATACAAAAAGCGTACTGGTAGTAGTAATTTATACTTTTCAAAGTGATTCCTGTATAGTATGTGGTATTTAAATGTAAATACTAAAACACAACAATAGACTAACATAATGTATAATATATTTGTCATTACATACATTTTAAGGTTCTCGAGAGCCTTTAAAAATTTGACTTGGTCCTTCATAGTTCGGAAGATCTTTCCAATCATATGTTCTGTCAGACCTAAAAGAGTCTCACCATCTATTTCTTCACCTAATGAACAAAAAAACATAACATTAATCAGAAAAATAAGCACCAATGTTAACCTGCCATTGTAATTAATATCACAGTTTTAAATGCAAGCAGTACCTTATACACAGTATGATGAGGTGCAATATATAAACATCCATCACTGTCTTCATAAGCATCTAGTGCATGGTAGTCAACTTCATTGCCAGGTGTTAATGTACACCACTCATGCAAAGCCTCTATTTTGAAGGCATGAAGGTGAGAATTAAATTCCAGAGCAAAATACAGTTTCCCACACAAAATCCATGTACACCTAAACTGAATGATATGCAAGATTTTGAAAAAAATGGGTAAATCCTCATGGACTACATCGACAATGAAGTAATCCTTGACTTCGTATTTCACGTGATCCACAGTTAGTTTCTTTACTTTCAGTATGGTTTCATCAGCTTCAAGTTCACTGGCTTGAATATTGCATTTTTCTAGAATAATGTCTTTCAAAGATGTAGATGATAGCTGAACAACACAAGACCCTTCTTGCTCATATGACTGATGCAAAGCATCTGCACAACAAAAATCCCAACACTGTCTTTGTTGATGTCTTTTTGCTAAAGTAAAGCAGATGTTCCGGAAGTTGCACACATTTCTTCCAAGCCGCTTAAAGTACTGGTGCTTTCCTTCAAAACGTAAGCACCAAAGTGATCAAAGTGGTCCAAATTCAGCTAGCAATCTGGGGTAGTGTACCAAGTAATGCAATTTTGGTATAAAATTACCAGGATACAGTCTATTAAATTCGCTGAGAAATTCTCCAATTAAAATCTGCAAATGTGAAAGTGACGACTTTTTCACAACAGGAGACATTACAAAGTCTACTATTTCACGAAACAGAAGGTAGTGCTGCCAGTGTTCATCTTCTGTTGGGACAAAATGGCCAATTAGAAATGGAAGAAATTTAAGAACCGTTAAACCTTAACGAAAGAATAAGTGTGAATGAGTACAATGACACACTAACATATTGTTTTAAATTTTTTCTAAGAGTGTATACAATATTTTTCTCTATGCATTCTTTTCTGTTGAGCACTCCTGACACTGTTGAAACGGTGAGTCTCAGGTCGCCTGCGGATACATAAGTCCAATCATTGCGTGAACCTGGTGTGTAATCCCAAGGTAACTGCTCACTTTTAACACGATTTAAGACGTTAATTCACGTTTTAAGTAATACAGTGTCCCCTTCAGACATGTTAAAGGAGAGATTCGGAAATAACATTCAAAACTATGCGCGAGTAAATACCATCCTAACTCCTAACATCCAAAAAAAAAAAAAGAAAAAAGAAAAAAAATAACAATAATTTATATATATATATATATATATATATATATATATATATATATATATATATATATATATATATATATATATATATATAATTGCATGCCCCGGTAGCTCCGATATGGAGTCTTGCGTGCCCCGCTAGCTACGATATGGAGTCTTTCCATCCATCTCCGGTTGCTTCATCCCGGAGGTGCATGCAAGATATATATATATATATATATATTTGCATGCCCCGGTAGCTAAAAGCTTAGTTACGACTCTGGGCAAAACCAACGCCCTTGGCCAGTATACAATATTTTTCTCTATGCATTCTTTTCTGTTGAGCACTCCTGACACCGTTGAAAGGGTGAGTCTCAGGTCGCCTGCGGATACATAAGTCCAATCATTGCGTCTGAACCTGGTGTGTAATTCCAAGGTAACTGCTCACTTTTAACACGATTTAAGACGTTAATTCACGTTTTAAGTAAAACGTTTATATATATTTGCATGCCCCGGTAGCTAAAAGCTTAGTTACGGCTCTGGGCAAAACCAACGCCCTTGGCCAGTATACAATATTTTTCTCTAGCAATTTTTTCTGTTGAGCACTCCTGACACCGTTGAAACGGTGAGTCTCAGGTCGCCTGCAGATACATAAGTCCAATCATTGCGTCTGAACCTGGTGTGTAATTCCAAGGTAACTGCTCACTTTTAACACGATTTAAGACGTTAATTCACGTTTTAAGTAAAACGTTTATATATATTTGCATGCCCCGGTAGCTAAAAGCTTAGTTACGGCTCTGGGCAAAACCAACGCCCTTGGCCAGTATACTACTATGCATTCGTATCTAGCGGTATATGGTAGCTAGCGGTATACCGGCTCTTAAGGTAGCTTGTGTTGGAGCAGCAGGACAAGCTCGCCATCCCGCCCGCTGCTTTCCTGCTCACCAAAACACAACGCACCCAGGGGAGAGATACCATGGTAAATAGGTAACCTATTTACCATGGTATCCCTCCCCTGCGGCGGCTGCTATTGATCTCCGGCTGCTCTTGATCTCCGTGAACGCACCCGCTGTCACATTGAAGCGCTTGAAAACACAGCACAACATTCCCTAATAACACTTGCAATGCATTATGACTTCAAAGGTATGACTTTAAGTCTATGACATTATTATTTATTGATTTTATTTTGTTTTATTTCTTTGATCACCAACTGCCACGACAACACACTCGTTTTTTTTATGCAGTACTCCTGACGAACTTCACCCATTGCCCGCATCGTACCGGCTCTTAAGGTAGCTTGTGTTGGAGCAGCAGGACAAGCTCGCCATCCCGCCCGCTGCTTTCCTGCTCACCAAAACACAACGCACCCAGGGGAGAGATACCATGGTAAATAGGTAACCTATTTACCATGGTATCCCTCCCCTGCGGCGGCTGCTCTTGATCTCCGGCTGCTCTTGATCTCCGTGAACGCACCCGCTGTCACATTGAAGCGCTTGAAAACACAGCACAACATTCCCTAATAACACTTGCAATGCATTATGACTTCAAAGGTATGACTTTAAGTCTATGACATTATTATTTATTGATTTTATTTTGTTTTATTTCTTTGATCACCAACTGCCACGACAACACACTCGTTTTTTTTTTTTATGCAGTACTCCTGACGAACTTCACCCATTGACCGCATCGTACCGGCTCTTAAGGTAGCTTGTGTTGGAGCAGCAGGACAAGCTCGCCATCCCGCCCGCTGCTTTCCTGCTCCCCAAAACACAACGCACCCAGGGGAGAGATACCATGGTAAATAGGTAACCTATTTACCATGGTATCCCTCCCCTGCGGCGGCTGCTCTTGATCTCCGGCTGCTCTTGATCTCCGTGAACGCACCCGCTGTCACATTGAAGCGCTTGAAAACACAGCACAACATTCCCTAATAACACTTGCAATGCATTATGACTTCAAAGGTATGACTTTAAGTCTATGACATTATTATTTATTGATTTTATTTTGTTTTATTTCTTTGATCACCAACTGCCACGACAACACACTCGTTTTTTTTTATGCAGTACTCCTGACGAACTTCACCCATTGACCGCATCGTACCGGCTCGGTAGCTTGTGTTGCAGCAGCAGGACAAGCGAGGTATGACACAGGCCCAGTTTTTGGGATGGAACCGCATAACAGTCTCGCGTTTTGATTGGTCCATGTCTGTCACATGAATATGTCGTCACACGAGTGGAAAAGCGTGCAGGCATTTTAACATTGTGATCAGATAGAGTGATCTGCTTTCCACAACCTTACCATTAAAATATAATGTGGTATTACACTGTACTGATATTACAAACTATGAGGAATTACTTTATATAAATTATCATGTTGTGCACGAATGTAGGAATTGGCTTTCTGTGGTGATGTACTTTTTTCTTTCAAGTAGCATATATCGATAATCGTTTTTGCGATATATTTTAATATAAAACATATACGCTATTGCAGTTTTGTTACAGGATACATTAGTTTATCTCTAATGTAATCACAGTTTTACATATAGACTGCCCCTGTTTTAATTTACGTCCCAAATTCTGGGCCGCTTTGCTTTTCAGATAATGTCCCAAATTCTGGGCCGCCTTGGTTTTTAGATAACGTCCCAAATTCTGGGCCGCCTTGGTTTTTAGATAACGTCCCAAATTCTGGGCCGCCTTGGTTTTTAGATAACGTCCCAAATTCTGGGCAGCCTTGGTTTTTAGATAACGTCCCAAATTCTGGCCGCTTTGCATTTCCGAATTCAGCCCAGTTTTGAGGAATCAGCTGACAGCCGAGTTTCTAAGTCATGCATGCACAGTTTACCATAAACTGGATCGTGAATTTATTTGAGAGTAACCCTTAGTACATTAATCAAAGTTCATGTATTTTTTACTCTCCCCAGAAATCTTTTTTTTTTTTTTAATGAAAAAAACAAAAATGTAAATGTTAAACGTATTTCTTATTACATGAAGAAACTACATTGCACTGAAATAGATACATGAAAATTAATTAAAGCAGCCGTTTTCCTTTATTAAAGGCTAATATTAAAACACATTTTTGGGAAGGAACATGGTATTCCGAAAAAAGGACATCTCATTTTCTTATGTAACGTCCATCAATATATTGTAGTGTTTCAGGTTCTTTTTGGACAGAAATGAGACTGCAACTGTGAGTAGATGAAGGCCGTTTATTTTGACAATAATTAAATAATCACAAAATAAAATCATAAAGTGATGGTAAGGAGACTGGGAGTCGAAAGTGAAAATAAATGCTTGTAGTAATTTTTCTTTTACCCTACCCTTCCCAGTCTTTTCCCCGCCCCTCTTGTGAGCAAAACCTGAACTCCAATTCCCCTCCACACACGTGTACCACCATGCAACCCCTGCATGCATACACCAACCATGCAACCCCTGCACGCATACACCCACCATGCAACCCCTGCACGCACACACCACCATGCAACCCCTGCACGCATACACCCACCATGCAACCCCTGCATGCATACACCCACCATGCAACCCCTGCACGCACACACCACCATGCAACCCCTGCACGCATACACCCACCATACAACCCCTGCACGCATACACCCACCATGCAACCCCTGCACGCACACACCACCATGCAACCCCTGCACGCATACACCCACCATGCAACCCCTGCATGCATACACCCACCATGCAACCCCTGCACGCACACACCACTATGCAACCCCTGCACGCATACACCCACCATACAACCCCTGCACGCATACACCCACCATGCAACCCCTGCACGCACACACCACCATGCAACCCCTGCACGCATACACCCACCATGCAACCCCTGCATGCATACACCCACCATGCAACCCCTGCACGCACACACCACTATGCAACCCCTGCACGCATACACCCACCATACAACCCCTGCACGCATACACCCACCTTAGCAATTCTTTGCAAAATATATTTTCGGGTATTCAGCCCCATTCATGTCTATGGCAGTGTTATAAAACACATTTTCAGGCATATCTCTCGAACCCGAGCACGTAGAACCACCATTCAAAGTGATATAGACTCAGGGGAGCACCCCAAACCACCCCCTAAAAAGGTGTGGTGGTTCACCCAAAAACTCATGTCATGACGAAAAAATTCACTTTGCCAAGCCGTCCTGGCATTTGAACCATAAAAATAGTGACTCCTTGTGCGGGGCCCCATGGGGCCCCAACGCAAAAAAAAAAATCAAGTTCCTAACCCCCACAGAACCCGAGATACGCCCTGTCAAAAATGTCCAAAAACTACCCTTTTCGGGGTCATATCTCCATGACCCCGGGGCCTAGAAACCGGGTTGAACTTCCTAGGGTCATGTCTGGGGGCCCTCTTTCACAGGGAGCCACCCGTTTTCAAATGCTACATTTTCAACAAATTTTCACATTTTCAGCATGATGGAATGTCAAGGTTGCATTTCCAATAGCTTTTGAGCTCCAGGTTGGCAAAAAAAGTCTAAACTGGTGTCCTTTCTAGCTGGGGACACGTTGCTTGGAGGGATCGACAGGGGCCCCGAGGTGGACCTCCATACCGATTTTCAAGTCTTGGGGACCCCCGGAACCCAAGATACAGCACCCTGAAAAATGTCTATGGGAAATCCCATTATAAAACCCCTTTGGGGCAACGGCCACCATCTGGCGGTGGGGTGGCGTTTGAACCCGTGGCTGATGTCTTTCTTTAGCTAAGACTCTTGTGTATGCAAAGAATGTCCTTCTGAGTTTGTTGGCCCAGGGGTCGTGGAGATACGGGTACGATAAGAGACCACCCCCTTCCCTATGGCAAATCCCATTATAAAAACACCATCGGGGTAAGGCTCAGCTAATGGCGGTCGTGGGTCTTACGAACTCGAAGGAACCCATTTTCTTTAGCTAAGATTGTTGTGCATCTAAAAAGAGTACAGAAGCACCAATTTAAGTCCATTCCAAGTGTTTTGTGATCACAGTATCAGCCTGAGTGTATCAGAGCACAGTTTTGCACCAAAAGCAAGGGGAGGCGAAAAAAAGCACTACATACCCTATTCTTTAAGATATCACTTTGCACTGCAAATTTGAGGAACGCAACCACTTAGCAACTTGCAAATTGGTACTGCAATTTAAAGGCCTGTAGTGCCTAACTGATTCAAGTGTTTTTGGAATGATTCTTGCAAAGACTGATTTATAAGAAAAAAGAGAGATTGACAAACAGCATTTTGCTTTATATGCAGAAACGGGCAACTACAAGAGGGTGTCAAACAAGCTGTGAATGTCCCAGGAGGCTACAGTGTATGAATCCAGATGCTCGCAGTACCTGTTCTTAGATGTCCGAAACCACTGTATCGCTGTATAACTGTATACCCTATAAATATAACTTTTTATTGTGTATTTGAGGAACACAACCAATTACAAACTTCATTTGAATTGCTGTGCTATCAGAATATCAGTGTATAACTTTGCTGGGTATTGCAGTGTATGCTGGGTATCAAAAGGTCTTCAAACTTTTACAAAAGGCCGTCAAAGTTACAAAAAATAGGTGTGCTCCTAACCTAATACTTGTCTTTTTAATTCTGTGCATCCAAATACTTGTAGTTAAAAGTTTTAAGAATTAAGCTTACTGTTTGTTGTTCTGTCCTAAACCAGCAGTTTGTCACCCAGACTTATTAAATAAACAGGGGGGGGGGTCATCAGATTATTCTCCATTTTATTGTAACTGAGGTACCGTTCAGTTGAGCGAAAATTGTAAAGGGGTACTCGAGCTGAAACCTCCAGATAGAAGGGCTACAGTTTCAAAAAAAGGTTGAAAACCCCTGACCTACAGTATAAATGATCAGGAATAGATAAGGGAAATGCTGACTAATACAATACAATAGGATTTATTTGAAGTTGTTGAAGGTCACTGGTCTCTTAAACCCAGAAGTTCTGATAAACCCCTATGCCTCACTATATATTGATGGACATTACATAAGGAAATGAGATGACCTTTTTTTTTTTTTTTGGTATACCATGTTCCTAAATGTTTTCTGAGGAGAGTAAAAAATACATTAACTTTGATTCATGTACTCTTAAATGAGTTAACTGTCCAGTTTATGGTAAACTGTGCATGCATGACTTAGAAACTCGGCTGTCAGCTAAGCAGAATAGCTCAAAAACTGGCCTGAATTCGAAAATGCAGAATTCGGAACGTTATCTGAAAACCAGAGCAGCCCAGAAATTGGGATGTTATCAAAGCGGCCCAGAATTTGGGACGTTATCTAAAAACCAAAGCGGACCAGAATTTGGGACGTTATCTAAAAACCAAAGCGGCCCAGAATTTGGGATGTTATCTGCAAACCAAATCGGCCCAGAATTTGGGACATTATCTGAAAAGCAAAGCAGCCCAGAATTTGCGACGTAAATGAAAACAGGGGCAGTCTATATGTAAAACTGTGATTACATTAGAGATAAACTAATGTATTCTGTAACAAAACTGCAATAGCGTATATGTTTTATATTAAAATATATCGCAAAAACGATTATCGATATATGCTACTTGAAAGAAAAAAGTACACCACCACAGAAAGCCAATTATGATAATTTATATAAAGTAATTCCTCATAGTTTGTAATATCAGTACAGTGTAATACCACATTATATTTTAATGGTAAGGTTGTGGAAAGCAGATCACTCTATCTGATCACAATGTTAAAAATGCCTGCACGCTTTTCCACTCGTGTGACGACATATTCATGTGACAGACATGGACCAATCAAAACGCGAGACTGTTATGCGGTTCCATCCCAAAAACCGGGCCTGTGTCATACCTCTTTTTTGTTCCTCCTCCTCCCCACCTCTGCTCCTTTCCATATCGCACTGTCCGCACAGGGCTCCCTCAGGGGGGGAAGTGAGTCTCACTCCCCCGGCTGTCCGGGTCGGCCTCTCGTCTCAACCACTGCCGCCCGGCTGTTCCTCGCCGGCCTGAGGGGACCCCCGGCCACATCCTATTCTTCTGCTGCTTATGCGCTAAGCCTTCCAGGCCTCAACCTTGCTGTCCCATCTCCTCTCTTCTATTTCAGGTCCAGGACCATTTCAGCCCCCTCATGCAGTAGGCCGTGCCTCCACCTGCCGAGCGGGCCCCGACCGGGGGGGGGGGGGTCTCTGTTTTCGTCTCTCCTAAACGGACACGAGACACTTTTTCCTAAGCTCTACACGCCGCCCAGCTGCCAGCTTAGCTGCCTGAGGATGCTGCACTGAGTTGCGAAGGATCTGTCCTTTTGTCCTGTTCGTCCCCTTCCTGTCTCTTGCTCCACTAAACGCCCAGCAGCCAGAGGATGCTGCCTGACCCGTCGGGAGCGAGAGTCAGTTTGTTGTATGTTATATGTCTAAACTTTGCTCTCTCTCTCACTTTTACGTCACCCAGCAGTCGGAGGATGCTGTCTGACCCGGCGGAAAGTGTTTATATCTAATCCTTTGCTCTTCTCATGTCTCCCTCTCTACGTCGCCCAGCAGCCAGAGGATGCTGCCTGACCCGACGAGAAGGGAAAACTCCCCTGCACAACACAATACAACATAAATAAATAAATAAATAAATACATTATGCTATCGCTGGCAAAAGGCTGTTTGAAATTTTTAACTACTAAAAGTAGAAAAAGCGCGGTCGACGAAGAAATGCCCCAGCAACAGCGGTTGCCCTCTCAACCAATCAGCTGCCATCGCAACCCACAGCGCGAGGCAGGTGTTCAACGTTTCTTCACAGGCGGTAGAGCTTTCTTCACTGAGAGGTGAGTAAAACCTTTTAATAACGCTAATTATCTTTATTTGTGTGAATGAATGAAAAAAATATAAACTAAAGACGTACAGACAGCTGTACAACATCCACGATTAAAATAAAAAAAGGTTATTTTGCTTTTGTTAATGATGCGGGTCAATGATAGAATTTCTGAGGTAATTTTTTTTTTTTTTTTTTTTTTTTTTTTTTTTACTAAACCTGATGACGATAATCAATTGGCCTGAACTGAGAGAGGAAAAAGGTAATACTTATGATACTTCTGGGAACTTTCTGACGTAAAATGTTTCATTAAGTCTATTGTTTAATGACGATTTCTAGGATACATGAGTATTAAGTATGAGGTAAATATATGATTTGCTTCTCTGCTACGATTTCTCGGGCGGTTCTGGTACGAAAATAATAAAACACAAATTACTGTATCTTTTTCTCTTGACTAAATGAGACTTTTTTTAACGACGTTCTTTTAAAACCATGGTGTTTAATATAATTTGTCACTCATGCAAACTGAAAACAATTTTATTTTAGTACTACTGTAAAAAAAAAAAAAAAAACGTTAAAATACAGTACTGAATAATAATTCCTGGTAATTGTGTGACAAAGCATTAAGTATTGTAGTTTACGGTGTCAATATATGACAGCGTCTGAAATGGTGCGCATCACTTGAACAGTTGAGTAAGCGTTCCAGTCATGTAGACAAAGACGTAAACACACAAACAGATTTAATAAGAAAAAGAGTCACTACATATTATTTCTAACAGGGGTTTTCAATTACATGATAGAAAAAATCAATGTAATTCTGCATATGAAGTTAATTTGATGCATTGGTATTGGGAGACACAAGTACTGTACCTCTAATCAATCTGATCACTTTAGAGGAGGAGCAGTTTCAGTTGCCAACAAACAGCATATATCTTAAAGTGCAAAGGAAAAAAGTGAGTGATCCACAAATGTTTTCGGGAGTACTGTGAGCTTCAGGAAAAACTAAACACAATTTCAAGCCGTCCTTTTAACTAACAGACAAATATTCTTTCATGAAAAAAAAGGTTTTCTTTCAAAAACTATTTTACATAACTTTCTACTGTCAATTCAACTGCTGTAGAGAAATATATATATATATATATATATATATATATGTATATTAATTGGCTCACATAGCAGACTTTATTGACCATGTTGTTTGGTCAAGATGCATTATGCTGTATGATATTAAACAGCTGATCCTTTTGCTTGACTGGGCAAGGTGAGTATGGGCACATGTTCATACAATCCTTTGGCTCTAAGTCTGGGCAAGGTGGGGCTTGTTTAATCATGTCAAGCATGTGATCATTTTGCCTAGACATGGTCCATCTTACCAGTTTAATGTTACCAGGGGCTTAGCTAGGAATAGATTTTTACTGAGGCAAAAATCAAATTTTTGTCTAAAAAAACCCCAAAACCCTGTGCATATCCTGTTCATGTTACGAAGGTGAAATTTATCATATTTTAAAGCCTGGAGACTATTAATGCAAACTGCAAAGCGATACAACAAATTCCTAAAATTACCCTATTCACACTGTTAGAAATATGTGATATTAAAAAGACAAGAAGAATAGAAGTTATAGATATGAACACGTAGATGGGTTTATACCTTCATTGAGAGACATGCGTTTGGTTCACTGCTATTGAAGTTAATGCTGACACTGATGACACTGATGCTACAACTGGAGCTGGTAAGACTGGTGCTGCTACTTCCAAATATTTAACTAGAATTTATAATAGTATATGTATGTATAACATGTGTATTGTAGTTTATTTCCATTTGTATCCATCTTGAACAGAACCTTTAATTGGATAAATATGTAGGAGAAACCCATACGACGTTCAACACAATAATAAAACCTCAGGGCAAGATGCCCCTGCACAACACAATACAACATAAATAAATAAATAAATAAATAAATAAATACATAAATAAATACATTATGCTATCGCTGGCAAAAGGCTGTTTGAAATTTTTTAACTACTAAAAGTAGAAAAAGCGCTGTCGACGAAGAAATGCTCCAGCAACAGCGGTTGCCCTCTCAACCAATCTGCTGCCATCGCAACCCACAGCGCGAGGCAGGTGTTCAACGTTTCTTCACAGGCGGTAGAGCTTTCTTCACTGACAGGTGAGTAAAACCTTTTAATAACGCTAATTATCTTTATTTGTGTGAATGAATGAAAAAATATAAACTAAAGACGTACAGACAGCTCTACAACATCCACGAGTAAAATAAAAAAAAGGTTATTTTGCTTTTGTTAATGATGGGGTCAATGATAGAATTTCTGAGGTAATTTTTTTTAATTTTTTTTTTTTACTAAACTTGATGACGATAATCAATTGGGCTGAACTGAGAGAGGAAAAGGGTAATACTTATGATACTTCTGGGAACTTTCTGACGTAAAATGTTTCATTAAGTCTATTGTTTAATGACGATTTCTAGGATACATGAGTATTAAGTATGAGGTAAACATAAGATTTGCTTCACTGCTACGATTTCTCGGGCGGTTCTGGTACGAAAATAATAAAACACAAATTACTATCTTTTTCTCTTGATTAAATGAGACTTTTTTTATCGACGTTCTTTTAAAACCATGGTGTTTAATATAATTTGTCACTCATGCAAACTGAAAACAATTTTATTTTAGTACTACTGTAAAAAATAAAAAAAACAACTTTAAAATACAGTACTGAATAATAATTCCTGGTAATTGTGTGACAAAGCATTAAGTATTGTAGTTTACGGTGTCAATATATGACAGCGTCTGAAATGGTGCGCATCACTTGAACAGTTGAGTAAGCGTTCTTTCGCGGGCTAGGATGTAGGCTACACCGCCTTGCAGGTCCAGTGTGCCTAACAACAGAACATTAACATAACATTAAACACCAAATCCCAAATCACAAAGCGCACGCACACACGCAGTCCAGTGGCCACGCCTTCCTGCTCGCACACAACATTATAAACATAAACATTTGGCTGCCGAGAAAAGCTTAGCTATTTTTCTGTTCGTATGTCACCAGGCATGTAGACAAAGACGTAAACACACAAACAGATTTAATAAGAAAAAGAGGCACTACATATTACTTCTAACTGGGTTTTTCAATTACATGATAGAAAAAAATCAATGTAATTCTGCATATGAAGTTAATTTGATGCATTGGTATTGGGAGACACAAGTACTGTACCTCTAATCAATCTGATCACTTTAGAGGAGGGGCAGTTTCAGTTGCCAACAAACAGCATATATCTTAAAGTGCAAAGGAAAAAAGTGAGTGATCCACAAATGTTTTCGGGAGTACTGTAAGCTTCAGGAAAAACTAAACACAATTTCAAGCTGTCCTTTTAACTAACAGACAAATATTCTTTCATGAAAAAAAGGTTTTCTTTAAAAAACTATTTTACATAACTTTCTACTGTCAATTCAACTGCTGTAGAGAAACATATATATATATATATATATATATTAATTGGCTCACATAGCAGACTTTATTGACCATGTTGTTTGGTCAAGATGCATTATGCTGTATGATATTAAACAGCTGATCCTTTTGCTTGACTGGGCAAGGTGAGTATGGGCACATGTTCATACAATCCTTTGGCTCTAAGTCTGGGCAAGGTGGGGCTTGTTTTATCATGTCAAGCATGTGATCATTTTGCCTAGACATGGTCCATCTTACCAGTTTAATGTTACCTGGGGCTTAGCTAGGAATAGATTTTTACTGAGGAAAAAATCAAATTTTTGTCTAAAAAAAAAAAAAAAACCCTGTGCATATCCTGTTCATGTTACGAAGGTGAAATTTATCATATTTTAAAGCCTGGAGACTATTAATGCAAACTGCAACGCGATACAACAAATTCCTAAAATTACCCTATTCACACTGTTAGAAATATGTGATATTAAAAGGACAAGAAGAATAGAAGTTATAGATATGAACACGTAGATGGGTTTATACCTTCATTGAGAGACATGCGTTTGGTTCACTGCTATTGAAGTTAATGCTGACACTGATGACACTGATGCTACAACTGGAGCTGGTAAGACTGGTGCTGCTACTTCTGGAACTGATGCTGACACTGCTGGGACTGGCAGGACTGGTGCTGCTACTGCTGGAACTGGTAAGACTGGTGCTCCTACTGCTGGAACTGGTAAGACTGGTGCTGCTACTGCTGGAACTGGTAAGACTGGTGCTGCTACTGCTGGAACTGGTAAGACTGGTGCTGCTGGGACTGGTAAGTGGTTCTGCTACTGCTGGGACTGGTAAGACTGGTGCTGCTACTGCTGAAACTGGTAAGACTGGTGCTGCTGGGACTGGTAAGACTGGTGCTGCTACTGCTGGGACTGGTAAGAGTGGTGCTTCTACTGCTGGAACTGGTAAGACTGGTGCTGCCACTGCTGGGACTGGTAAGACTGGTGCTGCCACTGCTGGGACTGGTGCTGCTACTGCTGGGACTGGTAAGACTGGTGCTGAAACTGGTAAGACCGGTGCTGACACTGCTGGGACTGGTAAGATTGCTGATACTAATGCTAAGACTGATCGGACTGCTGAGACTGTATGATGCCACAATTAAAAACTGATTTAGAAGACTTTACTTTAAATCAGGGTTTGCTAATCCTCCTATGGCCTGGTCTATCGAAACGCTGTAACACTTCCTCCTGGGACATGTCCGCACATATTAGCAGGGCAAGGCCATTCAGTCTATTTTTACCCATACTGCTGCGAGACCAATCAAACATATCGAAACAATGCACTCAGTTAAACTCTTTGTCATCATGAACAGAGACCGTAAGAATCTGTTTGCTGCGGAAAACACGTACTGTCTATATGCTGTCAGAGAATATTTGTTTTTACACTTGGGGCGGGGCAAAAAACATGCAAGGATTTTTTTGTTTGTTTGTTTGAGAACCAAACTAATACACTTATCATATATCATCATGAACAAAGACAATGTTGCTTTAAATGTACATAAAACTACTTTAAACTGCTTCTGGTGTACAGAGGTCAAGGTTGAACGTGGCGCACTGTCCGTGTCTCATTCATGCTGGAACGTAGCTGCAGTTTACTTCAGTATCCAGTGCGTGGTTACCACTGAACAAGCTGTTTAAAGTTGCTGAAAATGATTAATAAATAAATAAATAAGTAAATAAATAAATCACCTGTATTAAAAACTTTGGATTTTTGTCTCTAACGAAAACATTCGGAATATATATATATATATATTTTTTGAACTGCTGTTGCCAAACAGTGAATTTATAAATAGAATTACCTCCAATTCTTCTAGCCCATGGCATCAAATACAATACATGAAAAGTATTAAAAACTAACAGCTATAAATTATTACATCAGGGGAGAGGGATGGTGTTGAAATTGAAGAATTAAGGGAATGGGAATATGCAAATAAAGATGATCACAATATAACGTAAGATGCTGCGTCAGCATTTTATTTTTAAAATACAGTGTAAGTGATTTATTTTTCTGTTTTTTATTTTTTTATTTTTTATTTTTTAAGGACCCTACAACTCCCACACGTGTCATTATCTGGGGAAACCCCTTCCATCTTGATACAAAAATTGGTCTGAGAATGAATGGACAACATTTACTTGCTGAGGAGGCTGTGTGGTCCAGTGGTTAAAGAAAAGGGTTCGTAACCAGGAAGTCCACGGTTCAAATCCCACCTCGGCAAACTGACTCATTGTGTGACCTTGAGCAAGCCACTTAACCTCCTTGTGCTCTGTCTTTCGGGTGAGACATAATTGTAAGTGACTCTGCAGCTGATGCATAGTTCACACTCCCTAGTCTCTGTAAGCCTTGGATAAAGGTGTCTGCTAAATAAACAAATAATAATAACCTGAGGCCCTCACCCAGAGATTTGGGCTTCTTTTTTCCTTGTATTTTGTGTACAATATCAAATACCCACAGAGAAAAAACAGCCTAATATTATATTGAGAAATGTATTTTGGGTACTCCAAAAAGATCAGAAAACTCCACCTAGTATAGTGGGAATAGTAAACTTTCTTTTGTCAGGCGCCAGGTCGGGAAAGCAATAAGGGTGTTGGTTCTGCTATAATAACCACAGGCTCAGGGATTACTATTTTTTTTTTTTCTTTTGAGCAGACACCCTTACCCAGGGCAACTTACAGTTGTATACAGCTATGCTGATGATAACCACCTGTTATCTGTCCCTAAAGCAAGGACATTCTTCTGCCTGGGTGTTATTAGCTACTTGCCTTACAGACATCAAGCATTGGATGTCACAGAATCTCCTAATGTTGAATTGAGATAAAACAGAGGTTATGCTAGTGGGCTCACAGAACCAACTAAAAGGAAATGTAGGATTACATGAGCACGACCCTTGCAGTCTCTCATCAAAATTTAAAGTCGAAATTAAGAGTTTGAGGGTAATCTTTGAGTCTGATCTATCATTTTAGACTCATACTAGGGAAGTTACTAAAGTATATTTTTACCATTTGAGAAATATAGCCAAACTTAGACCAACTCCCCAATAATGTTGTTGAAGCTGACATCCTGGGATTCTTCAAGAAGCTGCTTGATGAGATTCTGGGATCAATAAGCTACTAACAACAAACAAAAATAAGAAATAAATAATAAAAGAAACAACCTTCTTATGTTCTAATTATTTCTGTATCTGATGCCGAGAGAATAATACATGTCTTTGTTTCATCTAGAATTGATTATTGTAATGTACTTTTTTAAATGGTGATTTTGCTGTTAACTTATAAGGCCCTGAATGGATTAGCGCCTCATTATTTACAGGAGTTACTGACACCGTATCTTCCAAACCACACTCTGAAATCACAGGATGTGGGGCTGCTGGTTATTCCTAGGGTCAACAAAACAACACGGGAGGCAGGGCTTTTTTCTGGAATGCTCAGCCTTCGTTTATCAGGAAATCTGGGTCCATTACAGTTTTCAAGTCAAGACTAAAAACACACTTTTATAAAATGGCTCGCTTATCTTAGTGGGTTTTAATGTAACTTTAAAATTGGTGCTTTTGTATTGTGTATACTGTTTAAATCTGTATTTAAATGGGCTGAGTGTAGCAGTTATATGTGTGACCTGCTATACAAACGGATTGTGATTTTTTTCCTGCTATGTACTATACAGTGCTTTGCGATACTTTTGTATAAAAAGCGCTATATAAATGCAATAAATAAATAAATAAAAATAAATAAATGTGTTAATATTTTTTATAATACTTGTTTTATAAAATACTTGTGACTAAAGTTAGGTTTTTGCTTGTTTTGTTTGTAATTAAATTAATTACATTATGGATAATATATTATGATTAGTTATAATTAATATACTTATATATCTACCTGTCAAGAAATGTTGTCAGCCTTTCACTTATTTGTGTATTTGTTATTCTAAGGGTAATGAAACATATACAGACTGTTTTATTTGTATGCATTTATGTGTTATAATTAAAAGTATAACTCCTATACTGTATTTATTTATTTTATTGCTCTACCCGTAATAAAGGGTTTCTATAAAAAGTATTTATTTGTTTTTATTGATTTTGCAAACCAGTAATTCCTAGCATGTTATTTAACCAGACAAATTATGCAGACACGCAAGCAACCACCAAGAAAAGGTGTTAAAACCAATCCTCGCCCAGGACAACTGGAAGCTGCTAGAGACTGGAAAATGCTGGCAGATGTTGGTCAACGGCTTATTTTTCCACCTGAGATTGCCACCACTAACCTTCGACCAGATATTGTCTTGTGGTCTGGATCAGCACGCCTTGTTCACCTGGTAGAGTTAACAGTGCCATGGGAGGATGCTGTAGATGAGGCGTATGAGAGGAAGAAACTGCGGTATGCTCAACTAGCCACTGAAGCGGAACAGCGAGGATGGAGAGTTCGGGTTTACCCAGTGGAAGTGGGTTGTCGAGGATTTGTGGCACACTCTACAACCCGGTTTCTCAGAGACGTCGGATTCAGTGGCCAAGAGTTGCGTCGCACAGTGAAGAACTTATCTGAAGCAGCAGAGAGGAGCAGCAACTGGCTGTGGTTGAGACGGAAAGATTCTGGCTGGGGACAGGTAAGTAAGCTGGGCTGAGTTGAGTGGGGGACGGAGGGGGGTGAAGCTGGGACGCCAGAATCACCGTCGAGCCCTCTTGAGGTGTCGTGGGCTAGTCGACGAAACACTGAGGATGGAAGGTGCCCACTTGAAAACCCCAGAGATGTACCCTACTTAGCTCAATCCAGACGGTTGTCATGCTGATGCGCTGGGGAGGCCGCACTTTGGTTGATCCCCGGAGCCAGCATCGCAGCCGTTGTGTGTGCTGATGCGCCAGGGAGGCGAAATAAGCTGATCCCTGGAGCCAGCATTACACTTCAGCCATTAACACCAGACAGAAGGATATCTACATCATCATATGGAAGGAAACGTAAATGGAGGGAGACACATATGGATCACATTAGTTTACTGTAAAGCTACGTCTTAGTTGGTGCTTATCTTGGCGAGAGCCGAGTTCAAATCAGCATGAAGTTTTAACATCTACTCTCGTGTAATGGAAATCATTATATATATATATATATATATATATATATATATATAATATTATGCATGTAAGTTTGTAAATAAACATAATAGGTTCCAAGTAGAACCTTGAGGTTCTTAAAAGATCCTTATTTGTAAGGTTCCTCATGGAACCCTAGTAAAAAGGTTCTTCGAAGCACCTTAAAAGCTTCCTCCACAGTATCAACCCCAGATTTAGAGTGTATGCGCGAGTAAATACCATCCTAACTATTAAGGGAATGGGAATATGCCTCTCCATCATATATATATATATATATATATATATATATATATATATATATATATATATATATATATATATATATATAATTGCATGCCCCGGTATCTACGATATGGAGACTTGCATGCCCCGGTAGCTGCAATATTGAGTCTTTCCATCCACCTCCGGTTGCTTCATTCCGGAGGTCCATGCAATTTATATATATATATATATATATATATATATATATATATATATATATATATATATATATATATATATATATATATATATGATTTCCATTACACAAGAGTAGATGTTAAAACTTCATGCTGATTTGAACTCGGCTCTCGCCAAGATAAGCACCAACTAAGACGTAGCTTTACAGTAAACTAATGTGATCCATATGTGTCTCCATCCATTTACGTTTCCTTCTGTCTGGTGTTAATGGCTGAAGTGTAATGCTGGCTCCAGGGATCAGCTTATTTTGCCTCCCTGGCGCATCAGCACACACGACGGCTGCGATGCTGGCTCCGGGGATCAACCAAAGTGCGGCCTCCCCAGCGCATCAGCATGACAACCGTCTGGATTGAGCTAAGTAGGGTACATCTCTGGGGTTTTCAAGTGGGCACCTTCCATCCTCAGTGTTTCGCCGACTAGCCCACGACACTTCAAGAGGGCTCGACGGTGATTCTGGCGTCTCAGCATGACCCCCCTCCGTCCCCCACTCAACTCAGCCCAGCTTACTTACCTGTACATCAGCATTTCTTTCTTTCTATTGTGCTTGGGATCCCCAGCCAGAATCTTTCCGTCTCAACCACAGCCAGTTGCTGCTCCTCTCTGCTGCTTCAAATAAGTTCTTCACTGTGCGACGCAACTCTTCGCCGCTGAATCCGACGTCTCTGAGAAACCGGGTGTGCCACAAATATATATATTTGCATGCCCCGGTAGCTAAATGCTTAGTTACGGCGGTGGGCAAAACCAAAGCCCATGGCCAGTATACAATATTTTTTCTGTATGCATTATTTTCTGTTGAGCACCACTGACACCGTTGAAACGGTGAGTCTTAGGTCGCCTGCGGATATATTAGTCCAATCAATGCGTCTGAACCTAGTGTGTAATCCCAAGGTAACTGCTCACAGTTAACACGTTTAAATACGTTAATTCACGTTTTAAGTAATACAGTGTCCCCTTCAGACATGTTAAAGGAGAAATTCGGAAATAACATACAAAACTATGCGCGAGTAAATACCATCCTAACTCCTAACATCCAAAAAAAAAAAAAAAAAAGAAAAAAAATAACAATTATATATATAGCTACCTAGATTGTATTGAATTAACAAAACAAATAATAATAATTAACTGAGAGGTATTGGAGGAAAAAATACACCTATTTTGTTTATAACTTTTAGAATGTCTTTAGAATGACTCTAAAAGTTTATAACTTTTAGAGTCTTTCCATCCACCTCCGGTTGCTTCATTCCGGAGATCCATGCAATTTTTTATATATATATATATATATATATATATATATATATATATATATATATATATATATTTGCATGCCCCGGTAGCTAAATGCTTAGTTACGGCGCTGGGGAAAACCAAAGCCCATGGCCAGTATACAATATTTTTCTGTATGCATTATTTTCTGTTGAGCACTACTGACACCGTTGAAACGGTGAGTCTTAGGTCGCTTGCGGATATATTAGTCCAATCAATGCGTCTGAACCTGGTGTGTAATCCCAAGGTAACTGCTAACAGTTAACACGTTTTAATACGTTAATTCACGTTTTAAGTAATACAGTGTCCCCTTCAGACATGTTAAAGGAGAAATTCGGAAATAACATACAAAACTATGCGCGAGTAAATACCATCCTAACTCCTAACATCCAAAAAATAAAAAAAAAATAAAAAAATAACAATAATATATATATATGTATATATATATATATATATATATATATATATATATATATATATAATTGCATGCCCCGGTATCTACAATATGGAGTCTTGCTTGCCCCGGTAGCTGCAATATTGAGTCTTTCCATCCACCTCCGGTTGCTTCATTCCGGAGATCCATGCAATTTATATATATATATATATATATATATATATATATATATATATATATATATATATATATATATATATATATATATATATTTGCATGCCCCGGTAGCTAAATGTTTAGTTACGGCGCTGGGCAAAACCAAAGCCCATGGCCAGTATACAATATTTTTCTGTATGCATTATTTTCTTCTGAGCACTACTGACACCGTTGAAACGGTGAGTCTTAGGTCGCCTGCGGATACATTAGTCCAATCAATGCGTCTGAACCTGGTGTGTAATCCCAAGGTAACTGCTCACAGTTAACACGTTTTAATACGTTAATTCACGTTTTAAGTAATACAGTGTCCCCTTCAGACATGTTAAAGGAGAAATTCGGAAATAACATACAAAACTATGCGCGAGTAAATACCATCCTAACTCCTAACATCCAAAAAAAAAAAAAAAAAAAAAATAACAATAATATATATATATATATATAAAAAAAAAAAAATATATATATATATATATATATATATATATATATATATATATATATATATATATATATATATATATATATAATTGCATGCCCGGTATCTACGATATGGAGTCTTGCATGCCCCGGTAGCTGCAATATTGAGTCTTTCCATCCACCTCCGGTTGCTTCATTCCGGAGGTCCATTATTATTATTATTATTTATTTCTTAGCAGACGCCCTTATCCAGGGCGACTTACAATCGTAAGCAAAAACATTTCAAGCGTTACAATACAAGTAATCCAATAAGAGCAAGCAATACAATAACTTTTGTTCAAGTAAAGTACAAGTTTGACAAACCACAATTCAATAATACAGCAGGTAAAAGTGATAGTTACATCAGGATATGATTAAATAGTGATAGTTACATCAGGATGTGAGTAAATACAAAGTACTACAGGTTAAAAACTTGGCAGATTACAGTATTCTGAAGTACAGGATTAAATGCAGTAAAATAGGGGCTGATAAGAGCAAAATAAAGCACATTTACATGAAGGGTGATAGTGTCCCAGGATACAAACAGAGGAGTTCTACAGGTGCTATTTGAAGAGGTGAGTCTTAAGGAGGCGCCGGAATGTGGTCAGGGACTGGGCAGTCCTGACATCTGTAGGAAGGTCATTCCACCACTGCGGAGCAAGGGTGGAGAAGGAGCGGGCTTTGGAGGCAGAGGAGCGTAGCGGTGGTAGAGCTAGTCTTCTAGTGCAGGCGGAGCGGAGAGGTCGAGTGGGGGTGTAGGGAGAGATGAGGGTCTGGAGGTAGCTGGGTGCAGACTGGTCAAGGCATCTGTCCATGCAATTTATATATAGGACAGTCTTAGGTCGCCTGCGGATACATTAGTCCAATCAATGCGTCTGAACCTGGTGTGTAATCCCAAGGTAACTGCTCACAGTTAACACGTTTTAATAGACAGATTTATATATATATATATATATATATATATATATATATATATATATATATATATATATATATATATATATATATATATATATATATATATATATATATATGTATTTGCATGCCCCGGTAGCTAAATGCTTAGTTACGGCGCTGGGCAAAACCAAAGCCCATGGCAAGTATACAATATTTTTCTGTATGCATTATTTTCTGTTGAGCACTACTGACTGTTGAGCACTGGAAGGGAAGGCGATGCAAGCATTGCTCAATTTAGACCCAGAGGAGCCGTGTGACTTCCATACCCTATCCACGGCTCTCCAGCGCCGCGTTGGCCAAGTGGAGTCAGCCGTCAGCCGGCGCTATCGCCTTGCCACGCGCAAGAGAGTCAGTGTCGAGAAACTCGGGATACTGGCCGCAGACACTAAATACTTGGCACGGAGGGGGTATCCTGGTTTACCTCCGGCTGTACAAGAAGACCTGGCGATGGAGGCGTTCATCCGTGGCTTGAAGCCCACTGCGCTCTGACAACAGGTTCAGCTCGTTGCCCCAACCTCCCTAGAGCAGGCTTTAACCCATGCCCTAAGGATTGAGGCCGTGCTCGAGGAGGGCGAGAGAGTCCGGATCCCCAAAGTCTGCGCGGTCAGAGGAAAGGAAGATAGCGATGGAGACGAGGATACCGCCGCTGTCAGGCAGACCACTCCTGAAAGGCGCTGCTGGAACTGCGGAAGCCCGGGTCACCTGCATGCACAATGCCGCCGCCGCCGTCACCCAGTACCATCTGAAGAAGAGACGTCATGGGCGGGAAACGAAAAAGGAGCGGCGTAAACGGGGGACCGCAGCTCCTTCACCTTCCTTCCCCCACCCATAGAGACAAAGAGAACGACGCGTGGCAATGGTGGGCCGTGTTGGCCGGGGCAACAGTCTGCATGCACCCTGCCTCTTAAATGGGGTGCAGTGCAAGGCCTTGGTCGACACAGGCTCCACCATCTCCATCCTGCAGCCCGGGGTCCTCCCCAGAGAAAGTGACGGATGGCTGGAAGGCTGGACGCCCACCACGGTTCGCCTCCGCACTGTCACCGGCCAGGTCGCGTCCATGCTGGGACGACGGCATCTGGAGATCCAGCTCAGAGACTGCACGATCCAACACGAATTCTGGCTGGCGGAGATACAGGATCGCTGCATTCTGGGCCTGGACCTCCTGAACAAAGTAGGAGCTACCATCGACTTGGCTGAGGGAACCTTGTGCCTTGGCCAGAGCCAACTGCGCCTGATTCCGGGTCGGGAGAAGGAAGGGGAGCAACGCCGCACCAGAACCACCGTGCGGCATAGCCAGATGAGGGAGGTTCGTCGGACGCAGGGGGGCAGGACCCGGCCTCTCCCAGAAGCAGAGGACAGGACATCGGCGACGGAGTTTGCAAGGGCTTCAACTGTCTCCGCCCCCTCTCCTGCAGAACTTTCACCGCCCCCTGCAACCACAACCGGTGGAACACAGGACTGCAGGATAACTGATGCGGTGAAAGCGCTGTGGCAGAGGAGTAAGGAGGGTCTATCTCAGGGCCAGCGGGACCAGTTATGGGAACTATTAAGGGGGTACTTGGACATTTTTGCTGCAAACATCGAGGACTGTGGGCGGACTGGATTAGTTCAGCACAGCATTAACACGGGAGACGCGGCTCCGATCCGGGAGCGGCCACGGCGGCTACCCTTGGCAAAGCGGGAAGCGGCCGAGGGCATGATTCTGGAAATGGCCACTGCCGGGGTAATTGAACCATCGGCTAGCCCCTGGGCCGCGCCAGCCCTGCTAGTAAAAAAAAAGACGGGTCACTGCGGTTCTGTGTGGATTATCGCAAACTGAATGCAGTGACACACAAGGACTCGTACCCCCTCCCCAGAATCGATGAAGCTCTGGACTACATCACAGGCTCCCGCTGGTTCAGCTCCCTCGACCTGCGCAGCGGATACTGGCAGGTTGAGCTGGCCCCTGAGGCATGACAGAAAACTGCATTCTCCATTGGCCAGGGTCTGTGGCAGTTTTCAGTGATGCCCTTTGGACTGTGCAATGCCCCAGCAATGTTCGAGCGCCTGATGGAGCGGGTGCTCACCGGAGTTCCACGGACCCATTGTGTTGTATACCTGGATGACTTACTGGTGCACGCCACCACCTTTTCGGCGGCACTGCAGAACTTGCGGACTGTGTTCGAGCGCATCCGTGGAGCTGGCTTAAAACTCCACCCTGGGAAGTGCAACCTGCTGAGAAGAGAAACACACTTCCTCGGACATGTTGTCGGGGCAGACGGCATTGCCACAGACCCTGCTAAAGTGACTGCTGTAAAGGACTGGCCGGTCCCCAGGACTGTGACAGAGGTGCGTAGCTTTCTGGGCCTGGTGTCTTATTACCACCGCTTTGTGAAGGACTTTGCTCAGATCGCCAGGCCCCTGCACCGCCTGACTGAGAAAGGGGGCTGGTTCAGCTGGGACACCGACTGCGCAGCTGCCTTTGGGGAATTGCGAGAGGCCCTTGTGAAGGCCCCAGTCTTGGCGTTCCCTGACCCCCAAAAACCGTTCATCCTGGACACGGACGCGAGCGATGTGGGGATCGGAGCAGTGCTAGCCCAGGAAGGCTCGGACAGAGAACAAGTGGTCGCGTACTACAGCCAAGCTCTTAGTAAAACAGAGCGGAACTATTGTGTGACTCGCCGGGAACTGTTGGCTGTAGTACGGGCCGTGCACCACTTTCGTCCCTATCTCTACGGGTGAAGATTCAAGCTGCGCACGGATCACGCCTCCCTGCGGTGGCTGCTCAACTTCCGCGAGCCCGAAGGACAGGTGGCTCGCTGGATAGAGACACTGCAAGGGTATGCCTACACAATAATGCAGATGCCCTGTCCTGTCGCCCCTGCTTCTCTGAGGACTGTAAGCACTGCCATCGGATGGAGGAGCGAGAGGCACAGCGGTCCTTGGAGGAGCGAGTAAGTGCTGCCACTGTAGCTGTGGAGACCCCCCTTGAGTTGCCAGCGGGGGAGATCCAGTGTCAGCAGGGTCTGGACGCTGAGCTGGCACCGCTGATCCGCTGGTTATCGGCGGGTCAGCGCCCAGCCAGACGTGCGGTGTCAGCCCTCTCCCCGGAGGTAAAAGTGCTGTTGGCGCAATGGGAATGTTTGAGCCTCCGGGAAAGTGTGCTGTACCGTTTCTGGACAGATCCTGCGACAGGGCGCAAGCGGCTACAAGTGGTGGTTCCTCAAGCTCTCCGAGAGACCGTCCTGCGAGCCGTGCATGGCGGACCAGCCACTGGACACTTCGGCGTTGCCAAGACCCTGGGTCGGCTTCGGGAGCGGTTCTACTGGGGACGGTGCCGACGTGATGTGGAGACTTATGTGCGACGCTGTGACCAGTGCACCGCCCGGAAGGGCCCCTTGGACCGCTCTCATGCCCCGCTCCAGCAGTACCAGGTGGGGGCACCATTAGAGCGCGTCGGTGTGGACATCTTAGGGCCGTTTCCACGGACGGAGGGGGGCAACCGGTACGTCCTGGTGGCCATGGATTACTTTACTAAATGGCCCGAGGCGTACGCAGTCCCCGATCAGAGCGCGACTACCTGCGCGGAGGCACTGCTGGAAGGCATGTTCTGCCGGTTTGGGGTTCCCGAGGAGCTACATAGTGACCAGGGGCGTAACTTTGAAGCGCAGGTGTTTGGTGAGGTGTGCAGGCGGCTGGGTATTAAGAAAACCAGGACGACCCCACTACACCCACAGAGCGATGGATTGGTGGAGTGGTTTAACCGCACCCTTGCCACCCAGCTGACCATGTGGACCTCCCAGCACCAGCGTGACTGGGATCAATGCTTGCCCTTGGTCCTAATGGCCTACCGGACTGCAGTGCATGAATCTACAGGGTGCACGCCAGCGGCTCTTATGTTTGGGAGAGAGCTCCGCACCCCAGTGGACCTTGTGTTTGGCCGGCCACCTCAGCTCCACACTCCGGAACCTACCGGCCCGGAATACCTCCAGCAGCTACAGGACCGATTGGACACTGCCCATGCTTACGCTCGGAAGCACCTCACCTCAGCTGGCCAGCGTCAGAAACGGGCATACGATACTCACTGCAAGGGCCGGGGATTTCAAGCTGGGCAGCAGGTCTGGGTTCACTGCCCTCGGCGAAGAAAGGGACTCTGCCCCAAGCTGGCCAGTAACTGGGAGGGCCCCTGTGTTGTTCTGGAGAGGCTCTCCGAGGTGACTTATCGAGTGCGGCTGCGGACCCGTAGCCGGGCGGTTGTGCTCCACCAAGACCGCTTGGCCCCCTACCGCCCCGGAACAAACTCGGTTGTCCCTGCAGCCAGCCCGGAGGCCAGCTCCCAGGACAGGGAAAGCGCTTCCCCCTTGCAACCACCGAATAGTTTACCAGCTGGTGGCCCAGGTAGGAGCATTCCGGCTCCAGCTGACTCCCAGCCCGCTGCACCTGTGCTCCAGCGCGGCCAGCGTATCCGTCGACCACCCCCGGGACTCTCTGACTTTGTGAGACATTAAGTGTTGGGCCAGCGGGACGTTCGGCCCTAAGATGGGGGCTGTGTAACGGGCACGGCTGGACTGACTCGCCGTTGCCACCTGTCGTCGAATAGGGCGCTGTGCCCGGAGCCAGTCCCCTACATTTGGTTAATGTGCAGCCGTGGATGCTGGGAGTACGAACTATGGTAGGGGAGAAACGGAATTATTGTTGTTGTGTTTATTTGTTGTTACTGTAAAAGTTTGCGTACTGTTCTATGCATTTCCCTGTAATTGTTATTAATATTAATACCTGAATGCTGCCCTCCAGCGTCTGAGCCTGCTTCAGCTTCGGGGGTTCCCTGTAAGCGACGAGATAGCCCAGACCAAGCTAGATCTTTCAGTGCTTTGTAGGGAGGAACAACGAAAGGTCATGCACAATGCAAAAGTGCAAAAAATGGAGGAAGACGAAAAGTGTACTCGCTGCTTCTTCCAGAAAACGAGGGAGAAGCGGCACTTGATGTCCTCCATGCTCGACAGCAGGGGGAGGATAGTAGAGGATAGTGAGGGAGTGAAAAAAGTGGTAGAGAACTTCTATAGGGACCTGTATAACATCAAAGCTACAGATGACACCCTGATAGAGTGGTTCCTGAGCCAGTTGGAGCCTGACTCAGTGCGGGACGACGAGGAGGAGGAGAAGGACCCAGAACTCACGCTGGAGGAGCTCACCCAGGCGGTTAAGACCATGAACACCGGTAAGACGCCAGGTCCAGATGGCATCCCGGGTGAGTATTACCATCTTTTTTGGGACACGCTAAAAGTCCATTTAGCGGAGGTCTACAGAGCGGTCTACAGGGAGAAGCGGTTGGGCCCTTCTATGCGGGAGAGTGTAATTACTCTCCTTCATAAGAAAGGGGAAGTTAAAGATCTACGGAATTGGCGCCCAATCAGCCTCCTTTGCGTGGATTACAAGATACTAGCCAAAGCTCTGATGCTCCGGCTACAAGTACACCTCCCTTTGGTCATTGGCCCTGACCAGGCTTGTGGCGTCCCAGGGAGGTCCATCACGGATATTTTAATGTTAACAAGGGACATTCTGGCTTATTCTAGAGAACGGAACCATCCCCTCTGCCTGTTCAACCTTGACCAGGAGAAGGCGTTCGATAGGGTAAGCCATGAATATATGTACAAAGTGATGGACCAGATGAAATTCGCTCCTGGACTTAGGGAGTGGGTTAAAACCATATATACAAACATTAGTACCCGAGTCTTGGTGAACAGGCACCTGACTGGTAAAATATCTATCCAGTCAGGGGTCAGACAGGGTTGCCCACTATCCCCACTGCTATATGTCGTGTGCATTGAACCCCTCCTGCAGGCAATTCGTAGGGATACCAATATAACTGGTTTCCAGCTGCCTGGATCCAACGGGGTCCAGGTCAAAACAACAGCATATATGGACGATGTGTCACTCATTTGCACCAACACATCGTCGGTACCTCGGATTAGTAATATCCTTGAGAAGTACTGCACGGCGACCGGGGCAGTGATTAATAAGTCCAAGAGCGAAGTCTACGTGTCTAAAAATTGGCAGGTAGATGGGGAACTGTCGGACATGTACCCTGTCAAAAAGGACAAAATCAAGATTCTGGGCCTCATTTTCGAGAACAATAGCTCGGGGGCCCAGAGCTGGACGGCGGCCATTAACCAGGTCCGTAAAAAGATTGGCGGATGGAGCACAAGATCCTTAACAATGACGGGTAGAGTATTAATAACCAAGTCTATACTGTTCCCCATCCTCTCTTATGTAGGAAAAATCTTTCCCCCAGACAGGACCACCAAAAAAGTGGTGGACCGCATTATCCACCGCTTTATCTGGGGCAGCAAGATGGAGAGGGTAAAGCGAGCCACTCTGAGTAAAGCCGACAAGAAGGGAGGTAAGGGGGTCCCGGACGTTGTGCAGCTCACCCGAGTGCAGGGGCTCACGCAAACTATCAAGAACATCCAGGCCCTGGACAGGAAGGTATGTTACATGAATCGTTTCTATTTTGCCACCTGTCTCAGGGCCTTGGGCCTCTGCACTATTGATAACACCGTGCCGTACTCCTGGGACCCCCCATTGTATTATAGAACCTTAAGGGACACTATATATAAATTGGGCTTAGATAAAGCAAAATTGGCCTCCTGGGAATACAAGGCTGTAACTAAATATCTTGCCGGTTCCCAGGAAATTGAAAAAGTAGCTACTTTCTCCCTCACCCAAAGCCAAAAAATCTGGGAGAATGTGTCTCACAGCTGCCTCAGTAATGTCCAGAAGGATATAGCATGGAACACCGTCCACAGTGCACTCCCCACTCGAGCGTTCATGTTCAGGAGGGGACTAGCCCAAGTAGAAACATGCCCCTATGCAAAGTGCCGCAAGAGAGAAACACCAGCCCATATCTTCTGGGAGTGTGATGTGGCTGGCAGTGTCTGGCTCTCTGTCTCTGTCTTCCTAAACAGGTTTGCTGACACGGCCAAGATGACCGCTGAGACTGTGCTCTATGGGCCTGCGGGAGGAATCACTACCAGCACAGCTAAGTGCGTTTGGCGTGTCATCAATGTTGTCAAGCAGATCCTGTGGGAAGGCCGTAACGTCTGTGTCTATCACAAGCAGGAGCTAGACACTATCACCACGACCAGAAGGGCACAAACTCTTATCAAGGACTTTGTAATTCTGGACATCCGGACCCTCGGGAAGGACAAGGCCTGCGCGGAGTGGAGGATCGCCGGACTTCAGGACGTGAAGATGGAATAAAGGAAAAAACTGGAACCGCTAGCTCCTAGGAGCGGGACTACGGGGCACCGCTAAGCCTTTTATTTATTTTGTCATGCCAGCATTCCGCCCTTTTTAGCTGGCATGACCGTTTTTCAACGGTGCCCTGGTTTTATGTAGTCTTTTTGTTTCAGTTTTATGGACCTTTGATTTAATTTGAATGTTTTATTTGATTTTGTTTTGTTTTGTTTTATGTATCTTTAAGATTTTTAATGTAAACTATTAAAAGTTACATTTTAAGTGTTTTAAAATTTTAGAATTTTAACTCACTGTTTATACACTGTCCCTTTTCCCCTGTCCCTGTTTTAGATCTAGGTTTATGTTCACTTTTTTAGAGAGCACTCCCCGGCCCTCACAAGCACTGGTTTTTTATAGATGGTTCTTTTTTTCCAGTCACTTTTAAAACAGCACAGGTTTTTTTCATGTTGATTTTAATCTGTGTCTGTTTTAACCATGTACAAAGCACAATTGTCTTGGTGTTTTTAAATGTATTTTAAATGCTTTTAAAACAAAATGTATGTCTGTATGCATGAATGTCATCTTTAAAAGAAATGTAAAATGAATGAAAAAACGAATGGGTGTAAATGTAAAAAATGTAAAATCTCAATAAAAGAGTATTTTAAAAGAGTATTTACCTAAAAGAGCTATTGTGTGCGTGTCTCCGTTAATCCCTGTGCTCGCTACAATATATATATATATATATATAATTGCGATATGGAGTCTTGCATGCCCCGGTAGCTACGAAATGGAGTCTTACCATCCACCTCAGGTTGCTTCAACCGGAGGTGCATGCAATGATATATATATGCATGCCCCGACAGCTAAATGCTTAGTTACGGCGCTGGGCAAAACCAAAGCCCATGGCCAGTATACAATATTTTTCTGTATGCATTCTTTTCTGTTGAGCACTACTGACACCGTTGAAAGGGTGAGTCTTAGGTCGCCTGTGGATACATTAGTCCAATCAATGCGTCTGAACCTGCATGCGCGAGTAAATACCATCCTAACTCCTAACATCCAAAAAAAAAAAAAAAAAAGTAGTGGAGTAGTGGTTAGAGCTCTGGACTCTTGACCGGAGGGTCATGGGTTCAATCACCGGTGTAGGACACTGCTGCTGTACAATTGAGCAAGGTACATTACCTAGATTGCTCCAGTAAAAACACAACTGTATAAATGGGTAATTGTAGTAAAAATACTGTGATATCTTGTAACAATTGTAAGTCGCCCTGGATAAGGGCGTCTGCTAAGAAATAAATAATAATAATAGTAATAATATAATTAGTAATATTACTAATATAGTAATATAATTGCATGCCCCGGTAGCTACGATATGGAGTCTTGCATGCCTGGGATATATATATATATATATATATATATATATATATATATATATATATATATATATATAATTGCATGCCCCGGTAGCTACGATATGGAGTCTTGCATGCCTGGGATATATATATATATATATATATATATATATATATATATATAGTAAATGCTTAGTTACGGCGCTGGGCAAAACCAAAGCCTATGGCCAGTATACAATATTTTTCTGTATGCATTCTTTTCTGTTGAGCACTACTGACACCGTTGCCTCCCCCCCCCCCAGATTTCTGACAGGCAGTGGCTTAGCCACTGTGTTAGGATCGTTCACACTGAAACATGTGTAAGAAATTGCAATATTGTTATATTTTTCGCTTCCCATTATAGCGGGGTGGACGTGGCATGGGCGGCGCTGATTTTTCTTTTCGCTCACGGAAAGAACTTTTTTATTTACCGCGTTGCTATCAACCAATGAGAATACATAAGCAAGCTGTACTTGCTCAACCCCAAACACAGATGCATGAAACATATAGGCTATCATTACTGTATATGCTATGTAGCCTAAGTACTACACATATAGATGTGGTAGAGGACATCTACTATGTAATGAGTAGCCTATGTATTTACATAGAATGCACTCGCCTCATGACATATCTTATTGCCAGCTGACCTCTCCAGCAGCAAGCCTACTAATAAGATTATCATTTTTCACGGATTGTGCAGCCAGCTTCATCAAGGGACGGTAACCAAGTCCATCCAGGTCTTGGAGATGGAGTGGTGGTAAATGTACAACCTGTTATTAATTGAATAACTAAAGAAATAAATCAGAATGAAAACAGTTCTGGACGCTGCTGAGAGAAAACCGGCTAAACTGTTTCAATTCCTGAGTTCGGTTACCTACTTGTTTTCATTCTGATTATTTGTTTAGGCTACAGCGTGTCCGTCAGCTCAACTAGCGAATGTCAGTGCAGTGTGATACCAAAAAAAATGAGTGGTTGGATTTGCTGTCAATCAACCCAAGTTTTTTGTTGGATCAGCTGTTTGTACATGTTTTTGTGTTTAAAGGCGCTGTAGTTATACAATGTAGTTAATGCAACTGTGTACACAAGTCCCTCCTCCCCCGAACCTCCAGAAGATTAGGTACCATCGGCAGTCCTGCGTCAGTCAAAGAGTAATTACATTAGTCAGGATTTGTGAAATTAAATAAAATGGTTTGCTTTGCTTTGAACACCAAATGTGAAATGAACAACCATAAGTACGAATGAAATTATATATAGTTACTTATTATCATAATGTGAAATTGAAATCTGATGCGCATGTTAAAAGTTCAAGTCCTTTGCTTCGTATTTCCTTTTTAGTTTTTAAACGGAAGTGTTCTGAACTGAATCTCTCTTTTTAACTATTTTGCACAACAGTGTATTTGGTTATTGGATCTTCTGTTAAAAAAAAAAAAAGTTCTTTATTTTTCGAAAATAAAACGTCATGCACTAATAAGAAATCAGGTTGCCAATTTCACCACTGTGACTATTCACCTTAAAAAAGTTACCATTGCCACCCTCTCCCGAAAAAAAATCCTGGCTACGCCACTGTTGCCAGGGTTTATTATTTAAAAATGCGCAGTTTATTTCAAACTTTCAAAACATAATAACATAACAAAGAGTGTCTAAGACCCTTCACCGTTATATTTGTTCTCGTGTGAGACTTTCACTTTTTCAGTCAGCGAAAATATGTGCTAAAACGGAGTGAATTTGAGCCCTGTTAAAATGGCAAAAATACAGCTACGTTTGGAGTTTTTCTACAACAAAAAAGCTAAACCTCCAACGCCAGAGACATCAACAGAAACCGAACCTGACTCTTCTGTAGTTCAGAATGTTACGAACAGCACAAGAGTGTGACGATCCTTCCATTTCAAACGCTCAGGTTAGTGCAGGTGTAGATGTCTGTCGATAAGAGACTCTTGCCTGTAAAGTGTTGTTTGCAGCTCTCTTGATTGTGACAATCTGGCGTAGAACTGTTTGTGATGAAATATCTGGTAATCTTAGAAAGCTAGCTTAATGTTTACATAAAAATGGTTAAATTCGGGCATCGGGTTTGAGCATTTTTTTTTTCGGGGGGGGGGGGGGGGGGGGTGATGGGGGTGCTGTGCCCCACCAGTTTTTCAAGCCATGAGTCGCCAATGGGCTGGGTTAACCAAATAATTTAAAGTGGGTGGGGCTAACCACATCATTTCATAAACCTTACTTGTTGTGCACTTCCATTTACTATATCGGTATCAGGGATATTATTTAAATAGTTCACACTTGGGTAAGAAAAGAATAGTATTATTATTTGTTTATTTTAGCAGACGCCTTTATCCAAGGCGACTTACAGAGACTAGGGTGTGTGAACTATGCATCAGCTGCAGAGACACTTACAATTACGTCTCACCCAAAAGACAGAGCACAAGGAGGTTAAGTGACTTGCTCAGGATCACACAATGAGTCAGTGGCTGAGGTGGGATTTGAACCGGGAACCTGGTTACAAGCCCTGTTCTTTAACCACTGGACCACACAGCCTAATACAACATTTATATAAAATATATTAAAATATCATGATATAACAAGATTTGTTTAAATGATTATCCAGATACAGTATAATATACATAAGAAATTGAAATTGACTTTCAGCACACACAAAAAAAAAGAAAGTAAAACATCTTTGGTGATCTGGGAGAGGAGAGTGCTGCAAGTTCCTTATTATTTCAGTGTTTCAGCCACACCTAATAAGATTGCATGAATGGCATTAACACATGCTCACAGTCCATACACTGGGTAGAATGGAATTGCTCTTCCTGTGAAATGAGAAAACGTTTTTCACAGTAATCATTACCCAACATCCTTTGAAGACCTGCAGCAACATATAGGCAAGGTTGATAAGGACTTCAGTTAAAATTCTGGTCTACCTGGATTAGTTTCTTGTGGTTTTACCCTAGAAGATAAATATCTAGAATATGGGAATATTGCCTGCAAGTGAGTAAAATGTTTTTCTTTCTTACGTTAGAAGTTGTTTCACCTTGAATGGAACTACCATATATTTGCAGAAATTAACTTTCAATGGATACTATGTCTCAAGTTAGAAATACGAGTTTCATTAGAGTTAATTTTGTTCAGTTTAAATAATAAGTAATGCAAATAAATACATAGTTTTAAGAATACAATTTTATCTATTTCTACCAACCTTCATTGTTTTGTCTGTTTCAGACCCCTCTACATAGGGGCAGGAATAGCCACAGTCAGTGTGACCACAAGCAGGCAGACAAGCAGCAGTGACCTCATCTTCAGAGCTCAACACTGAACCACAAGCATGTTGCAGGATGTTATATAGCAGTTTAGCTTAGGGCTCCTCTCAATTTCAAAAACCTCACAAAACAGCAAGAGAATGATATAGCAGTTTGGTGTACTGTAAAGCCTATAAAGTGAGATTTGGAGTGAAGATCTTTTACGAATGTTGAAGTATTGATGGATTAAATAATACTTAATATTTATGTAACTTCTGGACTTACAGAGACTAGGGTGAGTGAACTATGCATCAGCTGCATAATGGATTTAATTATGAGTTTTTGCCACTGAACAACACAAAAAAGTCCATAATGTCAAAGTGAAAAATAAAATCTACAAATTGTTCTAAATTAATTACAAATACAAAACAGAAAATAATTGATTGCATAAGTATTCACCCCCTTGAGTCAATATTTGGTAGAGGCACCTTTGGCAGCAATTACAGCCACGAGTCTATTTGTATAAGTCTCTACCAGCTTTGCACATCTGGACACTGCAATTTTTGCATCTTCACGAGCTTTCCAGGCCCTGACGCAGAGAAGCATCCCCATAGCATGATGCTGCCACCACCATGCTTCACGGTAGGGATGGTGTTCTCAGGATGATGTGCGGTGTTAGGCTTGCGCCAAACATAGCGCTTAGCGTTGTGGCCAAAAAGCTCTATTTTGGTCTCATCACACCATAGAATCTTCTTCCACTTGGTCTCAGAGTCTCCCACATGCCTTCTGGCAAACTCTAGCCGAGATTTGATGCAAGTTTTTTTCAACAATGGCTTTCTTTTTGCCACTCTCCCATAAAGGCCAGTTTTGTAAAGCACCCGGGCTATTGTTGCCGTATGCACAGTGTCTCCCAGCTCAGCCGTGGAAGACTGTAACTCCTTTAGAGTTGCCATAGGCCTCTTGGTGGCCTCCCTGGCTAGTGCCCTTCTCGCCCGGATACTCAGTTTTTGAGGACAGCCTTTTCTAGACAGATTCACAGTTGTGCCATATTCTCTCCATTTCTTAATAATGGACTTTACTGTGCTCTGGGGGATATTCAATGCCTTGGAAATGTTCTTATATCCTACCCGATTGGTGCTTTTGAAGAACCTTATTCCGGATTTGCTTTGAATGTTCCTTCATCTTCATGATGTAGTTTTTGTTAGGAAATGTACTAACCAACTGTGGGACCTCCCAGAGACAGGTGTATTTAACCTGAAATCATGTGAAACACCTTAATTGCACACAGGTGGACACCATTCAACTAATTATGTGACTTCTAAAGACAATTGGTTGCACCAGAGCTTATTTAGGTGTGTCATAGCAAAGGGAGTGAATACTTATGCAATCAATTATTTTCAGTTTTATATTTGTAATTAATTTAGAACAATTTGTAGATTTTATTTTTCACTTTTCACTTTTTGTGTTGATCAGTAGCAAAAACTCCTAATTAAATCCATTTTGATTCCATTTGTAACACAATAAAATGTGGAAAAGTCCAAGGGGGGTGAATACTTTTGAGTGTCACTGTGTGTGTATATATATATATATATATATGTATATATATATATATATATATATATATATATATATATATATATATATATATATATATAATGATAAGTCAGTCCGTCCTATAACCTCCAGATGTCCACATGACCAAATACAAATTCCCCATAAACTGATCTAAAGAATAAATAAGTTATTAACACATTAACTATTGGCTAATGAGTAATTATAGCTATAGAAATTGAGGCAATCAAGGCTTTTGGTTTTAGAAAAAGAAAAAAAACATGACTGTGCCAGATTACAAAATGTACATCAGTACCCATTTGCAGTCATGCACTGTGACGACAATATATTTTTCATAATCTGCCATTTATCTTTAGAACATTATAGAAAGGCTTTAGTAGACAGACATTTGAAATTACTGAAAAAAGAGATCTTAAAGTTGCAACCCTTAGCATATAGATGAATCATTTCCCTGATGTTAAAAACCAAATTGCAACCAGAGATATATTTTTTTAAAATATTGCTCGAGCAGGAATATGTATTTTAAAGATCCTCAAGGAGGCTAGTAATCCAAGATTCAGGGCCACACTGTAAATGGCACTGCCTATATCTTGAAGAAATACTTAAATAAAAATATTATAATAGAAATCCCAAATCCAAGAAAGAAGATAACCACTCTAATTTTTTTAAGCCTTTAAGAAATTGGATTTAAAGCTTGATTAGTCATTAGCCTTTTCTGTGTGTTAATTCATCATGTCAAAATTGGTAATGTTTAATTATTGTTAATTACACATATTAGGTGTACTCCACTGACATTGTGTGGTTGTAGGACTAATTTACAGGTCAGAAAACCTTTAAAAGATTGCATGAAATTCTCAAGGACTTATTCAAGTGTTAAAGCTTTGTGAACACAACAAAACAGCTGTCAAAAGCATTCTGTCTTAAAAAGACATAAATCCATTAAAATGAACACCCTCCCACCAACCCACATCCTTCACACACATGCATATACACAAACACACACAAGAAGAATACCAATTTCAAAAGATACCAAAATAAACTCAAGAACAAAGTGATTTTTATTTTTGTTCTTTATTAAAATGTCTTCATCTAGACAATGTGGGGAAGCTATAAAAAAAGGCCAACAAGATGCTCGGATATATTGTGATAAGTGTTGAATTTAAATCAAGGGAAGTAATGTTAAAACTTTACAATGCATTAGTAAGACCTCATCTAGAATATTGTGTTCAGTTCTGGTCACCTCGTTACAAAAAGGATATTGCTGCTCAAGAAAGAGTGCAAAGAAGAGCGACCAGAATTATCCCGGGTTTAAAAGGCATGTCGTATGCAGACAGGCTAAAAGAATTGAATCTATTCAGTCTCGAACAAAGAAGACTACGCGGTGATCTGATTCAAGCATTCAAAATGCTAAAAGGTATTGACAATGTCGACCCAGGGGACTTTTTCGACAAGGACCAGGAGTCACAAATGGAGATTAGATAAAGGGGCATTCAGAACAGAAAATAGGAGGCACTTTTCTACACAGAGAATTGTGAGGGTCTGGAACCCGCTCCCCAGTAATGTTGTTGAAGCCGACACCCTGGGATCCTTCAAGAAGCTGCTTGATGAGATTCTGGGATCAATAAGCTACTAACAACCAAAAGAGCAAGATGGGCCGAATGGCCTCCTCTCGTTTGTAAACTTTCTTATGTTCTTAAAATGTTTGTTTACTTAGGCATGAGCATGCTGTATATGCTATCCTGACACAGATACATGATTTACTAGCGCAGGATTAAAAAAAAAAAAAAAAAAAAAGAACAATATTTGGTTATCAGGCCAACATGCATTTGACTGTGATTTTTCTGCACTTCGACTGGCAGGATCACGACGTCACTTGTTGGATCCACCTTCACATTAGGACAGGATCAGCTGTATGCTGGGGAAAGGTGAGAATCCTTTTAATAAAACTTCCCATGTAGTTTGTTTAATGTTTGGTATCACTTATCCTCAAAATGGGCAAAATCTGCTACGATCACAAGATATATGGTGTCTGATTTAGTTGCTTGATAAGGAAGAAATCTAGATGGTGCTATTTTTTCATCAGCGTGTGTCAACATTCTATAGAACCATTGAATAGTAGACCCCTCTATCTGGTAAATAGGGGCATATTAATCAAGCTTGTAAAAACTGAAGCATTTCACTTTTTTTTTTTTTTTTTATAAATTTAGTCGTTGCCAATTATTTTTTATTATTTTCTCCCCAATTTGGAATGGCCAATTATTTTATTATGCTCAGCTCACCGCTACCACCCCAGGGCTGACTCTGGAGGGCGAAGACAAACACACGCTGTCCTCCGAAGCGTAGGCCAATTGAGCGCCGCCCCCTGGGAGCTCCCATCCTCGGTCGGCAAAGGAATAGCCTGGACTCGAACTCGCGATGTCCAGACTATAGGGCACATCCTGCACTGCACGTGGAGTGCCTTTACTGGATGCGCCACTCGGGACCCCCGGCATTTCACTTATTGTTCATTACAATGGATTTTGTATCATCCCGCAACCACGCTGGGTTTCACTGAGGTCATTGTGATAGAGCTGATTGTTTTAATATTTTCAATATTGTTTTTCAAAGTGTGCTAAATCAGTTTTTCCTGTTGCTATGGCCAACGGTTTCATCCTAGGAATCTGAAAAATAGTAATGGCATTTGCAAAGTTGTTTCTATTATCAATAATTGTATTAAGAGTTCCAAAATAATGCAATGTAAACAAAAACTGACAAGTTTAAATATCTTTTAATTGATTTTTAAAAAACAAATTAAAAAAATGGACTAACTGAAGGTGACATGTTTTCTGATTGATTTGGTAATGAAGTGCCACATAACACTGCAGTCTAGGGAATGGCTACAGGAAAGATAACTTACTGTTACAGGAGCCTCCTTTTTAGCTGATATTACAGATAGGCAGCCCAGACAAGGTCTTGGACGTCTCTTTGGGTTGGCTTCGAATTGTCTCTTTTCTCTGATCGGAATGTCTGGAGGGGAGGTGGCCTTCTGGTAAGATAGCAATAAGATTTAAAAAATGACATCTCTGTAAAAATTAAAAAAGGCAGTACCCCACCATCAAGTATAATTTTACACTAAAATATTTTGTCTTATTAACTTTAATTAACACCAACGATATTCATCCACAAATTAGTTCATTGTGTAAACATATCCCAGGGTTTCTACTGCGCATCTCCTTCTACCTTCCTTAGCTCCACACATTCCCACAATCCCCTTCTGCTACTGCACACTCTGAAAAGAGATCCCACTGGATGAGATTGTTTATTACATCTTTAAAGGGAGCGTATAAAACCAATGAACTACTCCATTGCATGTTAAACTTATTTTCGATCAACCAATGAGTTAGAAATAAGTGTGCATGACATGGCCAGTGACTGTGACTTATTCGTGCTGCAAATGATTTGATGTTACACCACCACTCTCTTACTTCAGACAAACACCACAACCCCTAGTCCTTTACACATTTACACATTTTTTATAAACAAAACACAAAACATCCATATAAGATGGATATGTGTAAAAGATCTGAATCATTGATATGTCCAGAGGGTGAAACAATGTGGCAGGAAAATGGTTCATTTTTATGGGACAGCACTGGTAATGGAACCTAAGTTAAAAAAAATAAAAATAAAATCAGGAAGATAAGCTGTGTACCAAACATAGACAATAACTCAAAAGTGAATTAAGTTTCCGATTGTATACCTGGCTATACACAGTTACTACTGATATAAAGACATTTTGGCTCATCTAACCTAGGTCTATGGCATATCCTGAAAACAGATTATTACAAAAATATGATTTCAAACAGCATACAAATGTAAGGGGACAGAGAAAAATAATAATTTGAATCTATCTGTCTCTCTAATGCGGGTTCGTAAACATCACATTGTAATTCTAATTACCTTTTCTTGTCCCTTGTCAAATCTACCCCATACTGTGCTGGCTTGGCTGCCTCCAGCATCTTCACCATCTCCGTCCAGCAAGGATACAACACCAGGAGAAGCAGGTCTTTTTTTACAAATCTGAAAAAAATACATTTGTATTTTAGATGTAATTTCTTGTCACGGGACATTATGTAAATGCTATTATCCATGGTGCTTACGACAAACATTTACACTTGGGTCTCTTTGAGAAAGACATTACTAAATCTCAACAAAGAATTTGCCATGCTTACAATTTGCCTATGCTTATGTATACATATACATCTCCTGCCACGTAAACTCTAAACGATGAACATGACATATCAACAGTATGTACAGGATAGAATAAGAATTAGCAATGAAATGTTTAATCACAGTCTGATGAGGGATTATCCAGATGTATGTAAAACTGTGTGACATTCACAATCTTGTATATTATCATTAATGTATACTCTATAATGTTGATGCTAAGTTTCCTGTCAATTGGATAAACAGTTTGAAACAAATTGTGTGTGTGTGTGTACAGCCACCTCCACTTCATCCCCTTCGCAATGGATTTCATCCCCAGCTGGGGATAACAGAGCTGGTATAAAATTCCAACTGTAGTCTCCCTTGGAGCACCAGACAGTGGCATGAATAAAGAGATTAGAAATTGCCCGCTTAGAGGGTATAAACTATCTCTTTAAAGTTTAAAATTACCAGCTTTTAGTGGTTGGTGTCCAGTCGTCATTTTTTACAGTTTCTTCGTTTCACTTTTCCTTTTGTTCAGTCATCCTGGTGCAATATATATATATATATATATATATATAAAATAAAGAGCTAGTTATAACTTTTAAATGAATCTTAACCTCAAAAACACTATCAGGGGGTCCTCGAGTGGCTCACCTGGTAAAAGCGTGGTTGTGTGGTCATACAGCACAGGTTCGCGTCCTGGCTGTGCAAAGTTGTCGGTCTTCGCTGTGAATTCCAAAGGGAGCGTAACATTGGCTCTGGCACTCCCGTGGGTTAGGGAAGCAAAAACAAAAGGGACTGTTTCTCCTCATTGCGCTACAGTGAACCCTGCTGGCCAGGCGCCCTGTGAGCTCAAAAGCGGACACCTGCAGGGCTGGCCTTTGTCCTCCAGAGGTCAGTAGCTCGCTGACATCCGCTCTCGAGTTCCTGGGTGTAAAAGAGGATAATAGTTTGGTTGTGGGATCGGAGGACGCCCACTGAACCTTTGGATCTCCTGAGCTGTGTAAGGAATTGCTGCGATGAGGAGAAAAAATAATTGGACATTCCAAATTGGGGAGAAATGTATATATACATAACTTCACGTCTGTCCCCAGGCAGGACGATTGAGATATTCGGTAAAGAAACAATGCTATAATTAATCCCTGTAATTACGCCAATTACAGATGTTTCTTTTGCTCCTAAATTATATTGGGATGGTCAGTAAATCATTTGCTGACAATTGCATCATTCACAGAAGGTGTGCGGCAGGTGTGGGATTAATTGGGCCTATTTATATCCCCATCGCTCACAACTTCTTAATTTCATTTTCAGAAATTGTAAAACAGTTTGTGTTAACTCTATAGACACCAGCCCCCTATATACCAACTAAAGTCCATTTATATTAAATATTTAAGTACGAGCATCCCAGGGAGAAAACTAGAATAGCAAATGAGCAAGTGTGCTCAGGTCAGCGCTTTGTGGTAACTGCAGGTATTTGCATCACACTGCTGAATGACCAATAGCCACCCAGTACTGTACATTGCAAATGGGCTGTTTCATCTGAGCTCAACTGTGTTAACCCTGACCTAGTCGAGGTTGGTGAACCCTGTTGTTCTGATTATCAACATAATGTCAATAAATCTTACAACACTGCATCACACACTTAAAGCAGTTTTTGGCAAAAACACCCACCACCACTGTCAAGTGCATAGGAAAAACAACCATAGTTTAACTGCAGTGGAGAAGATTGGATTTAAATAATTGCAAAATACTGCATGTTTGTATATTGAAATAATGAACATGTTAATGATTATTAAAAATACCAATTGTAGTTGTTTTTTTCAGACAAACATAAAACTGTAGGCCACTGTTTAGTGTCTGAAGGGGACACTGTATGCTAACCAAAGCCCATGGCCAGTATACAATATTTTTCTGTATGCATTATTTTCTGTTGAGCACTACTGACACCGTGGAAACGGTGAGTCTTAGGTCGCCTGCGGATACATTAGTCCAATCAATGCGGCTGAACCTGGTATGTAATCCCAAGGTAACTGCTCACAGTTAACACGTGTTAATACGTTAATTCACGTTTTAAGTAATACAGTGTCCCCTTCAGACATGTTAAAGGAGAAATTCGGAAATAACATACAAAACTATGCGCGAGTAAATACCATCCTAACTCCTAACATCCAAAAAAAAAAAAAAAAAGAAAAAAAAACAACAATAATATATATATATATATATATATATATATATAATTGCATGCCCGGTATCTACGATATGGAGTCTTGCATGCCCCAGTAGAGGCAATATTGAGTCTTTCCATCCACCTCCGGTTGCTTCATTCCGGAGGTCCATGCAATTTATATATATATATATATATATATATATATGCATGCCCCGGTAGCTAAATGCTTAGTTACGGCGCTGGGGAAAACCAAAGCCCATGGCCAGTATACAATATTTTTCTCTATGCATTCTTTTCTGTTGAGCACTCATGACACCGTTGAAACGGTGAGTCTCAGGTCGCCTGCGGATACATAAGTCCAAACATTGCGTCTGAACCTGGTGTGCAATCCCAAGGTAACTGCTCACTTTTAACACGATTTAAGACGTTAATTCACGTTTTAAGTAATACAGTGTCCCCTTCAGACATGTTAAAGGAGAGATTCGGAAATAACATTCAAACCTATGCGCGAGTAAATACCATCCTAACTCCTAACATCCAAAAAAAAAAAGAAGAAAGAAAAAAATATCAATAATTAATATATATATATATATATATAATTGCATGCCCCGGTAGCTCCGATATGGAGTCTTGCATACCCCGCTAGCTACGATATGGAGTCTTTCCATCAACCTCCGGTTGCTTCATTCCGGAGGTGCATGCAATATATATATATATATATATATATATATATATATATATATATATATATATATATATATATATATATATATATATATATTTGCATGCCCCGGTAGCTAAAAGCTTAGTTACGGCTCTGGGCAAAACCAACGCCCTTGGCCAGTATACAATATTTTTCTCTATGCATTCTTTTCTGTTGAGCACTCCTGACACCGTTGAAACGGTGAGTCTCAGGTCGCCTGCGTATACATAAGTCCAATCATTGCGTCTGAACCTGGTGTGTAATTCCAAGGTAACTGCTCACTTTTAACACGATTTAAGACGTTAATCCACGTTTTAAGTAATACAGTGTCCCCTTCAAACATGTTAAAGGAGAGATTCGGAAATAACATTCAAACCTATGCGCGAGTAAATTCCATCCTAACTCCTAACATCCAAAAAAAAGAAAAAAGAAAAAAAATAACAATAAAATATATATATATATATATATATATATATATATATATATATATATTTGCATGCCCCGGTAGCTAAAAGCTTAGTTACGGCTCTGGGCAAAACCAACGCCCTTGGCCAGTATACTACTATGCATTCGTATCTAGCGGTATATGGTAGCTAGCGGTATACCGGCTCTTAAGGTAGCTTGTGTTGGAGCAGCAGGACAAGCTCGCCATCCCGCCCGCTGCTTTCCTGCTCACCAAAACACAACGCACCCAGGGGAGAGATACCATGGTAAATAGGAACCTTGAATAGGCTGCTCTTGATCTCCGGCTGCTCTTGATCTCCGTGAACGCACCCGCTGTCACATTGAAGCGCTTGAAAACACAGCACAACATTCCCTAATAACATTTGCAATGCATTATGACTTCAAAGGTATGACTTTAAGTCTATGACATTATTATTTATTGATTTTATTTTGTTTTATTTCTTTGATCACCAACTGCCACGACAACACACTCGTGTTTTTTTTTTTATGCAGTACTCCTGACGAACTTCACCCATTGACCGCATCGTACCGGCTCTTAAGGTAGCTTGTGTTGGAGCAGCAGGACAAGCTCGCAATCCCGCCCGCTGCTTTCCTGCTCACCAAAACACAACGCACCCAGGGGAGAGATACCATGGTAAATAGAACCTATTTACCATGGTATCCCTCCCCTGCGGCGGCTGCTCTTGATCTCCGTGAACGCACCCGGCTGTCACATTGAAGCGCTTGAAAACACAGCACAACATTCCCTAATAACACTTGCAATGCATTATGACTTCAAAGGTATGACTTTAAGTCTATGACATTATTATTTATTGATTTTATTTTGTTTTATTTCTTTGATCACCAACTGCCACGACAACACACTCGTTTTTTTATGCAGTACACTCTTAGAAAAAAGGGTACAATATAGAACCCTAAAAGGTTCTATCTGCTGGTATAGATTTGGAACCATTTTGAAGTGCTATATGGATCCTTTTAAAATGGTTCTTTGGAAGAACCCTGCATTAGAGGTTTAATAAAGAACCACCATGGTTCTTATATTAATGGTATAATACAGAACCATATTGGTTCCTCTGAAGAACCTTCTATTGAGGTTTAATATAGAACCATAAGAGTTACACTATTGAACCTTACAATTAACATTCTATGGAGGGTTGTTTGGTTCATCTGAGAAAAAACAAATGTATACCGTTAAGAGCTCTTCACATCCTTTAGAATCCCCCAACCTCAGAAGTGTAAGTGCTTTGATAAATCACTCAATTCAGGATGCCAACAATTTATTTATTAAACATTTATATAACAATTTATTGTTTTTACAGGTTAAACCATTAGAGTAGTTTCAGTTTCAGGTTTAGTTATATACAGTTTTACACAGTTTTATTCAACCTGTGTGTTTTTAATAATTAAACCATATTATTTACACAGTGAAAAAAAGGGTCTCGCAGCAAACTGGAAAATAAATCTATGCATCCCACAGATTTTCCTGAAACTTACACAAAAGACATTTTCAAGAACATGTAATAGACCTTGAAAAAGCTGAGATAAAATGTATATTGAAACTGATGAACGTGGGTTTCTTTTTTCTTATTCATTTTTTGGTGGCACAAATTAGAAGAGCTACAGTACAGTATTTAGATCAGAGCTTATTATGAGTTTATGATATCTATAAATTAAGACTGAATGTTTATTAGTTTTTTGAGATCAAAACTTCTATTAAAAACAATTTACATTTGTTATAAACAATTAATTTTCTAATCAGCCATTTACATTTAAAATAAATACTTTTTTTTGATATGTACAATTACATTTTTATATCAAATATTCTGTTTTTGTAATCAAATTAAATAGTTGACACAATAAATTCATTTAATTTCAGATTAAATGTTAAAATGGCATTCCATCAGATCAATATAATTATTCCCCAAGTAAAAGTGCAGTTATTTGACTGTACATCTTTAACACTGGCAAAGGTACTTTGTCAGAGATACTCAGCTTCATGAAGTACCTTTCCATGAAAGTCAGACAATTTTTTAGAGCTTTAGGATACTCAATGCCCAAGGAAAAATAAAGAGAAAAAATACATTCAACAGCAAGGGTGATATCCATTCCTGGATAATCACTGAGTATCTCAATTCCATCAACACAAACAGAGATGTCATCTGCTGCCAATGGGCTTGTTGTTCCCTTGAAAATGATAGTTGGCGTAGGTGATGGTGGTACCTGTATAGATTTTAAAATAATAATTAATAACTTTATTCAACAATAAATTATGTGAAATTGTACTTCAGCAGCATCTCACCATACCTACAAGCAGTGGCGGCTCGTGTGGTGGGGCTGCGGCTACTTTAAAGGGATTTCGTAATATTCCTCCCTTTAAAAACATTTTAACTGTCGGATCTCACTTAAAACAGCGAGGAACGTCTTAAACTCCTGTTAATTGCCTACAAGTCTCCCTCATAATTCATTAAGTACACATTTATGGCAAGCCAAATTAAGAGATACCTTTAAATATTTAACAGATATCTTTAAATATTTCAAAATATCCTTAAATCAGTTGAATATATCTTAAAATATTTTGAAATAATTAGAGATATCTTAACATATTTTAAGATATCTCAAAATGGTTTACAGATATCAGGAATTAATTTGGAGATATCTCAAACTCATTTTGAGATATCTCTAAATGATAATTTGACTTTGTATTTAACATTGAAAACATCAATTCAGTTAAGCTACATTTAAAAAGTAGAGCTCAATTAACTTACTTGGTCAACAACAAACAGATTTTCCCTCTCTCGAAACAAAGCTGGCAACAGCAACAATGCAGCATTCATTCTCAGTCCTACAAATAGGGTATCAGATCATATACAAAGTACTAAGCAAACGGAAGAATGTTGAGCAACCCTGGTCTGAGAGGTACAGGATCTTTGGCTTTGCATTCCACCAGTGCTCTCAGTTACATTCATGAATTCATTATTTGCTAAACTGCACAGATAAAGAATAGTTTAAATGATTTAAAGGTGCCTAAAAAAAACACACACACACACGACTGTAGCTCTCCAGGACCAGGACTGACCACCACTGATACAAACGTTATTGTGGATTGGAGCAAAAAAATGTTAAGAACAGTATCAACAAAGTTTCTAAAAATCTGTTCATGCAGGTTTTTCACATTGGTTTTTATGCCCCTGTGAGAGTTAAATACCAGCTATCTTCCCCATGAAATATTATGCTCCAAGTGTATGAAATGAAGTTGCATCATTTTCTGTTTAATAGTTATTTATAGATCCTATTCTGAGATAGGTCAAAACAATTTGATGTACAATAAATATTTCTTATACATTACCATTTCCCTGTGTCTTATCTGAAGCATCTTCAATGTAGGACATCACAGTAGTTAGAAGATGCCCACTAGAAAGTCTGAAAATAGCATCTACCATTCTGGATAGGCCACTCATTAGGTTCCGTTCCAAGTTTACTCCAAAACGTAGTTCTACTTCGTGCAACAGCTAAAATACAGATGCTAAAGTTATTATTATATTTATTTATTTATCATATGCCTTTATCCAAGGCGATATACACAGCTGTAAAAAAAGAGTTGAATACTTACAAATAATGTAGTAGTTAAAAAAATCAATAAATAAAACAAAATCAAACTAAACTGAATGCGAGCAGAAAGAAGTTGCATGGGAAAAACCAGGAGCAGTGGAGTTTTGTAAAAGCTGGAGCAGGTGGATTGCTGATGCAGAAAGGTCACCTAGGAGGACTAATTAAAGTGATTATACATGCTTATAACTAAAAATATTAATTTCTGATCAATCACCATAGTAGAATAAAAACTAGTACCTACCAGTTTAGGATGCTTTAGGAATGGAAACAGACCAAGGACTTCTTCAGTGGACTTCTTCTCCATCATTCTTTCCCGAGTGTGTACAGTTCTATTCATGCTGTCACATATGGCTTCAATGTTCGGCCTCAATTTCGTTATTTCTTTTCTTATGGAGTCCAAGTGTTTGGCAATACTATGCTCGTCTTCTCCTGGGAACTCCTCACTTTGCATCTGCAATATGTATCATAACGTTAAGTAATTCAATACTTATGATCAGGCATTTACTGCATGTATTCTCTGTGCTGTTCTTTACTCTGGAAAAATGCTAAAGATCAAGTACTCTCCATGAAAGCCAATTAGCTAATAAACTACACAATCGCATGTATGTACATATATAAAGTATGTAATTCTATTTCAATCTATTTCTGTCAATGCAGATCCAAGAGTTAGGCTTACAGATTCTCTTCTCTTTTTCATGAGCGGTTGCTGTTGCTCTGGTGCACGCTTCCTTCCTCGACCCACAGCACCAAACTTTTTTTTCATGTCTTCTACAGTCTCCACTGAAATAAGTGTCTTTCTCTCTTTTTTGAATTTATTTCTCAGTATTTCAAGTAGAGTAGCCTGAAACAATGATAGAAAGTTAAACCTATGTCCATTATCTGGCTATAAAAAATACATATCAACTAGTAAAAATATATTTAACGCTGCATAATTTTGACAAATTAATGTTTATTCGACTATTTCTTTTATGAATATAACTACCAAATGTATACTCACATATCCAGTTTGGCTGTCATCCCTTAGAAATCTGTACTTACAGCACAAAGTACTTAGCACAGTACTGTACATTATGTGGTCTGGATACCTAAATATACAGATTAGAAAATAATATAGGCATATGAATTGTAAGTGAATTGTAAGAAAAATATATATTTGAGAAATAATGTCATGAAATACAGTTGCATTTTACAATTGCTTTAATTTACAAAAAAAACATGCTGAAAAGCATTATCAAAATGAATTTAATAAAACTTTTTCTCTTGAATAAAATATTGCTGTTATGATAGATTTAAAAAAAAAATAGTAATCATTTTAAAAATGAATATGCTATTTTATGTTATGTAATTATTCTAAAATTGGTTGCCTATGTATCTAAAACAAACACCGAAATCTCAGTTCTTACAGCGTATATTTGCTGAGGTCATCAAACAGAGTCTGTATTAGAGCTGCACGAAGGGCAGATTTGTCTTTTGATTTGAAACCAATGTCCTTTCTATCAAGGGCCATCTGTACAACTGGAGGAAATATAGGCAATGTATAACATGCGGTCCAAACATGAACACTTGTTGAGGTTTGTGGCACTTCTCTGCATTCTACTGGTAGCACCTTCTCTGAAACAATATGCTCATTTGCTTTTGTTCTATGAAAATACAAAAAACAACAAAAAAAACAATATTTCATAATTTTAATCACCTGAAAATATCTAAAGACTTGATATTTAAACAGAGCCTTATAATATAACAGCCATATTAATTTTCTACACAGAAGTTTAAAACCATACATTCCCAGTCCTCATTTTCAGGAATTAAACTAGTGAAAATACCTCTCTCTCTCTCTCTCTCTCTCTCTCTCTCTCTCTCTCTCTCTCTCTCTCTCTCTCTCTCTCTGTGTGTTTCCATAAAGAAATGTACTCCCATAATATACATCTTTCTTACAATACAACATTACAATACAAAAAGCGTACTGGTAGTAGTAATTTATACTTTTCAAAGTGATTCCTGTATAGTATGTGGTATTTAAATGTAAATACTAACACAACAATAGACTAACATAATGTATAATATATTTGTCATTACATACCTTTTAAGGTTCTCGAGAGCCTTTAAAAATTTGACTTGGTCCTTCATAGTTCGGAAGATCTTTCCAATCATATGTTCTGTCAGACCTAAAAGAGTCTCACCATCTATTTCTTCACCTAATGAACAAAAAAACATAAAAATAATCAGAAAAATAAGCACCAATGTTAACCTGCCATTGTAATTAATATCACAGTTTTAAATGCAAGCAGTACCTTATACACAGTATGATGAGGTGCAATATATAAACATCCATCACTGTCTTCATAAGCATCTAGTGCATGGTAGTCAACTTCATTGCCAGGTGTTAATGTACACCACTCATGCAAAGCCTCTATTTTGAAGGCATGAAGGTGAGAATTAAATTCCAGAGCAAAATACAGTTTCCCACACAAAATCCATGTACACCTAAACTGAATGATATGCAAGATTTTGAAAAAAATGGGTAAATCCTCATGGACTACATCGACAATGAAGTAATCCTTGACTTCGTATTTCACGTGATCCACAGTTAGTTTCTTTACTTTCAGTATGGTTTCATCAGCTTCAAGTTCACTGGCTTGAATATTGCATTTTTCAAGAATAATGTCTTTCAAAGATGTAGATGATAGCTGAACAACACAAGACCCTTCTTGCTCATATGACTCATGCAAAGCATCTGCACAACAAAAATCCCAACACTGTCTTTGTTGATGTCTTTTTGCTAAAGTAAAGCAGATGTTCCGGAAGTTGCACACATTTCTTGCAAGCCGCTTAAAGTACTGGTGCTTTCCTTCAAAACGTAAGCACCAAAGTGATCGAAGTGGTCCAAATTCAGCTAGCAATCTGGGGTAGTGTACCAAGTAATGCAATTTTGGTATAAAATTACCAGGATACAGTCTATTAAATTCGCTGAGAAATTCTCCAATTAAAATGTGCAAATGTGAAAGTGACGACTTTTTCACAACAGGAGACATTACAAAGTCTACTATTTCACGAAACAGAAGGTAGTGCTGCCAGTGTTCATCTTCTGTTGGGACAAAATGGCCAATTAGAAATGGAAGAAATTTAAGAACCGTTAAACCTTAACGAAAGAATAAGTGTGAATGAGTACAATGACACACTAACATATTGTTTTAAATTTTTTCTAAGAGTGTATACAATATTTTTCTCTATGCATTCTTTTCTGTTGAGCACTCCTGACACCGTTGAAACGGTGAGTCTCAGGTCGCCTGCGGATACATAAGTCCAATCATTGCGTCTGAACCTGGTGTGCAATCCCAAGGTAACTGCTCACTTTTAACACGATTTAAGACGTTAATTCACGTTTTAAGTAATACAGTGTCCCCTTCAGACATGTTAAAGGAGAGATTCGGAAATAACATTCAAACCTATGCGCGAGTAAATACCATCCTAACTCCTAACATCCAAAAAAAAAAAGAAAAAAGAAAAAAATATCAATAATTAATATATATATATATATATATATATATATATATAATTGCATGCCCCGGTAGCTCCGATATGGAGTCTTGCATACCCCGCTAGCTACGATATGGAGTCTTTCCATCAACCTCCGGTTGCTTCATTCCGGAGGTGCATGCAATATATATATATATATATATATATATATATATATATATATATATATATATATATATATATATATATATATTTGCATGCCCCGGTAGCTAAAAGCTTAGTTACGGCTCTGGGCAAAACCAACGCCCTTGGCCAGTATACTACTATGCATTCGTATCTAGCGGTATATGGTAGCTAGCGGTATAGCGGCTCTTAAGGTAGCTTGTGTTGGAGCAGCAGGACAAGCTCGCCATCCCGCCCGCTGCTTTCCTGCATTACTGCTCACCAAAACACAACGCACCCAGGGGAGAGATACCATGGTAAATAGGTAACCTATTTACCATGGTATCCCTCCCCTGCGGCGGCTGCTCTTGATCTCCGGCTGCTCTTGATCTCCGTGAACGCACCCGCTGTCACATTGAAGCGCTTGAAAACACAGCACAACATTCCCTAATAACACTTGCAATGCATTATGACTTCAAAGGTATGACTTTAAGTCTATGACATTATTATTTATTGATTTTATTTTGTTTTATTTCTTTGATCACCAACTGCCACGGCAACACACTCGTTTTTTTTTTTTTATGCAGTACTCCTGACGAACTTCACCCATTGACCGCATCGTACCGGCTCTTAAGGTAGCTTGTGTTGGAGCAGCAGGACAAGCTCGCCATCCCGCCCGCTGCTTTCCTGCTCACCAAAACACAACGCACCCAGGGGAGAGATACCATGGTAAATAGGTAACCTATTTACCATGGTATCCCTCCCCTGCGGCGGCTGCTCTTGATCTCCGGCTGCTCTTGATCTCCGTGAACGCACCCGCTGTCACATTGAAGCGCTTGAAAACACAGCACAACATTCCCTAATAACACTTGCAATGCATTATGACTTCAAAGGTATGACTTTAAGTCTATGACATTATTATTTATTGATTTTATTTTGTTTTATTTCTTTGATCACCAACTGCCACGACAACACACTCGTATTTTTTTTTTATGCAGTACTCCTGACGAACTTCACCCATTGACCGCATCGTACCGGCTCTTAAGGTAGCTTGTGTTGGAGCAGCAGGACAAGCTCGCCATCCCGCCCGCTGCTTTCCTGCTCACCAAAACACAACGCACCCAGGGGAGAGATACCATGGTAAATAGGTAACCTATTTACCATGGTATCCCTCCCCTGCGGCGGCTGCTCTTGATCTCCGGCTGCTCTTGATCTCCGTGAACGCACCCGCTGTCACATTGAAGCGCTTGAAAACACAGCACAACATTCCCTAATAACACTTGCAATGCATTATGACTTCAAAGGTATGACTTTAAGTCTATGACATTATTATTTATTGATTTTATTTTGTTTTATTTCTTTGATCACCAACTGCCACGACAACACACTCGTATTTTTTATGCAGTACTCCTGACGAACTTCACCCATTGCCCGCATCGTACCGGCTCTTAAGGTAGCTTGTGTTGGAGCAGCAGGACAAGCTTGCCATCCCGCCCGCTGCTTTCCTGCTCACCAAAACACAACGCACCCAGGGGAGAGATACCATGGTAAATAGGTAACCTATTTACCATGGTATCCCTCCCCTGCGGCGGCTGCTCTTGATCTCCGGCTGCTCTTGATCTCCGTGAACGCACCCGCTGTCACATTGAAGCGCTTGAAAACACAGCACAACATTCCCTAATAACACTTGCAATGCATTATGACTTCAAAGGTATGACTTTAAGTCTATGACATTATTATTTATTGATTTTATTTTGTTTTATTTCTTTGATCACCAACTGCCACGACAACACACTCGTTTTTTTTTTTTATGCAGTACTCCTGACGAACTTCACCCATTGACCGCATCGTACCGGCTCTTAAGGTAGCTTGTGTTGGAGCAGCAGGACAAGCTCGCCATCCCGCCCGCTGCTTTCCTGCTCACCAAAACACAACGCACCCAGGGGAGAGATACCATGGTAAATAGGTAACCTATTTACCATGGTATCCCTCCCCTGCGGCGGCTGCTCTTGATCTCCGGCTGCTCTTGATCTCCGTGAACGCACCCGCTGTCACATTGAAGCGCTTGAAAACACAGCACAACATTCCCTAATAACACTTGCAATGCATTATGACTTCAAAGGTATGACTTTAAGTCTATGACATTATTATTTATTGATTTTATTTTGTTTTATTTCTTTGATCACCAACTGCCACGACAACACACTCGTTTTTTTTTTTATGCAGTACTCCTGACGAACTTCACCCATTGACCGCATCGTACCGGCTCTTAAGGTAGCTTGTGTTGGAGCAGCAGGACAAGCGAGGTTTGACACAGGCCCGGTTTTTGGGATGGAACCGCATAACAGTCTCGCGTTTTGATTGGTCCATGTCTGTCACATGAATATGTCGTCACACGAGTGGAAAAGCGTGCAGGCATTTTAACATTGTGATCAGATAGAGTGATCTGCTTTCCACAACCTTACCATTAAAATATAATGTGGTATTACACTGTACTGATATTACAAACTATGAGGAATTACTTTATATAAATTATCATGTTGTGCACGAATGTAGGAATTGGCTTTCTGTGGTGATGTACTTTTTTCTTTCAAGTAGCATATATCGATAATCGTTTTTGCGATATATTTTAATATAAAACATATACGCTATTACAGTTTTGTTACAGGATACATTAGTTTATCTCTAATGTAATCACAGTTTTACATATAGACTGCCCCTGTTTTCATTTACGTCCCAAATTCTGGGCCGCTTTGCTTTTCAGATAATGTCCCAAATTCTGGGCCGCCTTGGTTTTTAGATAACGTCCCAAATTCTGGGCCGCCTTGGTTTTTAGATAACGTCCCAAATTCTGGGCCGCTTTGGTTTTTAGATAACGTCCCAAATTCTGGGCCGCTTTGCATTTCCGAATTCAGCCCAGTTTTGGGGAATCAGCTGACAGCCGAGTTTCTAAGTCATGCATGCACAGTTTACCATAAACTGGATCGTGAATTTATTTGAGAGTAACCCTTAGTACATTAATCAAAGTTCATGTATTTTTTACTCTCCCCAGAAATCTTTTTTTTTTTTTTTTTAATGAAAAAAACAAAAATGTAAATGTTAAACGTATTTCTTATTACATGAAGAAACTACATTGCACTGAAATAGATACATGAAAATTAATTAAAGCAGCCGTTTTCCTTTATTAAAGGCTAATATTAAAACACATTTTTGGGAAGGAACATGGTATTCCGAAAAAAGGACATCTCATTTTCTTATGTAACGTCCATCAATATATTGTAGTGTTTCAGGTTCTTTTTGGACAGAAATGAGACTGCAACTGTGAGTAGATGAAGGCCGTTTATTTTGACAATAATTAAATAATCACAAAATAAAATCATAAAGTGATGGTAAGGAGACTGGGAGTCGAAAGTGAAAATAAATGCTTGTAGTAATTTTTCTTTTACCCTACCCTTCCCAGTCTTTTCCCCGCCCCTCTTGTGAGCAAAACCTGAACTCCAATTCCCCTCCACACACGTGTACCACCATGCAACCCCTGCATGCATACACCAACCATGCAACCCCTGCACGCATACACCCACCATGCAACCCCTGCACGCACACACCACCATGCAACCCCTGCACGCATACACCCACCATGCAACCCCTGCATGCATACACCCACCATGCAACCCCTGCACGCACACACCACCATGCAACCCCTGCACGCATACACCCACCATACAACCCCTGCACGCATACACCCACCATGCAACCCCTGCACGCACACACCACCATGCAACCCCTGCACGCATACACCCACCATGCAACCCCTGCATGCATACACCCACCATGCAACCCCTGCACGCACACACCACTATGCAACCCCTGCACGCATACACCCACCATACAACCCCTGCACGCATACACCCACCATGCAACCCCTGCACGCACACACCACCATGCAACCCCTGCACGCATACACCCACCATGCAACCCCTGCATGCATACACCCACCATGCAACCCCTGCACGCACACACCACTATGCAACCCCTGCACGCATACACCCACCATACAACCCCTGCACGCATACACCCACCTTAGCAATTCTTTGCAAAATATATTTTCGGGTATTCAGCCCCATTCATGTCTATGGCAGTGTTATAAAACACATTTTCAGGCATATCTCTCGAACCCGAGCACGTAGAACCACCATTCAAAGTGATATAGACTCAGGGGAGCACCCCAAACCACCCCCTAAAAAGGTGTGGTGGTTCACCCAAAAACTCATGTCATGACGAAAAAATTCACTTTGCCAAGCCGTCCTGGCATTTGAACCATAAAAATAGTGACTCCTTGTGCGGGGCCCCATGGGGCCCCAACGCAAAAAAAAAAATCAAGTTCCTAACCCCCACAGAACCCGAGATACGCCCTGTCAAAAATGTCCAAAAACTACCCTTTTCGGGGTCATATCTCCATGACCCCGGGGCCTAGAAACCGGGTTGAACTTCCTAGGGTCATGTCTGGGGGCCCTCTTTCACAGGGAGCCATCCGTTTTCAAATGCTACATTTTCAACAAATTTTCACATTTCCAATAGCTTTTGAGCTCCAGGTTGGCAAAAAAAGTCTAAACTGGTGTCCTTTCTAGCTGGGGACACGTTGCTTTGAGGGATCGACAGGGGCCCCGAGGTGGACCTCCATACCGATTTTCAAGTCTTGGGGACCCCCGGAACCCAAGATACAGCACCCTGAAAAATGTCTATGGGAAATCCCATTATAAAACCCCTTTGGGGCAACGGCCACCATCTGGCGGTGGGGTGGCGTTTGAACCCGTGGCTGATGTCTTTCTTTAGCTAAGACTCTTGTGTATGCAAAGAATGTCCTTCTGAGTTTGTTGGCCCAGGGGTCGTGGAGATACGGGTACGATAAGAGACCACCCCCTTCCCTATGGCAAATCCCATTATAAAAACACCATCGGGGTAAGGCTCAGCTAATGGCGGTCGTGGGTCTTACGAACTCGAAGGAACCCATTTTCTTTAGCTAAGATTGTTGTGCATCTAAAAAGAGTACAGAAGCACCAATTTAAGTCCATTCCAAGTGTTTTGTGATCACAGTATCAGCCTGAGTGTATCAGAGCACAGTTTTGCACCAAAAGCAAGGGGAGGCGAAAAAAAGCACTACATACCCTATTCTTTAAGATATCACTTTGCACTGCAAATTTGAGGAACGCAACCACTTAGCAACTTGCAAATTGGTACTGCAATTTAAAGGCCTGTAGTGCCTAACTGATTCAAGTGTTTTTGGAATGATTCTTGCAAAGACTGATTTATAAGAAAAAAGAGAGATTGACAAACAGCATTTTGCTTTATATGCAGAAACGGGCAACTACAAGAGGGTGTCAAACAAGCTGTGAATGTCCCAGGAGGCTACAGAGTACCTCTGAGTATGAATCCAGATGCTCGCATACCTGTTCTTAGATGTCCGAAACCACTGTATCGCTGTATAACTGTATACCCTATAAATATAACTTTTTATTGTGTATTTGAGGAACACAACCAATTACAAACTTCATTTGAATTGCTGTGCTATCAGAATATCAGTGTATAACTTTGCTGGGTATTGCAGTGTATGCTGGGTATCAAAAGGTCTTCAAACTTTTACAAAAGGCCGTCAAAGTTACAAAAAATAGGTGTGCTCCTAACCTAATACTTGTCTTTTTAATTCTGTGCATCCAAATACTTAATTAAAAGTTTTAAGAATTAAGCTTACTGTTTGTTGTTCTGTCCTAAACCAGCAGTTTGTCACCCAGACTTATTAAATAAACAGGGGGGGGGGGGGGTCATCAGATTATTCTCCATTTTATTGTAACTGAGGTACCATTCAGTTGAGCGAAAATTGTAAAGGGGTACTCGAGCTGAAACCTCCAGATAGAAGGGCTACAGTTTCAAAAAAAGGTTGAAAACCCCTGACCTACAGTATAAATGATCAGGAATAGATAAGGGAAATGCTGACTAATACAATACAATAGGATTTATTTGAAGTTGTTGAAGGTCACTGGTCTCTTAAACCCAGAAGTTCTGATAAACCCCTATGCCTCACTATATATTGATGGACATTACATAAGCAAATGAGATGACTTTTTTTTTTTTTTGGTATACCATGTTCCTAAATGTTTTCTGAGGAGAGTAAAAAATACATTAACTTTGATTCATGTACTCTTAAATGAGTTAACGGTCCAGTTTATGGTAAACTGTGCATGCATGACTTAGAAACTCGGCTGTCAGCTAAGCAGAATAGCTCAAAAACTGATGCATTGGTATTGGGAGACACAAGTACTGTACCTCTAATCAATCTGATCACTTTAGAGGAGGGGCAGTTTCAGTTGCCAACAAACAGCATATATCTTAAAGTGCAAAGGAAAAAAGTGAGTGATCCACAAATGTTTTCGGGAGTACTGTGAGCTTCAGGAAAAACTAAACACAATTTCAAGCCGTCCTTTTAACTAACAGACAAATATTCTTTCATGAAAAAAAGGTTTTCTTTCAAAAACTATTTTACATAACTTTCTACTGTCAATTCAACTGCTGTAGAGAAACATATATATATATATATATATGTATATTAATTGGCTCACATAGCAGACTTTATTGACCATGTTGTTTGGTCAAGATGCATTATGCTGTATGATATTAAACAGCTGATCCTTTTGCTTGACTGGGCAAGGTGAGTATGGGCACATGTTCATACAATCCTTTGGCTCTAAGTCTGGGCAAGGTGGGGCTTGTTTTATCATGTCAAGCATGTGATCATTTTGCCTAGACATGGTCCATCTTACCAGTTTAATGTTACCAGGGGCTTAGCTAGGAATAGATTTTTACTGAGGCAAAAATCAAATTTTTGTCTAAAAAAAACCCAAAACCCTGTGCATATCCTGTTCATGTTACGAAGGTGAAATTTATCATATTTTAAAGCCCGGAGACTATTAATGCAAACTGCAAAGCGATACAACATATTCCTAAAATTACCCTATTCACACTGTTAGAAATATGTGATATTAAAAGGACAAGAAGAATAGAAGTTATAGATATGAACACGTAGATGGGTTTATACCTTCATTGAGAGACATGCGTTTGGTTCACTGCTATTGAAGTTAATGCTGACACTGATGACACTGATGCTACAACTGGAGCTGGTAAGACTGGTGCTGCTACTTCCAAATATTTAACTAGAATTTATAATAGTATATGTATGTATAACATGTGTATTGTAGTTTATTTCCATTTGTATCCATCTTGAACAGAACCTTTAATTGGATAAATATGTAGGAGAAACCCATACGACGTTCAACACAATAATAAATCCTCAGGGCAAGATGCCCCTGCACAACACAATACAACATAAATAAATAAATAAATAAATAAATAAATAAATACATAAATAAATACATTATGCTATCGCTGGCAAAAGGCTGTTTGAAATTTTTTAACTACTAAAAGTAGAAAAAGCGCGGTCGACGAAGAAATGCTCCAGCAACAGCGGTTGCCCTCTCAACCAATCAGCTGCCATCGCAACCCACAGCGCGAGGCAGATGTTCAACGTTTCTTCACAGGCGGTAGAGCTTTCTTCACTGAGAGGTGAGTAAAACCTTTTAATAACGCTAATTATCTTTATTTGTGTGAATGAATGAAAAAATATAAACTAAAGACGTACAGACAGCTCTACAACATCCACGAGTAAAATAAAAAAAAGGTTATTTTGCTTTTGTTAATGATGCGGGTCAATGATAGAATTTCTGAGGTAATTTTTTTTAATTTTTTTTTTTTACTAAACTTGATGACGATAATCAATTGGGCTGAACTGACAGAGGAAAATGGTAATACTTATGATACTTCTGGGAACTTTCTGACGTAAAATGTTTCATTAAGTCTATTGTTTAATGACGATTTCTAGGATACATGAGTATTAAGTATGAGGTAAACATAAGATTTGCTTCACTGCTACGATTTCTCGGGCGGTTCTGGTACGAAAATAATAAAACACAAATTACTATCTTTTTCTCTTGATTAAATGAGACTTTTTTTATCGACGTTCTTTTAAAACCATGGTGTTTAATATAATTTGTCACTCATGCAAACTGAAAACAATTTTATTTTAGTACTACTGTAAAAAATAAAAAAAACAACTTTAAAATACAGTACTGAATAATAATTCCTGGTAATTGTGTGACAAAGCATTAAGTATTGTAGTTTACGGTGTCAATATATGACAGCGTCTGAAATGGTGCGCATCACTTGAACAGTTGAGTAAGCGTTCTTTCGCGGGCTAGGATGTAGGCTACACCGCCTTGCAGGTCCAGTGTGCCTAACAACAGAACATTAACATAACATTAAACACCAAATCCCAAATCACAAAGCGCACGCACACACGCAGTCCAGTGGCCACGCCAATTTGATGCATTGGTATTGGGAGACACAAGTACTGTACCTCTAATCAATCTGATCACTTTAGAGGAGGGGCAGTTTCAGTTGCCAACAAACAGCATATATCTTAAAGTGCAAAGGAAAAAAGTGAGTGATCCACAAATGTTTTCGGGAGTACTGTAAGCTTCAGGAAAAACTAAACACAATTTCAAGCTGTCCTTTTAACTAACAGACAAATATTCTTTCATGAAAAAAAGGTTTTCTTTAAAAAACTATTTTACATAACTTTCTACTGTCAATTCAACTGCTGTAGAGAAACATATATATATATATATATATATATATATATATATATATATATATATATATATATATATATATATATATATATTAATTGGCTCACATAGCAGACTTTATTGACCATGTTGTTTGGTCAAGATGCATTATGCTGTATGATATTAAACAGCTGATCCTTTTGCTTGACTGGGCAAGGTGAGTATGGGCACATGTTCATACAATCCTTTGGCTCTAAGTCTGAGCAAGGTGGGGCTTGTTTTATCATGTCAAGCATGTGATCATTTTGCCTAGACATGGTCCATCTTACCAGTTTAATGTTACCAGGGGCTTAGCTGGGAATAGATTTTTACTGAGGCAAAAATCCAATTTTTGTCTAAAAAAACAAACAAAACCCTGTGCATATCCTGTTCATGTTACGAAGGTGAAATTTATCATATTTTAAAGCCTGGAGACTATTAATGCAAACTGCAAAGCGATACAACAAATTCCTAAAATTACCCTATTCACACTGTTAGAAATATGTTATATTAAAAGGACAAGAAGAATAGAAGTTATAGATATGAACACGTAGATGGGTTTATACCTTCATTGAGAGACATGCGTTTGGTTCACTGCTATTGAAGTTAATGCTGACACTGATGACACTGATGCTACAACTGGAGCTGGTAAGACTGGTGCTGCTACTTCTGGAACTGATGCTGACACTGCTGGGACTGGCAGGACTGGTGCTGCTACTGCTGGAACTGGTAAGACTGGTGCTCCTACTGCTGGAACTGGTAAGACTGGTGCTGCTACTGCTGGAACTGGTAAGACTGGTGCTGCTACTGCTGGAACTGGTAAGACTGGTGCTGCTGGGACTGGTAAGTGGTTCTGCTACTGCTGGGACTGGTAAGACTGGTGCTGCTACTGCTGAAACTGGTAAGACTGGTGCTGCTGGGACTGGTAAGACTGGTGCTGCTACTGCTGGGACTGGTAAGAGTGGTGCTTCTACTGCTGGAACTGGTAAGACTGGTGCTGCCACTGCTGGGACTGGTAAGACTGGTGCTGCCACTGCTGGGACTGGTGCTGCTACTGCTGGGACTGGTAAGACTGGTGCTGAAACTGGTAAGACCGGTGCTGACACTGCTGGGACTGGTAAGATTGCTGATACTAATGCTAAGACTGATCGGACTGCTGAGACTGTATGATGCCACAATTAAAAACTGATTTAGAAGACTTTACTTTAAATCAGGGTTTGCTAATCCTCCTATATCCTGATCTATCGAAACGCTGTAACACTTCCTCCTGGGACATGTCCGGACATATTAGCAGGGCAAGGCCATTCAGTCTATTTTTACCCATACTGCTGCGAGACCAATCAAACATATCGAAACAATGCACTCAGTTAAACTCTTTGTCATCATGAACAGAGACCGTAAGAATCTGTTTGCTGCGGAAAACACGTACTGTCTATATGCTGTCAGAGAATATTTGTTTTTACACTTGGGGCGGGGCAAAAAACATGCAAGGATTTTTTTGTTTGTTTGTTTGAGAACCAAACTAATACACTTATCATATATCATCATGAACAAAGACAATGTTGCTTTAAATGTACAGAAATCTACTTTAAACTGCTTCTGGTGTACAGAGGTCAAGGTTGAACGTGGCGCACTGTCCGTGTCTCATTCATGTTGGAACGTAGCTGCAGTTTACTTCAGTATCCAGTGCGTGGTTACCACTGAACAAGCTGTTTAAAGATGCTGAAAATGATTAATAAATAAATAAATAAGTAAATAAATAAATCACCTGTATTAAAAACTTTGGATTTTTGTCTCTAACGAAAACATTCGGAATATATATATATATATATATATTTTTTGAACTGCTGTTGCCAAACAGTGAATTTATAAATAGAATTACCTCCAATTCTTCTAGCCCATGGCATCAAATACAATACATGAAAAGTATTAAAAACTAACAGCTATAAATTATTACATCAGGGGAGAGGGATGGTGTTGAAATTGAAGAATTAAGGGAATGGGAATATGCAAATAAAGATGATCACAATATAACGTAAGATGCTGCGTCAGCATTTTATTTTTAAAATACAGTGTAAGTGATTTATTTTTCTGTTTTTTATTTTTTTATTTTTTATTTTTTAAGGACCCTACAACTCCCACACCTGTCATTATCTGGGGAAACCCCTTCCATCTTGATACAAAAATTGGTCTGAGAATGAATGGACAACATTTACTTGCTGAGGAGGCTGTGTGGTCCAGTGGTTAAAGAAAAGGGTTCGTAACCAGGAAGTCCACGGTTCAAATCCCACCTCGGCAAACTGACTCATTGTGTGACCTTGAGCAAGCCACTTAACCTCCTTGTGCTCCGTCTTTCGGGTGAGACATAATTGTTAGTGACTCTGCAGCTGATGCATAGTTCACACTCCCTAGTCTCTGTAAGCCTTGGATAAAGGTGTCTGCTAAATAAACAAATAATAATAACCTGAGGCCCTCACCCAGAGATTTGGGCTTCTTTTTTCCTTGTATTTTGTGTACAATATCAAATACCCACAGAGAAAAAACAGCCTAATATTATATTGAGAAATGTATTTTGGGTACTCCAAAAAGATCAGAAAACTCCACCTAGTATAGTGGGAATAGTAAACTTTCTTTTGTCAGGCGCCAGGTCGGGAAAGCAATAAGGGTGTTGGTTCTGCTATAATAACCACAGGCTCAGGGATTACTATTTTTTTTTTTTTTTCTTTTGAGCAGACACCCTTACCCAGGGCAACTTACAGTTGTATACAGCTATGCTGATGATAACCACCTGTTATCTGTCCCTAAAGCAAGGACATTCTTCTGCCTGGGTGTTATTAGCTACTTGCCTTACAGACATCAAGCATTGGATGTCACAGAATCTCCTAATGTTGAATTGAGATAAAACAGATGTTATGCTAGTGGGCTCACAGAACCAACTAAAAGGAAATGTAGGATTACATGAGCACGACCCTTGCAGTCTCTCATCAAAATTTAAAGTCGAAATTAAGAGTTTGAGGGTAATCTTTGAGTCTGATCTATCATTTTAGACTCATACTAGGGAAGTTACTAAAGTATATTTTTACCATTTGAGAAATATAGCCAAACTTAGACCAACTCCCCAATAATGTTGTTGAAGCTGACATCCTGGGATTCTTCAAGAAGCTGCTTGATGAGATTCTGGGATCAATAAGCTACTAACAACAAACAGAAATAAGAAATAAATAATAAAAGAAACAACCTTCTTATGTTCTAATTATTTCTGTATCTGATGCCGAGAGAATAATACATGTCTTTGTTTCATCTAGAATTGATTATTGTAATGTACTTTTTTAAATGGTGATTTTGCTGTTAACTTATAAGGCCCTGAATGGATTAGCGCCTCATTATTTACAGGAGTTACTGACACCGTATCTTCCAAACCACACTCTGAAATCACAGGATGTGGGGCTGCTGGTTATTCCTAGGGTCAACAAAACAACACGGGAGGCAGGGCTTTTTTCTGGAATGCTCAGCCTTCGTTTATCAGGAAATCTGGGTCCATTACAGTTTTCAAGTCAAGACTAAAAACACACTTTTATAAAATGGCTCGCTTATCTTAGTGGGTTTTAATGTAACTTTAAAATTGGTGCTTTTGTATTGTGTATACTGTTTAAATCTGTATTTAAATGGGCTGAGTGTAGCAGTTATATGTGTGACCTGCTATACAAACAGATTGTGATTTTTTTTTCCTGCTATGTACTATACAGTGCTTTGCGATACTTTTGTATAAAAAGCGCTATCTAAATGCAATAAATAAATAAATAAAAATAAATAAATGTGTTAATATTTTTTATAATACTTGTTTTATAAAATACTTGTGACTAAAGTTAGGTTTTTGCTTGTTTTGTTTGTAATTAAATTAATTACATTATGGATAATATATTATGATTAGTTATAATTAATATATTTATATATCTACCTGTCAAGAAATGTTGTCAGCCTTTCACTTATTTGTGTATTTGTTATTCTAAGGGTAATGAAACATATACAGACTGTTTTATTTGTATGCATTTATGTGTTATAATTAAAAGTATAACTCCTATACTGTATTTATTTATTTTATTGCTCTACCCGTAATAAAGGGTTTCTATAAAAAGTATTTCTTTGTTTTTATTGATATTGCAAACCAGTAATTCCTAGCATGTTATTTAACCAGACAAATTATGCAGACACGCATATTATATATATATATATATATATATATATATATATATATATATATATATATATATATATATATATATATATATAATATTATGCATGTAAGTTTGTAAATAAACATAAAAGGTTCCAAGTAGAACCTTGAGGTTCTTAAAAGATCCTTATTTGTAAGGTTCCTCATGGAACCCTAGTAAAAAGGTTCTTCGAAGCACCTTAAAAGCTTCCTCCACAGTATCAACCCCAGATTAAGAGTGTATGCGTGAGTAAATACCATCCTACGTATTAAGGGAATGGGAATATGCCTCTCCATCATATATATATATATATATATATATATATATATATATATATATATATATATATATATATATAATTGCATGCCCCGGTATCTACGATATGGAGACTTGCATGCCCCGGTAGCTGCAATATTGAGTCTTTCCATCCACCTCCGGTTGCTTCATTCCGGAGGTCCATGCAATTTATATGCTGGCTCCGGGGATCAACCAAAGTGCGGCCTCCCCAGCGCATCAGCATGACAACCGTCTGGATTGAGCTAAGTAGGGTACATCTCTGGGGTTTTCAAGTGGGCACCTTCCATCCTCAGTGTTTCGCCGACTAGCCCACGACACTTCAAGAGGGCTCGACGGTGATTCTGGCGTCCCAGCATGACCCCCCTCCGTCCCCCACTCAACTCAGCCCAGCTTACTTACCTGTACATCAGCATTTCTTTCTTTCTATTGTGCTTGGGATCCCCAGCCAGAATCTTTCCGTCTCAACCACAGCCAGTTGCTGCTCCTCTCTGCTGCTTCAGATAAGTTCTTCACTGTGCGACGCAACTCTTCGCCGCTGAATCCGACGTCTCTGAGAAACCGGGTTGTAGAGTGTGCCACAAATATATATATTTGCATACCCCGGTAGCTAAATGCTTAGTTATGGCGCTGGGCAAAACCAAAGCCCATGGCCAGTATACAATATTTTTCTGTATGCATTATTTTCTGTTGAGCACTACTGACACCGTTGAAACGGTGAGTCTTAGGTCGCCTGCGGATACATTAGTCCAATCAATGCTTCTGAACCTGGTGTGTAATCCCAAGGTAACTGCTCACAGTTAACACGTTTTAATACGTTAATTCACGTTTTAAGTAATACAGTGTCCCATTCAGACATGTTAAAGGAGAAATTCGGAAATAACATACAAAACTATGCGCGAGTAAATACCATCCTAACTCCTAACATCCAAAAAAAAAAAAAAAAGAAAAAAAAATAACAATAATATATATATATATATATATATATATATATATATATATATATATATATATATATATATATATATATATATATATATAATTGCATGCCCCGGTATCTACAATATGGAGTCTTGCTTGCCCCGGTAGCTGCAATATTCAGTCTTTCCATTCACCTTCGGTTGCTTCAATCCGGAGGTCCATGCAATTTATATATATATATATATATATATATATATATATATATATATATATATATATATATATATATATATTGCATGCCCCGGTAGCTAAATGCTTAGTTACGGCGCTGGGCAAAACCAAAGCCCATGGCCAGTATACAATATTTTTCTGTATGCATTATTTTCTGTTGAGCACTACTGACACCTTTGAAACGGTGAATCTTAGGTCGCCTGCAGATACATTAGTCCAATCAATGCGTCTGAACCTGGTGTGTAATCCCAAGGTAACTGCTCATTGTTAACACGTTTTAATACGTTAATTCACGTTTTAAGTAATACAGTGTCCACTTCAGACATGTTAAAGGAGAGATTCGGAAATAACATTTAAAACTATGCGCGAGTAAATACCATCCTAACTCCTAACATCCAAAAAAAATTAAATAAATAACAATAATATATATATATATATATATATATATATATATATATATATATATATATATATATATATATATATATGCATGCCCCTGTAGCTAAATGCTTAGTTACGGCGCTGGGCAAAACCAAAGCCCATGGCCAGTATACAATATTTTTCTGTATGCATTATTTTCTGTTGAGCACTACTGACTGTTGAGCACTGGAAGGGAAGGCGATGCAAGCATTGCTCGATTTAGACCCAGAGGAGCCGTGTGACTTCCATACCCTATCCACGGCTCTCCAGCGCCGCGTTGGCCAAGTGGAGTCAGCCGTCAGCCGGCGCTATCGCCTTGCCACGCGCAAGAGAGTCAGTGTCGAGAAACTCGGGATACTGGCCGCAGACACTAAATACTTGGCACGGAGGGGGTATCCTGGTTTACCTCCGGCTGTACAAGAAGACCTGGCGATGGAGGCGTTCATCCGTGGCTTGAAGCCCACCGCGCTCTGACAACAGGTTCAGCTCGTTGCCCCAACCTCCCTAGAGCAGGCTTTAACCCATGCCCTAAGGATTGAGGCCGTGCTCGAGGAGGGCGAGAGAGTCCGGATCCCCAAAGTCTGCGCGGTCAGAGGAAAGGAAGATAGCGATGGAGACGAGGATACCGCCGCTGTCAGGCAGACCACTCCTGTAAGGCGCTGCTGGAACTGCGGAAGCCCGGGTCACCTGCATGCACAATGCCGCCGCCGCCGTCACCCAGTACCATCTGAAGAAGAGACGTCATGGGCGGGAAACGAAAAAGGAGCGGCGTAAACGGGGGACCGCAGCTCCTTCACCTTCCTTCCCCCACCCATAGAGACAAAGAGAACGACGCGTGGCAATGGTGGGCCGTGTTGGCCGGGGCAACAGTCTGCATGCACCCTGCCTCTTAAATGGGGTGCAGTGCAAGGCCTTGGTCGACACAGGCTCCACCATCTCCATCCTGCAGCCCGGGGTCCTCCCCAGAGAAAGTGACGGATGGCTGGAAGGCTGGACGCCCACCACGGTTCGCCTCCGCACTGTCACCGGCCAGGTCGCGTCCATGCTGGGACGACGGCATCTGGAGATCCAGCTCGGAGACTGCACGATCCAACACGAATTCTGGCTGGCGGAGATACAGGATCGCTGCATTCTGGGCCTGGACCTCCTGAACAAAGTAGGAGCTACCATCGACTTGGCTGAGGGAACCTTGTGCCTTGGCCAGAGCCAACTGCGCCTGATTCCGGGTCGGGAGAAGGAAGGGGAGCAACGCCGCACCAGAACCACCGTGCGGCATAGCCAGATGAGGGAGGTTCGTCGGACGCAGGGGGGCAGGACCCGGCCTCTCCCAGAAGCAGAGGACAGGACATCGGCGACGGAGTTTGCAAGGGCTTCAACTGTCTCCGCCCCCTCTCCTGCAGAACTTTCACCGCCCCCTGCAACCACAACCGGTGGAACACAGGACTGCAGGATAACTGATGCGGTGAAAGCGCTGTGGCAGAGGAGTAAGGAGGGTCTATCTCAGGGCCAGCGGGACCAGTTATGGGAACTATTAAGGGGGTACTTGGACATTTTTGCTGCAAACATAGAGGACTGTGGGCGGACTGGATTAGTTCAGCACAGCATTAACACGGGAGACGCGGCTCCGATCCGGGAGCGGCCACGGCGGCTACCCTTGGCAAAGCGGGAAGCGGCCGAGGGCATGATTCTGGAAATGGCCACTGCCGGGGTAATTGAACCATCGGCTAGCCCCTGGGCCGCGCCAGCCCTGCTAGTAAAAAAAAAGACGGGTCACTGCGGTTCTGTGTGGATTATCGCAAACTGAATGCAGTGACACACAAGGACTCGTACCCCCTCCCCAGAATCGATGAAGCTCTGGACTACATCACAGGCTCCCGCTGGTTCAGCTCCCTCGACCTGCGCAGCGGATACTGGCAGGTTGAGCTGGCCCCTGATACATGACAGAAAACTGCATTCTCCATTGGCCAGGGTCTGTGGCAGTTTTCAGTGATGCCCTTTGGACTGTGCAATGCCCCAGCAACGTTCGAGCGCCTGATGGAGCGGGTGCTCACCGGAGTTCCACGGACCCATTGTGTTGTATACCTGGATGACTTACTGGTGCACGCCACCACCTTTTCGGCGGCACTGCAGAACTTGCGGACTGTGTTCGAGCGCATCCGTGGAGCTGGCTTAAAACTCCACCCTGGGAAGTGCAACCTGCTGAGAAGAGAAACACACTTCCTCGGACATGTTGTCGGGGCAGACGGCATTGCCACAGACCCTGCTAAAGTGACTGCTGTAAAGGACTGGCCGGTCCCCAGGACTGTGACAGAGGTGCGTAGCTTTCTGGGCCTGGTGTCTTATTACCACCGCTTTGTGAAGGACTTTGCTCAGATCGCCAGGCCCCTGCACCGCCTGACTGAGAAAGGGGGCTGGTTCAGCTGGGACACCAACTGCGCAGCTGCCTTTGGGGAATTGCGAGAGGCCCTTGTGAAGGCCCCAGTCTTGGCGTTCCCTGACCCCCAAAAACCGTTCATCCTGGACACGGACGCGAGCGATGTGGGGATCGGAGCAGTGCTAGCCCAGGAAGGCTCGGACGGAGAACAGGTGGTCGCGTACTACAGCCAAGCTCTTAGTAAAACAGAGCGGAACTATTGTGTGACTCGCCGGGAACTGTTGGCTGTAGTACGGGCTGTGCACCACTTTCGTCCCTATCTCTACGGGTGAAGATTCAAGCTGCGCACGGATCACGCCTCCCTGCGGTGGCTGCTCAACTTCCGCGAGCCCGAAGGACAGGTGGCTCGCTGGATAGAGACACTGCAAGGGTATGCCTACACAATAATGCAGATGCCCTGTCCCGTCGCCCCTGCTTCTCTGAGGACTGTAAGCTCTGCCATCGGATGGAGGAGCGAGAGGCACAGCGGTCCTTGGAGGAGCGAGTAAGTGCTGCCACTGTAGCTGTGGAGACCCCCCTTGAGTTGCCAGCGGGGGAGATCCAGCGTCAGCAGGGTCTGGACGCTGAGCTGGCACCGCTGATCCGCTGGTTATCGGCGGGTCAGCGCCCAGCCAGACGTGCGGTGTCAGCCCTCTCCCCGGAGGTAAAAGTGCTGTTGGCGCAATGGGAATGTTTGAGCCTCCGGGAAAGTGTGCTGTACCGTTTCTGGACAGACCCTGCGACAGGGCGCAAGCGGCTACAAGTGGTGGTTCCTCAAGCTCTCCGAGAGACCGTCCTGCGAGCCGTGCATGGCGGACCAGCCACTGGACACTTCGGCGTTGCCAAGACCCTGGGTCGGCTTCGGGAGCGGTTCTACTGGGGACGGTGCCGACGTGATGTGGAGACTTATGTGCGACGCTGTGACCAGTGCACCGCCCGGAAGGGCCCCTTGGACCGCTCTCATGCCCCGCTCCAGCAGTACCAGGTGGGGGCACCATTAGAGCGCGTCGGTGTGGACATCTTAGGGCCGTTTCCACGGACGGAGGGGGGCAACCGGTACGTCCTGGTGGCCATGGATTACTTTACTAAATGGCCCGAGGCGTACGCAGTCCCCGATCAGAGCGCGACTACCTGCGCAGAGGCACTGCTGGAAGGCATGTTCTGCCGGTTTGGGGTTCCCGAGGAGCTACATAGTGACCAGGGGCGTAACTTTGAAGCGCAGGTGTTTGGTGAGGTGTGCAGGCGGCTGGGTATTAAGAAAACCAGGACGACCCCACTACACCCACAGAGCGATGGATTGGTGGAGCGGTTTAACCGCACCCTTGCCACCCAGCTGACCATGTGGACCTCCCAGCACCAGCGTGACTGGGATCAATGCTTGCCCTTGGTCCTAATGGCCTACCGGACTGCAGTGCATGAATCTACAGGGTGCACGCCAGCGGCTCTTATGTTTGGGAGAGAGCTCCGCACCCCAGTGGACCTTGTGTTTGGCCGGCCACCTCAGCTCCACACTCCGGAACCTACCGGCCCGGAATACCTCCAGCAGCTACAGGACCGATTGGACACTGCCCATGCTTACGCTCGGAAGCACCTCACCTCAGCTGGCCAGCGTCAGAAACGGGCATACGATACTCACTGCAAGGGCCGGGGATTTCAAGCTGGGCAGCAGGTCTGGGTTCACTGCCCTCGGCGAAGAAAGGGATTCTGCCCCAAGCTGGCCAGTAACTGGGAGGGCCCCTGTGTTGTTCTGGAGAGGCTCTCCGAGGTGACTTATCGAGTGCGGCTGCGGACCCGTAGCCGGGCGGTTGTGCTCCACCAAGACCGCTTGGCCCCCTACCGCCCCGGAACAAACTCGGTTGTCCCTGCAGCCAGCCCGGAGGCCAGCTCCCAGGACAGGGAAAGCGCTTCCCCCTTGCAACCACCGAATAGTTTACCAGCTGGTGGCCCAGGTAGGAGCATTCCGGCTCCAGCTGACTCCCAGCCCGCTGCACCTGTGCTCCAGTGCGGCCAGCGTATCCGTCGACCACCCCCGGGACTCTCTGACTTTGTGAGACATTAAGTGTTGAGCCAGCGGGACGTTCGGCCCTAAGATGGGGGCTGTGTAACGGGCACGGCTGGACTGACTCGCCGTTGCCACCTGTCGTCGAATAGGGCGCTGTGCCCGGAGCCAGTCCCCTACATTTGGTTAATGTGCAGCCGTGGATGCTGGGAGTACGAACTATGGTAGGGGAGAAACGGAATTATTGTTGTTGTGTTTATTTGTTGTTACTGTAAAAGTTTGCGTACTGTTCTATGCATTTCCCTGTAATTGTTATTACCCTTCCGGTGCTGTTTGATATATATGTGAATGTCACCCTGAGAGGCAGAGTAGTGCTCTGGTGTGGGGAAGGGCTGTGTGTGTGTGTTCATAGAGGGCGCTGACTTGCTGTTAGCTGCTTAATAAACTGCATTACCTAAAAGAGCTATTGTGTGCGTGTCTCCGTTAATCCCTGTGCTCGCTACAATATATATATATATATATATATATATATATATATATATATATATATATATATATATATATATATATATATATATATATATAATTGCGATATGGAGTCTTGCATGCCCCGGTAGCTACGAAATGGAGTCTTACCATCCACCTCAGGTTGCTTCAACCGGAGGTGCATGCAATGATATATATATGCATGCCCCGGCAGCTAAATGCTTAGTTACGGCGCTGGGCAAAACCAAAGCCCATGGCCAGTATACAATATTTTTCTGTATGCATTCTTTTCTGTTGAGCACTACTGACACCGTTGAAAGGGTGAGTCTTAGGTCGCCTGTGGATACATTAGTCCAATCAATGCGTCTGAACCTGCATGCGCAAGTAAATACCATCCTAACTCCTAACATCCAAAAAAAAAAAAAAACAAGTAGTGGAGTAGTGGTTAGAGCTCTGGACTCTTGACCGGAGGGTCATGGGTTCAATCACCGGTGTAGGACACTGCTGCTGTACAATTGAGCAAGGTACATTACCTAGATTGCTCCAGTAAAAACCCAACTGTATAAATGGGTAATTGTAGTAAAAATACTGTGATATCTTGTAACAATTGCAAGTCGCCCTGGATAAGGGCGTCTGCTAAGAAATAAATAATAATAATAGTAATAATATATATATATATATATATATATATATATATATATATATATATATATATATATATATATATATATATATATATATATAATTGCATGCCCCGGTAGCTACGATATGGAGTCTTGCATGCCCGGGATATATATATATATATATATATATATATATATATATATATATATATATATATATATGCCCCGGTAGCTAAATGCTTAGTTACGGCGCTGGGCAAAACCAAAGCCTATGGCCAGTATACAATATTTTTCTGTATGCATTCTTTTCTGTTGAGCACTACTGACACCGTTGCCTCGCCTCATGACATATCTTATTGCCAGCTGACCTCTCCAGCAGCCAGCCTACTAATAAGATTATTATTTTTCACGGATTGTGCAGCCAGCTTCATCAAGGGACGGTAACCAAGTCCATCCAGGTCTTGGAGATGGAGTGGTGGTAAATGTACAACCTGTTATTAATTGAATAACTAAAGAAATAAATCAGAATGAAAACAGTTCTGGACGCTGCTGAGAGAAAACCGGCAAAACTGTTTCAATTCCTGAGTTCGGTTACCTACTTGTTTTCATTCTGATTATTTGTTTAGGCTACAGCGTGTCCGTCAGCTCAACTAGCGAATGTCAGTGCAGTGTGATACCAAAAAAAATGAGTGGTTGGATTTGCTGTCAATCAACCCAAGTTTTTTGTTGGATCAGCTGTTTGTACATGTTTTTTGTGTTTAAAGGCGCTGTAGTTATACAATGTAGTTAATGCAACTGTGTACACAAGTCCCTCCTCCCCCGAACCTCCAGAAGATTAGGTACCATCGGCAGTCCTGCGTCAGTCAAAGAGTAATTACATTAGTCAGGATTTGTGAAATTAAATAAAATGGTTTGCTTTGCTTTGAACACCAAATGTGAAATGAACAACCATAAGTACGAATGAAATTATATATAGTTACTTATTATCATAATGTGAAATTGAAATCTGATGCGCATGTTAAAAGTTCAAGTCCTTTGCTTCGTATTTCCTTTTTAGTTTTTAAACGGAAGTGTTCTGAACTGAATCTCTCTTTTTAACTATTTTGCACAACAGTGTATTTGGTTATTGGATCTTCTGTTAAAAAAAAAAAAGTTCTTTATTTTTCGAAAATAAAACGTCAATGCACTAATAAGAAATCAGGTTGCCAATTTCACCACTGTGACTATTCACCTTAAAAAAGTTACCATTGCCACCCTCTCCCGAAAAAAAATCCTGGCTACGCCACTGTTGCCAGGGTTTATTATTTAAAAATGCCCAGTTTATTTCAAACTTTCAAAACATAATAACATAACAAAGAGTGTCTAAGACCCTTCACCGTTATATTTGTTCTCGTGTGAGACTTTCACTTTTTCAGTCAGCGAAAATATGTGCTAAAACGGAGTGAATTTGAGCCCTGTTAAAATGGCAAAAATACAGCTACGTTTGGAGTTTTTCTACAACAAAAAAGCTAAACCTCCAACGCCAGAGACATCAACAGAAACCGAACCTGACTCTTCTGTAGTTCAGAATGTTACGAACAGCACAAGAGTGTGACAATCCTTCCATTTCAAACGCTCAGGTTAGTGCAGGTGTAGATGTCTGTCGATAAGAGACTCTTGCCTGTAAAGTGTTGTTTGCAGCTCTCTTGATTGTGACAATCTGGCGTAGAACTGTTTGTGATGAAATATCTGGTAATCTTAGAAAGATAGCTTAATGTTTACATAAAAATGGTTAAATTCGGGCATCGGGTTTGAGCATTTTTTTTTTCGGGGGGGGGTGGTGATGGGGGTGCTGTGCCCCACCAGTTTTTCAAGCCATGAGTCGCCAATGACAGCAGGTAATAGTGATAGTTACATCAGGATATGATTAAATAGTGATAGTTACATCAGGATATGATTAAATAGTGATAGTTACATCAGGATGTGATTAAATACAAAGTACTACAGGTTAAAAACTTGGCAGATTACAGTATTCTGAAGTACAGGATTAAATGCAGTAAAATAGGGGCTGATAAGAGCAAAATAAAGCACATTTACATGAAGGGTGATAGTGTCCCAGGATACAAACAGAGGCGTTCTACAGGTGCTCTTTGAAGAGGTGAGTCTTAAGGAGGCGCCGGAATGTGGTCAGGGACTGGGCAGTCCTGACATCTGTAGGAAGGTCATTCCACCACTGCGGAGCAAGGGTGGAGAAGGAGCGGGCTTTGGAGGCAGGGGAGCGTAGCGGTGGTAGAGCTAGTCTTCTAGTGCAGGCGGAGCGGAGAGGTCGAGTGGGGATTTAGGGAGAGATGAGGGTCTGGAGGTAGCTGGGTGCAGACTGGTCAAGGCATCTGTAGGCTAGTACAAGAGTCTTGAATTGGATGCGACCGGTGATCGGGAGCCAGTGGAGCGAGCGGAGTAGTGGAGTAGCGTGGGTGAAGCGAGGCAGAGAGAACACCAGGCGGGCAGCAGAGCTCTGGATGAGCTGGAGCGGACAGGTGGCAGACGCAGGGAGGCCAGTCAGGAGGGATTTGCAGTAGTCTAGGCGGGAGAGTACCAGGGCCTGGACCAGGAGCTGGGTAGCATAGTTGGGGAGGAAGGGTCGGATTCTTCGGATGTTGCTCAGGAAGAATCGGCAAGAGCGTGCCAGAGTGGAGATGTGTATATATATATATATATATATATATATATATATATATATATATATATATATATATATATATATATATATATATATTATTGTTATTTTTTTTTTCATTTTTTTTTTTTTTTGGATGTTAGGAGTTAGGATGGTATTTACTCGCGCATACTTTTGAATGTTATTTTCGAATCTCTCCTTTAACATGTCTGAAGGGGACACTGTATTACTTAAAACGTGAATTAACGAATTAAAACGTGTTAAAAGTGAGCAGTTGCCTTGGGATTACACACCAGGTTCAGAAGCATTGATTGGACGAATGTATCCGCAGGCGACCTAAGACTCACCGTTTCAACGGTGTCAGTAGTGCTCAACAGAAAACAATGCATACAGAAAAATATTGTATACTGGCCATGGGCTTTGGTTTTGCAGAGAGCCGTAACTAAGCATTTAGCTACCGGGGCATGCAAATATATATATATATATATATATATATATATATATATATATATATATATATATATATATATATATTGTAACAGATCGTCAGTGTTGAGCGCACGGGGAAGGTATCAGAAACGCGGGGATGCTGATATCTTTCCCCAAAGCTCAAAACTAGAGAGACGGGCGTTACGTTGGCAGAACAGAATAATAAATAAAGAAACTTCAACTCCCATGATTCCGAAGATCAGTAGTCAGGTGACATGTCCGCGGGAATCCGGGGGGTTTAAAAGGCAGGTCAGCAATTAGAAAGGGGGAGGTAATTGTGAAAGGTACTTTTTGTTAAGCAGCAACTTTGAAAGACCGAGTGGTGTTGTCGGTCCGTTTCATTAGCTTGGTACAGATTGTACAGCAACTGTTTTAAGTGGTGTGGAACAGAGATTAAAAAGGGGCGACAGTGTTGATGACCAGAGAGGATTACTTTATTCCAGAACCGAAGGTATCTGTGTGGAGTGACTCCAAAATAAAAAGCGAGTAGGGCTTATATTTTGGTCTGGCCGGAGGAAGCTGCAACGCGTCTGCAGCCTGGAATGAAGTGAAGCTGGTGCACTCGCCAAACAGATCTCTCCAGTGAGTAACACAGACCGCAGACTTGCGGGATCCATTTGTGCTTGGTTTCTTTGAAAAGAAAGACAGCGTTCGGTGTGTACCTGTTTTAAAAGAAAGTCACCGTCTTAAATGGACCTTTACTCACCTGCTTACTCGCCTGCTGTATGCAGCGTTCAACCCGTTTTCTACAGCTGTATTAATTGTTGCCAAACTGAATAAGTTTAAACAGGCAAAGTTTTATACCAGCGCTATAGTGTGCACGCGCTGAATTAATAAAAGCCTGTGCTTTGTGGACTGTTAGTTTACGTGTTCTTTTAAGCAACTACATTCTTTTCATGGACTGTGTTTTATTTGAGTGAGGCTGGTTGCTTAATTTCAGGTATAGAAACGCCATTTAATTCTAAAAGCAGTGTGACCCTGAAATCGCTGTAATTGTCTGGGATTTAAAGTGAAGACCCAGACTGGTGTTTTGTTTTGTCTATTGAACCGGGACTGTTTGGTTTAATGAACTGTGCTTGATAATATACCCAGGAAGGAAATAAACCACACGGACGGTGGTAGTTGTGTTTTATTTGTTTGTTTTAGTTCGTCAGGATTCAGCCAAGAAGCAGGCTGTCAATGTCAGTGTTCACCAGCAGAGGGCGACCACGGGTCCGATTACTTGGAAGACTTACCTGTTCCCCTGGAAAAGGATTACAAACTACATTTCCCAACAGCCCTTGTGGATTATAAAGAAAGTGAACCATTGACACTTGCCTGGTGAGACTTTTGTTCCGAGACCAGGTTTACTGTTACCAGCAGCGTCGGGATGGAACTTGGACTGGTCTCTATGCTAAAGCAACATGTTTTTCCTTGCAACGAGGACAGCTCGTGCAAGCAGTAGAGAGGGTTGAAGAAGTGAGATTAGTGGGCAGGGTTTCTTTTGTTTTGTTTATTTTCATAAACGTTCTGTTGAGACTTTGAACTTTTGGTTAAGAAAATAATAAAACTGCCTATTCTTCAACCTTACCAAGTGCCTCGGTGTCACCTCTCATGCTGCCAGTTGGCTACCACACTAAAATACAGAACAGATTGTTCACATATGGTGGCAGCGGTGGGATGCCAAACTGAAGACCTTTTTAAAGCTACAGTACCCCTAGCTTCACAGTACAGAGAGAGAGTGATATCACCGAGAGCAATGGAGATCTCAGTGCGTTGGATCTCTGACCCCAGGACCCTACCGTGGCTGAAGACCAAGGGAAAACATATTTTTGATGATGCTACCTTTGAATTTGTGCTGCGTTTCCTCCAGGCAACTCCGAAGACACAGCGGAAGCGAATGCGATACAACCATCCTCGCCTGAAGGAATCGCTGAAAGTCCTTGCGGAGGTAATGGAGGAACAGTTCAGCCAGGTCCAGGAGGGGGCGCCCCAGGAATACGGATATGAAGTGACAACATGTCCACTACCTGAGGTAACGAAGGGGCTAGAAGAGCCCAAAAGAAATACGCAAAGTGTGCGTGACCTTCAGCAACCACCAGAGGTGCTGCTGAGGGAAGAAGCGGAGCAGATACCACAGATTCCTGAAGCCCTCTGTAGGAGGGAAGTGTGTACTGCAAGGGTCCAGCAACAGCCACTGGAAGTGCTGCGGAGGACCAAGCAGAGTAACCTACAGCCACAGGAAGTGCAGCAGTTTCCAATGCAGGATATTCGTTGCCAGGAAGAAGTAGGGGGTGACCTACAGCAGCCAGCAAAGGAGCTACGGAATAAGGGAAAAGGACCCCTACTGGAACAGGTCCAGCCCCAAGCCGAGTGTGACAGCCGGGAGGCAAGGAAACGGAGGCTGGAAGAGCAAATCAGGCTGGTAGACCGCGGTGCAGACTTTTGCCTTATCTGCGGAAGGTATGTGGAAGACGGAACAAGATGTCATGTCCAAAGTCCGCTGCCTACCCCAGAACCAGTACAAGTAGGAAAGCGTGGGTGCTACCTGCAACCGCCAGTAGAGGTGCCGTTGAAGGAAAAGGAGCAGTTCAGAGCCCAAAAGACAGAACAGGAAGGACTTCCAACCCACGAGTTAGAGGGGGAGGGGTTGACGCCCTGTATATCTGTGAGGGAAGAGCTAGCAGCCTGTGCACCTGTGAGAGAGGCGCTGTACCTAACTCCAGCAACCGGAGGAGATTCCCCACAATCTCCAGAGTCCGGAGAAGAGGCACCACGAGCTCCCGAGGTAGAGGACCTGCTACGTCCACCTCTGCTGCCTGGAGAAAAAGAAGAAATGGAGCTGCCAACAGCGGTCACCCAAAAGCAGACTGAGAAACGGGTGGAGGACGAGCCGAAGTATCACTTCCAGAATCTACCACCTACTACAGAGTCAGCAGAAAGGAGACCCAGTGTGTACTGCTCACAACAGCCACAAAAGGAGCCATTGAGTGAGAAGCAGCTTATAGCCGAAAAGGCAGAACATCAGCAGCTTGCCGCCCAAAAACCAGAACAGGAGGGACTACCAACCCAAGAGAGAGAAGGGGAGGTGTCGACACCCTGCATACCTGTGAGGGAGGAGCTGAGGTCTGATGTATCTGTGAGGGAGGAGCTGACACCCTGTGAGTTGTTGAAGGAAGGGCAGACACCCTGGGTGCATGGGAGTGCCCTACAGAAGAAAATGGGACTGTCAGCATCTGGAAAACGCTTTGGGGGGGCAAGACGTGCTCAAGGAGAAGGAGCTACCGTCTCAGCAGCCAGAGACCCCAATAATTGAAGGAGGGGAACTCCTTCACAAAAAGCAAAGAATTCCAGAATCTAGTAAATGCTTGGGGGGGGGGCAAATGACGAAGTGGGCGTCCTATGTGCCAAAGACCCCAGTGACTGAAGGAAAGGACCCCCTTCAGAAGGAACAGGGGCCCCAAAAGTCTAGAATTTTTTTTGGGGGGCAAGGTCGGGAGTGTCCTACCTGCATGCCTGGGAGCACAGCGACAGAAGGGGAGCTGTGCCAGACTCCAGGGACCGAGGGAGATTCCCCGCAATCTCCTGAGACCGGCAGTGACCCCCTGTTGGAGTGTAATACACCGGAGGAGACAATACTGTGGACAGAGGTATTGTTACCAGTATTTCCACAGCTAGTAGTACCACTGCCAGAGATTCCCCTGCTGGAGGGTAATACACCGGAGAAGACAATACTGTGGACAGAGGTATTGTTACCAGTATTTCCACAGCTAGTAGTACCACTGCCAGAGATTCCCCTGCTGGAGGGTAATACACCAGAGAAGACAATACTATGGACAGAGGTATTGTTACCAGCACTTCCGCGGCTATTAGTACCACTGCCAGAGATTCCCCTGCTAGAGTGCACAACGTCACTGCCAGTATGGCCAAAACCGAAGGAAGTATTCTGGACGATATTGGAATGTCCTGAACAACTATTGGCATTAGAGCTACCAGCACGTCCAAGACAGCAACGATCTAGAGTAGGGAGAGCATTACCAGCAGCAAGTCTGGAACCAGGGCTTTGGATAGAGCTGTCCTCGGGAGCGGAGTCCCAGGATGGGACAACAGAAGCTTTTAGTGTGAGGACAAAACCAAACGAGAAAGAAGAATACAAGGAGTTACTGTTGAGACCAGCAACCCGCCTAGTGTATGACAGAGGACGACTGGGCTTCAACAGTCCCACCCACCCACCCACAAGGATTGAAGGAGTACATGGTTGGGGTAAAAAGGCCGCTCATCCGAGTAGGTCTGAGCTGGGGAAAGAGATGTGTAACAGACCGTCAGTGTTGAGCGCACAAGGAAGGTATCAGAAACACGGGGATGCTGATATCTTTCCTCAAAGCTCAAAACTAGAGAGACGGGCGTTACGTTGGCAGAACAGAATAATAAATAAAGAAACTTCAACTCCCATGATTCCGAAGATCAGTAGTCAGGTGACATGTCCGCGGGAATCCGGGGGTTTAAAAGGCAGGTCAGCAATTAGAAAGGGGGAGGTAATTGTGAAAGGTACTTTTTGTATAGCAGCAACTTTGAAAGACCGAGTGGTGTTGTCGGTCAGTTTCATTAGCTTGGTACAGATTGTACAGCAACTGTTTTAAGTGGTGTGGAACAGAGATTAAAAAGGGGCGACAGTGTTGGTGACCAGAGAGGATTACTTTATTCCAGAACCGAAGGTATCTGTGTGGAGTGACTCCAAAATAAAAAGCGAGTAGGGCTTATATTTTGGTCTGGCCGGAGGAAGCTGCAACGCGTCTGCAGCCTGGAATGAAGTGAAGCTGGTGCACTCGCCAAACAGATCTCTCCAGTGAGTAACACAGACCGCAGACTTGCGGGATCCATTTGTGCTTGGTTTCTTTGAAAAGAAAGACAGCGTTCGGTGTGTACCTGTTTTAAAAGAAAGTCACCGTCTTAAATGGACCTTTACTCACCTGCTTACTCGCCTGCTGTATGCAGCGTTCAACCCGTTTTCTACAGCTGTATTAATTGTTGCCAAACTGAATAAGTTTAAACAGGCAAAGTGTTATACCAGCGCTATAGTGTGCACGCGCTGAATTAATAAAAGCCTGTGCTTTGTGGACTGTTAGTTTACGTGTTCTTTTAAGCAACTACATTCTTTTCATGGACTGTGTTTTATTTGAGTGAGGCTGGTTGCTTAATTTCAGGTATAGAAACGCCATTTAATTCTAAAAGCAGTGTGACCCTGAAATCGCTGTAATTGTCTGGGATTTAAAGTGAAGACCCAGACTGGTGTTTTGTTTTGTCTATTGAACCGGGACTGTTTGGTTTAATGAACTGTGCTTGATAATATACCCAGGAAGGAAATAAACCACACGGACGGTGGTAGTTGTGTTTTATTTGTTTGTTTTAGTTCGTCAGGATCCAGCCAAGAAGCAGGCTGTCAATGTCAGTGTTCACCAGCAGAGGGCGACCACGGGTCCGATTACTTGGAAGACTTACCTGTTCCCCTGGAAAAGGATTACAAACTACATTTCCCAACAGCCCTTGTGGATTATAAAGAAAGTGAACCATTGACACTTGCCTGGTGAGACTTTTGTTCCGAGACCAGGTTTACTGTTACCAGCAGCGTCGGGATGGAACTTGGACTGGTCTCTATGCTAAAGCAACATGTTTTTCCTTGCAACGAGGACAGCTCGTGCAAGCAGTAGAGAGGGTTGAAGAAGTGAGATTAGTGGGCAGGGTTTCTTTTGTTTTGTTTATTTTCATAAACGTTCTGTTGAGACTTTGAACTTTTGGTTAAGAAAATAATAAAACTGCCTATTCTAAAACCTTACCAAGAGCCTCGGTGTCACCTCTCATGCTGCCAGTTGGCTACCACACTAAAATACAGAACAGGTTGTTCACAATATATATATATATATATATATATATATAATAAAAATAACAATACTAATTATATATATTAGTATTGTTATTTTTTTCTTTTTTTTTTTTTTTTGGATGTTAGGAGTTAGGATGGTATTTACTCGCGCATAGTTTTGAATGTTATTTTCGAATCTCTCCTTTAACATGTCTGAAGGGGACACTGTATTACTTAAAACGTGAATTAACGAATTAAAACGTGTTAAAAGTGAGCAGTTGCCTTGGGATTACACACCAGGTTCAGAAGCATTGATTGGACTAATGTATCCGCAGGCGACCTAAGACTCACCATTTCAACGGTGTCAGTAGTGCTCAACAGAAAAGAATGCATACAGAAAAATATTGTATACTGGCCATGGGCTTTGGATTTGCCCAGAGCCGTAACTAAGCATTTAGCTACCGGGGCATGCATATATATATATATATATATATATATATATATATATATATATATATATATATATATATATATATATATATATATAATATACATATTTATATATATATATAATATGCGTGTCTGCATAATTTGTCTGGTTAAATAACATGCTAGGAATTACTGGTTTGCATTATCAATAAAAACAAAGAAATATTTTTTATAGAAACACTTTATTACAGGTATAGCAATAAAATAAATAAATACAGTATAGGAGTTATACTTTTAATTATAACACATAAATAAATGCATACAAATAAAACATTCTGTATATGTTTCGTTACTCTTAGAATAACAAATACACAAATAAGTGAAAGGCTGACAACATTTTTTGACAGGTAGATATATAAATACATTATTTATAACTAATCATAATATATTATCCATAATGTAATTAGTTTAATTACAAACAAAACAAGCAAAAACCTAACTAGTCACAAGTATTTTATAAAACAAGTATTATAAAAAATATTAACACATTTATTTTTATTTATTTATTTATTGCATTTATATAGCGCTTTTTATACAAAAGTATCGCAAAGCACTGTATAGTACATAGCAGGAAAAATAAATCACAATCTGTTTGTATAGCAGGTCACACATATAACTGCTACACTCAGCCCATTTAAATACAGATTTAAACAGTATACACAATACAAAAGCACCAATTTTAAAGTTACATTAAAACCCACTAAGATAAGCGAGCCATTTTATAAAAATGTGTTTTTAGTCTTCATTTGAAAACTGTAATGGACCCAGATTTCCTGATAAACGAAGGCTGAGCATTCCAGAAAAAAGCCCTGCCTCCAGTGTTGCTTTGTTGACCCTAGGAATAACCAGCAGGCCCACATCCTGTGATTTCAGAGTGTGGTTTGGAAGATACGGTGTCAGTAACTCCTGTAAATAATGAGGTGCTAATCCATTCAGGGCCTTATAAGTCCCTATAACAGCAAAATCACCATTTAAAAAAGTACATTACAATAATCAATTCTAGATGAAACAAAGACATGTATTATTCTCTCGGCATCAGATACAGAAATAATTAGAACATAAGAAAGTTGTTTGTTTGGTTGTTAGTAGCTTATTGATCCCAGAATCTCATCAAGCAGCTTCTTGAAGGATCCCAGGGTGTCAGCTTCAACAACATTACTGGGGAGTTGGTCTAAGTTTGGCTATATTTCTCAAATGGTAAAAATATACTTTAGTAACTTCCCTAGTATGAGTCTAAAATGATAGATCAGACTCAAAGATTACCCTCAAACTCTTAATTTCGACTTTAAATTTTGATGAGAGACTGCAAGGGTCGTGCTCATGTAATCCTACATTTCCTTTTAGTTGGTTCTGTGAGCCCACTAGCATAACCTCTGTTTTATCTCAATTCAACATTAGGAGATTCTGTGACATCCAATGCTTGATGTCTGTAAGGCAAGTAGCTAATAACACCCAGGCAGAAGAATGTCCTTGCTTTAGGGACAGATAATAGCTGGTTATCATCAGCATAGCTGTATACAACTGTAAGTTGCCCTGGGTAAGGGTGTCTGCTAAAAAAAAAAAAAAAAAAAAATAGTAATCCCTGGGCCTGTGGTTATTATAGCACAACCAACACCCTTATTGCTTTCCCGACCTGGCGCCTGACAAAAGAAAGTTTACTATTCCCACTATACTAGGTGGAGTGTTCTGATCTTTTTGAGTACCCAAAATACATTTCTCAATATAATATTAGGCTGTTTTTTTCTCTGTGGGTATTTGATATTGTACACAAAATACAAGGAAAAAAGAAGCCCAAATCTCTGGGTGAGGGCCTCAGGTTATTATTATTTGTTTATTTAGCAGACACCTTTATCCAAGGCTTACAGAGACTAGGGAGTGTGAACTATGCATCAGCTGCAGAGTCACTTACAATTATGTCTCACCCGAAAGAGGGAGCACAAGGAGGTTAAGTGGCTTGCTCAAGGTCACACAATGAGTCAGTTTGCTGAGGTGGGATTTGAACCGTGGACTTCCTGGTTACGAACCCTTTTCTTTAACCACTGGACCACACAGCCTCCTCAGCAAGTAGATTTTGTCCATTCATTCTCAGACCAATTTTTCTATCAAGATGGAAGGGGTTTCCCTGGATAATGACAGGTGTGGGAGTTGTAGGGTCCTTAAAAAAAAAAAAAACAGAAAAATAAATCACTTACACTGTATTTTAAAAATAAAATGCTGACGCAGCATCTTACGTTATATTGTGATCATCTTTATTTGCATATTCCCATTCCCTTAATTCTTCAATTCCAACACCATCCCTCTCCCCTAATGTAATAATTCATAGCTGTTAGTTTTTAATACTTTTCATGTATTGTATTTGATGCCATGGGCTAGAAGAATTGGAGGTAATTCTATTTATAAATTCACTGTTTGGCAACAGCAGTTTGTTATAGACAAAAATCCAAAGTTTTTAATACAGGTGATTTATTTATTTATTTATTTATTTATTTATTTATTAATCATTTTCAGCATCTTTAAACAGCTTGTTCAGTGGTAACCACGCACTGGATACTGAAGTAAACTGCAGCTACGTTCCAGCATGAATGAGACACGGACAGTGCGCCACGTTCAACCTTGACCTCTGTACACCAGAAGCAGTTTAAAGTAGATTTATGTACATTTAAAGCAACATTGTCTTTGTTCATGATTATATATGATAAGTGTATTAGTTTGGTTCTCAAACAAACAAACAAAAAAATCCTTGCATGTTTTTTGCCCCGCCCCAAGTGTAAAACCAAATATTCTCTGACAGCATATAGACAGTACGTGTTTTCCGCAGAAAACAGATTCTTACGGTCTCTGTTCATGATGAGAAAGAGTTTAACTGAGTGCATTGTTTCGATATGTTTGATTGGTCTCGCAGCAGTATGGGTAAGAATAGACTGAATGACCTTGCCCTGCTAATATGTCCGGACATGTCCCAGGAGGAAGTGTTACAGCGTTTCGATAGATCTGGATATAGGAGGATTAGCAAACCCTGATTTAAAGTAAAGTCTTCTAAATCAGTTTTTAATTGTGGCATCATACAGTCTCAGCAGTCTGATCAGTCTTAGCATTAGTATCAGCAATCTTACCAGTCCCAGCAGTGTCAGCACCAGTCTTACCAGTCCCAGCAGTAGCAGCACCAGTCCCAACAGTGGCAGCACCAGTCTTACCAGTCCCAGCAGTGGCAGCACCAGTCTTACCAGTTCCAGCAGTAGAAGCACCACTCTTACCAGTCCCAGCAGTAGCAGCACCAGTCTTACCAGTCCCAGCAGCACCAGTCTTACCAGTTTCAGCAGTAGCAGCACCAGTCTTACCAGTCCCAGCAGTAGCAGAACCACTTACCAGTCCCAGCAGCACCAGTCTTACCAGTTCCAGCAGTAGCAGCACCAGTCTTACCAGTTCCAGCAGTAGCAGCACCAGTCCTGCCAGTCCCAGCAGTGTCAGCATCAGTTCCAGAAGTAGCAGCACCAGTCTTACCAGTTCCAGTTGTAGCATCAGTGTCATCAGTGTCAGCATTAACTTCAATAGCAGTGAACCAAACGCATGTCTCTCAATGAAGGTATAAACCCATCTACGTGTTCATATCTATAACTTCTATTCTTCTTGTCCTTTTAATATCACATATTTCTAACAGTGTGAATAGGGTAATTTTAGGAATTTGTTGTATACCTTTGCAGTTTGCATTAATAGTCTCCAGGCTTTAAAATATGATAAATTTCACCTTCGTAACATGAACAGGATATACACAGGGTTTTGTTTTTTTTGTAGACAAAAATTTGATTTTTGCCTCAGTAAAAATCTATTCCTAGCTAAGCCCCTGGTAACATTAAACTGGTAAGATGGACCATGTCTAGGCAAAATGATCACATGCTTGACATGATAAAACAAGCCCCACCTTGCCCAGACTTAGAGCCAAAGGATTGTATGAACATGTGCCCATACTCACCTTGCCCAGTCAAGCAAAAGGATCAGCTGTTTAATATCATACAGCATAATGCATCTTGACCAAACAACATGGTCAATAAAGTCTGCTATGTGAGCCAATTAATATATATATATATATATATATATATATATATATATATTGTAATGATTCCACCTCTCTCGGGTTCGTTGCCCCTTTAAAAACAGTGACCCAACACACAGAAATTGATTTTTCTTGCGCGGTTGCGCTGTTTTAATAAACACCAAAACAAAAATACAAAACAAACACCTAGCTCTTTATGAGCACTAACTAAACAAACAGGAACCTAACTGAAAACAGGACAGCTAAGCTGTTTCCCTGTATAACAAAGCAAAACAAAATCAACCCAGTTTTCACGGTTTCTCAGTACCTTCTTCTCTGTACGCCTGCACACCCTCGCAAGCGGGCTCTACCCACAGCAGCCTTGAACCAACTAACTGTGAGGCTTATATACCCCACAGTAACGCGTGTGAGCAGCTGGCACTACTTTGCACTGATCGTGCCAAACTGCCATAATAATTAACAAATCATTCAATTACAATAAATAAACAAACCCCACACTAATTGTGCATTCTCACATGGATTCCTCTACAGGGAGGTTTTTAACCCCCTCCCTGCTGTCTCTCACAACCCGCTATCTTACACATCCCCCCCCTTGTCTTCACAAGACACAGGCCACAAGACGGCCACCTCCTCCCCTAAAACCCAACCACCCACCCTCGAGTCCACAAATGTCAATTTTCGCCCTCTTCCACGGGCGAACTCGAGGGTGGATCGATCCACGTCCCGGCTCAGCCAGGTAGGGACCGCGCACCGGCAACGAGGGACCCCAACGGTTTGTCAGGGGCGACCCGAACGACAACCGGGGCACTGGAGGCTGCAGCAGCGGGCAGAGGTCTGCAGCTGGGACCCAGTGCAGTGACGTCCGGTCATCTAGGGGGAGCGAAGCAGTGACGTCTGGGAGCAGCGCAGCGACGTCTTAGTGTCCGTGAGGAGCGGAGCAGGGGACCAGGTGCAGAACTGTGCCCGATTCTGCCGACTCCTGGGCTCCAGGTCTAGTGACGGGAGGTCCAGACCAACCGACAGGGTGTCCAGGCGCAAGGGGTGAGGGACCGGACGCAGCGACGCCGGACTGGACAGTAGGGGTGGTGGTCGGGGCTGTGGTGGAGGTATGTTTTCCACCTCCTCCCTGGGCTCCGGAAGCAGCGACTCCTCCCCTCTGGGCTCTGGCAGCGGCGGCTCCTCCCCTCTGGACTCCGACAGCGGCGGCTCCTACCCTCTGGGCTCTGACAGCGGCGGCTCCTCCCCTCTGGGCTCCGACAGCGGCGGCTCTTCCCCTCTGGGCTCCGGCTCTTCCCCCTCTGGCTCTGACAGCGGCGGCTCTTCCCCTCTGGGCTCTGGCTCTTCCCCCTCTGGCTTGGGAGATTGCGGAGTTACCCATACCTGCTCCCACTTCTGGAGCAGCAGGTCTATCTCTGTGGGCTCCGGATCAGGTAGCCCCCACCCCTGTCTCTGCTCTTTTTGAGCAGCTGTGTTTCGATTGACCATTTCAATCAACTCCTTTAAATCCATTATTTCTTTTATTTTTTTTTTTTTTTTTTTTTGGGTCGTAGGGCGCCCACACACGCTGCCACCAAATGTAATGATTCCACCTCTCTCGGGTTCGTTGCCCCTTTAAAAACAGTGACCCAACACACAGAAATTGATTTTTCTTGCGCGGTTGCGCTATTTTAATAAACACCAAAACAAAAATACAAAACAAACACCTAGCTCTTTATGAGCACTAACTAAACAAACAGGAACCTAACTGAAAACAGGACAGCTAAGCTGTTTCCCTGTACAACAAAGCAAAACAAAATCAACCCAGTTTTCACACCTTTCACGGTTTCTCAGTACCTTCTTCTCTGTACGCCTGCACACCCTCGCAAGCGGGCTCTACCCACAGCAGCCTTGAACCAACTAACTGTGAGGCTTATATACCCCACAGTAACGCGTGTGAGCAGCTGGCACTACTTTGCACTGATCGTGCCAAACTGCCATAATAATTAACAAATCATTCAATTACAATAAATAAACAAACCCCACACTAATTGTGCATTCTCACATGGATTCCTCTACAGGGAGGTTTTTAACCCCCTCCCTGCTGTCTCTCACAACCCGCTATCTTACAATATATATAGAACACCATTACATCATGTAAGAATAAATCATGAATTTGAATGTAAACAATAACAAGTAGTTGTCATGCCGTCAAAAACCTATAAATACCTCCAATGTTTGGATTCAAACACAGGCTCCCTTGAGAAAGATATGTACAACATATCGAAACGTTGGGCAGCTGGCTCTTTGAGCTAAAATATATATATATATATATATATATATATATATATATATATATATATATATATATATATATATTGTAACGACCCTGGCGATGGCAGCATCCTGGACATTGTGTTTGTCTTGTTTGTTACGTCCTGTTTAAGGTTCCATGTATTGTGAGGGTACGGGGCACGCCGTTGGTGTGTGTCTGCGTGAGTGCATGCGTGTGTGTGCAGTGGGCGGTTCCCCCAGAGGCTATAAGTAGGAGGGGGGGGAAGCCGCGAGCGGGAGAATGCGTGTGAATGTCTGACTGGAGAGCGATTACGAGAGAGAGAGTACCGGCTGAGAGAGTGCTTGTCGGTGAGTCTGCGGTGTAAAAGAGAGAGAGACAGCTATTTGTTATTTTGGCGTGAACCCCGGCCCAAACAGGGTTTCGTTGTGTTATTAAAGAAATTAAAAAAAAATAAAAGTACGTGGAACCTCATCTGGTCTCTCCCGAGTCTGTCTCATCCCCATAGCACAGAACGCTACATTGGTGTCAGAAGTGGGATCTGGTGTATGAGTATCGCCACAGTTTCGCTACCGCCTCGGATGACGTGGGGCGGACACACCTGGTGCAGCACCAGATCGAGACGGGAGCCGCCCGCCCCATTAAGCAGCGCCCTCGCCGCCAACCACTCGCCCTCCAGGAAGCCACAGAGCAGGTGCTGGAGGAGATGAAGGCAGTGGGGATCATTGAGCCGTCCGACAGCCCCTGGACCTCGCCGGTAGTCATGGTGCGGAAGAAGGACGGCAAGTGGCGCTTCTGCGTCGATTACCGGCGAGTGAACGATGTGACGGAGAAGGACTCCTACCCCCTTCCCTGCATCGATGAGTCCCTGGACTTGGTGGCCGGCTCTAGATGGTTCTCTTCGCTGGACCTCCGCAGCGGCTACTGGCAGGTTGCGCTGGATCCCTCTGCACGGCCGAAGACTGCCTTCTCCACTGGACGGGGTCTGTGGCAGTTTACTGTGATGCCGTTCAGACTTTGCAACGCCCCCGCAACGTTCGAGCGGCTCATGGAAAAGGTGCTGGCCGGAGTACCCCCCTCGGAGTGCCTGGTCTACCTGGATGACCTGCTAGTCCACAGAGGGACCTTCCAGGACGCCCTGGCCTCCCTGCATGAGGTGCTCCGGCGAGTGAGGAAAGCGGGGCTAAAACTGCACTCTGAAAAGTGCCAGCTGATGCGCCAGGAGGTCTCGTTCCTCGGGCACCGAGTGGGAGCAGAGGGGATCCAGACAGAGGTGGACAAGGTCACCGCAGTGAGGGACTGGCCTATTCCCGTCAACCCCCGGCAGGTTAGAAGCTTCCTAGGGCTTGCGTCCTACTACAGCAGGTTTGTGCAGGGCTTTGCCACCATCGCTGCCCCCCTGCACCGCCTCCTGAGGAAAGACGAGCCCTTTGAGTGGACCCCGGCGTGCCAGGAGGCGTTCGCCTCCCTGCAACATGCGCTGTGCCAGTCCCCGGTGCTGGCTCCCCCGGATGTCCGTTCTCCCTTCCTGCTGGACACGGATGCAAGCAACGAGGGGATCGGGGCTGTCTTATCCCAGCCGGGTCCAGAAGGGGAGCATGTGGTGGCGTATTTTAGCCGGTCGCTCAGCAAGGCAGAGCGCCGGTATTGCGTCACCCGACGGGAGCTGCTTGCGGTGGTGGAGGGGGTCCACCACTTCCGCCACTATCTCTACGGGCTCCCCTTCACCATTCGCACAGACCACGCTGCCCTGCAGTGGCTCCTGACGTTCCGGGAGCCGGAGGGACAGGTCGCCCGTTGGATCGAGCAGCTCCAGGCGTTTCAGTACCGGATCCAACACCGGGCTGGTGAGAAGCACGCCAATGCGGACGCGCTGTCCCGTCGTCCCTGTGCCCGGGAGGGATGCGCCCATTGCAGCAGAAAGGAGGAGAGGGAAGCAGAGCTGTCCCGCCGGGGGGAAGAGCAATGCCGGGTGGCAGTATCGGCTGAGAGGGTGGATTGGAGAGCCCATCAGGACCGAGACCCGGACCTCCGCCCCATACTACATTGGCTAGAGGAGCAGCGAAGGCCTCCCTGGGAGGAGGTGGCCCCTTTTTCCACCGCCACTCGGGGGCTGTGGGCTCAGTGGAGCGGGTTGGCCTTGCGTGACAGAGTCCTTCAGCGGCAGTGGAAGGTGCCCGCCACGGGGGAGATGAGGTGGCAGGTGGTTGTCCCGGGGGCGATGCGCCAGGAGGTGCTAGAGGCCCATCATGGGACCCCAGGCACTGGTCATTTTGGAGTGACGAAGACCCTGAGGCGGCTCCGCCAGTCGTTCTACTGGGGGCAGTGCAGGCGAGACGTGGAGGACCACTGCCGACGCTGTGACATCTGCACTGCCCGGAAAGGACCCCAGGGCCGGTCGCATGCCCCACTCCAGCAGTACCAGGTCGGGGGGCCTATGGAGAGGGTTGCCGTGGACGTACTAGGCCCCTTTCCACGCTCAGAGAGGGGGAACCGGTTCGTTCTGGTGGCCCTCGATTACTTCACTAAGTGGCCAGAGGCGTACGCTTTGCCAGACCAGGAGGCAGAGACAGTCGCTGAAGCACTGCTGGAGGGGTTCTTCAGCCGGTTCGGGGTCCCTCAAGAGTTGCATTCCGACCAAGGGCGCAACTTTGAGTCCCGGGTCTTTGCCGGGATGTGCCGGCGCCTGGGCATCAAGAAGACGCGGACCACCCCTCTGCACCCTCAGAGCGACGGACTGGTGGAGAGGTTCAACCGCACGCTGGCCGTACAGCTGGCTGTCACCACCGCCACCCACCAGCGGGACTGGGACACCCACCTGCCTGTCGTGCTGTTGGCCTGCCGCTCTGCTGTCCAGGATTCCACCGCCTGCACCCCTGCCCTGCTCATGCTGGGGCGTGAGCTGCGCACTCCTGCGGAGCTAGCTTTTGGTCGTCCCCCAGATGCCCCCAGTGTACCCCCGGGCCCTGAGTATGCCAGGAGACTACAGGACCGACTGGAATCAGCCCACAGCTTCGCCAGGGACCAGTTGCAGGCTGCTGGGGTACGGCAGAAGCGGAACTATGACCTCCGAGTACGGGGGCGCCACTTCACCGCCGGGGAGCTCGTGTGGGTCTTCAGCCCCAAGAGACAGCGGGGCCGTTGCCCCAAATTGGACAGCCACTGTCTTGGTCCTTGCCATGTCCTGGAGAGGATCGGGGACGTGGCCTACCGGGTGCAGCTACCTCACAGAGGACGCAAGGTAGTGCTACACCGGGATCGGCTGGCCCCCTACCTGGGACAACACCCAGCACCATCCGACCCAGCAGCTCCTGACAGTCCTCTCCTGCCCCCTCCTGATCCACCCCGCCCTAACAGTCCCCCCACCCCCAGGGCTGAGGGTTCCTCCCCCGACGGTTCAGTTTCCCTGTCCCCTGTGGCTGACAGGAGCCCGTCCTCCACGCAGGGCTCCCGCCCGCAAAGACAGCATCGCCTCCCGGGTCGTTTTCGAGACTTTGTTCTTCCCTCGGGGACGAGGGACTAAGGGGGGGGCTGTGTAACGACCCTGGCGATGGCAGCATCCTGGACATTGTGTTTGTCTTGTTTGTTACGTCCTGTTTAAGGTTCCATGTATTGTGAGGGTACGGGGCACGCCGTTGGTGTGTGTCTGCGTGAGTGCATGCGTGTGTGTGCAGTGGGCGGTTCCCCCAGAGGCTATAAGTAGGAGGGGGGGGAAGCCGCGAGCGGGAGAATGCGTGTGAATGTCTGACTGGAGAGCGATTACGAGAGAGAGAGTACCGGCTGAGAGAGTGCTTGTCGGTGAGTCTGCGGTGTAAAAGAGAGAGAGACAGCTATTTGTTATTTTGGCGTGAACCCCGGCCCAAACAGGGTTTCGTTGTGTTATTAAAGAAATTAAAAAAAATAAAAGTACGTGGAACCTCATCTGGTCTCTCCCGAGTCTGTCTCATCCCCATAGCACAGAACGCTACAATATATATATATATATATATATATATATATATATATATATATATATATATATATATGTTTCTCTACAGCAGTTGAATTGACAGTAGAAAGTTATGTAAAATTGTTTTTGAAAGAAAACCTTTTTTTCATGAAAGAATATTTGTCTGTTAGTTAAAAGGACGGCTTGAAATTGTGTTTAGTTTTTCCTGAAGCTTACAGTACTCCCGAAAACATTTGTGGATCACTCACTTTTTTCCTTTGCACTTTAAGATATATGCTGTTTGTTGGCAACTGAAACTGCCCCTCCTCTAAAGTGATCAGATTGATTAGAGGTACAGTACTTCTGTCTCCCAATACCAATGCATCAAATTAACTTCATATGCAGAATTACATTGATTTTTTTCTATCATGTAATTGAAAAACCCTGTTAGAAGTAATATGTAGTGCCTCTTTTTCTTATTAAATCTGTTTGTGTGTTTACGTCTTTGTCTACATGCCTGGTGACATACGAACAGAAAAATAGCTAAGCTTTTCTCGGCAGGCAAATGTTTATGTTTATAATGTTGTGTGCGAGCAGGAAGGCGTGGCCACTGGACTGTGTGGCTGTGTGCGCGCGCTTTGTGATTTGTGATTTGGTGTTTAATGTTATGTTAATGTTCTGTTGTTAGGCACACTGGACCTGCAAGGCGGTGTAGCCTACACCCTAGCCCGCGAAAGAACGCTTACACAACTGTTCAAGTGATGTGCACCATTTCAGACGCTGTCATATATTGACACCGTAAACTACAATACTTAATGCTTTGTCACACAATTACCAGGAATTATTTATTATTCAGTACTGTATTTTAACGTTGTTTTTTTTTTACAGTAGTACTAAAATAAAATTGTTTTCAGTTTGCATGAGTGACAAATTATATTAAACACCATGGTATTAAAAGAACGTCGTTAAAAAAAGTCTAATTTAGTCAAGAGAAAAAGATACAGTAATTTGTGTTTTATTATTTTCATACCAGAACCGCCCGAGAAATCGTAGCAGTGAAGTAAATCTTATATTTACCTCATACTTAATACTCATGTATCCTAGAAATCGTCATTAAACAATAGACTTAATGAAACATTTTACGTCAGAAAGTTCCCAGAAGTATCATAAGTATTACCCTTTTCCTCTCTCAGTTCAGGCCAATTGATTATCGTCATCAGGTTTAGTAAAAAAATAAATAAATAAAAAAAATACCTCAGAAATTCTATCATTGACCCGCATCATTAACAAAAGCAAAATAACTTTTTTTTTTTTTTTTTTTTTTTACTCGTGGATGTTGTACAGCTGTCTGTACGTCTTTAGTTTATATTTTTTCATTCATTCACACAAATAAAGATAATTAGCTTTATTAAAAGGTTTTACTCACCTCTCAGTAAAGAAGGCTCTCCCGCCTGTGAAAAAACGTTGAACACCTGCCTCGCGCTGTGGGTTGCGATGGCAGCTGATTGGTTGAGAGGGCAACCGCTGTTGCTGGGGCATTTCTTCGTGGACCGCGCTTTTTCTACATTTAGTAGTTAAAACATTTCAAACAGCCTTTTGCCAGCGATAGCATAATGTATTTATTTATTTATTTATTTATTTATTTATTTATTTATTTATGTTGTATTGTGATGTGCAGGGGCATCTTGCCCTGAGGTTTTATTATTTTGTTGAACGTCGTATGGGTTTCTCCTACATATTTATCCAATTAAGTTCTGTTCAAGATGGATACGAATGGAAATAAACTACAATACACATGTTATACATACATATACTATAATAAATTCTAGTTAAATATTTGGCAAAATATTATCTGCTCTTTGATTTCCTCTCAATACCATGTACAAAATTATAACCATTTATGGTGTTTACCTTTTTATGACAGACTTTTTTCTCTCATCATGTATTGTGTATTAAAAATTGCGATTTGCACATCAATATTGTAGAGCACAATTTACAATGTATTTATATAAAGAGTTCTAAGATGAACCCTTTGCAATATTATATTAGACAGAGCAACCAGAGTTTCCCAAACGAACCCTTAGTAAGCCTTACTGAGAACAAAAAAAAAACTTGCAATAGAACCCTAACGTTCCCTGAGGAACCCTCAAAGAACCCTTACTTTTTAGAGTGTAGTTTTGAATGTTATTTCCGAATCTCTCCTTTAACATGTCTGAAGGGGACACTGTATTACTTAAAACGTGAATTAACTTAAAACGTGAATTAACGTCTTAAAACGTGTTAAAAGTGAGCAGTTGCCTTGGGATTACACACCAGGATCAGACGCATTGATTGGACTAATGTATCCGCAGTCGACCTAAGAAAAATATTGTATACTGGCCATGGGCTTTGGTTTTGCCCAGAGCCGTAACTAAGCATTTAGGTACCGGGGCAATATATATATATATATATATATATATATATATATATATATATATATATATATATATATAAAATTATTTTTTTATTTTTTTATTTATTTATTTTATTTTTTATTTATTATTTTATTTTTTTGGATGTTAGGAGTTTGGATGGTATTTACTCGCGCATAGTTTTGAATGTTATTTCCGAATCTCTCCTTTAACATGTCTGAAGGGGACACTGTATTACTTAAAACGTGAATTAACGAATTAAAACGTGTTAAAAGTGAGCAGTTGCCTTGGGATTACACACCAGGTTCAGAAGCAGTGATTGGACTAATGTATCCGCAGGCGACCTAAGACTCACCGTTTCAACGGTGTCAGTAGTGCTCAACAGAAAACAATGCATACAGAAAAATATTGTATACTGGCCATGGGCTTTGGTTTTGCCCAGAGCCGTAACTAAGCATTTAGCTACCGGGGCATGCATATATATATATATATATATATATATATATATATATATATATATATATATATATATATATATATATGCGTGTCTGCATAATTTGTCTGGTTAAATAACATGCTAGGAATTACTGGTTTGCATTATCAATAAAAACAAAGAAATATTTTTTATAGAAACCCTTTATTACAGGTATAGCAATAAAATAAATAAATACAGTATAGGAGTTGTACTTTTAATTATAACACATAAATAAATGCATACAAATAAAACATTCTGTATATGTTTCGTTACTCTTAGAATAACAAATACACAAATAAGTGAAAGGCTGACAACATTTTTTGACAGGTAGATATATAAATATATTATTTATAACTAATCATAATATATTATCCATAATGTAATTAAATTAATTACAAACAAAACAAGCAAAAACCTAACTTTAGTCACAAGTATTTTATAAAACAAGTATTATAAAAAAATATTAACACATTTATTTTTATTTATTTATTTATTGCATTTATATAGCGCTTTTTATACAAAAGTATCGCAAAGCACTGTATAGTACATAGCAGGAAAAAAATCACAATCTGTTTGTATAGCAGGTCACACATATAACTGCTACACTCAGCCCATTTAAATACAGATTTAAACAGTATACACAATACAAAAGCACCAATTTTAAAGTTACATTAAAACCCACTAAGATAAGCGAGCCATTTTATAAAAGTGTGTTTTTAGTCTTGACTTGAAAACTGTAATGGACCCAGATTTCCTGATAAACGAAGGCTGAGCATTCCAGAAAAAAGCCCTGCCTCCCGTGTTGTTTTGTTGACCCTAGGAATAACCAGCAGCCCCACATCCTGTGATTTCAGAGTGTGGTTTGGAAGATACGGTGTCAGTAACTCCTGTAAATAATGAGGTGCTAATCCATTCAGGGCCTTATAAGTACCTATAACAGCAAAATCACCATTTAAAAAAGTACATTACAATAATCAATTCTAGATGAAACAAAGACATGTATTATTCTCTCGGCATCAGATACAGAAATAATTAGAACATAAGAAAGTTGTTTGTTTGGTTGTTAGTAGCTTATTGATCCCAGAATCTCATCAAGCAGCTTCTTGAAGGATCCCAGGGTGTCAGCTTCAACAACATTACTGGGGAGTTGGTCTAAGTTTAGTTATATTTCTCAAATGGTAAAAATATACTTTAGTAACTTCCCTAGTATGAGTCTAAAAGGATAGATCAGACTCAAAGATTACTCTCAAACTCTTCATTTCGAGTTTAAATTTTGATGAGAGACTGCAAGGGTCGTGCTCATGTAATCCTACATTTCCTTTTAGTTGGTTCTGTGAGCCCACTAGCATAACCTCTGTTTTATCTCAATTCAACATTAGGAGATTCTGTGAAATCCAATGCTTGATGTCTGTAAGGCAAGTAGCTAATAACACCCAGGCAGAAGAATGTCCTTGCTTTAGGGACAGATAATAGCTGGTTATCATCAGCATAGCTGTATACAACTGTAAGTTGCCCTGGGTAAGGGTGTCTGCTAAAAAAAAAAAAAAAAAAAAAAAAAAAAAATAGTAATCCCTGGGCCTGTGGTTATTATAGCACAACCAACACCCTTATTGCTTTCCCGACCTGGCGCCTGACAAAAGAAAGTTTACTATTCCCACTATACTAGGTGGAGTGTTCTGATCTTTTTGAGTACCCAAAATACATTTCTCAATATAATATTAGGCTGTTTTTTCTCTGTGGGTATTTGATATTGTACACAAAATACAAGGAAAAAAGAAGCCCAAATCTGTGGGTGAGGGCCTCAGGTTATTATTATTTGTTTATTTAGCAGACACCTTTATCCAAGGCTTACAGAGACTAGGGAGTGTGAACTATGCATCAGCTGCAGAGTCACTTACAATTATGTCTCACCCGAAAGACGGAGCACAAGGAGGTTAAGTGGCTTGCTCAAGGTCACACAATGAGTCAGTTTGCTGAGGTGGGATTTGAACCGTGGACTTCCTGGTTACGAACCCTTTTCTTTAACCACTGGACCACACAGCCTCCTCAGCAAGTAGATGTTGTCCATTCATTCTCAGGCCAATTTTTGTATCAAGATGGAAGGGGTTTCCCCGGATAATGACAGGTGTGGGAGTTGTAGGGTCCTTAAAAAAAAACAAAAAAAAAAAAAAACAGAAAAATAAATCACTTACACTGCATTTTAAAAATAAAATGCTGACGCAGCGTCTTACGTTATATTGTGATCATCTTTATTTGCATATTCCCATTTCCTTAATTCTTCAATTTCAACACCATCCCTCTCCCCTGATGTAATAATTCATGATTGTTAGTTTTTAATACTTTTCATGTATTGTATTTGATGCCATGGGCTAGAAGAATTGGAGGTAATTCTATTTATAAATTCACTGTTTGGCAACAGCAGTTTAATATATATATATATATATATATATATATATATATATATATATATATATATATATATATATATTTTTTTTTTTTTTCAGAATGTTTTCGTTAGAGACAAAAATCCAAAGTTTTTAATACAGGTGATTTATTTATTTATTTATTTATTTATTTATTAATCATTTTCAGCATCTTTAAACAGCTTTTTCAGTGGTAACCACGCACTGGATACTGAAGTAAACTGCAGCTACGTTCCAGCATGAATGAGACACGGACAGTGTGCCACGTTCAACCTTGACCTCTGTACACCAGAAGCAGTTTAAAGTAGATTTATGTACATTTAAAGCAACATTGTCTTTGTTCATGATTATATATGATAAGTGTATTAGTTTGGTTCTCAAACAAACAAACAAAAAAATCCTTGCATGTTTTTTGCCCCGCCTCAAGTGTAAAACCAAATATTCTCTGACAGCATATAGACAGTACGTGTTTTCCGCAGCAAACAGATTCTTACGGTCTCTGTTCATGATGAGAAAGAGTTTAACTGAGTGCATTGTTTCGATATGTTTGATTGGTCTCGCAGCAGTATGGGTAAAAATAGACTGAATGGCCTTGCCCTGCTAATATGTCCGGACATGTCCCAGGAGGAAGTGTTACAGCGTTTCGATAGATCAGGATATAGGAGGATTAGCAAACCCTGATTTAAAGTAAAGTCTTCTAAATCAGTTTTTAATTGTGGCATCATACAGTCTCAGCAGTCCGATCAGTCTTAGCATTAGTATCAGCAATCTTACCAGTCCCAGCAGTGTCCGCACCGGTCTTACCAGTTTCAGCACCAGTCTTACCAGTCCCAGCAGTAGCAGCACCAGTCCCAGCAGTGGCAGCACCAGTCTTACCAGTCCCAGCAGTGGCAGCACCAGTCTTGCCAGTTCCAGCAGTAGAAGCACCACTCTTACCAGTCCCAGCAGTAGCAGCACCAGTCTTACCAGTCCCAGCAGCACCAGTCTTACCAGTTTCAGCAGTAGCAGAACCACTTACCAGTCCCAGCAGCACCAGTCTTACCAGTTCCAGCAGTAGCAGCACCAGTCTTACCAGTTCCAGCAGTAGCAGCACCAGTCCTACCAGTCCCAGCAGTGTCAGCATCAGTTCCAGAAGTAGCAGCACCAGTCTAACCAGTTCCAGTTGTAGCATCAGTGTCATCAGTGTCAGCATTAACTTCAATAGCAGTGAACCAAACGCATGTCTCTCAATGAAGGTATAAACCCATCTATGTGTTCACATCTATAACTTCTATTCTTCTTGTCCTTTTAATATTACATATTTCTAACAGTGTGAATAGGGTAATTTTAGGAATTTGTTGTATACCTTTGCAGTTTGCATTAATAGTCTCCAGGCTTTAAAATATGATAAATTTCACCTTCGTAACATGAACAGGATATGCACAGGGTTTTGGTTTTTTTTTAGACAAAAATTTGATTTTTGCCTCAGTAAAAATCTATTCCTAGCTAAGCCCCTGGTAACATTAAACTGGTAAGATGGACCATGTCTAGGCAAAATGATCACATGCTTGACATGATAAAACAAGCCCCACCTTGCCCAGACTTAGAGCCAAAGGATTGTATGAACATGTGCCCATACTCACCTTGCCCAGTCAAGCAAAAGGATCAGCTGTTTAATATCATACAGCATAATGCATCTTGACCAAACAACATGGTCAATAAAGTCTGCTATGTGAGCCAATATATATATATATATATATATATATATATATATATATATATATATATATATATATATATATATATATATATATGTGTGTGTTTCTCTACAGCATTTGAATTGACAGTAGAAAGTTATGTAAAATAGTTTTTGAAAGAAAACCTTTTTTTCATGAAAGAATATTTGTCTGTTAGTTAAAAGGACGGCTTGAAATTGTGTTTAGTTTTTCCTGAAGCTTACAGTACTCCCGAAAACATTTGTGGATCACTCACTTTTTTCCTTTGCACTTTAAGATATATGCTGTTTGTTGGCAACTGAAACTGCCCCTCCTCTAAAGTGATCAGATTGATTAGAGGTACAGTACTTCTGCCTCCCAATACCAATGCATCAAATTAACTTCATATGCAGAATTACATTGATTTTTTCTATCATGTAATTGAAAAACCCTGTTAGAAGTAATATGTAGTGCCTCTTTTTCTTATTAAATCTGTTTGTGTGTTTACGTCTTTGTCTACATGCCTGGTGACATACGAACATAAAAATAGCTAAGCTTTTCTCGGCAGGCAAATGTTTATGTTTATAATGTTGTGTGCGAGCAGGAAGGCGTGGCCACTGGACTGTGTGGCTGTGTGCGCGCGCTTTGTGATTTGTGATTTGGTGTTTAATGTTATGTTAATGTTCTGTTGTTAGGCACACTGGACCTGCAAGGCGGTGTAGCCTACATCCTAGCCTGCGAAAGAACGCTTACACAACTGTTCAAGTGATGTGCACCATTTCAGACGCTGTCATATATTGACACCGTAAACTACAATACTTAATGCTTTGTCACACAATTACCAGGAATTATTATTCAGTACTGTATTTTAACGTTGTTGTTTTTTTTTTTACAGTAGTACTAAAATAAAATTGTTTTCAGTTTGCATGAGTGACAAATTATATTAAACACCATGGTTTTAAAAGAACGTCGTTAAAAAAAAGTCTCATTTAGTCAAGAGAAAAAGATACAGTAATTTGTGTTTTATTATTTTCGTACCAGAACCGCCCGAGAAATCGTAGCAGTGAAGCAAATCTTATATTTACCTCATACTTAATACTCATGTATCCTAGAAATCGTCATTAAACAATAGACTTAATGAAACATTTTACGTCAGAAAGTTCCCAGAAGTATCATAAGTATTACCTTTTTCCTCTCTCAGTTCAGGCCAATTGATTATCGTCATCAGGTTTAGTAAAAAAAAAAATTAAAAAAAAATTACCTCAGAAATTCTATCATTGACCCGCATCATAACAAAAGCAAAATAACTTTTTTTTTTTTTTTTTTCACTCGTGGATGTTGTACAGCTGTCTGTACGTCTTTAGTTTATATTTTTCATTCATTCACACAAATAAAGATAATTAGCGTTATTAAAAGGTTTTACTCACCTCTCAGTGAAGAAAGCTCTCCCGCCTGTGAAGAAACGTTGAACACCTGCCTCGCGCTGTGGGTTGCGATGGCAGCTGATTGGTTGAGAGGGCAACCGCTGTTGCTGGGGCATTTCTTCGTGGACCGTGCTTTTTCTACATTTAGTAGTTAAAACATTTCAAACAGCCTTTTGCCAGCGATAGCATAATGTATTTATTTATTTATTTATTTATTTATTTATTTATGTATGTTGTATTGTGTTGTGCAGGGGCATCTTGCCCTGAGGTTTTATTATTGTGTTGAACGTCGTATGGGTTTCTCCTACATATTTATCCAATTAAAGGTTCTGTTCAAGATGGATACGAATGGAAATAAACTACAATACACATGTTATACATACATATACTATTATAAATTCTAGTTAAATATTTGGCAAAATATTATCTGCTCTTTGATTTCCTCTCAATACCGTGTACAAAATTATAACCATTTATGGTGTTTACCTTTTTATGACAGACTTTTTCTCTCATCATGTATTGTGTATTAAAAATTGCGATTTGCACATCAATATTGTAGAGCACAATTTACAATGTATTGATATAAAGAGTTCTAAGATGAACCCTTTGCAATATTATATTAGACAGAGCAACCAGAGGTTCCCAAACGAACCCTTACTGAGAACAAAAAAAACTTGCAATAAAACCCTAAGGTTCCCTGAGGAACCCTCAAAGAACCCTTACTTTTTGAATGTTATTTCCGAATCTCTCCTTTAACATGTCTGAAGGGGACACTGTATTACTTAAAACGTGAATTAACTTAAAACGTGAATTAACGTCTTAAAACGTGTTAAAAGTGAGCAGTTGCCTTGGGATTACACACCAGGTTCAGAAGCATTGATTGGACTAATGTATCCACAAGCGACCTAAGACTCACCGTTTCAACGGTGTCAGTAGTGCTCAACAGAAAAGAATGCATACAGAAAAATATTGTATACTGGACATGGGCTTTGGTTTTGCAGAGAGCCGTAACTAAGCATTTAGCTACCGGGGCATGCAAATATATATATATATATATATATATATATATATATATATATATATATATATATATATATATATATATATATATATATATTATTGTTTTTTTTTCATTTTTTTTTTTTTTTGGATGTTAGGAGTTAGGATGGTATTTACTCGCGCATAGTTTTGAATGTTATTTCCGAATATCTCCTTTAACATGTCTGAAGGGGACACTCTATTACTTAAAACGTGAATTAACGAATTAAAACGTGTTAAAAGTCAGCAGTTGCCTTGGGATTACACACCAGGTTCAGAAGCATTGATTGGACTAATGTATCCGCAGGCGACCTAAGACTCACCGTTTCAACGGTGTCAGTAATGCTCAACAGAAAACAGCGCATACAGAAAAATATTGTATACTGGCCATGGGCTTTGGTTTTGCAGAGAGCCGTAACTAAGCATTTAGCTACCGGGGCATGCAAATATATATATATATATATATATATATATATATATATATATATATATATATATATATATATATATATATTATTGTTATTTTTTTTTCTTCTTTTTTTTTTTTTTTTGGATGTTAGGAGTTAGGATGGTATTTACCCGCGCATAGTTTTGAATGTTATTTCCGAATATCTCCTTTAACATGTCTGAAGGGGACACTGTATTACTTAAAACGTGAAAAAACGAATTAAAACGTGTTAAAAGTCAGCAGTTGCCTTGGGATTACACACCAGGTTCAGAAGCATTGATTGGACTAATGTATCCGCAGGCGACCTAAGACTCACCGTTTCAACCGTGTCAGTAATGCTCAACAGAAAACAATGCATACAGAAAAATATTGTATACTGGCCATGGGCTTTGGTTTTGCAGAGAGCCGTAACTAAGCATTTAGCTACCGGGGCATGCAGAGATATATATATATATATATATATATATATATATATATATATATGGGACTTTATGGTAAAGGAATACTGCAGCTACCAGTCTCTGCTCTAACCGAGGAGTTTAAGTGCGCCAAGGTCAGACTGGAAATGACATTAGTAGAGTCACGCGATAAATGCGTAAGGGAGGCAGCACCTGTGTTGAAAACTGGAAGAAAGTGGGCGGCAAAGAAAGCTGTGGAAGATGCAAAGGCTGCCCTTCGAATTGGTGATATCATGGGGCAAGTTCAGCATGGAAGAGGGGGTCTTGGTTTCAGTTCAACTCCTCCTACATGGCACAAGGCGGCCCCAGCTCAAAGAAGGAAGCTGGTAGTCAACGAGGTGCAAAAGCAGGAGGAGAGGATGAGGTGTATAAAGGCCATTTCCCAGGCCAAACAGGGAGAATGGATGAGATGGGAGAGTGTGGAACAACGCAAGATTGGCTGGCAAGACCTATGGTCAATGGAACAGAGCAGGATCAGTTTCCTCATCAGGTCAACATATGATGTTCTCCCATCACCACAGAACCTAAACCTCTGGGTAGGAGAGGATCCCTCATGTCCTTTGTGTTCATCACCTGCAACATTAAGGCACATTTTGACAGGATGTAAGGTGGCTCTTAGCCAAGGACGGTTTACTTGGCGCCATGACCAGGTGCTGCGATGTTTGGCCTTAGCATTGGAAGACAAGCGTAACATGACCAATAAGTTGCCACCTGTTCCATCAAAACATTACACACAAAAGACAACATTCCTCCGCCCAGGAGAGCAACCACCAAGAAAAGGTGTTAAAACCAATCCTCGCCCAGGACAACTGGAAGCTGCTAGAGACTGGAATATGCTGGCAGATGTTGGTCAACGGCTTATTTTTCCACCTGAGATTGCCACCACTAACCTTCGACCAGATATTGTCTTGTGGTCTGGATCAGCACGCCTTGTTCACCTGGTAGAGTTAACAGTGCCATGGGAGGACGCTGTAGATGAGGCGTATGAGAGGAAGAAACTGCGGTATGCTCAACTAGCCACTGAAGCGGAACAGCGAGGATGGAGAGTTCGGGTTTACCCAGTGGAAGTGGGTTGTCGAGGATTTGTGGCACATTCTACAACCCGGTTTCTCAGAGACGTCGGATTCAGTGGCCAAGAGTTGCGTCGCACAGTGAAGAACTTATCTGAAGCAGCAGAGAGGAGCAGCAACTGGCTGTGGTTGAGACGGAAAGATTCTGGCTGGGGACAGGTAAGTAAGCTGGGCTGAGTTGAGTGGGGGACGGAGGGGGGTGATGCTGGGACGCCAGAATCACCGTCGAGCCCTCTTGAGGTGTCGTGGGCTAGTCGACGAAACACTGAGGATGGAAGGTGCCCACTTGAAAACCCCAGAGATGTACCCTACTTAGCTCAATCCAGACGGTTGTCATGCTGATGCGCTGGGGAGGCCGCACTTTGGTTGATCCCTGGAGCCAGCATCGCAGCCGTTGTGTGTGCTGATGCGCCAGGGAGGCAAAATAAGCTGATCCCTGGAGCCAGCATTACACTTCAGCCATTAACACCAGACAGAAGGATATCTACATCATCATATGGAAGGAAACGTAAATGGATGGAGACGCATATGGATCACATTAGTTTACTGTAAAGCTACGTCTTAGTTGGTGCTTATCTTGGCGAGAGCCGAGTTCAAATCAGCATGAAGTTTTAACATCTACTCTCGTGTAATGGAAATCATTTATATATATATATATATATATATATATATATATATATATATTATTGTTATTTTTTTTTATTCTTTTTTTTTTTTTTTTTGGATGTTAGGAGTTAGGATGGTATTTACTCGCGCATAGTTTTGAATGTTATTTCCGAATATCTCCTTTAACATGTCTGAAGGGGACACTCTATTACTTAAAACGTGAATTAACGAATTAAAACGTGTTAAAAGTCAGCAGTTGCCTTGGGATTACACACCAGGTTCAGAAGCATTGATTGGACTAATGTATCCACAGGCGACCTATGACTCACCGTATCAACGGTGTCAGTAGTGTTCAACAGAAAACAATGCATAAAGAAAAATATTGTATACTGGCCATGGGCTTTGGATTTGCAGAGAGCCGTAACTAAGCATTTAGCTACCGGGGCATGCAAATATATATATATATATATATATATATATATATATATATATATATATATATATATATATATAAATATATATATATATATATATATATATATATATATATATATATATATATATATATATATATATATATATATTATTGTTATTTTTTTTTCATTTTTTTTTTTTTTTGGATGTTTAGAGTTATTATGGTATTTACTCGCGCATAGTTTGGAATGTTATTTTCGAATCTCTCCTTTAACATCTCTGAAGGGGACACTGTATTACTTAAAACTTGAATTAACGAATTAAAACGTGTTAAAAGTCAGCAGTTGCCTTGGGATTACACACCAGGTTCAGAAGCATTGATTGGACTATATCCGCAGGCGACCTATGACTCACCGTTTCAACGGTGTCAGTAATGCTCAACAGAAAACAATGCATACAGAAAAATATTGTATACTGGCCATGGGCTTTGGTTTTGCAGAGAGCCGTAACTAAGCATTTAGCTACCGGGGCATGCAAATATATATATATATATATATATATATATATATATATATATATATATATATATATATATATAGAGAGAGAGAGAGAGAGAGAGAGAGAGAGATAGATATATATAGATATATATAGATATATATATTATTGTTATTTATTTATTTTTTTTGGATGTTAGGAGTTAGGATGGTATTTACTCGCGCATAGTTTTGAATGTTATTTCCGAATCTCTCCTTTAACATGTCTGAAGGGGACACTGTATTACTTAAAACGTGAATTAACGAATTAAAACGTGTTAAAAGTGAACAGTTCCCTTGGGATTACACACCAGGTTCAGATGCATTGATTGGACTAATGTATCCGCAGGCGACCTAAGACTCACCGTTTCAACGGTGTCAGAAGTGCTCAACAGACAAGAATGCATACAGAAAAATATTGTATACTGGCCATGGGCTTTGGTTTTGCAGAAAGCCGTAACTAAGCATTTAGCTACCGGGGCATGCAAATATATATATATATATATATATATATATATATATATATATATATATATATATATATATATATATATATATATATATAATTGTTATTTTTTTTTTCTTTTTTTTTTTTTTTTGGATGTTAGGAGTTAGGATGGTATTTACTCGCGCATAGTTTTGAATCTTATTTTCGAATCTCTCCTTTAACATGTCTGAAGGGGACACTGTATTACTTAAAACGTGAATTAACGAATTAAAACGTGTTAAAATTGAGCAGTTGTCTTGGGATTACACAACAGGTTCAGAAGCATTGATTGGACTAATGTATCCGCAGGCGACCTAAAACTCACCGTTTCAACGGTGTCAGTAATGCTCAACAGAAAACAGTGCATACAGAAAAATATTGTATACTGGCCATGGGCTTTGGTTTTGCAGAGAGCCGTAACTAAGCATTTAGCTACCGGGGCATGCAAATATATATATATATATATATATATTATTGTTATTTTTTTTCTTTTTTTTTTTTTTTTTTTTGGATGTTAGGAGTTAGGATGGTATTTACTCGCGCATAGTTTTGAATCTTATTTTCGAATCTCTCCTTTAACATGTCTGAAGGGGACACTGTATTACTTAAAACGTGAATTAACGAATTAAAACGTGTTAAAATTGAGCAGTTGTCTTGGGATTACACACCAGGTTCAGAAGCATTGATTGGACTAATGTATCCGCAGGCGACCTAAGACTCACCGTTTCAACGGTGTCAGTAATTATTGTATACTGGCCATGGGCTTTGGTTTTGCAGAGAGCCGTAACTAAGCATTTAGCTACCGGGGCATGCAAATATATATATATATATATATATATTATTGTTATTTTTTTTCTTTTTTTTTTTTTTTTTTTTGGATGTTAGGAGTTAGGATGGTATTTACTCGCGCATAGTTTTGAATCTTATTTTCGAATCTCTCCTTTAACATGTCTGAAGGGGACACTGTATTACTTAAAACGTGAATTAACGAATTAAAACGTGTTAAAATTGAGAAGTTGTCTTGGGATTACACAACAGGTTCAGAAGCATTGATTGGACTAATGTATCCGCAGGCGACCTAAAACTCACCGTTTCAACGGTGTCAGTAATGCTCAACAGAAAACAGTGCATACAGAAAAATATTGTATACTGGCCATGGGCTTTGGTTTTGCAGAGAGCCGTAACTAAGCATTTAGCTACCGGGGCATGCAAATATATATATATATATATATATATATATATATATATATATATATATATATATATATATATATATATATTATTGTTATTTTTTTTCTTTTTTTTTTCTTTGGATGTTAGGATTTAGGATGGTATTTACTCGCGCATAGTTTTGAATGTTATTTTCGAATCTCTCCTTTAACATGTCTGAAGGGGACACTGTATTACTTAAAACGTGAATTAACGAATTAAAACGTGTTAAAATTGAGCAGTTGCCTTGGGATTACACACCAGGTTCAGAAGCATTGATTGGACTAATGTATCCGCAGGCGACCTAAGACTCACCGTTTCAACGGTGTCAGTAGTGCTCAACAGAAAACAATGCATACAGAAAAATATTGTATACTGGCCATGGGCTTTGGTTTTGCAGAGAGCCGTAACTGAGCATTTAGCTACCGGGGCATGCAAATATATATATATATATATATATATATATATATATATATATATATATATATATATATATATATATATATTATTTATTATTATTATTATTATTTATTTCTTAGCAGACGCCTTTATCCAGGGCGACTTACAATCGTAAGCAAAAACATTTCAAGCGTTACAATACAAGTAATACAATAAGAGCAAGAAATACAATAACTTTTGTTCAAGCAAAGTACAAGTTTGACAATCCACAATTCAATAATACAGCAGGGGTTAACCAAATAATTTAAAGTGGGTGGGGCTAACCACATCATTTCATAAACCTTACTTGTTGTGCACTTCCATTTACTATATCGGTATCAGGGATATTATTTAAATAGTTCACACTTGGGTAAGAAAAGAATAGTATTATTATTTGTTTATTTTAGCAGACGCCTTTATCCAAGGCGACTTACAGAGACTAGGGTGTGTGAACTATGCATCAGCTGCAGAGTCACTTACAATTACGTCTCACCCAAAAGACAGAGCACAAGGAGGTTAAGTGACTTGCTCAGGATCACACAATGAGTCAGTGGCTGAGGTGGGATTTGAACCGGGAACCTGGTTACAAGCCCTGTTCTTTAACCACTGGACCACACAGCCTAATACAACATTTATATAAAATATATTAAAATATCATGATATAACAAGATTTGTTTAAATGATTATCCAGATACAGTATAATATACATAAGAAATTGAAATTGACTTTCAGCACACACAAAAAAAGAAAGTAAAACATCTTTGGTGATCTGGGAGAGGAGAGTGCTGCAAGTTCCTTATTATTTCAGTGTTTCAGCCACACCTAATAAGATTGCATGAATGGCATTAACACATGCTCACAGTCCCTACACTGGGTAGAATGGAATTGCTCTTCCTGTGAAATGAGAAAACGTTTTTCACAGTAATCATTACCCAACATCCTTTGAAGACCTGCAGCGACATATAGGCAAGGTTGATAAGGACTTCAGTTAAAATTCTGGTCTACCTGGATTAGTTTCTTGTGGTTTTACCCTAGAAGATAAATATCTAGAATATGGGAATATTGCCTGCAAGTGAGTAAAATGTTTTTCTTTCTTACGTTAGAAGTTGTTTCACCTTGAATGGAACTACCATATATTTGCAGAAATTAACTTTCAATGGATACTATGTCTCAAGTTAGAAATACGAGTTTCATTAGAGTTAATTTTGTTCAGTTTAAATAATAAGTAATGCAAATAAATACATAGTTTTAAGAATACAATTTTATCTATTTCTACCAACCTTCATTGTTTTGTCTGTTTCAGACCCCTCTACATAGGGGCAGGAATAGCCACAGTCAGTGTGACCACAAGCAGGCAGACAAGCAGCAGTGACCTCATCTTCAGAGCTCAACACTGAACCACAAGCATGTTGCAGGATGTTATATAGCAGTTTAGCTTAGGGCTCCTCTCAATTTCAAAAACCTCACAAAACAGCAAGAGAATGATATAGCAGTTTGGTGTACTGTAAAGCCTATAAAGTGAGATTTGGAGTGAAGATCTTTTACGAATGTTGAAGTATTGATGGATTAAATAATACTTAATATTTATGTAACTTCTGGACTTACAGAGACTAGGGTGAGTGAACTATGCATCAGCTGCATAATGGATTTAATTATGAGTTTTTGCCACTGAACAACACAAAAAAGTCCATAATGTCAAAGTGAAAAATAAAATCTACAAATTGTTCTAAATTAATTACAAATACAAAACAGAAAATAATTGATTGCATAAGTATTCACCCCCTTGAGTCAATATTTGGTAGAGGCACCTTTGGCAGCAATTACAGCCACGAGTCTATTTGTATAAGTCTCTACCAGCTTTGCACATCTGGACACTGCAATTTTTGCATCTTCACGAGCTTTCCAGGCCCTGACGCAGAGAAGCATCCCCATAGCATGATGCTGCCACCACCATGCTTCACGGTAGGGATGGTGTTCTCAGGATGATGTGCGGTGTTAGGCTTGCGCCAAACATAGCGCTTAGCGTTGTGGCCAAAAAGCTCTATTTTGGTCTCATCACACCATAGAATCTTCTTCCACTTGGTCTCAGAGTCTCCCACATGCCTTCTGGCAAACTCTAGCCGAGATTTGATGCAAGTTTTTTTCAACAATGGCTTTCTTTTTGCCACTCTCCCATAAAGGCCAGTTTTGTAAAGCACCCGGGCTATTGTTGCCGTATGCACAGTGTCTCCCAGCTCAGCCGTGGAAGACTGTAACTCCTTTAGAGTTGCCATAGGCCTCTTGGTGGCCTCCCTGGCTAGTGCCCTTCTCGCCCGGATACTCAGTTTTTGAGGACAGCCTTTTCTAGACAGATTCACAGTTGTGCCATATTCTCTCCATTTCTTAATAATGGACTTTACTGTGCTCCGGGGGATATTCAATGCCTTGGAAATGTTCTTATATCCTACCCGATTGGTGCTTTTGAAGAACCTTATTCCGGATTTGCTTTGAATGTTCCTTCATCTTCATGATGTAGTTTTTGTTAGGAAATGTACTAACCAACTGTGGGACCTCCCAGAGACAGGTGTATTTAACCTGAAATCATGTGAAACACCTTAATTGCACACAGGTGGACACCATTCAACTAATTATGTGACTTCTAAAGACAATTGGTTGCACCAGAGCTTATTTAGGTGTGTCATAGCAAAGGGAGTGAATACTTATGCAATCAATTATTTTCAGTTTTATATTTGTAATTAATTTAGAACAATTTGTAGATTTTATTTTTCACTTTTCACTTTTTGTGTTGATCAGTAGCAAAAACTCCTAATTAAATCCATTTTGATTCCATTTGTAACACAATAAAATGTGGAAAAGTCCAAGGGGGGTGAATACTTTTGAGTGTCACTGTGTGTGTATATATATATATATATATGTATATATATATATATATATATATATATATATATATATATATATATATATATATATATATATATATATATATATATATATAATGATAAGTCAGTCCGTCCTATAACCTCCAGATGTCCACATGACCAAATACAAATTCCCCATAAACTGATCTAAAGAATAAATAAGTTATTAACACATTAACTATTGGCTAATGAGTAATTATAGCTATAGAAATTGAGTCAATCAAGGCTTTTGGTTTTAGAAAAAGAAAAAAAACATGACTGTGCCAGATTACAAAATGTACATCAGTACCCATTTGCAGTCATGCACTGTGACGACAATATATTTTTCATAATCTGCCATTTATCTTTAGAACATTATAGAAAGGCTTTAGTAGACAGACATTTGAAATTACTGAAAAAAGAGATCTTAAAGTTGCAACCCTTAGCATATATTAAAAACCAAATTGTAACCAGAGATATATTTTTTTTAAATATTGCTCGAGCAGGAATATGTATTTTAAAGATCCTCAAGGAGGCTAGTAATCCAAGATTCAGGGCCACACTGTAAATGGCACTGCCTATATCTTGAAGAAATACTTAAATAAAAATATTATAATAGAAATCCCAAATCCAAGAAAGAAGATAACCACTCTAATTTTTTTAAGCCTTTAAGAAATTGGATTTAAAGCTTGATTAGTCATTAGCCTTTTCTGTGTGTTAATTCATCATGTCAAAATTGGTAATGTTTAATTATTGTTAATTACACATATTAGGTGTACTCCACTGACATTGTGTGGTTGTAGGACTAATTTACAGGTCAGAAAACCTTTAAAAGATTGCATGAAATTCTCAAGGACTTATTCAAGTGTTAAAGCTTTGTGAACACAACAAAACAGCTGTCAAAAGCATTCTGTCTTAAAAAGACATAAATCCATTAAAATGAACACCCTCCCACCAACCCACATCCTTCACACACATGCATATACACAAACACACACAAGAAGAATACCAATTTCAAAAGATACCAAAATAAACTCAAGAACAAAGTGATTTTTATTTTTGTTCTTTATTAAAATGTCTTCATCTAGACAATGTGGGGAAGCTATAAAAAAAGGCCAACAAGATGCTCGGATATATTGTGATAAGTGTTGAATTTAAATCAAGGGAAGTAATGTTAAAACTTTACAATGCATTAGTAAGACCTCATCTAGAATATTGTGTTCAGTTCTGGTCACCTCGTTACAAAAAGGATATTGCTGCTCAAGAAAGAGTGCAAAGAAGAGCGACCAGAATTATCCCGGGTTTAAAAGGCATGTCGTATGCAGACAGGCTAAAAGAATTGAATCTATTCAGTCTCGAACAAAGAAGACTACGCGGTGATCTGATTCAAGCATTCAAAATGCTAAAAGGTATTGACAATGTCGACCCAGGGGACTTTTTCGACAAGGACCAGGAGTCACAAATGGAGATTAGATAAAGGGGCATTCAGAACAGAAAATAGGAGGCACTTTTCTACACAGAGAATTGGAGGGTCTGGAACCCGCTCCCCAGTAATGTTGTTGAAGCCGACACCCTGGGATCCTTCAAGAAGCTGCTTGATGAGATTCTGGGATCAATAAGCTACTAACAACCAAAAGAGCAAGATGGGCCGAATGGCCTCCTCTCGTTTGTAAACTTTCTTATGTTCTTAAAATGTTTGTTTACTTAGGCATGAGCATGCTGTATATGCTATCCTGACACAGATACATGATTTACTAGCGCAGGATTAAAAAAAAAAAAAAAAAAAAAAAGAACAATATTTGGTTATCAGGCCAACATGCATTTGACTGTGATTTTTCTGCACTTCGACTGGCAGGATCACGACGTCACTTGTTGGATCCACCTTCACATTAGGACAGGATCAGCTGTATGCTGGGGAAAGGTGAGAATCCTTTTAATAAAACTTCCCATGTAGTTTGTTTAATGTTTGGTATCACTTATCCTCAAAATGGGCAAAATCTGCTACGATCACAAGATATATGGTGTCTGATTTAGTTGCTTGATAAGGAAGAAATCTAGATGGTGCTATTTTTTCATCAGCGTGTGTCAACATTCTATAGAACCATTGAATAGTAGACCCCTCTATCTGGTAAATAGGGGCATATTAATCAAGCTTGTAAAAACTGAAGCATTTCACTTTTTTTTTTTTTTTTTTATAAATTTAGTCGTTGCCAATTATTTTTTATTATTTTCTCCCCAATTTGGAATGGCCAATTATTTTATTATGCTCAGCTCACCGCTACCACCCCAGGGCTGACTCTGGAGGGCGAAGACAAACACACGCTGTCCTCCGAAGCGTGGGCCAATTGAGCGCCGCCCCCTGGGAGCTCCCATCCTCGGTCGGCAAAGGAATAGCCTGGACTCGAACTCGCGATGTCCAGACTATAGGGCACATCCTGCACTGCACGTGGAGTGCCTTTACTGGATGCGCCACTCGGGACCCCCGGCATTTCACTTATTGTTCATTACAATGGATTTTGTATCATCCCGCAACCACGCTGGGTTTCACTGAGGTCATTGTGATAGAGCTGATTGTTTTAATATTTTCAATATTGTTTTTCAAAGTGTGCTAAATCAGTTTTTCCTGTTGCTATGGCCAACGGTTTCATCCTAGGAATCTGAAAAATAGTAATGGCATTTGCAAAGTTGTTTCTATTATCAATAATTGTATTAAGAGTTCCAAAATAATGCAATGTAAACAAAAACTGACAAGTTTAAATATCTTTTAATTGATTTTTAAAAAACAAATTAAAAAAATGGACTAACTGAAGGTGACATGTTTTCTGATTGATTTGGTAATGAAGTGCCACATAACACTGCAGTCTAGGGAATGGCTACAGGAAAGATAACTTACTGTTACAGGAGCCTCCTTTTTAGCTGATATTACAGATAGGCAGCCCAGACAAGGTCTTGGACGTCTCTTTGGGTTGGCTTCGAATTGTCTCTTTTCTCTGATCGGAATGTCTGGAGGGGAGGTGGCCTTCTGGTAAGATAGCAATAAGATTTAAAAAATGTAAAAATTAAAAAAGGCAGTACCCCACCATCAAGTATAATTTTACACTAAAATATTTTGTCTTATTAACTTTAATTAACACCAACGATATTCATCCACAAATTAGTTCATTGTGTAAACATATCCCAGGGTTTCTACTGCGCATCTCCTTCTACCTTCCTTAGCTCCACACATTCCCACAATCCCCTTCTGCTACTGCACACTCTGAAAAGAGATCCCACTGGATGAGATTGTTTATTACATCTTTAAAGGGAGCGTATAAAACCAATGAACTACTCCATTGCATGTTAAACTTATTTTCGATCAACCAATGAGTTAGAAATAAGTGTGCATGACATGGCCAGTGACTGTGACTTATTCGTGCTGCAAATGATTTGATGTTACACCACCACTCTCTTACTTCAGACAAACACCACAACCCCTAGTCCTTTACACATTTACACATTTTTTATAAACAAAACACAAAACATCCATATAAGATGGATATGTGTAAAAGATCTGAATCATTGATATGTCCAGAGGGTGAAACAATGTGGCAGGAAAATGGTTCATTTTTATGGGACAGCACTGGTAATGGAACCTAAGTTAAAAAAAATAAAAATAAAATCAGGAAGATAAGCTGTGTACCAAACATAGACAATAACTCAAAAGTGAATTAAGTTTCCGATTGTATACCTGGCTATACACAGTTACTACTGATATAAAGACATTTTGGCTCATCTAACCTAGGTCTATGGCATATCCTGAACACAGATTATTACAAAAATATGATTTCAAACAGCATACAAATGTAAGGGGACAGAGAAAAATAATAATTTGAATCTATCTGTCTCTCTAATGCGGGTTCCTAAACATCACGTTGTAATTCTAATTACCTTTTCTTGTCCCTTGTCAAATCTACCCCATACTGTGCTGGCTTAGCCGCCTCCAGCATCTTCACCATCTCCATCCAGCAAGGATACAACACCAGGAGAAGCAGGTCTTTTTTTACAAATCTGAAAAAAATACATTTGTATTTTAGATGTAATTTCTTGTCACGGGACATTATGTAAATGCTATTATCCATGGTGCTTACGACAAACATTTACACTTGGGTCTCTTTGAGAAAGACATTACTAAATCTCAACAAAGAATTTGCCATGCTTACAATTTGCCTATGCTTATGTATACATATACATCTCCTGCCACGTAAACTCTAAACGATGAACATGACATATCAACAGTATGTACAGGATAGAATAAGAATTAGCAATGAAATGTTTAATCACAGTCTGATGAGGGATTATCCAGATGTATGTAAAACTGTGTGACATTCACAATCTTGTATATTATCATTAATGTATACTCTATAATGTTGATGCTAAGTTTCCTGTCAATTGGATAAACAGTTTGTAACAAATTGTGTGTGTGTGTGTACAGCCACCTCCACTTCATCCCCTTCGCAATGGATTTCATCCCCAGCTGGGGATAACAGAGCTGGTATAAAAATCCAACTGTAGTCTCCCTTGGAGCACCAGACAGTGGCATGAATAAAGAGATTAGAAATTGCCCGCTTAGAGGGTATAAACTATCTCTTTAAAGTTTAAAATTACCAGCTTTTAGTGGTTGGTGTCCAGTCGTCATTTTTTACAGTTTCTTCGTTTCACTTTTCCTTTTGTTCAGTCATCCTGGTGCAATATATATATATATATATATATATATATATATATATATATATATAAAATAAAGAGCTAGTTATAACTTTTAAATGAATCTTAACCTCAAAAACACTATCAGGGGGTCCTCGAGTGGCTCACCTGGTAAAAGCGTGGTTGTGTGGTCATACAGCACAGGTTCGCGTCCTGGCTGTGCAAAGTTGTCGGTCTTCGCTGTGAATTCCAAAGGGAGCGTAACATTGGCTCTGGCACTCCCGTGGGTTAGGGAAGCAAAAACAAAAGGGACTGTTTCTCCTCATTGCGCTACAGTGAACCCTGCTGGCCAGGCGCCCTGTGAGCTCAAAAGCGGACACCTGCAGGGCTGGCCTTTGTCCTCCAGAGGTCAGTAGCTCGCTGACATCCGCTCTCGAGTTCCTGGGTGTAAAAGAGGATAATAGTTTGGTTGTGGGATCGGAGGACGCCCACTGAACCTTTGGATCTCCTGAGCTGTGTAAGGAATTGCTGCGATGAGGAGAAAAAATAATTGGACATTCCAAATTGGGGAGAAAATCGGGGGTAAAATAATTGGGCACACTAAATGTATATATACATAACTTCACGTCTGTCCCCAGGCAGGACGATTGAGATATTCGGTAAAGAAACAATGCTATAATTAATCCCTGTAATTACGCCAATTACAGATGTTTCTTTTGCTCCTAAATTATATTGGGATGGTCAGTAAATCATTTGCTGACAATTGCATCATTCACAGAAGGTGTGCGGCAGGTGTGGGATTAATTGGGCCTATTTATATCCCCATCGCTCACAACTTCTTAATTTCATTTTCAGAAATTGTAAAACAGTTTGTGTTAACTCTATAGACACCAGCCCCCTATATACCAACTAAAGTCCATTTATATTAAATATTTAAGTACGAGCATCCCAGGGAGAAAACTAGAATAGCAAATGAGCAAGTGTGCTCAGGTCAGCGCTTTGTGGTAACTGCAGGTATTTGCATCACACTGCTGAATGACCAATAGCCACCCAGTACTGTACATTGCAAATGGGCTGTTTCATCTGAGCTCAACTGTGTTAACCCTGACCTAGTCGAGGTTGGTGAACCCTGTTGTTCTGATTATCAACATAATGTCAATAAATCTTACAACACTGCATCACACACTTAAAGCAGTTTTTGGCAAAAACACCCACCACCACTGTCAAGTGCATAGGAAAAACAACCATAGTTTAACTGCAGTGGAGAAGATTGGATTTAAATAATTGCAAAATACTGCATGTTTGTATATTGAAATAATGAACATGTTAATGATTATTAAAAATACCAATTGTAGTTGTTTTTTTTCAGACAAACATAAAACTGTAGGCCACACTTTAGTTCGAGGACCAATTTATAAAACATCTACAATTTAAAGGTTTTGACAATTCTTATCCAGGAATACGGTTTTTACGAAAAACAAAATGTTTACATTACTAGTATCAAGCCTCGTGTCATACTATTAAGTAATTAAAAGACATTATAAATCCCTTTGTAACACTGCATTGCTACAACCTGTTATTACTATTTATGCAATAATACATTTCGAGATGCTTTATGTAAAAACTGCAGGATCTATTCAGTTGTTCTAAACTGGGTTAAAGTAAGGAATAAGGAAGATGACCATATAGCACGTGTGCAGCATTTAGACAGATCTGCTACAGTCCTCATTAAATGCACCTGCATTTTAAAACTGTTGTTAAAATGCATTTCCACTCCACGTACGACATGCTTCCGTTTTCCCGTGTGCTACTATGCTTTCAAATCTGAACACAAAAATATATACAAGTGCTTATCTGGTTCCTAGTAGCTGATTGATCTCAAAACCTGGTCAGGTCTGGTCTTAAAGGATCCCAGTGATTCAGCATCAACAACATGTCTCGGTAACCCATTCCATACCATCACCAACCTCTGTGTAGTATGTCTCCACCAATTGGTGTCCTCTGGTCTGGTGTTAGTGCTGTGCTTTAAGTAGTGACTACAGTTACATTATTCCTGTAACAGATCTTCATAAGACCCGTCTGATTAATCTCTTCAGGGACGCATTATCTTTTTTGTAGTGCAGGGACCAGAAGCAACATAGTATTCCAAGTATGGTCACTAAGTGCATTTTTAAACTTCTGTTTGACAAATTCAGAAATGGCAAATAAACCATAAAGCCTGTAAAAATGTGGATTTTCTTCTCTTGCCCAGCTTAATTCCAATAGAAATGTGTGAAATGTCCTTTCAAGAACAAGACTCTTCATTTACTTTTAAACAGCCAACCTTTAGTTAACATCCCCAGCAAAACCCTGTCAGCAAACAGTTTAAAGCGATATTTTCTAATGTATCATAATAGTCATTTATTTAAAACAAAACAAAATAGACAAGAACAACATTGCAGGCCTTTTGTAAGCTGTGCTGTTTCTTTAATATACATTTTCTTTCTACCAACCTTTTTTCCTTTGCCCGTTTCAGACCCCTCTTGCTTGGGGGCAGCAATAGCCACAGTCAGTGTGACCACAATCAGGCAGACAAGCAGCAGTGACCTCATCTTCATAGCTCAACACTGAGCCACAAGCAGGGTGCAGGGGGTTATATAACGCCTTAGTTTAGGGCTCCTCTCAAAAGGTCAGAAACCTTAGAAAACGTAGAGGTTATGGTACAATACTGGGTGGTAACATGTTTTTTTTTTTATTTTAACAAAACTAGCAATTATACTAAAGAGAAAGTTCAGTACAAATTGCAGATATACAGCAGTTTACCTACTGCACAGAAACTACAACTAGGCTACAAGATGAGTTAACATACCTAGTTTTGGGGGATGAACAAATGTCTTTTCTGAACTGCAGTTGTATTTTCCTCTGAAACGGAAAACATTTTGGTGGTATGTCTGCACTTGTGAGATGTCTTGCTTAAGTGTCAAATGTCATATAATGTCCTTGGCAGAGGTCAAGGTAAAAAATGAGGATTACAATTTAGGAATATGCCTTTAATATACATGGTCATGTGCTTTCTTTTAGGAGTGAGACTTGACATGCCTGCCAATGAGACTGCTAAATTCTGATTTTGTTTTTGCTTTTCTTGACAGAGAGCCAAGACTTATATTTACTCTAGCTGTTTTACTAAAGCAACAGGTCCCATCACCTTGACTTGTGTTCGAGAGACAATCCCGGATAACACATCTGACCTAACTAAACAGCACATCATTAAAAATCAACTTTAAAAAGGGTAAAATCCTTTTTGTTTATATCTCACACATTTCTTGTAAGTCCTGTAATGTCCCTTATTTATGTAAGCAGCTTCAAGTGAAATTGTAATACCTTTTGAGATGTTTGTAATCATTCCGAGTGGCTCATGTTCCAATTACTCAATAACTATGTGCTAAGGTGCTTTGACCTGAGTTCAGAAGCTGCTCTTCTGTTCTATTTACCAGCTACAGTACAAGTGTGTTCAATTGTTAAAGTTCCTGATTGCACCACTAAATAAACCCGGTTTCAGTGGGTCTTAACACAGTGCTCAATTGTCTATTTGGGACCCCATTGCACTGTCATCAGAATCGCTTCAGTGAATATGTTAATGATGGGGCAGGCGCTCTATAACAGGGCAAGACGAGGCAAGTCTTCAGAATACCATTTCATTGTAGTATTTTTTTACATTTTCCCTCCATTTATGCGCCACAGAATCTGGGGCAAACTCCTTTTGCGTTTGCACTTGCATTTGCACTGTGATCAGAATACAGCCCTAAGAGTTTTAGTTTATAGACAGTAACAGTTTAAGATGTTTCTGTTAATAAAAGGTTTTTAAAACATACTTTTCATGTATTTTCCTTGAGAAACTATATAAAATAGGTAGGAAATGAAAAAATGATTTAAATGAATGTTTTTTGTTTTTAAATCAAGTGATTTAATTATTGATTTAAATCAGTGACTTCAATCGACTTGATTTAAATCAGCCAACCCTGCAGTCAACACTCACATATCCGACCCTATAAAAATTTGACTTCAGTGACAGTTAAACGAGTGTGACACATATCTGATTATTTTATTTTGGCCCGTTCCAACCCTTGTCAGTTTTTTCAGGGAACACAAAAAAGATACAATGTCAAAAATACATAGCTGAAAGGACTGTGTTTTAAAATACGTAGGCTTCCATTTAGATGTACTGTAGTTGGTTTTGTTGGAACAGTACTATATTTTCAATAGAAGTATTTTAATTCAGAATGATATGATTCTGAAAATATCACTTGCCAAAAGAGATGACTGTGGACACGTGAACTGTAATACAGTACATACTTTGAAATCTGGTATGTATTGTAGCAGTACGTAAATTTCCCCATTAACGGCCCAACAGCAAAATGATATCAAAATGTTACCCATCAGGGCCGTTTCTAGCCTTTTGGAGGCCCTAAGCAGGATTTGATTTGGGGGCCTCCCTTCACTGTAGCCCACTCCACTTGGCACGACATCAAACCAACATAGGCTTAAGCCTACTGTCTTGTAAATGTTTGTATGAGCACACATATGTACGAGCAAACATACAATGAACAAATAAAGACGTAAAGAATAAAGAGGGACCTGTTAGCAGCAACATCATCTTTTATTAACAAAAGGCAGTGAAAACAAAGTCTGGAATAGGGTTGCCACCTTTGAGATATGAAAATACTGGACGCCCCATCCCCTCCTATTGTCTTCTTCTTCATTTGTCTCTGCCATTGTGACTAACGTTACAGTATGCTACTTAATAGTTTTCATTCAAAAGGCTGATGAATGATGCATGATTCCATGATGGCCCTGGGCATGACTCACTCACTAACAAAATCTGTAAATTATTTGAAAACTGATCACTGTGATTATTTATGAAAATCAATTTAAAAGAAAATATATTTATTTATTTATTTATTGCTAGGGGGGCCCCTAGCGGCAGGGGGCCCTAAGCAGTCGCTTATGTCGCTTATACCTAGAAACGGCACTGTTACCCATGCACAGAACTGCGTAAAAGGCAAAAAGTAATGCAATTTAGCAAAAGATTTTAAAAAAAACACCAGTTTCCACAATTATAACAGTATCCAAAGCCAGTATTTAAAATTGCAGAACATAGTGCTCGATAAGGCCCTAATGTCACAGTTCACTTGCAAATGAAAATGCACAAAAGCAACTAAAGATCACAGATTTAAAAAGAAATATAAAAATGCATCACAGTATCTAAAACTGTTTAATGACTTTTACATTAGCGTAGCTTCTCGTTCACTTTGTTTTTGCTGCATTTTCGTCTTGTGAAATTGGAGGAAGTGCTGTGTAACTGCACAATAAAGACAGACTGATTTGGCATGGGAGAAAAAAAAAAGTGGGTTGTGACAGATAACAAGTACATTGTAACACTGAATAGATGGGCTTTGTATCAGAAAACTGGAGACGGAGTCGGAAATCATGTGTGACGGGTAAGTGCATTCATTTGTGACATTATTTACATACAGTATATATATAAAATGGGGATTGATTTTATTCTTAATGCAGGGCGGTAAAACGCGACTAACCTGTATCTGGGTAACGGATAACCGAATGCTGACTGTATGTAGTTGGTGCTTTGGTTGGCAACAATGCATGTCTATATTGTCCCAATGGAGGATGATTATAGAGCATAATTTCTCAACAGCTGGTTGTTTTTGCTAATAGCGAGTTATAAATAAAAAGTAACTTGGAGCAGTGCATAGTTACAAGTATGGGGGCATTACTTTATTAATGCACGGCCTATTTTAAAGTGGGTGGGGCTAACCAAATCATTAAAAGTGGGTGGAGTTAACAAAATAATTTAAAGAGGTGGGGCTAACCAAATCATTTAAATGGGGCGGGGTTAGTGTCGACGCATAGGGGGGGCACGCCTGGTTACGTGCCCCCCCCCAGATTTCTGCCAGGCAGTGGCTTAAACAATGTGTTAGGATCGTTCACACTGAAACATGTGTAAGAAATTGCAATATTGTTATATTTTTCGCTTCCCATTATAGCGGGGCGGACGTGGCATGGGCGGCGCTGATTTTTCTTTTCGCTCACGGAAAGAACTTTTTATTTACCGCGTTGCTATCAACCAATGAGAATACATAAGCAAGCTGTACTTGCTCAACCCCAAACACAGATGCATGAAACATATAGGCTATGATTACTGTATATGCTATGTAGCCTAGCTACTACACATATAGATGTGGTAGAGGACATCTACTATGTAATGAGTAGCCTATGTATTTACATAGAATGCACTCGCCTCATGACATATCTTATTGCCAGCTGACCTCTCCAGCAGCCAGCCTACTAATAAGATTATCATTTTTCACGGATTGTGCAGCCAGCTTCATCAAGGGACGGTAACCAAGTCCATCCAGGTCTTGGAGATGGAGTGGTGGTAAATGTACAACCTGTTATTAATTGAATAACTAAAGAAATAAATCAGAATGAAAGCAGTTCTGGACGCTGCTGAGAGAAAACCGGCAAAACTGTTTCAATTCCTGAGTTCGGTTACCTACTTGTTTTCATTCTGATTATTTGTTTAGGCTACAACGTGTCCGTCAGCGAATGTCAGTGCAGTGTGATACCAAAAAAAATGAGTGGTTGGATTTGCTGTCAATCAACCCAAGTTTTTTGTTGGATCAGCTGTTTGTACATTTTTTTGTGTGTTTAAATGCGCTGTAGTCAATGTAGTTAATGCAACTGTGTGCACAAGTCCCTCCTCTCCCAAACCTCCAGAAGATTAGGTACCATCGGCAGTCCTGCGTCAGTCAAAGAGTAATTACATTAGTCAGGATTTGTGAAATTAAATAAAATGGTTTGCTTTGCTTTGAACACCAAATGTGAAATGAACAACCATAAGTACGAATGAAATTATATATAGTTATTTATTATCAAAATGTGAAATTTGATGCGCATGTTAAAAGTTCAAGTCCTTTGCTTCGTATTTCCTTTTTTGTTTTTAAACGGAAGTGTTCTGAACTGAATCTCTCTTTTTAACTATTTTGCACAACAGTGTATTTGGTTATTGGATCTTCTTTTTTTTAAAAAAAGTTCTTTATTTTTCGACAATAAAACGTCAATGCACTAATAAGAAATCAGGTTGCCAATTTCACCACTGTGACTATTCACCTTAAAAAAGTTACCATTGCCACCCTCTCCCGAAAAAAAATCCTGGCTACGCCACTGTTGCCAGGGTTTATTATTTAAAAATGCGCAGTTTATTTCAAACTTTCAAAACATAATAACATAACAAAGAGTGTCTAAGACCCTTCACCGTTATATTTGTTCTCGTGTGTGACTTTCACTTTTTGAGTCAGCGAAAATATGTGCTAAAACGGAGTGAATTTGAGCCCTGTTAAAATGGCAAAAATACAGCTACGTTTGGAGTTTTTCTACAACAAAAAAGCTAAACCTCCAACGCCAGAGACATCAACAGAAACCGAACCTGACTCTTCTGTAGTTCAGAATGTTACGAACAGCACAAGAGTGTGACGATCCTTCCATTTCAAACGCTCAGGTTAGTGCAGGTGTAGATGTCTATCGATAAGAGACTCTTGCCTGTAAAGTGCTGTTTGCAGCTCTCTTGATTGTGACAATCTGGCGTAGAACTGTTTGTGATGAAATATCTGGTAATGTTAGAAAGCTAGCTTAATGTTTACATAAAAATGGTTAAAATCGGGCATCGGGTTTGAGCATTTTTTTTTAAAATTTTTTGCGGGGGGGGGGGGGGGGGGGGTGTGATGGGGGTGCTGTGCAATTGTTAATTCACGTTTTTATTAATACAGTGTCCCCTTCAGACATGTTAAAGGAGAGATTCGGAAATAACATTCAAAACTATGCGCGAGTAAATACAATCCTAACTCTTAACATCAAAAAAAAAAAAAGAAAAAAGAAAAAAAATAACAATACTATATATATATATATATATATATATATAATTGCATGCCCCGGTATCTACGATATGGAGTCTTGCATGCCCCGGTAGTTGCAATATTGAGTCTTTCCATCCACCTCCGGTTGCTTCATTCCGGAGGTACATGCAATATATATATATATATATATATATATATATATATATATATATATATATATATATATATATATATATATATATATTTGCATGCCCCGGTAGCTAAATGCTTAGTTACGGCGCTGGGCAAAACCAAAGCCCATGGCCAGTATACAATATTTTTCTGTATGCATTATTTTCTGTTGAGCACTACTGACACCGTTGAAACGGTGAGTCTTAGGTCGCCTGCGGATACATTAGTCCATTCAATGCGTCTGAACCTGGTGTGTAATCCCAAGGTAACTGCTCACAGTTAACACGTTTTAATACGTTAATTCACGTTTTAAGTAATACAGTGTCCCCTTCAGACATGTCTAAGGAGAAATTCGGAAATAACATACAAAACTATGCGCGAGTAAATACCATCCTAACTATTAACATCCAAAAAAAAAAAAAAAAGAAAAAAAAATAACAATTATATATATCGCTACCTAGATTGTATTGAATTAACAAAACAAATAATAATAATTAACTGAGAGGTATTGGAAGAAAAAATACACCTATTTTGTTTATAACTTTTAGAATGTTTGTATGCTGTAGCTGCAATATTGAGTCTTTCCATCCACCTCCGGTTGCTTCATTCCGGAGATCCATGCAATTTATATATATATATATATATATATATATATATATATATATATATATATATATATATATATGTATAAATAATTGCATGCCCCGGTAGCTCCGATATAGAGTCTTGCATGCCCCGCTAGCTACGATATGGAGTCTTTCCATCCACCTCCGGTTGCTTCATTCCGGAGGTGCATGCAATATATATATATAATGATTTCCATTACACGAGAGTAGATGTTAAAACTTCATGCTGATTTGAACTCGGCTCTCGCCAAGATAAGCACCAACTAAGACGTAGCTTTACAGTAAACTAATGTGATCCATATGCGTCTCCATCCATTTACGTTTCCTTCCATATGATGATGTAGATATCCTTCTGTCTGGTGTTAATGGCTGAAGTGTAATGCTGGCTCCAGGGATCAGCTTATTTTGCCTCCCTGGCGCATCAGCACACACAACGGCTGCGATGCTGGCTCCGGGGATCAACCAAAGTGCGGCCTCCCCAGCGCATCAGCATGACAACCGTCTGGATTGAGCTAAGTAGGGTACATCTCTGGGGTTTTCAAGTGGGCACCTTCCATCCTCAGTGTTTCGTCGACTAGCCCACGACACCTCAAGAGGGCTCGACGGTGATTCTGGCGTCCCAGCATCACCCCCCTCCGTCCCCCACTCAACTCAGCCCAGCTTACTTACCTGTCCCCAGCCAGAATCTTTCCGTCTCAACCACAGCCAGTTGCTGCTCCTCTCTGCTGCTTCAGATAAGTTCTTCACTGTGCGACGCAACTCTTGGCCACTGAATCCGACGTCTCTGAGAAACCGGGTTGTAGAGTGTGCCACAAATCCTCGACAACCCACTTCCACTGGGTAAACCCGAACTCTCCATCCTCGCTGTTCCGCTTCAGTGGCTAGTTGAGCATACCGCAGTTTCTTCCTCTCATACGCCTCATCTACAGCGTCCTCCCATGGCACTGTTAACTCTACCAGGTGAACAAGGCGTGCTGATCCAGACCACAAGACAATATCTGGTCGAAGGTTAGTGGTGGCAATCTCAGGTGGAAAAATAAGCCGTTGACCAACATCTGCCAGCATATTCCAGTCTCTAGCAGCTTCCAGTTGTCCTGGGCGAGGATTGGTTTTAACACCTTTTCTTGGTGGTTGCTCTCCTGGGCGGAGGAATGTTGTCTTTTGTGTGTAATGTTTTGATGGAACAGGTGGCAACTTATTGGTCATGTTACGCTTGTCTTCCAATGCTAAGGCCAAACATCGCAGCACCTGGTCATGGCGCCAAGTAAACCGACCTTGGCTAAGAGCCACCTTACATCCTGTCAAAATGTGCCTTAATGTTGCAGGTGATGAACACAAAGGACATGAGGGATCCTCTCCTACCCAGAGGTTTAGGTTCTGTGGTGATGGGAGAACATCATATGTTGACCTGATGAGGAAACTGATCCTGCTCTGTTCCATTGACCATAGGTCTTGCCAGCCAAACTTGCGTTGTTCCACACTCTCCCATCTCATCCATTCTCCCTGTTTGGCCTGGGAAATGGCCTTTATACACCTCATCCTCTCCTCCTGCTTTTGCACCTCGTTGACTACCAGCTTCCTTCTTTGAGCTGGGGCCGCCTTGTGCCATGTAGGAGGAGTTGAACTGAAACCAAGACCCCCTCTTCCATGCTGAACTTGCCCCATGATATCACCAATTCGAAGGGCAGCCTTTGCATCTTCCACAGCTTTCTTTGCCGCCCACTTTCTTCCAGTTTTCAACACAGGTGCTGCCTCCCTTACGCATTTATCGCGTGACTCTACTAATGTCATTTCCAGTCTGACCTTGGCGCACTTAAACTCCTCGGTTAGAGCAGAGACTGGTAGCTGCAGTATTCCTTTACCATAAAGTCCCACTCTGCTGAGGCAGCGTGGAACTCCCAACCATTTCCTGATGTATGAACTGATTAAAGCTTCCAGCTTCTCTACTGTTGTCAAAGAAACCTCGTACACAGTCAGTGGCCACAGCAACCTCGGCAGTAGACCAAACTGAAAGCACCAGAGTTTTAGTTTACCTGGTAGAGCGCAGCTGTCTATGCTCTTCAACCCTTCCACTGCTTGTTGTCTAACTTCTCCCACACGAACTGTGTCCTTTAGATCCCCGTCGTACCATCTCCCAAGACTCTTCACTGGCTTCTCAGACACTGTTGGTATTGCCTCACCATTAATGAAGAATGTTTTATCTACTACTTTGCCTTTAATTATAGAGATGCTCCTTGATTTAGTGGGCTTGAATTGCATTCGTGCCCATTCAATGTTATTGGTTAATTTGCCCAATAATCGATTAGTGCAGGCTACTGTTGTAGTCATGGTTGTCATGTCATCCATGTATGCTCGAATTGGTGGTAGTCGCATTCCAGAAGCCAAGCGCTCTCCTCCTACTACCCATTTTGATGCCCTAATGATTATATGATTATATATATATATATTTGCATACCCCGGTAGCTAAAAGCTTAGTTACGGCTCTGGGCAAAACCAACGCCCTTGGCCAGTATACAATATTTTTCTCTATGCATTCTTTTCTGTTGAGCACTCCTGACACCGTTGAAACGGTGAGTCTCAGGTCGCCTGCGGATACATAAGTCCAATCATTGCGTCTGAACCTGGTGTGCAATCCCAAGGTAACTGCTCACTTTTAACACGATTTAAGACGTTAATTCACGTTTTAAGTAATACAGTGTCCCCTTCTGACATGTTAAAGGAGAGATTCGGAAATAACATTCAAACCTATGCGCGAGTAAATACCATCCTAACTCCTAACATCCAAAAAAAAAGAAAAAAGAAAAAAAATAACAATAATTAATATATATATATATATATATATATATATATATATATATATATATATATATATATATATATATATATATATATATATTTGCATGCCCCGGTAGCTAAAAGCTTAGTTACGGCTCTGGGCAAAACCAACGCCCTTGGCCAGTATACTACTATGCATTCGTATCTATGTGTATATGGTAGCTAGCGGTATACCGGCTCTTAAGGTAGCTTGTGTAGGAGCAGCAGGACAAGCTCGCCATCCCGCCCGCTGCTTTCCTGCTCACCAAAACACAACGCACCCAGGGGAGAGATACCATGGTAAATAGGTAACCTATTTACCATGGTATCCCTCCCCTGCGGCGGCTGCTCTTGATCTCCGGCTGCTCTTGATCTCCGTGAACGCACCCGCTGTCACATTGAAGCGCTTGAAAACACAGCACAACATTCCCTAATAACACTTGCAATGCATTATGACTTCAAAGGTATGACTTTAAGTCTATGACATTATTATTTATTGATTTTATTTTGTTTTATTTCTTTGATCACCAACTGCCACGGCAACACACTCGTTTTTTTTTTTTATGCAGTACTCCTGACGAACTTCACCCATTGACCGCATCGTACCGGCTCTTAAGGTAGCTTGAGTTGGAGCAGCAGGACAAGCTCGCCATCCCGCCCGCTGCTTTCCTGCTCACCAAAACACAACGCACCCAGGGGAGAGATACCATGGTAAATAGGTAACCTATTTACCATGGTATCCCTCCCCTGCGGCGGCTGCTCTTGATCTCCGGCTGCTCTTGATCTCCGTGAACGCACCCGCTGTCACATTGAAGCGCTTGAAAACACAGCACAACATTCCCTAATAACACTTGCAATGCATTATGACTTCAAAGGTATGACTTTAAGTCTATGACATTATTATTTATTGATTTTATTTTGTTTTATTTCTTTGATCACCAACTGCCACGACAACACACTCGTTTTTTTTTTATGCAGTACTCCTGACGAACTTCACCCATTGACCGCATCGTACCGGCTCTTAAGGTAGCTTGTGTTGCAGCAGCAGGACAAGCGAGGTATGACACAGGCCCAGTTTTTGGGATGGAACCGCATAACAGTCTCGCGTTTTGATTGGTCCATGTCTGTCACATGAATATGTCGTCACACGAGTGGAAAAGCGTGCAGGCATTTTAACATTGTGATCAGATAGAGTGATCTGCTTTCCACAACCTTACCATTAAAATATAATGTGGTATTACACTGTACTGATATTACAAACTATGAGGAATTACTTTATATAAATTATCATGTTGTGCACGAATGTAGGAATTGGCTTTCTGTGGTGATGTACTTTTTTCTTTCAAGTAGCATATATCGATAATCGTTTTTGCGATATATTTTAATATAAATCATATACGCTATTGCAGTTTTGTTACAGGATACATTAGTTTATCTCTAATGTAATCACAGTTTTACATATAGACTGCCCCTGTTTTAATTTACGTCCCAAATTCTGGGCCGCTTTGCTTTTCAGATAATGTCCCAAATTCTGGGCCGCATTGGTTTTTAGATAACGTCCCAAATTCTGGGCCGCCTTGGTTTTTAGATAACGTCCCAAATTCTGGGCCGCCTTGGTTTTTAGATAACGTCCCAAATTCTGGGCAGCCTTGGTTTTTAGATAACGTCCCAAATTCTGGGCCGCTTTGCATTTCCGAATTCAGCCCAGTTTTGAGGAATCAGCTGACAGCCGAGTTTCTAAGTCATGCATGCACAGTTTACCATAAACTGGATCGTGAATTTATTTGAGAGTAACCCTTAGTACATTAATCAAAGTTCATGTATTTTTTACTCTCCCCAGAAATCTTTTTTTTTTTTTAATGAAAAAAACAAAAATGTAAATGTTAAACGTATTTCTTATTACATGAAGAAACTACATTGCACTGAAATAGATACATGAAAATTAATTAAAGCAGCCGTTTTCCTTTATTAAAGGCTAATATTAAAACACATTTTTGGGAAGGAACATGGTATTCCGAAAAAAGGACATCTCATTTTCTTATGTAACGTCCATCAATATATTGTAGTGTTTCAGGTTCTTTTTGGACAGAAATGAGACTGCAACTGTGAGTAGATGAAGGCCGTTTATTTTGACAATAATTAAATAATCACAAAATAAAATCATAAAGTGATGGTAAGGAGACTGGGAGTCGAAAGTGAAAATAAATGCTTGTAGTAATTTTTCTTTTACCCTACCCTTCCCAGTCTTTTCCCCGCCCCTCTTGTGAGCAAAACCTGAACTCCAATTCCCCTCCACACACGTGTACCACCATGCAACCCCTGCATGCATACACCAACCATGCAACCCCTGCACGCATACACCCACCATGCAACCCCTGCACGCACACACCACCATGCAACCCCTGCACGCATACACCCACCATGCAACCCCTGCATGCATACACCCACCATGCAACCCCTGCACGCACACACCACCATGCAACACCTGCACGCATACACCCACCATACAACCCCTGCACGCATACACCCACCATGCAACCCCTGCATGCATACACCCACCATGCAACCCCTGCACGCACACACCACTATGCAACCCCTGCACGCATACACCCACCATACAACCCCTGCACGCATACACCCACCATGCAACCCCTGCATGCATACACCCACCATGCAACCCCTGCACGCACACACCCACCATGCAACACCTGCACGCATACACCCACCATACAACCCCTGCACGCATACACCCACCATGCAACCCCTGCATGCATACACCCACCATGCAACCCCTGCACGCACACACCACTATGCAACACCTGCACGCATACACCCACCATACAACCCCTGCACGCATACACCCACCATGCAACCCCTGCATGCATACACCCACCATGCAACCCCTGCACGCACACACCCACCATGCAACCCCTGCACGCATACAACCACCATGCAACCCCTGCACGCATACACCCACCATGCAACCCCTGCACGCACACACCACCATGCAACCCCTGCACGCATACACCTACCATGCAACCCCTGCACGCATACACCCACCATGCAACCCCTGCATGCATACACCACCATGCAACCCCTGCATGCATACACCAACCATGCAACCCCTGCATGCATACACCACCATGCAACACCTGCACGCACACACCACCATGCAACCCCTGCACGCATACACCCACCATGCAACCCCTGCACGCATACACCCACCATGCAACCCCTGCACGCACACACCACCATGCAACCCCTGCATGCATACACCAACCATGCAACCCCTGCATGCATACACCCACCATGCAACCCCTGCACGCACACACCACTATGCAACCCCTGCACGCATACACCCACCATACAACCCCTGCACGCATACACCCACCATGCAACCCCTGCACGCACACACCACCATGCAACCCCTGCACGCATACACCCACCATGCAACCCCTGCATGCATACACCCACCATGCAACCCCTGCACGCACACACCACTATGCAACCCCTGCACGCATACACCCACCATACAACCCCTGCACGCATACACCCACCTTAGCAATTCTTTGCAAAATATATTTTCGGGTATTCAGCCCCATTCATGTCTATGGCAGTGTTATAAAACACATTTTCAGGCATATCTCTCGAACCCGAGCACGTAGAACCACCATTCAAAGTGATATAGACTCAGGGGAGCACCCCAAACCACCCCCTAAAAAGGTGTGGTGGTTCACCCAAAAACTCATGTCATGACGAAAAAATTCACTTTGCCAAGCCGTCCTGGCATTTGAACCATAAAAATAGTGACTCCTTGTGCGGGGCCCCATGGGGCCCCAACGCAAAAAAAAAATCAAGTTCCTAACCCCCACAGAACCCGAGATACGCCCTGTCAAAAATGTCCAAAAACTACCCTTTTCGGGGTCATATCTCCATGACCCCGGGGCCTAGAAACCGGGTTGAACTTCCTAGGGTCATGTCTGGGGGCCCTCTTTCACAGGGAGCCACCCGTTTTCAAATGCTACATTTTCAACAAATTTTCACATTTTCAGCATGATGGAATGTCAAGGTTGCATTTCCAATAGCTTTTGAGCTCCAGGTTGGCAAAAAAAGTCTAAACTGGTGTCCTTTCTAGCTGGGGACACGTTGCTTGGAGGGATCGACAGGGGCCCCGAGGTGGACCTCCATACCGATTTTCAAGTCTTGGGGACCCCCGGAACCCAAGATACAGCACCCTGAAAAATGTCTATGGGAAATCCCATTATAAAACCCCTTTGGGGCAACGGCCACCATCTGGCGGTGGGGTGGCGTTTGAACCCGTGGCTGATGTCTTTCTTTAGCTAAGACTCTTGTGTATGCAAAGAATGTCCTTCTGAGTTTGTTGGCCCAGGGGTCGTGGAGATACGGGTACGATAAGAGACCACCCCCTTCCCTATGGCAAATCCCATTATAAAAACACCATCGGGGTAAGGCTCAGCTAATGGCGGTCGTGGGTCTTACGAACTCGAAGGAACCCATTTTCTTTAGCTAAGATTGTTGTGCATCTAAAAAGAGTACAGAAGCACCAATTTAAGTCCATTCCAAGTGTTTTGTGATCACAGTATCAGCCTGAGTGTATCAGAGCACAGTTTTGCACCAAAAGCAAGGGGAGGCGAAAAAAAGCACTACATACCCTATTCTTTAAGATATCACTTTGCACTGCAAATTTGAGGAACGCAACCACTTAGCAACTTGCAAATTGGTACTGCAATTTAAAGGCCTGTAGTGCCTAACTGATTCAAGTGTTTTTGGAATGATTCTTGCAAAGACTGATTTATAAGAAAAAAGAGAGATTGACAAACAGCATTTTGCTTTATATGCAGAAACGGGCAACTACAAGAGGGTGTCAAACAAGCTGTGAATGTCCCAGGAGGCTACAGTGTATGAATCCAGATGCTCGCAGTACCTGTTCTTAGATGTCCGAAACCACTGTATCGCTGTATAACTGTATACCCTATAAATATAACTTTTTATTGTGTATTTGAGGAACACAACCAATTACAAACTTCATTTGAATTGCTGTGCTATCAGAATATCAGTGTATAACTTTGCTGGGTATTGCAGTGTATGCTGGGTATCAAAAGGTCTTCAAACTTTTACAAAAGGCCGTCAAAGTTACAAAAAATAGGTGTGCTCCTAACCTAATACTTGTCTTTTTAATTCTGTGCATCCAAATACTTGTAGTTAAAAGTTTTAAGAATTAAGCTTACTGTTTGTTGTTCTGTCCTAAACCAGCAGTTTGTCACCCAGACTTATTAAATAAACAGGGGGGGGGGGGGTCATCAGATTATTTTATTGTAACTGAGGTACCGTTCAGTTGAGCGAAAATTGTAAAGGGGTACTCGAGCTGAAACCTCCAGATAGAAGGGCTACAGTTTCAAAAAAAGGTTGAAAACCCCTGACCTACAGTATAAATGATCAGGAATAGATAAGGGAAATGCTGACTAATACAATACAATAGGATTTATTTGAAGTTGTTGAAGGTCACTGGTCTCTTAAACCCAGAAGTTCTGATAAACCCCTATGCCTCACTATATATTGACGGACATTACATAAGCAAATGAGATGACCTTTTTTTTTTTTTTTGGTATACCATGTTCCTAAATGTTTTCTGAGGAGAGTAAAAAATACATTAACTTTGATTCATGTACTCTTAAATGAGTTAACTGTCCAGTTTATGGTAAACTGTGCATGCATGACTTAGAAACTCGGCTGTCAGCTAAGCAGAATAGCTCAAAAACTGGCCTGAATTCGAAAATGCAGAATTCGGAACGTTATCTGAAAACCAGAGCAGCCCAGAAATTGGGATGTTATCAAAGCGGCCCAGAATTTGGGACGTTATCTAAAAACCAAAGCGGACCAGAATTTGGGACGTTATCTAAAAACCAAAGCGGCCCAGAATTTGGGATGTTATCTGCAAACCAAATCGGCCCAGAATTTGGGACATTATCTGAAAAGCAAAGCAGCCCAGAATTTGCGACGTAAATGAAAACAGGGGCAGTCTATATGTAAAACTGTGATTACATTAGAGATAAACTAATGTATTCTGTAACAAAACTGCAATAGCGTATATGTTTTATATTAAAATATATCGCAAAAACGATTATCGATATATGCTACTTGAAAGAAAAAAGTACACCACCACAGAAAGCCAATTATGATAATTTATATAAAGTAATTCCTCATAGTTTGTAATATCAGTACAGTGTAATACCACATTATATTTTAATGGTAAGGTTGTGGAAAGCAGATCACTCTATCTGATCACAATGTTAAAAATGCCTGCACGCTTTTCCACTCGTGTGACGACATATTCATGTGACAGACATGGACCAATCAAAACGCGAGACTGTTATGCGGTTCCATCCCAAAAACCGGGCCTGTGTCATACCTCTTTTTTGTTCCTCCTCCTCCCCACCTCTGCTCCTTTCCATATCGCACTGTCCGCACAGGGCTCCCTCAGGGGGGGAAGTGAGTCTCACTCCCCCGGCTGTCCGGGTCGGCCTCTCGTCTCAACCACTGCCGCCCGGCTGTTCCTCGCCGGCCTGAGGGGACCCCCGGCCACATCCTATTCTTCTGCTGCTTATGCGCTAAGCCTTCCAGGCCTCAACCTTGCTGTCCCATCTCCTCTCTTCTATTTCAGGTCCAGGACCATTTCAGCCCCCTCATGCCGAGCGGGCCCCGACCGGGGGGGGGGGGGGGGGGGGTCTCTGTTTTCGTCTCTCCTAAACGGACACGAGACACTTTTTCCTAAGCTCTACACGCCGCCCAGCTGCCAGCTTAGCTGCCTGAGGATGCTGCACTGAGTTGCGAAGGATCTGTCCTTTTGTCCTGTTCGTCCCCTTCCTGTCTCTTGCTCCACTAAACGCCCAGCAGCCAGAGGATGCTGCCTGACCCGTCGGGAGCGAGAGTCAGTTTGTTGTATGTTATATGTCTAAACTTTGCTCTCTCTCTCACTTTTACGTCACCCAGCAGTCGGAGGATGCTGTCTGACCCGGCGGAAAGTGTTTATATCTAATCCTTTGCTCTTCTCATGTCTCCCTCTCTACGTCGCCCAGCAGCCAGAGGATGCTGCCTGACCCGACGAGAAGGGAAAACTCCCCTGCACAACACAATACAACATAAATAAATAAATAAATAAATACATTATGCTATCGCTGGCAAAAGGCTGTTTGAAATTTTTAACTACTAAAAGTAGAAAAAGCGCTGTCGACGAAGAAATGCCCCAGCAACAGCGGTTGCCCTCTCAACCAATCAGCTGCCATCGCAACCCACAGCGCGAGGCAGGTGTTCAACGTTTCTTCACAGGCGGTAGAGCTTTCTTCACTGAGAGGTGAGTAAAACCTTTTAATAACGCTAATTATCTTTATTTGTGTGAATGAATGAAAAAAATATAAACTAAAGACGTACAGACAGCTGTACAACATCCACGATTAAAATAAAAAAGGTTATTTTGCTTTTGTTAATGATGCGGGTCAATGATAGAATTTCTGAGGTAATTTTTTTTTTTTTTTTTTTTTTTTTTTTTTACTAAACCTGATGACGATAATCAATTGGCCTGAACTGAGAGAGGAAAAAGGTAATACTTATGATACTTCTGGAAACTTTCTAACGTAAAATGTTTCATTAAGTCTATTGTTTAATGACGATTTCTAGGATACATGAGTATTAAGTATGAGGTAAATATATGATTTGCTTCTCTGCTACGATTTCTCGGGCGGTTCTGGTACGAAAATAATAAAACACAAATTACTGTATCTTTTTCTCTTGACTAAATGAGACTTTTTTTAACGACGTTCTTTTAAAACCATGGTGTTTAATATAATTTGTCACTCATGCAAACTGAAAACAATTTTATTTTAGTACTACTGTAAAAAAAAAAAAAAACGTTAAAATACAGTACTGAATAATAATTCCTGGTAATTGTGTGACAAAGCATTAAGTATTGTAGTTTACGGTGTCAATATATGACAGCGTCTGAAAGGTGCGCATCACTTGAACAGTTGAGTAAGCGTTCCAGGCATGTAGACAAAGACGTAAACACACAAACAGATTTAATAAGAAAAAGAGTCACTACATATTATTTCTAACAGGGGTTTTCAATTACATGATAGAAAAAATCAATGTAATTCTGCATATGAAGTTAATTTGATGCATTGGTATTGGGAGACACAAGTACTGTACCTCTAATCAATCTGATCACTTTAGAGGAGGGGCAGTTTCAGTTGCCAACAAACAGCATATATCTTAAAGTGCAAAGGAAAAAAGTGAGTGATCCACAAATGTTTTCGGGAGTACTGTGAGCTTCAGGAAAAACTAAACACAATTTCAAGCCGTCCTTTTAACTAACAGACAAATATTCTTTCATGAAAAAAAAGGTTTTCTTTCCAAAACTATTTTACATAACTCTCTACTGTCAATTCAACTGCTGTAGAGAAACATATATATATATATATATATATATATATATATATATATATATATATATATATATATATATATATATATATATATACATATATGTATATTAATTGGCTCACATAGCAGACTTTATTGACCATGTTGTTTGGTCAAGATGCATTATGCTGTATGATATTAAACAGCTGATCCTTTTGCTTGACTGGGCAAGGTGAGTACGGGCACATGTTCATACAATCCTTTGGCTCTAAGTCTGGGCAAGGTGGGGCTTGTTTAATCATGTCAAGCATGTGATCATTTTGCCTAGACATGGTCCATCTTACCAGTTTAATGTTACCAGGGGCTTAGCTAGGAATAGATTTTTACTGAGGCAAAAATCAAATTTTTGTCTAAAAAAACCCCAAAACCCTGTGCATATCCTGTTCATGTTACGAAGGTGAAATTTATCATATTTTAAAGCCTGGAGACTATTAATGCAAACTGCAAAGCGATACAACAAATTTCTAAAATTACCCTATTCACACTGTTAGAAATATGTGATATTAAAAGGACAAGAAGAATAGAAGTTATAGATATGAACACGTAGATGGGTTTATACCTTCATTGAGAGACATGCGTTTGGTTCACTGCTATTGAAGTTAATGCTGACACTGATGACACTGATGCTACAACTGGAGCTGGTAAGACTGCTGCTGCTACTTCCAAATATTTAACTAGAATTTATAATAGTATATGTATGTATAACATGTGTATTGTAGTTTATTTCCATTTGTATCCATCTTGAACAGAACCTTTAATTGGATAAATATGTAGGAGAAACCCATACGACGTTCAACAAAATAATAAAACCTCAGGGCAAGATGCCCCTGCACAACACAATACAACATAAATAAATAAATAAATAAATAAATAAATAAATAAATAAATACATAAATAAATACATTATGCTATCGCTGGCAAAAGGCTGTTTGAAATTTTTTAACTACTAAAAGTAGAAAAAGCGCGGTCGACGAAGAAATGCTCCAGCAACAGCGGTTGCCCTCTCAACCAATCAGCTGCCATCGCAACCCACAGCGCGAGGCAGGTGTTCAACGTTTCTTCACAGGCGGTAGAGCTTTCTTCACAGACAGGTGAGTAAAACCTTTTAATAACGCTAATTATCTTTATTTGTGTGAATGAATGAAAAAATATAAACTAAAGACGTACAGACAGCTCTACAACATCCACGAGTAAAATAAAAAAAAGGTTATTTTGCTTTTGTTAATGATGCGGGTCAATGATAGAATTTCTGAGGTAATTTTTTTTAATTTTTTTTTTTTACTAAACTTGATGACGATAATCAATTGGGCTGAACTGAGAGAGGAAAAGGGTAATACTTATGATACTTCTGGGAACTTTCTGACGTAAAATGTTTCATTAAGTCTATTGTTTAATGACGATTTCTAGGATACATGAGTATTAAGTATGAGGTAAACATAAGATTTGCTTCACTGCTACGATTTCTCGGGCGGTTCTGGTACGAAAATAATAAAACACAAATTACTATCTTTTTCTCTTGATTAAATGAGACTTTTTTATCGACGTTCTTTTAAAACCATGGTGTTTAATATAATTTGTCACTCATGCAAACTGAAAACAATTTTATTTTAGTACTACTGTAAAAAATAAAAAAATAAAAACTTTAAAATACAGTACTGAATAATAATTCCTGGTAATTGTGTGACAAAGCATTAAGTATTGTAGTTTACGGTGTCAATATATGACAGCGTCTGAAATGGTGCGCATCACTTGAACAGTTGAGTAAGCGTTCTTTCGCGGGCTAGGATGTAGCCTACACCGCCTTGCAGGTCCATTGTGCCTAACAACAGAACATTAACATAACATTAAACACCAAATCACAAATCACAAAGCGCGCACACACAGCCACACAGTCCAGTGGCCACGCCTTCCTGCTCGCACACAACATTATAAACATAAACATTTGGCTGCCGAGAAAAGCTTAGCTATTTTTCTGTTCGTATGTCACCAGGCATGTAGACAAAGACGTAAACACACAAACAGATTTAATAAGAAAAAGAGGCACTACATATTATTTCTAACAGGGTTTTTCAATTACATGATAGAAAAAAATCAATGTAATTCTGCATATGAAGTTAATTTGATGCATTGGTATTGGGAGACACAAGTACTGTACCTCATCAATCTGATCACTTTAGAGGAGGGGCAGTTTCAGTTGCCAACAAACAGCATATATCTTAAAGTGCAAAGGAAAAAAGTGAGTGATCCACAAATGTTTTCGGGAGTACTGTAAGCTTCAGGAAAAACTAAACACAATTTCAAGCTGTCCTTTTAACTAACAGACAAATATTCTTTCATGAAAAAAAGGTTTTCTTTAAAAAACTATTTTACATAACTTTCTACTGTCAATTCAACTGCTGTAGAGAAACATATATATATATATATATATATATATATATATATATATATATATATATATATATATATATATATATATATATATATTAATTGTCTCACATAGCAGACTTTATTGACCATGTTGTTTGGTCAAGATGCATTATGCTGTATGATATTAAACAGCTGATCCTTTTGCTTGACTGGGCAAGGTGAGTATGGGCACATGTTCATACAATCCTTTGGCTCTAAGTCTGGGCAAGGTGGGGCTTGTTTTATCATGTCAAGCATGTGATCATTTTGCCTAGACATGGTCCATCTTACCAGTTTAATGTTACCTGGGGCTTAGCTAGGAATAGATTTTTACTGAGGAAAAAATCAAATTTTTGTCTAAAAAAAAAAAAAAAACCCTGTGCATATCCTGTTCATGTTACGAAGGTGAAATTTATCATATTTTAAAGCCTGGAGACTATTAATGCAAACTGCAAAGCGATACAACAAATTCCTAAAATTACCCTATTCACACTGTTAGAAATATGTGATATTAAAAGGACAAGAAGAATAGAAGTTATAGATATGAACACGTAGATGGGTTTATACCTTCATTGAGAGACATGCGTTTGGTTCACTGCTATTGAAGTTAATGCTGACACTGATGACACTGATGCTACAACTGGAGCTGGTAAGACTGGTGCTGCTACTTCTGGAACTGATGCTGACACTGCTGGGACTGGCAGGACTGGTGCTGCTACTGCTGGAACTGGTAAGACTGGTGCTCCTACTGCTGGAACTGGTAAGACTGGTGCTGCTACTACTGGAACTGGTAAGACTGGTGCTGCTACTGCTGGAACTGGTAAGACTGGTGCTGCTGGGACTGGTAAGTGGTTCTGCTACTGCTGGGACTGGTAAGACTGGTGCTGCTACTGCTGAAACTGGTAAGACTGGTGCTGCTGGGACTGGTAAGACTGGTGCTGCTACTGCTGGGACTGGTAAGAGTGGTGCTTCTACTGCTGGAACTGGTAAGACTGGTGCTGCCACTGCTGGGACTGGTAAGACTGGTGCTGCCACTGCTGGGACTGGTGCTGCTACTGCTGGGACTGGTAAGACTGGTGCTGAAACTGGTAAGACCGGTGCTGACACTGCTGGGACTGGTAAGATTGCTGATACTAATGCTAAGACTGATCGGACTGCTGAGACTGTATGATGCCACAATTAAAAACTGATTTAGAAGACTTTACTTTAAATCAGGGTTTGCTAATCCTCCTATGGCCTGATCTATCGAAACGCTGTAACACTTCCTCCTGGGACATGTCCGCACATATTAGCAGGGCAAGGCCATTCAGTCTATTTTTACCCATACTGCTGCGAGACCAATCAAACATATCGAAACAATGCACTCAGTTAAACTCTTTGTCATCATGAACAGAGACCGTAAGAATCTGTTTGCTGCAGAAAACACGTACTGTCTATATGCTGTCAGAGAATATTTGTTTTTACACTTGGGGCGGGGCAAAAAACATGCAAGGATTTTTTTGTTTGTTTGTTTGAGAACCAAACTAATACACTTATCATATATCATCATGAACAAAGACAATGTTGCTTTAAATGTACATAAAACTACTTTAAACTGCTTCTGGTGTACAGAGGTCAAGGTTGAACGTGGCGCACTGTCCGTGTCTCATTCATGCTGGAACGTAGCTGCAGTTTACTTCAGTATCCAGTGCGTGGTTACCACTGAACAAGCTGTTTAAAGTTGCTGAAAATGATTAATAAATAAATAAATAAGTAAATAAATAAATCACCTGTATTAAAAACTTTGGATTTTTGTCTCTAACGAAAACATTCGGAATATATATATATATATATATTTTTTGAACTGCTGTTGCCAAACAGTGAATTTATAAATAGAATTACCTCCAATTCCTCTAGCCCATGGCATCAAATACAATACATGAAAAGTATTAAAAACTAACAGCTATAAATTATTACATCAGGTGAGAGGGATGGTGTTGAAATTGAAGAATTAAGGGAATGGGAATATGCAAATAAAGATGATCACAATATAACGTAAGATGCTGCGTCAGCATTTTATTTTTAAAATACAGTGTAAGTGATTTATTTTTCTGTTTTATTTTTTTTTATTTTTTATTTTTTAAGGACCCTACAACTCCCACACGTGTCATTATCTGGGGAAACCCCTTCCATCTTGATACAAAAATTGGTCTGAGAATGAATGGACAACATTTACTTGCTGAGGAGGCTGTGTGGTCCAGTGGTTAAAGAAAAGGGTTCGTAACCAGGAAGTCCACGGTTCAAATCCCACCTCGGCAAACTGACTCATTGTGTGACCTTGAGCAAGCCACTTAACCTCCTTGTGCTCCGTCTTTCGGGTGAGACATAATTGTAAGTGACTCTGCAGCTGATGCATAGTTCACACTCCCTAGTCTCTGTAAGCCTTGGATAAAGGTGTCTGCTAAATAAACAAATAATAATAACCTGAGGCCCTCACCCAGAGATTTGGGCTTCTTTTTTCCTTGTATTTTGTGTACAATATCAAATACCCACAGAGAAAAAACAGCCTAATATTATATTGAGAAATGTATTTTGGGTACTCCAAAAAGATCAGAAAACTCCACCTAGTATAGTGGGAATAGTAAACTTTCTTTTGTCAGGCGCCAGGTCGGGAAAGCAATAAGGGTGTTGGTTCTGCTATAATAACCACAGGCTCAGGGATTACTATTTTTTTTTTTTCTTTTGAGCAGACACCCTTACCCAGGGCAACTTACAGTTGTATACAGCTATGCTGATGATAACCACCTGTTATCTGTCCCTAAAGCAAGGACATTCTTCTGCCTGGGTGTTATTAGCTACTTGCCTTACAGACATCAAGCATTGGATGTCACAGAATCTCCTAATGTTGAATTGAGATAAAACAGAGGTTATGCTAGTGGGCTCACAGAACCAACTAAAAGGAAATGTAGGATTACATGAGCACGACCCTTGCAGTCTCTCATCAAAATTTAAAGTCGAAATTAAGAGTTTGAGGGTAATCTTTGAGTCTGATCTATCATTTTAGACTCATACTAGGGAAGTTACTAAAGTATATTTTTACCATTTGAGAAATATAGCCAAACTTAGACCAACTCCCCAATAATGTTGTTGAAGCTGACATCCTGGGATTCTTCAAGAAGCTGCTTGATGAGATTCTGGGATCAATAAGCTACTAACAACAAACAAAAATAAGAAATAAATAATAAAAGAAACAACCTTCTTATGTTCTAATTATTTCTGTATCTGATGCCGAGAGAATAATACATGTCTTTGTTTCATCTAGAATTGATTATTGTAATGTACTTTTTTAAATGGTGATTTTGCTGTTAACTTATAAGGCCCTGAATGGATTAGCGCCTCATTATTTACAGGAGTTACTGACACCGTATCTTCCAAACCACACTCTGAAATCACAGGATGTGGGGCTGCTGGTTATTCCTAGGGTCAACAAAACAACACGGGAGGCAGGGCTTTTTTCTGGAATGCTCAGCCTTCGTTTATCAGGAAATCTGGGTCCATTACAGTTTTCAAGTCAAGACTAAAAACACACTTTTATAAAATGGCTCGCTTATCTTAGTGGGTTTTAATGTAACTTTAAAATTGGTGCTTTTGTATTGTGTATACTGTTTAAATCTGTATTTAAATGGGCTGAGTGTAGCAGTTATATGTGTGACCTGCTATACAAACGGATTGTGATTTTTTTCCTGCTATGTACTATACAGTGCTTTGCGATACTTTTGTATAAAAAGCGCTATATAAATGCAATAAATAAATAAATAAAAATAAATAAATGTGTTAATATTTTTATAATACTTGTTTTATAAAATACTTGTGACTAAAGTTAGGTTTTTGCTTGTTTTGTTTGTAATTAAATTAATTACATTATGGATAATATATTATGATTAGTTATAATTAATATACTTATATATCTACCTGTCAAGAAATGTTGTCAGCCTTTCACTTATTTGTGTATTTGTTATTCTAAGGGTAATGAAACATATACAGACTGTTTTATTTGTATGCATTTATGTGTTATAATTAAAAGTATAACTCCTATACTGTATTTATTTATTTTATTGCTCTACCCGTAATAAAGGGTTTCTATAAAAAGTATTTATTTGTTTTTATTGATTTTGCAAACCAGTAATTCCTAGCATGTTATTTAACCAGACAAATTATGCAGACACGCATATTATATATATATATATATATATATATATATATATATATATATATATATATATATATATATATATATATAATATTATGCATGTAAGTTTGTAAATAAACATAATAGGTTCCAAGTAGAACCTTGAGGTTCTTAAAAGATCCTTATTTGTAAGGTTCCTCATGGAACCCTAGTAAAAAGGTTCTTCGAAGCACCTTAAAAGCTTCCTCCACAGTATCAACCCCAGATTTAGAGTGTATGCGCGAGTAAATACCATCCTAACTATTAAGGGAATGGGAATATGCCTCTCCATCATATATATATATATATATATATATATATATATATATATATATATATATATATATATATATAATTGCATGCCCCGGTATCTACGATATGGAGACTTGCATGCCCCGGTAGCTGCAATATTGAGTCTTTCCATCCACCTCCGGTTGCTTCATTCCGGAGGTCCATGCAATTTATACATATATATATATATGATTTCCATTACACAAGAGTAGATGTTAAAACTTCATGCTGATTTGAACTCGGCTCTCGCCAAGATAAGCACCAACTAAGACGTAGCTTTACAGTAAACTAATGTGATCCATATGTGTCTCCATTCATTTACGTTTCCTTCTGTCTGGTGTTAATGGCTGAAGTGTAATGCTGGCTCCAGGGATCAGCTTATTTTGCCTCCCTGGCGCATCAGCACACACGACGGCTGCGATGCTGGCTCCGGGGATCAACCAAAGTGCGGCCTCCCCAGCGCATCAGCATGACAACCGTCTGGATTGAGCTAAGTAGGGTACATCTCTGGGGTTTTCAAGTGGGCACCTTCCATCCTCAGTGTTTCGCCGACTAGCCCACGACACTTCAAGAGGGCTCGACGGTGATTCTGGCGTCCCAGCATGACCCCCCTCCGTCCCCCACTCAACTCAGCCCAGCTTACTTACCTGTACATCAGCATTTCTTTCTTTCTATTGTGCTTGGGATCCCCAGTCAGAATCTTTCCGTCTCAACCACAGCCAGTTGCTGCTCCTCTCTGCTGCTTCAAATAAGTTCTTCACTGTGCGACGCAACTCTTCGCCGCTGAATCCGACGTCTCTGAGAAACCGGGTTGTAGAGTGTGCCACAAATATATATATTTGCATGCCCCGGTAGCTAAATGCTTAGTTACGGCGGTGGGCAAAACCAAAGCCCATGGCCAGTATACAATATTTTTTCTGTATGCATTATTTTCTTTTGAGCACCACTGAAACCGTTGAAACGGTGAGTCTTAGGTCGCCTGCGGATATATTAGTCCAATCAATGCGTCTGAACCTGGTGTGTAATCCCAAGGTAACTGCTCACAGTTAACACGTTTAAATACGTTAATTCACGTTTTAAGTAATACAGTGTCCCCTTCAGACATGTTAAAGGAGAAATTCGGAAATAACATACAAAACTATGCGCGAGTAAATACCATCCTAACTCCTAACATCCAAAAAAAAAAAAAAAGAAGAAAAAAAATAACAATTATATATATAGCTACCTAGATTGTATTGAATTAACAAAACAAATAATAATAATTAACTGAGAGGTATTGGAGGAAAAAATACACCTATTTTGTTTATAACTTTTAGAATGTTTGTATGCTGTAGCTGCAATATTGAGTCTTTCCATCCACCTCCGGTTGCTTCATTCCGGAGATCCATGCAATTTTTATATATATATATATATATATATATATATATATATATATATATATATATATATATATATATATATTTGCATGCCCCGGTAGCTAAATGCTTAGTTACGGCGCTGGGGAAAACCAAAGCCCATGGCCAGTATACAATATTTTTCTGTATGCATTATTTTCTGTTGAGCACTACTGACACCGTTGAAACGGTGAGTCTTAGGTCGCTTGCGGATATATTAGTCCAATCAATGCGTCTGAACCTGGTGTGTAATCCCAAGGTAACTGCTCACAGTTAACACGTTTTAATACGTTAATTCACGTTTTAAGTAATACAGTGTCCCCTTCAGACATGTTAAAGGAGAAATTCGGAAATAACATACAAAACTATGCGCGAGTAAATACCATCCTAACTCCTAACATCCAAAAAAAATAAAATAAATAACAATAATATATATATATATATATATATATATATATATATATATATATATATATATATATATATATATATATATATATATATATATATATATGCATGCCCCTGTAGCTAAATGCTTAGTTACGGCGCTTGGCAAAACCAAAGCCCATGGCCAGTATACAATATTTTTCTGTATGCATTATTTTCTGTTGAGCAATACTGACTGTTGAGCACTGGAAGGGAAGGCGATGCAAGCATTGCTCGATTTAGACCCAGAGGAGCCGTGTGACTTCCATACCCTATCCACGGCTCTCCAGCGCCGCGTTGGCCAAGTGGAGTCAGCCGTCAGCCGGCGCTATCGCCTTGCCACGCGCAAGAGAGTCAGTGTCGAGAAACTCGGGATACTGGCCGCAGACACTAAATACTTGGCACGGAGGGGGTATCCTGGTTTACCTCCGGCTGTACAAGAAGACCTGGCGATGGAGGCGTTCATCCGTGGCTTGAAGCCCACCGCGCTCTGACAACAGGTTCAGCTCGTTGCCCCAACCTCCCTAGAGCAGGCTTTAACCCATGCCCTAAGGATTGAGGCCGTGCTCGAGGAGGGCGAGAGAGTCCGGATCCCCAAAGTCTGCGCGGTCAGAGGAAAGGAAGATAGCGATGGAGACGAGGATACCGCCGCTGTCAGGCAGACCACTCCTGTAAGGCGCTGCTGGAACTGCGGAAGCCCGGGTCACCTGCATGCACAATGCCGCCGCCGCCGTCACCCAGTACCATCTGAAGAAGAGACGTCATGGGCGGGAAACGAAAAAGGAGCGGCGTAAACGGGGGACCGCAGCTCCTTCACCTTCCTTCCCCCACCCATAGAGACAAAGAGAACGACGCGTGGCAATGGTGGGCCGTGTTGGCCGGGGCAACAGTCTGCATGCACCCTGCCTCTTAAATGGGGTGCAGTGCAAGGCCTTGGTCGACACAGGCTCCACCATCTCCATCCTGCAGCCCGGGGTCCTCCCCAGAGAAAGTGACGGATGGCTGGAAGGCTGGACGCCCACCACGGTTCGCCTCCGCACTGTCACCGGCCAGGTCGCGTCCATGCTGGGACGACGGCATCTGGAGATCCAGCTCGGAGACTGCACGATCCAACACGAATTCTGGCTGGCGGAGATACAGGATCGCTGCATTCTGGGCCTGGACCTCCTGAACAAAGTAGGAGCTACCATCGACTTGGCTGAGGGAACCTTGTGCCTTGGCCAGAGCCAACTGCGCCTGATTCCGGGTCGGGAGAAGGAAGGGGAGCAACGCCGCACCAGAACCACCGTGCGGCATAGCCAGATGAGGGAGGTTCGTCGGACGCAGGGGGGCAGGACCCGGCCTCTCCCAGAAGCAGAGGACAGGACATCGGCGACGGAGTTTGCAAGGGCTTCAACTGTCTCCGCCCCCTCTCCTGCAGAACTTTCACCGCCCCCTGCAACCACAACCGGTGGAACACAGGACTGCAGGATAACTGATGCGGTGAAAGCGCTGTGGCAGAGGAGTAAGGAGGGTCTATCTCAGGGCCAGCGGGACCAGTTATGGGAACTATTAAGGGGGTACTTGGACATTTTTGCTGCAAACATCGAGGACTGTGGGCGGACTGGATTAGTTCAGCACAGCATTAACACGGGAGACGCGGCTCCGATCCGGGAGCGGCCACGGCGGCTACCCTTGGCAAAGCGGGAAGCGGCCGAGGGCATGATTCTGGAAATGGCCACTGCCGGGGTAATTGAACCATCGGCTAGCCCCTGGGCCGCGCCAGCCCTGCTAGTAAAAAAAAAGACGGGTCACTGCGGTTCTGTGTGGATTATCGCAAACTGAATGCAGTGACACACAAGGACTCGTACCCCCTCCCCAGAATCGATGAAGCTCTGGACTACATCACAGGCTCCCGCTGGTTCAGCTCCCTCGACCTGCGCAGCGGATACTGGCAGGTTGAGGTGGCCCCTGAGGCATGACAGAAAACTGCATTCTCCATTGGCCAGGGTCTGTGGCAGTTTTCAGTGATGCCCTTTGGACTGTGCAATGCCCCAGCAACGTTCGAGCGCCTGATGGAGTGGGTGCTCACCGGAGTTCCACGGACCCATTGTGTTGTATACCTGGATGACTTACTGGTGCACGCCACCACCTTTTCGGCGGCACTGCAGAACTTGCGGACTGTGTTCGAGCGCATCCGTGGAGCTGGCTTAAAACTCCACCCTGGGAAGTGCAACCTGCTGAGAAGAGAAACACACTTCCTCGGACATGTTGTCGGGGCAGACGGCATTGCCACAGACCCTGCTAAAGTGACTGCTGTAAAGGACTGGCCGGTCCCCAGGACTGTGACAGAGGTGCGTAGCTTTCTGGGCCTGGTGTCTTATTACCACCGCTTTGTGAAGGACTTTGCTCAGATCGCCAGGCCCCTGCACCGCCTGACTGAGAAAGGGGGCTGGTTCAGCTGGGACACCGACTGCGCAGCTGCCTTTGGGGAATTGCGAGAGGCCCTTGTGAAGGCCCCAGTCTTGGCGATCCCTGACCCCCAAAAACCGTTCATCCTGGACACGGACGCGAGCGATGTGGGGATCGGAGCAGTGCTAGCCCAGGAAGGCTCGGACAGAGAACAAGTGGTCGCGTACTACAGCCAAGCTCTTAGTAAAACAGAGCGGAACTATTGTGTGACTCGCCGGGAACTGTTGGCTGTAGTACGGGCCGTGCACCACTTTCGTCCCTATCTCTACGGGTGAAGATTCAAGCTGCGCACGGATCACGCCTCCCTGCGGTGGCTGCTCAACTTCCGCGAGCCCGAAGGACAGGTGGCTCGCTGGATAGAGACACTGCAAGGGTATGCCTACACAATAATGCAGATGCCCTGTCCCATCGCCCCTGCTTCTCTGAGGACTGTAAGCACTGCCATCGGATGGAGGAGCGAGAGGCACAGCGGTCCTTGGAGGAGCGAGTAAGTGCTGCCACTGTAGCTGTGGAGACCCCCCTTGAGTTGCCAGCGGGGGAGATCCAGTGTCAGCAGGGTCTGGACGCTGAGCTGGCACCGCTGATCCGCTGGTTATCGGCGGGTCAGCGCCCAGCCAGACGTGCGGTGTCAGCCCTCTCCCCGGAGGTAAAAGTGCTGTTGGCGCAATGGGAATGTTTGAGCCTCCGGGAAAGTGTGCTGTACCGTTTCTGGACAGATCCTTGCTCAGGATCACACAATGAGTCAGTGGCTGAGGTGGGATTTGAACCGGGAACCTGGTTACAAGCCCTGTTCTTTAACCACTGGACCACACAGCCTAATACAACATTTATATAAAATATATTAAAATATCATGATATAACAAGATTTGTTTAAATGATTATCCAGATACAGTATAATATACATAAGAAATTGAAATTGACTTTCAGCACACACAAAAAAAAGAAAGTAAAACATCTTTGGTGATCTGGGAGAGGAGAGTGCTGCAAGTTCCTTATTATTTCAGTGTTTCAGCCACACCTAATAAGATTGCATGAATGGCATTAACACATGCTCACAGTCCCTACACTGGGTAGAATGGAATTGCTCTTCCTGTGAAATGAGAAAACGTTTTTCACAGTAATCATTACCCAACATCCTTTGAAGACCTGCAGCAACATATAGGCAAGGTTGATAAGGACTTCAGTTAAAATTCTGGTCTACCTGGATTAGTTTCTTGTGGTTTTACCCTAGAAGATAAATATCTAGAATATGGGAATATTGCCTGCAAGTGAGTAAAATGTTTTTCTTTCTTACGTTAGAAGTTGTTTCACCTTGAATGGAACTACCATATATTTGCAGAAATTAACTTTCAATGGATACTATGTCTCAAGTTAGAAATACGAGTTTCATTAGAGTTAATTTTGTTCAGTTTAAATAATAAGTAATGCAAATAAATACATAGTTTTAAGAATACAATTTTATCTATTTCTACCAACCTTCATTGTTTTGTCTGTTTCAGACCCCTCTACATAGGGGCAGGAATAGCCACAGTCAGTGTGACCACAAGCAGGCAGACAAGCAGCAGTGACCTCATCTTCAGAGCTCAACACTGAACCACAAGCATGTTGCAGGATGTTATATAGCAGTTTAGCTTAGGGCTCCTCTCAATTTCAAAAACCTCACAAAACAGCAAGAGAATGATATAGCAGTTTGGTGTACTGTAAAGCCTATAAAGTGAGATTTGGAGTGAAGATCTTTTACGAATGTTGAAGTATTGATGGATTAAATAATACTTAATATTTATGTAACTTCTGGACTTACAGAGACTAGGGTGAGTGAACTATGCATCAGCTGCATAATGGATTTAATTATGAGTTTTTGCCACTGAACAACACAAAAAAGTCCATAATGTCAAAGTGAAAAATAAAATCTACAAATTGTTCTAAATTAATTACAAATACAAAACAGAAAATAATTGATTGCATAAGTATTCACCCCCTTGAGTCAATATTTGGTAGAGGCACCTTTGGCAGCAATTACAGCCACGAGTCTATTTGTATAAGTCTCTACCAGCTTTGCACATCTGGACACTGCAATTTTTGCATCTTCACGAGCTTTCCAGGCCCTGACGCAGAGAAGCATCCCCATAGCATGATGCTGCCACCACCATGCTTCACGGTAGGGATGGTGTTCTCAGGATGATGTGCGGTGTTAGGCTTGCGCCAAACATAGCGCTTAGCGTTGTGGCCAAAAAGCTCTATTTTGGTCTCATCACACCATAGAATCTTCTTCCACTTGGTCTCAGAGTCTCCCACATGCCTTCTGGCAAACTCTAGCCGAGATTTGATGCAAGTTTTTTTCAACAATGGCTTTCTTTTTGCCACTCTCCCATAAAGGCCAGTTTTGTAAAGCACCCGGGCTATTGTTGCCGTATGCACAGTGTCTCCCAGCTCAGCCGTGGAAGACTGTAACTCCTTTAGAGTTGCCATAGGCCTCTTGGTGGCCTCCCTGGCTAGTGCCCTTCTCGCCCGGATACTCAGTTTTTGAGGACAGCCTTTTCTAGACAGATTCACAGTTGTGCCATATTCTCTCCATTTCTTAATAATGGACTTTACTGTGCTCCGGGGGATATTCAATGCCTTGGAAATGTTCTTATATCCTACCCGATTGGTGCTTTTGAAGAACCTTATTCCGGATTTGCTTTGAATGTTCCTTCATCTTCATGATGTAGTTTTTGTTAGGAAATGTACTAACCAACTGTGGGACCTCCCAGAGACAGGTGTATTTAACCTGAAATCATGTGAAACACCTTAATTGCACACAGGTGGACACCATTCAACTAATTATGTGACTTCTAAAGACAATTGGTTGCACCAGAGCTTATTTAGGTGTGTCATAGCAAAGGGAGTGAATACTTATGCAATCAATTATTTTCAGTTTTATATTTGTAATTAATTTAGAACAATTTGTAGATTTTATTTTTCACTTTTCACTTTTTGTGTTGATCAGTAGCAAAAACTCCTAATTAAATCCATTTTGATTCCATTTGTAACACAATAAAATGTGGAAAAGTCCAAGGGGGGTGAATACTTTTGAGTGTCACTGTGTGTGTATATATATATATATATATGTATATATATATATATATATATATATATATATATATATATATATATATATATATATATATATATATATATATATAATGATAAGTCAGTCCGTCCTATAACCTCCAGATGTCCACATGACCAAATACAAATTCCCCATAAACTGATCTAAAGAATAAATAAGTTATTAACACATTAACTATTGGCTAATGAGTAATTATAGCTATAGAAATTGAGGCAATCAAGGCTTTTGGTTTTAGAAAAAGAAAAAAAACATGACTGTGCCAGATTACAAAATGTACATCAGTACCCATTTGCAGTCATGCACTGTGACGACAATATATTTTTCATAATCTGCCATTTATCTTTAGAACATTATAGAAAGGCTTTAGTAGACAGACATTTGAAATTACTGAAAAAAGAGATCTTAAAGTTGCAACCCTTAGCATATAGATGAATCATTTCCCTGATGTTAAAAACCAAATTGCAACCAGAGATATATTTTTTTAAAATATTGCTCGAGCAGGAATATGTATTTTAAAGATCCTCAAGGAGGCTAGTAATCCAAGATTCAGGGCCACACTGTAAATGGCACTGCCTATATCTTGAAGAAATACTTAAATAAAAATATTATAATAGAAATCCCAAATCCAAGAAAGAAGATAACCACTCTAATTTTTTTAAGCCTTTAAGAAATTGGATTTAAAGCTTGATTAGTCATTAGCCTTTTCTGTGTGTTAATTCATCATGTCAAAATTGGTAATGTTTAATTATTGTTAATTACACATATTAGGTGTACTCCACTGACATTGTGTGGTTGTAGGACTAATTTACAGGTCAGAAAACCTTTAAAAGATTGCATGAAATTCTCAAGGACTTATTCAAGTGTTAAAGCTTTGTGAACACAACAAAACAGCTGTCAAAAGCATTCTGTCTTAAAAAGACATAAATCCATTAAAATGAACACCCTCCCACCAACCCACATCCTTCACACACATGCATATACACAAACACACACAAGAAGAATACCAATTTCAAAAGATACCAAAATAAACTCAAGAACAAAGTGATTTTTATTTTTGTTCTTTATTAAAATGTCTTCATCTAGACAATGTGGGGAAGCTATAAAAAAAGGCCAACAAGATGCTCGGATATATTGTGATAAGTGTTGAATTTAAATCAAGGGAAGTAATGTTAAAACTTTACAATGCATTAGTAAGACCTCATCTAGAATATTGTGTTCAGTTCTGGTCACCTCGTTACAAAAAGGATATTGCTGCTCAAGAAAGAGTGCAAAGAAGAGCGACCAGAATTATCCCGGGTTTAAAAGGCATGTCGTATGCAGACAGGCTAAAAGAATTGAATCTATTCAGTCTCGAACAAAGAAGACTACGCGGTGATCTGATTCAAGCATTCAAAATGCTAAAAGGTATTGACAATGTCGACCCAGGGGACTTTTTCGACAAGGACCAGGAGTCACAAATGGAGATTAGATAAAGGGGCATTCAGAACAGAAAATAGGAGGCACTTTTCTACACAGAGAATTGTGAGGGTCTGGAACCCGCTCCCCAGTAATGTTGTTGAAGCCGACACCCTGGGATCCTTCAAGAAGCTGCTTGATGAGATTCTGGGATCAATAAGCTACTAACAACCAAAAGAGCAAGATGGGCCGAATGGCCTCCTCTCGTTTGTAAACTTTCTTATGTTCTTAAAATGTTTGTTTACTTAGGCATGAGCATGCTGTATATGCTATCCTGACACAGATACATGATTTACTAGCGCAGGATTAAAAAAAAAAAAAAAAAAAAAAAGAACAATATTTGGTTATCAGGCCAACATGCATTTGACTGTGATTTTTCTGCACTTCGACTGGCAGGATCACGACGTCACTTGTTGGATCCACCTTCACATTAGGACAGGATCAGCTGTATGCTGGGGAAAGGTGAGAATCCTTTTAATAAAACTTCCCATGTAGTTTGTTTAATGTTTGGTATCACTTATCCTCAAAATGGGCAAAATCTGCTACGATCACAAGATATATGGTGTCTGATTTAGTTGCTTGATAAGGAAGAAATCTAGATGGTGCTATTTTTTCATCAGCGTGTGTCAACATTCTATAGAACCATTGAATAGTAGACCCCTCTATCTGGTAAATAGGGGCATATTAATCAAGCTTGTAAAAACTGAAGCATTTCACTTTTTTTTTTTTTTTTTATAAATTTAGTCGTTGCCAATTATTTTTTATTATTTTCTCCCCAATTTGGAATGGCCAATTATTTTATTATGCTCAGCTCACCGCTACCACCCCAGGGCTGACTCTGGAGGGCGAAGACAAACACACGCTGTCCTCCGAAGCGTGGGCCAATTGAGCGCCGCCCCCTGGGAGCTCCCATCCTCGGTCGGCAAAGGAATAGCCTGGACTCGAACTCGCGATGTCCAGACTATAGGGCACATCCTGCACTGCACGTGGAGTGCCTTTACTGGATGCGCCACTCGGGACCCCCGGCATTTCACTTATTGTTCATTACAATGGATTTTGTATCATCCCGCAACCACGCTGGGTTTCACTGAGGTCATTGTGATAGAGCTGATTGTTTTAATATTTTCAATATTGTTTTTCAAAGTGTGCTAAATCAGTTTTTCCTGTTGCTATGGCCAACGGTTTCATCCTAGGAATCTGAAAAATAGTAATGGCATTTGCAAAGTTGTTTCTATTATCAATAATTGTATTAAGAGTTCCAAAATAATGCAATGTAAACAAAAACTGACAAGTTTAAATATCTTTTAATTGATTTTTAAAAAACAAATTAAAAAAATGGACTAACTGAAGGTGACATGTTTTCTGATTGATTTGGTAATGAAGTGCCACATAACACTGCAGTCTAGGGAATGGCTACAGGAAAGATAACTTACTGTTACAGGAGCCTCCTTTTTAGCTGATATTACAGATAGGCAGCCCAGACAAGGTCTTGGACGTCTCTTTGGGTTGGCTTCGAATTGTCTCTTTTCTCTGATCGGAATGTCTGGAGGGGAGGTGGCCTTCTGGTAAGATAGCAATAAGATTTAAAAAATGTAAAAATTAAAAAAGGCAGTACCCCACCATCAAGTATAATTTTACACTAAAATATTTTGTCTTATTAACTTTAATTAACACCAACGATATTCATCCACAAATTAGTTCATTGTGTAAACATATCCCAGGGTTTCTACTGCGCATCTCCTTCTACCTTCCTTAGCTCCACACATTCCCACAATCCCCTTCTGCTACTGCACACTCTGAAAAGAGATCCCACTGGATGAGATTGTTTATTACATCTTTAAAGGGAGCGTATAAAACCAATGAACTACTCCATTGCATGTTAAACTTATTTTCGATCAACCAATGAGTTAGAAATAAGTGTGCATGACATGGCCAGTGACTGTGACTTATTCGTGCTGCAAATGATTTGATGTTACACCACCACTCTCTTACTTCAGACAAACACCACAACCCCTAGTCCTTTACACATTTACACATTTTTTATAAACAAAACACAAAACATCCATATAAGATGGATATGTGTAAAAGATCTGAATCATTGATATGTCCAGAGGGTGAAACAATGTGGCAGGAAAATGGTTCATTTTTATGGGACAGCACTGGTAATGGAACCTAAGTTAAAAAAAATAAAAATAAAATCAGGAAGATAAGCTGTGTACCAAACATAGACAATAACTCAAAAGTGAATTAAGTTTCCGATTGTATACCTGGCTATACACAGTTACTACTGATATAAAGACATTTTGGCTCATCTAACCTAGGTCTATGGCATATCCTGAAAACAGATTATTACAAAAATATGATTTCAAACAGCATACAAATGTAAGGGGACAGAGAAAAATAATAATTTGAATCTATCTGTCTCTCTAATGCGGGTTCCTAAACATCACATTGTAATTCTAATTACCTTTTCTTGTCCCTTGTCAAATCTACCCCATACTGTGCTGGCTTGGCTGCCTCCAGCATCTTCACCATCTCCGTCCAGCAAGGATACAACACCAGGAGAAGCAGGTCTTTTTTTACAAATCTGAAAAAAATACATTTGTATTTTAGATGTAATTTCTTGTCACGGGACATTATGTAAATGCTATTATCCATGGTGCTTACGACAAACATTTACACTTGGGTCTCTTTGAGAAAGACATTACTAAATCTCAACAAAGAATTTGCCATGCTTACAATTTGCCTATGCTTATGTATACATATACATCTCCTGCCACGTAAACTCTAAACGATGAACATGACATATCAACAGTATGTACAGGATAGAATAAGAATTAGCAATGAAATGTTTAATCACAGTCTGATGAGGGATTATCCAGATGTATGTAAAACTGTGTGACATTCACAATCTTGTATATTATCATTAATGTATACTCTATAATGTTGATGCTAAGTTTCCTGTCAATTGGATAAACAGTTTGTAACAAATTGTGTGTGTGTGTGTACAGCCACCTCCACTTCATCCCCTTCGCAATGGATTTCATCCCCAGCTGGGGATAACAGAGCTGGTATAAAATTCCAACTGTAGTCTCCCTTGGAGCACCAGACAGTGGCATGAATAAAGAGATTAGAAATTGCCCGCTTAGAGGGTATAAACTATCTCTTTAAAGTTTAAAATTACCAGCTTTTAGTGGTTGGTGTCCAGTCGTCATTTTTTACAGTTTCTTCGTTTCACTTTTCCTTTTGTTCAGTCATCCTGGTGCAATATATATATATATATATATATATATATATATATATATATATATATATATAAAATAAAGAGCTAGTTATAACTTTTAAATGAATCTTAACCTCAAAAACACTATCAGGGGGTCCTCGAGTGGCTCACCTGGTAAAAGCGTGGTTGTGTGGTCATACAGCACAGGTTCGCGTCCTGGCTGTGCAAAGTTGTCGGTCTTCGCTGTGAATTCCAAAGGGAGCGTAACATTGGCTCTGGCACTCCCGTGGGTTAGGGAAGCAAAAACAAAAGGGACTGTTTCTCCTCATTGCGCTACAGTGAACCCTGCTGGCCAGGCGCCCTGTGAGCTCAAAAGCGGACACCTGCAGGGCTGGCCTTTGTCCTCCAGAGGTCAGTAGCTCGCTGACATCCGCTCTCGAGTTCCTGGGTGTAAAAGAGGATAATAGTTTGGTTGTGGGATCGGAGGACGCCCACTGAACCTTTGGATCTCCTGAGCTGTGTAAGGAATTGCTGCGATGAGGAGAAAAAATAATTGGACATTCCAAATTGGGGAGAAATGTATATATACATAACTTCACGTCTGTCCCCAGGCAGGACGATTGAGATATTCGGTAAAGAAACAATGCTATAATTAATCCCTGTAATTACGCCAATTACAGATGTTTCTTTTGCTCCTAAATTATATTGGGATGGTCAGTAAATCATTTGCTGACAATTGCATCATTCACAGAAGGTGTGCGGCAGGTGTGGGATTAATTGGGCCTATTTATATCCCCATCGCTCACAACTTCTTAATTTCATTTTCAGAAATTGTAAAACAGTTTGTGTTAACTCTATAGACACCAGCCCCCTATATACCAACTAAAGTCCATTTATATTAAATATTTAAGTACGAGCATCCCAGGGAGAAAACTAGAATAGCAAATGAGCAAGTGTGCTCAGGTCAGCGCTTTGTGGTAACTGCAGGTATTTGCATCACACTGCTGAATGACCAATAGCCACCCAGTACTGTACATTGCAAATGGGCTGTTTCATCTGAGCTCAACTGTGTTAACCCTGACCTAGTCGAGGTTGGTGAACCCTGTTGTTCTGATTATCAACATAATGTCAATAAATCTTACAACACTGCATCACACACTTAAAGCAGTTTTTGGCAAAAACACCCACCACCACTGTCAAGTGCATAGGAAAAACAACCATAGTTTAACTGCAGTGGAGAAGATTGGATTTAAATAATTGCAAAATACTGCATGTTTGTATATTGAAATAATGAACATGTTAATGATTATTAAAAATACCAATTGTAGTTGTTTTTTTCAGACAAACATAAAACTGTAGGCCACTGTTTAGTGTCTGAAGGGGACACTGTATGCTAACCAAAGCCCATGGCCAGTATACAATATTTTTCTGTATGCATTATTTTCTGTTGAGCACTACTGACACCGTGGAAACGGTGAGTCTTAGGTCGCCTGCGGATACATTAGTCCAATCAATGCGGCTGAACCTGGTGTGTAATCCCAAGGTAACTGCTCACAGTTAACACGTGTTAATACGTTAATTCACGTTTTAAGTAATACAGTGTCCCCTTAAGACATGTTAAAGGAGAAATTCGGAAATAACATACAAAACTATGCGCGAGTAAATACCATCCTAACTCCTAACATCCAAAAAAAAAAAAAAAAAGAAAAAAAAACAACAATAATATATATATATATATATATATATATATATAATTGCATGCCCGGTATCTACGATATGGAGTCTTGCATGCCCCAGTAGAGGCAATATTGAGTCTTTCCATCCACCTCCGGTTGCTTCATTCCGGAGGTCCATGCAATTTATAAATATATATATATATATATATATATATATATATATATATATATATATATATATATATATATATATATATATATATATATATTTGCATGCCCCGGTAGCTAAATGCTTAGTTACGGCGCTGGGGAAAACCAAAGCCCATGGCCAGTATACAATATTTTTCTGTATGCATTATTTTCTGTTGAGCACTACTGACACCGTTGAAACGGTGAGTCTTAGGTCGCCTGCGGATACATTAGTCCATTCAATGCGTCTGAACCTGGTGTGTAATCCCAAAGTAACTGCTCACAGTTAACACGTTTTAATACGTTAATTCACGTTTTAAGTAATACAGTGTCCCCTTCAGACATGTCTAAGGAGAAATTCGGAAATAACATTCAAACCTATGCGCGAATAAATACCATCCTAACTCCTAACATCCAAAAAAAAAAGAAAAAAGAAAAAAATATCAATAATTAATATATATATATATATATATATATATATATATATATATATATATATATATATATATATATATATAATTGCATGCCCCGGTAGCTCCGATATGGAGTCTTGCATACCCCGCTAGCTACGATATGGAGTCTTTCCATCAACCTCCGGTTGCTTCATTCCGGAGGTGCATGCAATATATATATATATATATATATATATATTTGCATGCCCCGGTAGCTAAAAGCTTAGTTACGGCTCTGGGCAAAACCAACGCCCTTGGCCAGTATACAATATTTTTCTCTATGCATTCTTTTCTGTTGAGCACTCCTGACACCGTTGAAACGGTGAGTCTCAGGTCGCCTGCGGATACATAAGTCCAATCATTGCGTCTGAACCTGTTGTGTAATTCCAAGGTAACTGCTCACTTTTAACACGATTTAAGACGTTAATCCACGTTTTAAGTAATACAGTGTCCCCTTCAAACATGTTAAAGGAGAGATTCGGAAATAACATTCAAACCTATGCGCGAGTAAATTCCATCCTAACTCCTAACATCCAAAAAAAAGAAAAAAGAAAAAAAATAACAATAAAATATATATATATATATATATATTTGCATGCCCCGGTAGCTAAAAGCTTAGTTACGGCTCTGGGCAAAACCAACGCCCTTGGCCAGTATACTACTATGCATTCGTATCTAGGTGTATATGGTAGCTAGCGGTATAACGGCTCTTAAGGTAGCTTGTGTTGGAGCAGCAGGACAAGCTCGCCATCCCGCCCGCTGCTTTCCTGCTCACCAAAACACAACGCACCCAGGGGAGAGATACCATGGTAAATAGGTAACCTATTTACCATGGTATCCCTCCCCTGCGGCGGCTGCTCTTCATCTCCGGCTGCTCTTGATCTCCGTGAACGCACCCGCTGTCACATTGAAGCGCTTGAAAACACAGCACAACATTCCCTAATAACATTTGCAATGCATTATGACTTCAAAGGTATGACTTTAAGTCTATGACATTATTATTTATTGATTTTATTTTGTTTTATTTCTTTGATCACCAACTGCCACGACAACACACTCGTTTTTTTTTTTATGCAGTACTCCTGACGAACTTCACCCATTGACCGCATCGTACCGGCTCTTAAGGTAGCTTGTGTTGGAGCAGCAGGACAAGCTCGCAATCCCGCCCGCTGCTTTCCTGCTCACCAAAACACAACGCACCCAGGGGAGAGATACCATGGTAAATAGGTAACCTATTTACCATGGTATCCCTCCCCTGCGGCGGCTGCTCTTCATCTCCGGCTGCTCTTGATCTCCGTGAACGCACCCGCTGTCACATTGAAGCGCTTGAAAACACAGCACAACATTCCCTAATAACATTTGCAATGCATTATGACTTCAAAGGTATGACTTTAAGTCTATGACATTATTATTTATTGATTTTATTTTGTTTTATTTCTTTGATCACCAACTGCCACGACAACACACTCGTTTTTTTTTTTATGCAGTACTCCTGACGAACTTCACCCATTGACCGCATCGTACCGGCTCTTAAGGTAGCTTGTGTTGGAGCAGCAGGACAAGCTCGCAATCCCGCCCGCTGCTTTCCTGCTCACCAAAACACAACGCACCCAGGGGAGAGATACCATGGTAAATAGGTAACCTATTTACCATGGTATCCCTCCCCTGCGGCGGCTGCTCTTGATCTCCGTGAACGCACCCGGCTGTCACATTGAAGCGCTTGAAAACACAGCACAACATTCCCTAATAACACTTGCAATGCATTATGACTTCAAAGGTATGACTTTAAGTCTATGACATTATTATTTATTGATTTTATTTTGTTTTATTTCTTTGATCACCAACTGCCACGACAACACACTCGTTTTTTTATGCAGTACACTCTTAGAAAAAAGGGTACAATATAGAACCCTAAAAGGTTCTATCTGCTGGTATAGATTTGGAACCATTTTGAAGTGCTATATGGATCCTTTTAAAATGGTTCTTTGGAAGAACCCTGCATTAGAGGTTTAATAAAGAACCACCATGGTTCTTATATTAATGGTATAATACAGAACCATATTGGTTCCTCTGAAGAACCTTCTATTGAGGTTTAATATAGAACCATAAGAGTTACACTATTGAACCTTACAATTAACATTCTATGGAGGGTTGTTTGGTTCATCTGAGAAAAAACAAATGTATACCGTTAAGAGCTCTTCACATCCTTTAGAATCCCCCAACCTCAGAAGTGTAAGTGCTTTGATAAATCACTCAATTCAGGATGCCAACAATTTATTTATTAAACATTTATATAACAATTTATTGTTTTTACAGGTTAAACCATTAGAGTAGTTTCAGTTTCAGGTTTAGTTATATACAGTTTTACACAGTTTTATTCAACCTGTGTGTTTTTAATAATTAAACCATATTATTTACACAGTGAAAAAAAGGGTCTCGCAGCAAACTGGAAAATAAATCTATGCATCCCACAGATTTTCCTGAAACTTACACAAAAGACATTTTCAAGAACATGTAATAGACCTTGAAAAAGCTGAGATAAAATGTATATTGAAACTGATGAACGTGGGTTTCTTTTTTCTTATTCATTTTTTGGTGGCACAAATTAGAAGAGCTACAGTACAGTATTTAGATCAGAGCTTATTATGAGTTTATGATATCTATAAATTAAGACTGAATGTTTATTAGTTTTTTGAGATCAAAACTTCTATTAAAAACAATTTACATTTGTTATAAACAATTAATTTTCTAATCAGCCATTTACATTTAAAATAAATACTTTTTTTTGATATGTACAATTACATTTTTATATCAAATATTCTGTTTTTGTAATCAAATTAAATAGTTGACACAATAAATTCATTTAATTTCAGATTAAATGTTAAAATGGCATTCCATCAGATCAATATAATTATTCCCCAAGTAAAAGTGCAGTTATTTGACTGTACATCTTTAACACTGGCAAAGGTACTTTGTCAGAGATACTCAGCTTCATGAAGTACCTTTCCATGAAAGTCAGACAATTTTTTAGAGCTTTAGGATACTCAATGCCCAAGGAAAAATAAAGAGAAAAAATACATTCAACAGCAAGGGTGATATCCATTCCTGGATAATCACTGAGTATCTCAATTCCATCAACACAAACAGAGATGTCATCTGCTGCCAATGGGCTTGTTGTTCCCTTGAAAATGATAGTTGGCGTAGGTGATGGTGGTACCTGTATAGATTTTAAAATAATAATTAATAACTTTATTCAACAATAAATTATGTGAAATTGTACTTCAGCAGCATCTCACCATACCTACAAGCAGTGGCAGCTCGTGTGGTGGGGCTGCGGCTACTTTAAAGGGATTTCGTAATATTCCTCCCTTTAAAAACATTTTAACTGTCGGATCTCACTTAAAACAGCGAGGAACGTCTTAAACTCCTGTTAATTGCCTACAAGTCTCCCTCATAATTCATTAAGTACACATTTATGGCAAGCCAAATTAAGAGATACCTTTAAATATTTAACAGATATCTTTAAATATTTCAAAATATCCTTAAATCAGTTGAATATATCTTAAAATATTTTGAAATAATTAGAGATATCTTAACATATTTTAAGATATCTCAAAATGGTTTACAGATATCAGGAATTAATTTGGAGATATCTCAAACTCATTTTGAGATATCTCTAAATGATAATTTGACTTTGTATTTAACATTGAAAACATCAATTCAGTTAAGCTACATTTAAAAAGTAGAGCTCAATTAACTTACTTGGTCAACAACAAACAGATTTTCCCTCTCTCGAAACAAAGCTGGCAACAGCAACAATGCAGCATTCATTCTCAGTCCTACAAATAGGGTATCAGATCATATACAAAGTACAAAGCAAACGGAAGAATGTTGAGCAACCCTGGTCTGAGAGGTACAGGATCTTTGGCTTTGCATTCCACCAGTGCTCTCAGTTACATTCATGAATTCATTATTTGCTAAACTGCACAGATAAAGAATAGTTTAAATGATTTAAAGGTACCTAAAAAAAAACACACACACGACTGTAGCTCTCCAGGACCAGGACTGACCACCACTGATACAAACGTTATTGTGGATTGGAGCAAAAAAATGTTAAGAACAGTATCAACAAAGTTTCTAAAAATCTGTTCATGCAGGTTTTTCACATTGGTTTTTATGCCCCTGTGAGAGTTAAATACCAGCTATCTTCCCCATGAAATATTATGCTCCAAGTGTATGAAATGAAGTTGCATCATTTTCTGTTTAATAGTTATTTATAGATCCTATTCTGAGATAGGTCAAAACAATTTGATGTACAATAAATATTTCTTATACATTACCATTTCCCTGTGTCTTATCTGAAGCATCTTCAATGTAGGACATCACAGTAGTTAGAAGATGCCCACTAGAAAGTCTGAAAATAGCATCTACCATTCTGGATAGGCCACTCATTAGGTTCCGTTCCAAGTTTACTCCAAAACGTAGTTCTACTTCGTGCAACAGCTAAAATACAGATGCTAAAGTTATTATTATATTTATTTATTTATCATATGCCTTTATCCAAGGCGATATACACAGCTGTAAAAAAAGAGTTGAATACTTACAAATAATGTAGTAGTTAAAAAAATCAATAAATAAAACAAAATCAAACTAAACTGAATGCGAGCAGAAAGAAGTTGCATGGGAAAAACCAGGAGCAGTGGAGTTTTGTAAAAGCTGGAGCAGGTGGATTGCTGATGCAGAAAGGTCACCTAGGAGGACTAATTAAAGTGATTATACATGCTTATAACTAAAAATATTAATTTCTGATCAATCACCATAGTAGAATAAAAACTAGTACCTACCAGTTTAGGATGCTTTAGGAATGGAAACAGACCAAGGACTTCTTCAGTGGACTTCTTCTCCATCATTCTTTCCCGAGTGTGTACAGTTCTATTCATGCTGTCACATATGGCTTCAATGTTCGGCCTCAATTTCGTTATTTCTTTTCTTATGGAGTCCAAGTGTTTGGCAATACTATGCTCGTCTTCTCCTGGGAACTCCTCACTTTGCATCTGCAATATGTATCATAACGTTAAGTAATTCAATACTTATGATCAGGCATTTACTGCATGTATTCTCTGTGCTTTTCTTTACTCTGGAAAAATGCTAAAGATCAAGTACTCTCCATGAAAGCCAATTAGCTAATAAACTACACAATCGCATGTATGTACATATATAAAGTATGTAATTCTATTTCAATCTATTTCTGTCAATGCAGATCCAAGAGTTAGGCTTACAGATTCTCTTCTCTTTTTCATGAGCGGTTGCTGTTGCTCTGGTGCACGCTTCCTTCCTCGACCCACAGCACCAAACTTTTTTTTCATGTCTTCTACAGTCTCCACTGAAATAAGTGTCTTTCTCTCTTTTTTGAATTTATTTCTCAGTATTTCAAGTAGAGTAGCCTGAAACAATGATAGAAAGTTAAACCTATGTCCATTATCTGGCTATAAAAAATACATATCAACTAGTAAAAATATATTTAACGCTGCATAATTTTGACAAATTAATGTTTATTCGACTATTTCTTTTATGAATATAACTACCAAATGTATACTCACATATCCAGTTTGGCTGTCATCCCTTAGAAATCTGTACTTACAGCACAAAGTACTTAGCACAGTACTGTACATTATGTGGTCTGGATACCTAAATATACAGATTAGAAAATAATATAGGCATATGAATTGTAAGTGAATTGTAAGAAAAATATATATTTGAGAAATAATGTCATGAAATACAGTTGCATTTTACAATTGCTTTAATTTACAAAAAAAACATGCTGAAAAGCATTATCAAAATGAATTTAATAAAACTTTTTCTCTTGAATAAAATATTGCTGTTATGATAGATTAAAAAAAAAAATAGTAATCATTTTAAAAATGAATATGCTATTTTATGTTATGTAATTATTCTAAAATTGGTTGCCTATGTATCTAAAACAAACACCGAAATCTCAGTTCTTACAGCGTATATTTGCTGAGGTCATCAAACAGAGTCTGTATTAGAGCTGCACGAAGGGCAGATTTGTCTTTTGATTTGAAACCAATGTCCTTTCTATCAAGGGCCATCTGTACAACTGGAGGAAATATAGGCAATGTATAACATGCGGTCCAAACATGAACACTTGTTGAGGTTTGTGGCACTTCTCTGCATTCTACTGGTAGCACCTTCTCTGAAACAATATGCTCATTTGCTTTTGTTCTATGAAAATACAAAAAACAACAAAAAAAACAATATTTCATAATTTTAATCACCTGAAAATATCTAAAGACTTGATATTTAAACAGAGCCTTATAATATAACAGCCATATTAATTTTCTACACAGAAGTTTAAAACCATACATTCCCAGTCCTCATTTTCAGGAATTAAACTAGTGAAAATACCTCTCTCTCTCTCTCTCTCTCTCTCTCTCTCTCTCTCTCTCTCTCTCTCTCTCTCTCTCTCTCTCTCTCTCTCTCTCTCTCTCTCTCTCTCTCTCTCTCTCTCTCTCTCTCTCTCTGTGGGTTTCCATAAAGAAATGTACTCCCATAATATACATCTTTCTTACAATACAACATTACAATACAAAAAGCGTACTGGTAGTAGTAATTTATACTTTTCAAAGTGATTCCTGTATAGTATGTGGTATTTAAATGTAAATACTAAAACACAACAATAGACTAACATAATGTATAATATATTTGTCATTACATACCTTTTAAGGTTCTCGAGAGCCTTTAAAAATTTGACTTGGTCCTTCATAGTTCGGAAGATCTTTCCAATCATATGTTCTGTCAGACTTAAAAGAGTCTCACCATCTATTTCTTCACCTAATGAACAAAAAAACATAAAAATAATCAGAAAAATAAGCACCAATGTTAACCTGCCATTGTAATTAATATCACAGTTTTAAATGCAAGCAGTACCTTATACACAGTATGATGAGGTGCAATATATAAACATCCATCACTGTCTTCATAAGCATCTAGTGCATGGTAGTCAACTTCATTGCCAGGTGTTAATGTACACCACTCATGCAAAGCCTCTATTTTGAAGGCATGAAGGTGAGAATTAAATTCCAGAGCAAAATACAGTTTCCCACACAAAATCCATGTACACCTAAACTGAATGATATGCAAGATTTTGAAAAAAATGGGTAAATCCTCATGGACTACATCGACAATGAAGTAATCCTTGACTTCGTATTTCACGTGATCCACAGTTAGTTTCTTTACTTTCAGTATGGTTTCATCAGCTTCAAGTTCACTGGCTTGAATATTGCATTTTTCAAGAATAATGTCTTTCAAAGATGTAGATGATAGCTGAACAACACAAGACCCTTCTTGCTCATATGACTGATGCAAAGCATCTGCACAACAAAAATCCCAACACTGTCTTTGTTGATGTCTTTTTGCTAAAGTAAAGCAGATGTTCCGGAAGTTGCACACATTTCTTGCAAGCCGCTTAAAGTACTGGTGCTTTCCTTCAAAACGTAAGCACCAAAGTGATCGAAGTGGTCCAAATTCAGCTAGCAATCTGGGGTAGTGTACCAAGTAATGCAATTTTGGTATAAAATTACCAGGATACAGTCTATTAAATTCGCTGAGAAATTCTCCAATTAAAATCTGCAAATGTGAAAGTGACGACTTTTTCACAACAGGAGACATTACAAAGTCTACTATTTCACGAAACAGAAGGTAGTGCTGCCAGTGTTCAACTTCTGTTGGGACAAAATGGCCAATTAGAAATGGAAGAAATTTAAGAACCGTTAAACCTTAACGAAAGAATAAGTGTGAATGAGTACAATGACACACTAACATATTGTTTTAAATTTTTTCTAAGAGTGTATACAATATTTTTCTCTATGCATTCTTTTCTGTTGAGCACTCCTGACACCGTTGAAACGGTGAGTCTCAGGTCGCCTGCGGATACATATGTCCAATCATTGCGTCTGAACCTGGTGTGTAATCCCAAGGTAACTGCTCACTTTTAACACGATTTAAGACGTTAATTCACGTTTTAAGTAATACAGTGTCCCCTTCAGACATGTTAAAGGAGAGATTCGGAAATAACATTCAAAACTATGCGCGAGTAAATACCATCCTAACTCCTAAAATCCAAAAAAAAAAAGAAAAAAGAAAAAAAATAACAATAATTTATATATATATATATATATATATATATATATATATATATATATATATATATATATATATAATTGCATGCCCCGGTAGCTCCGATATGGAGTCTTGCGTGCTCCGCTAGCTACGATATGGAGTCTTTCCATCCACCTCCGGTTGCTTCATCCCGGAGGTGCATGCAAGATATATATATTTGCATGCCCCGGTAGCTAAAAGCTTAGTTACGGCTCTGGGCAAAACCAAAGCCCATGGCCAGTATACAATATTTTTCTCTATGCATTCTTTTCTGTTGAGCACTCCTGACACCATTGAAAGGGTGAGTCTCAGGTCGCCTGCGGATACATAAGTCCAATCATTGCGTCTGAACCTGGTGTGTAATTCCAAGGTAACTGCTCACTTTTAACACGATTTAAGACGTTAATTCACGTTTTAAGTAAAACGTTTATATATATTTGCATGCCCCGGTAGCTAAAAGCTTAGTTACGGCTCTGGGCAAAACCAACGCCCTTGGCCAGTATACAATATTTTTCTCTAGCATTCTTTTCTGTTGAGCACTCCTGACACCGTTGAAACGGTGAGTCTCAGGTCGCCTGCGGATACATAAGTCCAATCATTGCGTCTGAACCTGGTGTGTAATTCCAAGGTAACTGCTCACTTTTAACACGATTTAAGACGTTAATTCACGTTTTAAGTAAAACGTTTATATTTATTTGCATGCCCCGGTAGCTAAAAGCTTAGTTACGGCTCTGGGCAAAACCAACGCCCTTGGCCAGTATACTACTATGCATTCGTATCTAGCGGTATATGGTAGCTAGCGGTATACCGGCTCTTAAGATAGCTTGTGTTGGAGCAGCAGGACAAGCTCGCCATCCCGCCCGCTGCTTTCCTGCTCACCAAAACACAACGCACCCAGGGGAGAGATACCATGGTAAATAGGTAACCTATTTACCATGGTATCCCTCCCCTGCGGCGGCTGCTCTTGATCTCCGTGAACGTACCCGCTGTCACATTGAAGCGCTTGAAAACACAGCACAACATTCCCTAATAACACTTGCAATGCATTATGACTTCAAAGGTATGACTTTAAGTCTATGACATTATTATTTATTGATTTTATTTTGTTTTATTTCTTTGATCACCAACTGCCACGACAACACACTCGTTTTTTTTTTTATGCAGTACTCCTGACGAACTTCACCCATTGCCCGCATCGTACCGGCTCTTAAGGTAGCTTGTGTTGGAGCAGCAGGACAAGCTCGCCATCCCGCCCGCTGCTTTCCTGCTCACCAAAACACAACGCACCCAGGGGAGAGATACCATGGTAAATAGGTAACCTATTTACCATGGTATCCCTCCCCTGCGGCGGCTGCTCTTGATCTCCGGCTGCTCTTGATCTCCGTGAACGCACCCGCTGTCACATTGAAGCGCTTGAAAACACAGCACAACATTCCCTAATAACACTTGCAATGCATTATGACTTCAAAGGTATGACTTTAAGTCTATGACATTATTATTTATTGATTTTATTTTGTTTTATTTCTTTGCTCACCAACTGCCACGACAACACACTCGTTTTTTTTTTTATGCAGTACTCCTGACGAACTTACCGGCTCTTAAGGTAGCTTGTGTTGGAGCAGCAGGACAAGCTCGCCATCCCGCCCGCTGCTTTCCTGCTCACCAAAACACAACGCACCCAGGGGAGAGATACCATGGTAAATAGGTAACCTATTTACCATGGTATCCCTCCCCTGCGGCGGCTGCTCTTGATCTCCGGCTGCTCTTGATCTCCGTGAACGCACCCGCTGTCCCATTGAAGCGCTTGAAAACACAGCACAACATTCCCTAATAACACTTGCAATGCATTATGACTTCAAAGGTATGACTTTAAGTCTATGACATTATTATTTATTGATTTTATTTCTTTGATCACCAACTGCCACGACAACACACTCGTTTTTTTTTTTTTATGCAGTACTCCTGACGAACTTCACCCATTGACCGCATCGTACCGGCTCTTAAGGTAGCTTGTGTTGGAGCAGCAGGACAAGCTCGCCATCCCGCCCGCTGCTTTCCTGCTCACCAAAACACAACGCACCCAGGGGAGAGATACCATGGTAAATAGGAAACCTATTTACCATGGTATCCCTCCCCTGCGGCGGCTGCTCTTGATCTCCGGCTGCTCTTGATCTCCGTGAACGCACCCGCTGTCACATTGAAGCGCTTGAAAACACAGCACAACATTCCCTAATAACACTTGCAATGCATTATGACTTCAAAGGTATGACTTTAAGTCTATGACATTATTATTTATTGATTTTATTTTGTTTTATTTCTTTGATCACCAACTGCCACGACAACACACTCGTTTTTTTTTTTTTATGCAGTACTCCTGACGAACTTCACCCATTGCCCGCATCGTACCGGCTCTTAAGGTAGCTTGTGTTGGAGCAGCAGGACAAGCTCGCCATCCCGCCCGCTGCTTTCCTGCTCACCAAAACACAACGCACCCAGGGGAGAGATACCATGGTAAATAGGTAACCTATTTACCATGGTATCCCTCCCCTGCGGCGGCTGCTCTTGATCTCCGGCTGCTCTTGATCTCCGTGAACGCACCCGCTGTCACATTGAAGCGCTTGAAAACACAGCACAACATTCCCTAATAACACTTGCAATGCATTATGACTTCAAAGGTATGACTTTAAGTCTATGACATTATTATTTATTGATTTTATTTTGTTTTATTTCTTTGATCACCAACTGCCACGACAACACACTCGTGTTTTTTTTTTTTTTATGCAGTACTCCTGACGAACTTCACCCATTGACCGCATCGTACCGGCTCTTAAGGTAGCTTGTGTTGGAGCAGCAGGACAAGCTCGCCATCCCGCCCGCTGCTTTCCTGCTCACCAAAACACAACGCACCCAGGGGAGAGATACCATGGTAAATAGGTAACCTATTTACCATGGTATCCCTCCCCTGCGGCGGCTGCTCTTGATCTCCGTGAACGCACCCGCTGTCACATTGAAGCGCTTGAAAACACAGCACAACATTATTATTATTATTATTATTATTTATTTCTTAGCAGACGCCCTTATCCAGGGCGACTTACAATTGTTACAAGATATCACATTATACATTATTTCACATTATACAGATATCACATTATTTTTACATACAATTACCCATTTATACAGTTGGGTTTTTACTGGAGCAATCTAGGTAAAGTACCTTGCTCAAGGGTACAACAGCAGTGTCCCCCACTGGGGATTGAACCCACAACCCTCCGGTCAAGAGTCCAGAGCCCTAACCACTACTCCACACTGCTGCCCAGTGTTATTCCCTAATAACACTTGCAATGCATTATGACTTCAAAGGTATGACTTTAAGTCTATGACATTATTATTTATTGATTTTATTTTGTTTTATTTCTTTGATCACCAACTGCCACGACAACACACTCGTGTGTTTTTTTTTTTATGCAGTACTCCTGACGAACTTCAGCCATTGACCGCATCGTACCGGCTCTTAAGGTAGCTTGTGTTGGAGCAGCAGGACAAGCTCGCCATCCCGCCCGCTGCTTTCCTGCTCACCAAAACACAACGCACCCAGGGGAGAGATACCATGGTAAATAGGTAACCTATTTACCATGGTATCCCTCCCCTGCGGCGGCTGCTCTTGATCTCCGGCTGCTCTTGATCTCCGTGAACGCACCCGCTGTCACATTGAAGCGCTTGAAAACACAGCACAACATTCCCTAATAACACTTGCAATGCATTATGACTTCAAAGGTATGACTTTAAGTCTATGACATTATTATTTATTGATTTTATTTTGTTTTATTTCTTTGATCACCAACTGCCACGACAACACACTCGTTTTTTTTTTTTTATGCAGTACTCCTGACGAACTTCACCCATTGACCGCATCGTACCGGCTCTTAAGGTAGCTTGTGTTGGAGCAGCAGGACAAGCTCGCCATCCCGCCCGCTGCTTTCCTGCTCACCAAAACACAACGCACCCAGGGGAGAGATACCATGGTAAATAGGTAACCTATTTACCATGGTATCCCTCCCCTGCGGCGGCTGCTCTTGATCTCCGGCTGCTCTTGATCTCCGTGAACGCACCCGCTGTCACATTGAAGCGCTTGAAAACACAGCACAACATTCCCTAATAACACTTGCAATGCATTATGACTTCAAAGGTATGACTTTAAGTCTATGACATTATTATTTATTGATTTTATTTTGTTTTATTTCTTTGATCACCAACTGCCACGACAACACACTCGTTTTTTTTATGCAGTACTCCTGACGAACTTCACCCATTGCCCGCATCGTACCGGCTCTTAAGGTAGCTTGTGTTGGAGCAGCAGGACAAGCTTGCCATCCCGCCCGCTGCTTTCCTGCTCACCAAAACACAACGCACCCAGGGGAGAGATACCATGGTAAATAGGTAACCTATTTACCATGGTATCCCTCCCCTGCGGCGGCTGCTCTTGATCTCCGGCTGCTCTTGATCTCCGTGAACGCACCCGCTGTCACATTGAAGCGCTTGAAAACACAGCACAACATTCCCTAATAACACTTGCAATGCATTATGACTTCAAAGGTATGACTTTAAGTCTATGACATTATTATTTATTGATTTTATTTTGTTTTATTTCTTTGATCACCAACTGCCACGACAACACACTCGTTTTTTTTTTTTTATGCAGTACTCCTGACGAACTTCACCCATTGACCGCATCGTACCGGCTCTTAAAGGTAGCTTGTGTTGGAGCAGCAGGACAAGCGAGGTATGATACAGGCCCGGTTTTTGGGATGGAACCGCATAACAGTCTCGCGTTTTGATTGGTCCATGTCTGTCACATGAATATGTCGTCACACGAGTGGAAAAGCGTGCAGGCATTTTAACATTGTGATCAGATAGAGTGATCTGCTTTCCACAACCTTACCATTAAAATATAATGTGGTATTACACTGTACTGATATTACAAACTATGAGGAATTACTTTATATAAATTATCATGTTGTGCACGAATGTAGGAATTGGCTTTCTGTGGTGATGTACTTTTTTCTTTCAAGTAGCATATATCGATAATCGTTTTTGCGATATATTTTAATATAAAACATATACGCTATTACAGTTTTGTTACAGGATACATTAGTTTATCTCTAATGTAATCACAGTTTTACATATAGACTGCCCCTGTTTTCATTTACGTCCCAAATTCTGGGCCGCTTTGCTTTTCAGATAATGTCCCAAATTCTGGGCCGCCTTGGTTTTTAGATAACGTCCCAAATTCTGGGCCGCCTTGGTTTTTAGATAACGTCCCAAATTCTGGGCCGCTTTGGTTTTTAGATAACGTCCCAAATTCTGGGCCGCTTTGCATTTCCGAATTCAGCCCAGTTTTGGGGAATCAGCTGACAGCCGAGTTTCTAAGTCATGCATGCACAGTTTACCATAAACTGGATCGTGAATTTATTTGAGAGTAACCCTTAGTACATTAATCAAAGTTCATGTATTTTTTACTCTCCCCAGAAATCTTTTTTTTTTTTTTTTTTAATGAAAAAAACAAAAATGTAAATGTTAAACGTATTTCTTATTACATGAAGAAACTACATTGCACTGAAATAGATACATGAAAATTAATTAAAGCAGCCGTTTTCCTTTATTAAAGGCTAATATTAAAACACATTTTTGGGAAGGAACATGGTATTCCGAAAAAAGGACATCTCATTTTCTTAAGTAACGTCCATCAATATATTGTAGTGTTTCAGGTTCTTTTTGGACAGAAATGAGACTGCAACTGTGAGTAGATGAAGGCCGTTTATTTTGACAATAATTAAATAATCACAAAATAAAATCATAAAGTGATGGTAAGGAGACTGGGAGTCGAAAGTGAAAATAAATGCTTGTAGTAATTTTTCTTTTACCCTACCCTTCCCAGTCTTTTCCCGCCCCTCTTGTGCGCAAAACCTGAACTCCAATTCCCCTCCACACACGTGTACCACCATGCAACCCCTGCATGCATACACCAACCATGCAACCCCTGCACGCATACACCCACCATGCAACCCCTGCACGCACACACCACCATGCAACCCCTGCACGCACACACCACCATGCAACCCCTGCACGCATACACCCACCATACAACCCCTGCACGCATACACCCACCATGCAACCCCTGCACGCACACACCACCATGCAACCCCTGCACGCATACACCCACCATGCAACCCCTGCATGCATACACCCACCATGCAACCCCTGCACGCACACACCACTATGCAACCCCTGCACGCATACACCCACCATACAACCCCTGCATGCATACACCCACCATGCAACCCCTGCACGCACACACCACCATGCAACCCCTGCACGCATACACCCACCATACAACCCCTGCACGCATACACCCACCATGCAACCCCTGCACGCACACACCACCATGCAACCCCTGCACGCATACACCCACCATGCAACCCCTGCATGCATACACCCACCATGCAACCCCTGCACGCACACACCACTATGCAACCCCTGCACGCATACACCCACCATACAACCCCTGCACGCATACACCCACCATGCAACCCCTGCACGCACACACCACCATGCAACCCCTGCACGCATACACCCACCATGCAACCCCTGCATGCATACACCCACCATGCAACCCCTGCACGCACACACCACTATGCAACCCCTGCACGCATACACCCACCATACAACCCCTGCACGCATACACCCACCTTAGCAATTCTTTGCAAAATATATTTTCGGGTATTCAGCCCCATTCATGTCTATGGCAGTGTTATAAAACACATTTTCAGGCATATCTCTCGAACCCGAGCACGTAGAACCACCATTCAAAGTGATATAGACTCAGGGGAGCACCCCAAACCACCCCCTAAAAAGGTGTGGTGGTTCACCCAAAAACTCATGTCATGACGAAAAAATTCACTTTGCCAAGCCGTCCTGGCATTTGAACCATAAAAATAGTGACTCCTTGTGCGGGGCCCCATGGGGCCCCAACGCAAAAAAAAAAAATCAAGTTCCTAACCCCCACAGAACCCGAGATACGCCCTGTCAAAAATGTCCAAAAACTACCCTTTTCGGGGTCATATCTCCATGACCCCGGGGCCTAGAAACCGGGTTGAACTTCCTAGGGTCATGTCTGGGGGCCCTCTTTCACAGGGAGCCACCCGTTTTCAAATGCTACATTTTCAACAAATTTTCACATTTCCAATAGCTTTTGAGCTCCAGGTTGGCAAAAAAAGTCTAAACTGGTGTCCTTTCTAGCTGGGGACACGTTGCTTGGAGGGATCGACAGGGGCCCCGAGGTGGACCTCCATACCGATTTTCAAGTCTTGGGGACCCCCGGAACCCAAGATACAGCACCCTGAAAAATGTCTATGGGAAATCCCATTATAAAACCCCTTTGGGGCAACGGCCACCATCTGGCGGTGGGGTGGCGTTTGAACCCGTGGCTGATGTCTTTCTTTAGCTAAGACTCTTGTGTATGCAAAGAATGTCCTTCTGAGTTTGTTGGCCCAGGGGTCGTGGAGATACGGGTACGATAAGAGACCACCCCCTTCCCTATGGCAAATCCCATTATAAAAACACCATCGGGGTAAGGCTCAGCTAATGGCGGTCTTACGAACTCGAAGGAACCCATTTTCTTTAGCTAAGATTGTTGTGCATCTAAAAAGAGTACAGAAGCACCAATTTAAGTCCATTCCAAGTGTTTTGTGATCACAGTATCAGCCTGAGTGTATCAGAGCACAGTTTTGCACCAAAAGCAAGGGGAGGCGAAAAAAAGCACTACATACCCTATTCTTTAAGATATCACTTTGCACTGCAAATTTGAGGAACGCAACCACTTAGTAACTTGCAAATTGGTACTGCAATTTAAAGGCCTGTAGTGCCTAACTGATTCAAGTGTTTTTGGAATGATTCTTGCAAAGACTGATTTATAAGAAAAAAGAGAGATTGACAAACAGCATTTTGCTTTATATGCAGAAACGGGCAACTACAAGAGGGTGTCAAACAAGCTGTGAATGTCCCAGGAGGCTACAGAGTACCTCTGAGTATGAATCCAGATGCTCGCAGTACCTGTTCTTAGATGTCCGAAACCACTGTATCGCTGTATAACTGTATACCCTATAAATATAACTTTTTATTGTGTATTTGAGGAACACAACCAATTACAAACTTCATTTGAATTGCTGTGCTATCAGAATATCAGTGTATAACTTTGCTGGGTATTGCAGTGTATGCTGGGTATCAAAAGGTCTTCAAACTTTTACAAAAGGCCGTCAAAGTTACAAAAAATAGGTGTGCTCCTAACCTAATACTTGTCTTTTTAATTCTGTGCATCCAAATACTTAATTAAAAGTTTTAAGAATTAAGCTTACTGTTTGTTGTTCTGTCCTAAACCAGCAGTTTGTCACCCAGACTTATTAAATAAACAGGGGGGGGGGGGGGGTCATCAGATTATTCTCCATTTTATTGTAACTGAGGTACCGTTCAGTTGAGCGAAAATTGTAAAGGGGTACTCGAGCTGAAACCTCCAGATAGAAGGGCTACAGTTTCAAAAAAAGGTTGAAAACCCCTGACCTACAGTATAAATGATCAGGAATAGATAAGGGAAATGCTGACTAATACAATACAATAGGATTTATTTGAAGTTGTTGAAGGTCACTGGTCTCTTAAACCCAGAAGTTCTGATAAACCCCTATGCCTCACTATATATTGATGGACATTACATAAGCAAATGAGATGACCTTTTTTTTTTTTTTTGGTATACCATGTTCCTAAATGTTTTCTGAGGAGAGTAAAAAATACATTAACTTTGATTCATGTACTCTTAAATGAGTTAACGGTCCAGTTTATGGTAAACTGTGCATGCATGACTTAGAAACTCGGCTGTCAGCTAAGCAGAATAGCTCAAAAACTGATGCATTGGTATTGGGAGACACAAGTACTGTACCTCTAATCAATCTGATCACTTTAGAGGAGGGGCAGTTTCAGTTGCCAACAAACAGCATATATCTTAAAGTGCAAAGGAAAAAAGTGAGTGATCCACAAATGTTTTCGGGAGTACTGTGAGCTTCAGGAAAAACTAAACACAATTTCAAGCCGTCCTTTTAACTAACAGACAAATATTCTTTCATGAAAAAAAAGGTTTTCTTTCAAAAACTATTTTACATAACTTTCTACTGTCAATTCAACTGCTGTAGAGAAACATATATATATATATATATATATATATATATATATATATGTATATTAATTGGCTCACATAGCAGACTTTATTGACCATGTTGTTTGGTCAAGATGCATTATGCTGTATGATATTAAACAGCTGATCCTTTTGCTTGACTGGGCAAGGTGAGTATGGGCACATGTTCATACAATCCTTTGGCTCTAAGTCTGGGCAAGGTGGGGCTTGTTTAATCATGTCAAGCATGTGATCATTTTGCCTAGACATGGTCCATCTTACCAGTTTAATGTTACCAGGGGCTTAGCTAGGAATAGATTTTTACTGAGGCAAAAATCAAATTTTTGTCTAAAAAAAACCCAAAACCCTGTGCATATCCTGTTCATGTTACGAAGGTGAAATTTATCATATTTTAAAGCCCGGAGACTATTAATGCAAACTGCAAAGCGATACAACATATTCCTAAAATTACCCTATTCACACTGTTAGAAATATGTGATATTAAAAGGACAAGAAGAATAGAAGTTATAGATATGAACACGTAGATGGGTTTATACCTTCATTGAGAGACATGCGTTTGGTTCACTGCTATTGAAGTTAATGCTGACACTGATGACACTGATGCTACAACTGGAGCTGGTAAGACTGGTGCTGCTACTTCCAAATATTTAACTAGAATTTATAATAGTATATGTATGTATAACATGTGTATTGTAGTTTATTTCCATTTGTATCCATCTTGAACAGAACCTTTAATTGGATAAATATGTAGGAGAAACCCATACGACGTTCAACACAATAATAAATCCTCAGGGCAAGATGCCCCTGCACAACACAATACAACATAAATAAATAAATAAATAAATAAATAAATAAATAAATAAATACATAAATAAATACATTATGCTATCGCTGGCAAAAGGCTGTTTGAAATTTTTTAACTACTAAAAGTAGAAAAAGCGCGGTCGACGAAGAAATGCTCCAGCAACAGCGGTTGCCCTCTCAACCAATCAGCTGCCATCGCAACCCACAGCGCGAGGCAGATGTTCAACGTTTCTTCACAGGCGGTAGAGCTTTCTTCACTGAGAGGTGAGTAAAACCTTTTAATAACGCTAATTATCTTTATTTGTGTGAATGAATGAAAAAATATAAACTAAAGACGTACAGACAGCTCTACAACATCCACGAGTAAAATAAAAAAAAAGGTTATTTTGCTTTTGTTAATGATGCGGGTCAATGATAGAATTTCTGAGGTAATTTTTTTTAATTTTTTTTTTTTACTAAACTTGATGACGATAATCAATTGGGCTGAACTGAGAGAGGAAAAGGGTAATACTTATGATACTTCTGGGAACTTTCTGACGTAAAATGTTTCATTAAGTCTATTGTTTAATGACGATTTCTAGGATACATGAGTATTAAGTATGAGGTAAACATAAGATTTGCTTCACTGCTACGATTTCTCGGGCGGTTCTGGTACGAAAATAATAAAACACAAATTACTATCTTTTTCTCTTGATTAAATGAGACTTTTTTTATCGACGTTCTTTTAAAACCATGGTGTTTAATATAATTTGTCACTCATGCAAACTGAAAACAATTTTATTTTAGTACTACTGTAAAAAATAAAAAAAACAACTTTAAAATACAGTACTGAATAATAATTCCTGGTAATTGTGTGACAAAGCATTAAGTATTGTAGTTTACGGTGTCAATATATGACAGCGTCTGAAATGGTGCGCATCACTTGAACAGTTGAGTAAGCGTTCTTTCGCGGGCTAGGATGTAGGCTACACCGCCTTGCAGGTCCAGTGTGCCTAACAACAGAACATTAACATAACATTAAACACCAAATCCCAAATCACAAAGCGCACGCACACACGCAGTCCAGTGGCCACGCCAATTTGATGCATTGGTATTGGGAGACACAAGTACTGTACCTCTAATCAATCTGATCACTTTAGAGGAGGGGCAGTTTCAGTTGCCAACAAACAGCATATATCTTAAAGTGCAAAGGAAAAAAGTGAGTGATCCACAAATGTTTTCGGGAGTACTGTAAGCTTCAGGAAAAACTAAACACAATTTCAAGCTGTCCTTTTAACTAACAGACAAATATTCTTTCATGAAAAAAAGGTTTTCTTTAAAAAACTATTTTACATAACTTTCTACTGTCAATTCAACTGCTGTAGAGAAACATATATATATATATATATATATATATATATATATATATATATATATATATATATATATATATATATATATTAATTGGCTCACATAGCAGACTTTATTGACCATGTTGTTTGGTCAAGATGCATTATGCTGTATGATATTAAACAGCTGATCCTTTTGCTTGACTGGGCAAGGTGAGTATGGGCACATGTTCATACAATCCTTTGGCTCTAAGTCTGAGCAAGGTGGGGCTTGTTTTATCATGTCAAGCATGTGATCATTTTGCCTAGACATGGTCCATCTTACCAGTTTAATGTTACCAGGGGCTTAGCTAGGAATAGATTTTTACTGAGGCAAAAATCAAATTTTTGTCTAAAAAAACAAACAAAACCCTGTGCATATCCTGTTCATGTTACGAAGGTGAAATTTATCATATTTTAAAGCCTGGAGACTATTAATGCAAACTGCAAAGCGATACAACAAATTCCTAAAATTACCCTATTCACACTGTTAGAAATATGTTATATTAAAAGGACAAGAAGAATAGAAGTTATAGATATGAACACGTAGATGGGTTTATACCTTCATTGAGAGACATGCGTTTGGTTCACTGCTATTGAAGTTAATGCTGACACTGATGACACTGATGCTACAACTGGAGCTGGTAAGACTGGTGCTGCTACTTCTGGAACTGATGCTGACACTGCTGGGACTGGCAGGACTGGTGCTGCTACTGCTGGAACTGGTAAGACTGGTGCTCCTACTGCTGGAACTGGTAAGACTGGTGCTGCTACTGCTGGAACTGGTAAGACTGGTGCTGCTACTGCTGGAACTGGTAAGACTGGTGCTGCTGGGACTGGTAAGTGGTTCTGCTACTGCTGGGACTGGTAAGACTGGTGCTGCTACTGCTGAAACTGGTAAGACTGGTGCTGCTGGGACTGGTAAGACTGGTGCTGCTACTGCTGGGACTGGTAAGAGTGGTGCTTCTACTGCTGGAACTGGTAAGACTGGTGCTGCCACTGCTGGGACTGGTAAGACTGGTGCTGCCACTGCTGGGACTGGTGCTGCTACTGCTGGGACTGGTAAGACTGGTGCTGAAACTGGTAAGACCGGTGCTGACACTGCTGGGACTGGTAAGATTGCTGATACTAATGCTAAGACTGATCGGACTGCTGAGACTGTATGATGCCACAATTAAAAACTGATTTAGAAGACTTTACTTTAAATCAGGGTTTGCTAATCCTCCTATGGCCTGATCTATCGAAACGCTGTAACACTTCCTCCTGGGACATGTCCGCACATATTAGCAGGGCAAGGCCATTCAGTCTATTTTTACCCATACTGCTGCGAGACCAATCAAACATATCGAAACAATGCACTCAGTTAAACTCTTTGTCATCATGAACAGAGACCGTAAGAATCTGTTTGCTGCGGAAAACACGTACTGTCTATATGCTGTCAGAGAATATTTGTTTTTACACTTGGGGCGGGGCAAAAAACATGCAAGGATTTTTTTGTTTGTTTGTTTGAGAACCAAACTAATACACTTATCATATATCATCATGAACAAAGACAATGTTGCTTTAAATGTACAGAAATCTACTTTAAACTGCTTCTGGTGTACAGAGGTCAAGGTTGAACGTGGCGCACTGTCCGTGTCTCATTCATGCTGGAACGTAGCTGCAGTTTACTTCAGTATCCAGTGCGTGGTTACCACTGAACAAGCTGTTTAAAGATGCTGAAAATGATTAATAAATAAATAAATAAGTAAATAAATAAATCACCTGTATTAAAAACTTTGGATTTTTGTCTCTAACAAAAACATTCGGAATATATATATATATATTTTTTTTGAACTGCTGTTGCCAAACAGTGAATTTATAAATAGAATTACCTCCAATTCTTCTAGCCCATGGCATCAAATACAATACATGAAAAGTATTAAAAACTAACAGCTATAAATTATTACATCAGGGGAGAGGGATGGTGTTGAAATTGAAGAATTAAGGGAATGGGAATATGCAAATAAAGATGATCACAATATAACGTAAGATGCTGCGTCAGCATTTTATTTTTAAAATACAGTGTAAGTGATTTATTTTTCTGTTTTTTATTTTTTTATTTTTTATTTTTTAAGGACCCTACAACTCCCACACCTGTCATTATCTGGGGAAACCCCTTCCATCTTGATACAAAAATTGGTCTGAGAATGAATGGACAACATTTACTTGCTGAGGAGGCTGTGTGGTCCAGTGGTTAAAGAAAAGGGTTCGTAACCAGGAAGTCCACGGTTCAAATCCCACCTCGGCAAACTGACTCATTGTGTGACCTTGAGCAAGCCACTTAACCTCCTTGTGCTCCGTCTTTCGGGTGAGACATAATTGTAAGTGACTCTGCAGCTGATGCATAGTTCACACTCCCTAGTCTCTGTAAGCCTTGGATAAAGGTGTCTGCTAAATAAACAAATAATAATAACCTGAGGCCCTCACCCAGAGATTTGGGCTTCTTTTTTCCTTGTATTTTGTGTACAATATCAAATACCCACAGAGAAAAAACAGCCTAATATTATATTGAGAAATGTATTTTGGGTACTCCAAAAAGATCAGAAAACTCCACCTAGTATAGTGGGAATAGTAAACTTTCTTTTGTCAGGCGCCAGGTCGGGAAAGCAATAAGGGTGTTGGTTCTGCTATAATAACCACAGGCTCAGGGATTACTATTTTTTTTTTTTTTTCTTTTGAGCAGACACCCTTACCCAGGGCAACTTACAGTTGTATACAGCTATGCTGATGATAACCACCTGTTATCTGTCCCTAAAGCAAGGACATTCTTCTGCCTGGGTGTTATTAGCTACTTGCCTTACAGACATCAAGCATTGGATGTCACAGAATCTCCTAATGTTGAATTGAGATAAAACAGATGTTATGCTAGTGGGCTCACAGAACCAACTAAAAGGAAATGTAGGATTACATGAGCACGACCCTTGCAGTTTCTCATCAAAATTTAAAGTCGAAATTAAGAGTTTGAGGGTAATCTTTGAGTCTGATCTATCATTTTAGACTCATACTAGGGAAGTTACTAAAGTATATTTTTACCATTTGAGAAATATAGCCAAACTTAGACCAACTCCCCAATAATGTTGTTGAAGCTGACATCCTGGGATTCTTCAAGAAGCTGCTTGATGAGATTCTGGGATCAATAAGCTACTAACAACAAACAGAAATAAGAAATAAATAATAAAAGAAACAACCTTCTTATGTTCTAATTATTTATGTATCTGATGCCGAGAGAATAATACATGTCTTTGTTTCATCTAGAATTGATTATTGTAATGTACTTTTTTAAATGGTGATTTTGCTGTTAACTTATAAGGCCCTGAATGGATTAGCGCCTCATTATTTACAGGAGTTACTGACACCGTATCTTCCAAACCACACTCTGAAATCACAGGATGTGGGGCTGCTGGTTATTCCTAGGGTCAACAAAACAACACGGGAGGCAGGGCTTTTTTCTGGAATGCTCAGCCTTCGTTTATCAGGAAATCTGGGTCCATTACAGTTTTCAAGTCAAGACTAAAAACACACTTTTATAAAATGGCTCGCTTATCTTAGTGGGTTTTAATGTAACTTTAAAATTGGTGCTTTTGTATTGTGTATACTGTTTAAATCTGTATTTAAATGGGCTGAGTGTAGCAGTTATATGTGTGACCTGCTATACAAACAGATTGTGATTTTTTTTTCCTGCTATGTACTATACAGTGCTTTGCGATACTTTTGTATAAAAAGCGCTATCTAAATGCAATAAATAAATAAATAAAAATAAATAAATGTGTTAATATTTTTTATAATACTTGTTTTATAAAATACTTGTGACTAAAGTTAGGTTTTTGCTTGTTTTGTTTGTAATTAAATTAATTACATTATGGATAATATATTATGATTAGTTATAATTAATATATTTATATATCTACCTGTCAAGAAATGTTGTCAGCCTTTCACTTATTTGTGTATTTGTTATTCTAAGGGTAATGAAACATATACAGACTGTTTTATTTGTATGCATTTATGTGTTATAATTAAAAGTATAACTCCTATACTGTATTTATTTATTTTATTGCTCTACCCGTAATAAAGGGTTTCTATAAAAAGTATTTCTTTGTTTTTATTGATATTGCAAACCAGTAATTCCTAGCATGTTATTTAACCAGACAAATTATGCAGACACGCATATTATATATATATATATATATATATATATATATATATATATATATATATATATATATATAATATTATGCATGTAAGTTTGTAAATAAACATAAAAGGTTCCAAGTAGAACCTTGAGGTTCTTAAAAGATCCTTATTTGTAAGGTTCCTCATGGAACCCTAGTAAAAAGGTTCTTCGAAGCACCTTAAAAGCTTCCTCCACAGTATCAACCCCAGATTAAGAGTGTATGCGTGAGTAAATACCATCCTACGTATTAAGGGAATGGGAATATGCCTCTCCATCATATATATATATATATATATAATTGCATGCCCCGGTATCTACGATATGGAGACTTGCATGCCCCGGTAGCTGCAATATTGAGTCTTTCCATCCACCTCCGGTTGCTTCATTCCGGAGGTCCATGCAATTTATATGCTGGCTCCGGGGATCAACCAAAGTGCGGCCTCCCCAGCGCATCAGCATGACAACCGTCTGGATTGAGCTAAGTAGGGTACATCTCTGGGGTTTTCAAGTGGGCACCTTCCATCCTCAGTGTTTCGCCGACTAGCCCACGACACTTCAAGAGGGCTCGACGGTGATTCTGGCGTCCCAGCATGACCCCCCTCCGTCCCCCACTCAACTCAGCCCAGCTTACTTACCTGTACATCAGCATTTCTTTCTTTCTATTGTGCTTGGGATCCCCAGCCAGAATCTTTCCGTCTCAACCACAGCCAGTTGCTGCTCCTCTCTGCTGCTTCAGATAAGTTCTTCACTGTGCGACGCAACTCTTCGCCGCTGAATCCGACGTCTCTGAGAAACCGGGTTGTAGAGTGTGCCACAAATATATATATTTGCATGCCCCGGTAGCTAAATGCTTAGTTACGGCGGTGGGCAAAACCAAAGCCCATGGCCAGTATACAATATTTTTCTGTATGCATTATTTTCTGTTGAGCACTACTGACACCGTTGAAACGGTGAGTCTTAGGTCGCCTGCGGATATATTAGTCCAATCAATGCGTCTGAACCTGGTGTGTAATCCCAAGGTAACTGCTCACAGTTAACACGTTTTAATACGTTAATTCACGTTTTAAGTAATACAGTGTCCCCTTCAGACATGTTAAAGGAGAAATTCGGAAATAACATACAAAACTATGCGCGAGTAAATACCATCCTAACTCCTAACATCCCAAAAAAAAAAAAAAAGAAAAAAAAATAACAATAATATATATATATATATATATATATATATATATATATATATATATATATATATATATATATATATATATATATATAATTGCATGCCCCGGTATCTACAATATGGAGTCTTGCTTGCCCCGGTAGCTGCAATATTCAGTCTTTCCATTCACCTTCGGTTGCTTCAATCCGGAGGTCCATGCAATTTATATATATATATATATATATATATATATATATATATATATATATATATATATATATATATTTGCATGCCCCGGTAGCTAAATGTTTAGTTACGGCGCTGGGGAAAACCAAAGCCCATGGCCAGTATACAATATTTTTCTGTATGCATTATTTTCTGTTGAGCACTACTGACACCTTTGAAACGGTGAATCTTAGGTCGCCTGCAGATACATTAGTCCAATCAATGCGTCTGAACCTGGTGTGTAATCCCAAGGTAACTGCTCACAGTTAACACGTTTTAATTCGTTAATTCACGTTTTAAGTAATACAGTGTCCCCTTCAAACATGTTAAAGGAGAAATTCGGAAATAACATACAAAACTATGCGCGAGTAAATACCATCCTAACTCCTAACATCCAAAAAAAAAAAAACGAAAAAAAAAAAACAATAATTATATATATAGCTACATAGATTGTATTGAATTAACAAAACAAATAATAATAATTAACTGAGAGGTATTGGAAGAAAAAATACACCTATTTTGTTTATAACTTTTAGAATGTTTGTATGCTGTAGCTGCAATATTGAGTCTTTCCATCCACCTCCGGTTGCTTCATTCCGGATATCCATGCAATTTATATATATATATTTGCATACCCCGGTAGCTAAATGCTTAGTTACGGCGCTGGGCAAAACCAAAGCCCATGGCCAGTATACAATATTTTTCTGTATGCATTATTTTCTGTTGAGCACTACTGACACCGTTGAAACGGCTAGTCTTAGGTCGCCTGCGGATACATTAGTCCAATCAATGCGTCTGAACCTGGTGTGTAATCCCAAGGTAACTGCTCATTGTTAACACGTTTTAATACGTTAATTCACGTTTTAAGTAATACAGTGTCCCCTTCAGACATGTTAAAGGAGAGATTCGGAAATAACATTTAAAACTATGCGCGAGTAAATACCATCCTAACTCCTAACATCCAAAAAAAATAAAATAAATAACAATAATATATATATATATATATATATATATATATATATATATATATATATATATATATATATATATAGATATATATAGATATATATAGATATATTTGCATACCCCGGTAGCTAAATGCTTAGTTACGGCGCTGGGCAAAACCAAAGCCCATGGCCAGTATACAATATTTTTCTGTATGAATTATTTTCTGTTGAGCACTACTGACACCGTTGAAACGGTGAGTCGTAGGTCGCCTGCGGATACATTAGTCCAATCAATGCGTCTGAACCTGGTGTGTAATCCCAAGGTAACTGCTCACAGTTAACACGTTTTAATACGTTAATTCACGTTTTAAGTAATACAGTGTCCCCTTCAGACATGTTAAAGAAGAAATTCGGAAATAACATACAAAACTATGCGCGAGTAAATACCATCCTAACTCCTAACATCCAAAAAAAAAAAAAAAATAACAATAATATATATATATATATATATATATATATATATATATATATATATATATATATATATATATATATGCATGCCCCTGTAGCTAAATGCTTAGTTACGGCGCTGGGCAAAACCAAAGCCCATGGCCAGTATACAATATTTTTCTGTATGCATTATTTTCTGTTGAGCACTACTGACTGTTGAGCACTGGAAGGGAAGGCGATGCAAGCATTGCTCGATTTAGACCCAGAGGAGCCGTGTGACTTCCATACCCTATCCACGGCTTTCCAGCGCCGCGTTGGCCAAGTGGAGTCAGCCGTCAGCCGGCGCTATCGCCTTGCCACGCGCAAGAGAGTCAGTGTCGAGAAACTCGGGATACTGGCCGCAGACACTAAATACTTGGCACGGAGGGGGTATCCTGGTTTACCTCCGGCTGTACAAGAAGACCTGGCGATGGAGGCGTTCATCCGTGGCTTGAAGCCCACCGCGCTCTGACAACAGGTTCAGCTCGTTGCCCCAACCTCCCTAGAGCAGGCTTTAACCCATGCCCTAAGGATTGAGGCCGTGCTCGAGGAGGGCGAGAGAGTCCGGATCCCCAAAGTCTGCGCGGTCAGAGGAAAGGAAGATAGCGATGGAGACGAGGATACCGCCGCTGTCAGGCAGACCACTCCTGTAAGGCGCTGCTGGAACTGCGGAAGCCCGGGTCACCTGCATGCACAATGCCACCGCCGCCGTCACCCAGTACCATCTGAAGAAGAGACGTCATGGGCTGGAAACGAAAAAGGAACGGCGTAAACGGGGGACCGCAGCTCCTTCACCTTCCTTCCCCCACCCATAGAGACAAAGAGAACGACGCGTGGCAATGGTGGGCCGTGTTGGCCGGGGCAACAGTCTGCATGCACCCTGCCTCTTAAATGGGGTGCAGTGCAAGGCCTTGGTCGACACAGGCTCCACCATCTCCATCCTGCAGCCCGGGGTCCTCCCCAGAGAAAGTGACGGATGGCTGGAAGGCTGGACGCCCACCACGGTTCGCCTCCGCACTGTCACCGGCCAGGTCGCGTCCATGCTGGGACGACGGCATCTGGAGATCCAGCTCGGAGACTGCACGATCCAACACGAATTCTGGCTGGCGGAGATACAGGATCGCTGCATTCTGGGCCTGGACCTCCTGAACAAAGTAGGAGCTACCATCGACTTGGCTGAGGGAACCTTGTGCCTTGGCCAGAGCCAACTGCGCCTGATTCCGGGTCGGGAGAAGGAAGGGGAGCAACGCCGCACCAGAACCACCGTGCGGCATAGCCAGATGAGGGAGGTTCGTCGGACGCAGGGGGGCAGGACCCGGCCTCTCCCAGAAGCAGAGGACAGGACATCGGCGACGGAGTTTGCAAGGGCTTCAACTGTCTCCGCCCCCTCTCCTGCAGAACTTTCACCGCCCCCTGCAACCACAACCGGTGGAACACAGGACTGCAGGATAACTGATGCGGTGAAAGCGCTGTGGCAGAGGAGTAAGGAGGGTCTATCTCAGGGCCAGCGGGACCAGTTATGGGAACTATTAAGGGGGTACTTGGACATTTTTGCTGCAAACATCGAGGACTGTGGGCGGACTGGATTAGTTCAGCACAGCATTAACACGGGAGACGCGGCTCCGATCCGGGAGCGGCCACGGCGGCTACCCTTGGCAAAGCGGGAAGCGGCCGAGGGCATGATTCTGGAAATGGCCACTGCCGGGGTAATTGAACCATCGGCTAGCCCCTGGGCCGCGCCAGCCCTGCTAGTAAAAAAAAAGACGGGTCACTGCGGTTCTGTGTGGATTATCGCAAACTGAATGCAGTGACACACAAGGACTCGTACCCCCTCCCCAGAATCGATGAAGCTCTGGACTACATCACAGGCTCCCGCTGGTTCAGCTCCCTCGACCTGCGCAGCGGATACTGGCAGGTTGAGCTGGCCCCTGAGGCATGACAGAAAACTGCATTCTCCATTGGCCAGGGTCTGTGGCAGTTTTCAGTGATGCCCTTTGGACTGTGCAATGCCCCAGCAACGTTCGAGCGCCTGATGGAGCGGGTGCTCACCGGAGTTCCACGGACCCATTGTGTTGTATACCTGGATGACTTACTGGTGCACGCCACCACCTTTTCGGCGGCACTGCAGAACTTGCGGACTGTGTTCGAGCGCATCCGTGGAGCTGGCTTAAAACTCCACCCTGGGAAGTGCAACCTGCTGAGAAGAGAAACACACTTCCTCGGACATGTTGTCGGGGCAGACGGCATTGCCACAGACCCTGCTAAAGTGACTGCTGTAAAGGACTGGCCGGTCCCCAGGACTGTGACAGAGGTGCGTAGCTTTCTGGGCCTGGTGTCTTATTACCACCGCTTTGTGAAGGACTTTGCTCAGATCGCCAGGCCCCTGCACCGCCTGACTGAGAAAGGGGGCTGGTTCAGCTGGGACACCGACTGCGCAGCTGCCTTTGGGGAATTGCGAGAGGCCCTTGTGAAGGCCCCAGTCTTGGCGTTCCCTGACCCCCAAAAACCGTTCATCCTGGACACGGACGCGAGCGATGTGGGGATCGGAGCAGTGCTAGCCCAGGAAGGCTCGGACGGAGAACAAGTGGTCGCGTACTACAGCCAAGCTCTTAGTAAAACAGAGCGGAACTATTGTGTGACTCGCCGGGAACTGCTGGCTGTAGTACGGGCCGTGCACCACTTTCGTCCCTATCTCTACGGGTGAAGATTCAAGCTGCGCACGGATCACGCCTCCCTGCGGTGGCTGCTCAACTTCCGCGAGCCCGAAGGACAGGTGGCTCGCTGGATAGAGACACTGCAAGGGTATGCCTACACAATAATGCAGATGCCCTGTCCCGTCGCCCCTGCTTCTCTGAGGACTGTAAGCACTGCCATCGGATGGAGGAGCGAGAGGCACAGCGGTCCTTGGAGGAGCGAGTAAGTGCTGCCACTGTAGCTGTGGAGACCCCCCTTGAGTTGCCAGCGGGGGAGATCCAGCGTCAGCAGGGTCTGGACGCTGAGCTGGCACCGCTGATCCGCTGGTTATCGGCGGGTCAGCGCCCAGCCAGACGTGCGGTGTCAGCCCTCTCCCCGGAGGTAAAAGTGCTGTTGGCGCAATGGGAATGTTTGAGCCTCCGGGAAAGTGTGCTGTACCGTTTCTGGACAGACCCTGCGACAGGGCGCAAGCGGCTACAAGTGGTGGTTCCTCAAGCTCTCCGAGAGACCGTCCTGCGAGCCGTGCATGGCGGACCAGCCACTGGACACTTCGGCGTTGCCAAGACCCTGGGTCGGCTTCGGGAGCGGTTCTACTGGGGACGGTGCCGACGTGATGTGGAGACTTATGTGCGACGCTGTGACCAGTGCACCGCCCGGAAGGGCCCCTTGGACCGCTCTCATGCCCCGCTCCAGCAGTACCAGGTGGGGGCACCATTAGAGCGCGTCGGTGTGGACATCTTAGGGCCGTTTCCACGGACGGAGGGGGGCAACCGGTACGTCCTGGTGGCCATGGATTACTTTACTAAATGGCCCGAGGCGTACGCAGTCCCCGATCAGAGCGCGACTACCTGCGCAGAGGCACTGCTGGAAGGCATGTTCTGCCGGTTTGGGGTTCCCGAGGAGCTACATAGTGACCAGGGGCGTAACTTTGAAGCGCAGGTGTTTGGTGAGGTGTGCAGGCGGCTGGGTATTAAGAAAACCAGGACGACCCCACTACACCCACAGAGCGATGGATTGGTGGAGCGGTTTAACCGCACCCTTGCCACCCAGCTGACCATGTGGAACTCCCAGCACCAGCGTGACTGGGATCAATGCTTGCCCTTGGTCCTAATGGCCTACCGGACTGCAGTGCATGAATCTACAGGGTGCACGCCAGCGGCTCTTATGTTTGGGAGAGAGCTCCGCACCCCAGTGGACCTTGTGTTTGGCCGGCCACCTCAGCTCCACACTCCGGAACCTACCGGCCCGGAATACCTCCAGCAGCTACAGGACCGATTGGACACTGCCCATGCTTACGCTCGGAAGCACCTCACCTCAGCTGGCCAGCGTCAGAAACGGGCATACGATACTCACTGCAAGGGCCGGGGATTTCAAGCTGGGCAGCAGGTCTGGGTTCACTGCCCTCGGCGAAGAAAGGGACTCTGCCCCAAGCTGGCCAGTAACTGGGAGGGCCCTGTGTTGTTCTGGAGAGGCTCTCCGAGGTGACTTATCGAGTGCGGCTGCGGACCCGTAGCCGGGCGGTTGTGCTCCACCAAGACCGCTTGGCCCCCTACCGCCCCGGAACAAACTCGGTTGTCCCTGCAGCCAGCCCGGAGGCCAGCTCCCAGGACAGGGAAAGCGCTTCCCCCTTGCAACCACCGAATAGTTTACCAGCTGGTGGCCCAGGTAGGAGCATTCCGGCTCCAGCTGACTCCCAGCCCGCTGCACCTGTGCTCCAGTGCGGCCAGCGTATCCGTCGACCACCCCCGGGACTCTCTGACTTTGTGAGACATTAAGTGTTGGGCCAGCGGGACGTTCGGCCCTAAGATGGGGGCTGTGTAACGGGCACGGCTGGACTGACTCGCCGTTGCCACCTGTCGTCGAATAGGGCGCTGTGCCCGGAGCCAGTCCCCTACATTTGGTTAATGTGCAGCCGTGGATGCTGGGAGTACGAACTATGGTAGGGGAGAAACGGAATTATTGTTGTTGTGTTTATTTGTTGTTACTGTAAAAGTTTGCGTACTGTTCTATGCATTTCCCTGTAATTGTTATTACCCTTCCGGTGTTGTTTGATATATATGTGAATGTCACCCTGAGAGGCAGAGTAGTGCTCTGGTGTGGGGAAGGGCTGTGTGTGTGTGTTCATAGAGGGCGCTGACTTGCTGTTAGCTGCTTAATAAACTGCATTACCTAAAAGAGCTATTGTGTGCGTGTCTCCGTTAATCCCTGTGCTCGCTACAATATATATATATATATATATATATATATATATATAATTGCGATATGGAGTCTTGCATGCCCCGGTAGCTACGAAATGGAGTCTTACCATCCACCTCAGGTTGCTTCAACCGGAGGTGCATGCAATGATATATATATGCATGCCCCGGCAGCTAAATGCTTAGTTACGGCGCTGGGCAAAACCAAAGCCTATGGCCAGTATACAATATTTTTCTGTATGCATTCTTTTCTGTTGAGCACTACTGACACCGTTGCCTCGCCTCATGACATATCTTATTGCCAGCTGACCTCTCCAGCAGCCAGCCTACTAATAAGATTATTATTTTTCACGGATTGTGCAGCCAGCTTCATCAAGGGACGGTAACCAAGTCCATCCAGGTCTTGGAGATGGAGTGGTTGTAAATGTACAACCTGTTATTAATTGAATAACTAAAGAAATAAATCAGAATGAAAACAGTTCTGGACGCTGCTGAGAGAAAACCGGCAAAACTGTTTCAATTCCTGAGTTCGGTTACCTACTTGTTTTCATTCTGATTATTTGTTTAGGCTACAGCGTGTCCGTCAGCTCAACTAGCGAATGTCAGTGCAGTGTGATACCAAAAAAAATGAGTGGTTGGATTTGCTGTCAATCAACCCAAGTTTTTTGTTGGATCAGCTGTTTGTACATGTTTTTTGTGTTTAAAGGCGCTGTAGTTATACAATGTAGTTAATGCAACTGTGTACACAAGTCCCTCCTCCCCCGAACCTCCAGAAGATTAGGTACCATCGGCAGTCCTGCGTCAGTCAAAGAGTAATTACATTAGTCAGGATTTGTGAAATTAAATAAAATGGTTTGCTTTGCTTTGAACACCAAATGTGAAATGAACAACCATAAGTACGAATGAAATTATATATAGTTACTTATTATCATAATGTGAAATTGAAATCTGATGCGCATGTTAAAAGTTCAAGTCCTTTGCTTCGTATTTCCTTTTTAGTTTTTAAACGGAAGTGTTCTGAACTGAATCTCTCTTTTTAACTATTTTGCACAACAGTGTATTTGGTTATTGGATCTTCTGTTAAAAAAAAAAAAAAGTTCTTTATTTTTCGAAAATAAAACGTCAATGCACTAATAAGAAATCAGGTTGCCAATTTCACCACTGTGACTATTCACCTTAAAAAAGTTACCATTGCCACCCTCTCCCGAAAAAAAATCCTGGCTACGCCACTGTTGCCAGGGTTTATTATTTAAAAATGCCCAGTTTATTTCAAACTTTCAAAACATAATAACATAACAAAGAGTGTCTAAGACCCTTCACCGTTATATTTGTTCTCGTGTGAGACTTTCACTTTTTCAGTCAGCGAAAATATGTGCTAAAACGGAGTGAATTTGAGCCCTGTTAAAATGGCAAAAATACAGCTACGTTTGGAGTTTTTCTACAACAAAAAAGCTAAACCTCCAACGCCAGAGAGCGTTGACTCTTCTGTAGTTCAGAATGTTACGAACAGCACAAGAGTGTGACGATCCTTCCATTTCAAACGCTCAGGTTAGTGCAGGTGTAGATGTCTGTCGATAAGAGACTCTTGCCTGTAAAGTGTTGTTTGCAGCTCTCTTGATTGTGACAATCTGGCGTAGAACTGTTTGTGATGAAATATCTGGTAATCTTAGAAAGCTAGCTTAATGTTTACATAAAAATGGTTAAATTCGGGCATCGGGTTTGAGCATTTTTTTTTTCGGGGGGGGGGGGGGGGGGGGGGTGGTGGTGGTGATGGGGGTGCTGTGCCCCACCAGTTTTTCAAGCCATGAGTCGCCAATGACAGCAGGTAATAGTGATAGTTACATCAGGATATGATTAAATAGTGATAGTTACATCAGGATGTGATTAAATACAAAGTACTACAGGTTAAAAACTTGGCAGATTACAGTATTCTGAAGTACAGGATTAAATGCAGTAAAATAGGGGCTGATAAGAGCAAAATAAAGCACATTTACATGAAGGGTGATAGTGTCCCAGGATACAAACAGAGGCGTTCTACAGGTGCTCTTTGAAGAGGTGAGTCTTAAGGAGGCGCCGGAATGTGGTCAGGGACTGGGCAGTCCTGACATCTGTAGGAAGGTCATTCCACCACTGCGGAGCAAGGGTGGAGAAGGAGCGGGCTTTGGAGGCAGGGGAGCGTAGCGGTGGTAGAGCTAGTCTTCTAGTGCAGGCGGAGCGGAGAGGTCGAGTGGGGATTTAGGGAGAGATGAGGGTCTGGAGGTAGCTGGGTGCAGACTGGTCAAGGCATCTGTAGGCTAGTACAAGAGTCTTGAATTGGATGCGACCGGTGATCGGGAGCCAGTGGAGCGAGCGGAGTAGTGGAGTAGCGTGGGTGAAGCGAGGCAGAGAGAACACCAGGCGGGCAGCAGAGCTCTGGATGAGCTGGAGCGGACAGGTGGCAGACGCAGGGAGGCCAGCCAGGAGGGATTTGCAGTAGTCTAGGCGGGAGAGTACCAGGGCCTGGACCAGGAGCTGGGTAGCATAGTTGGGGAGGAAGGGTCGGATTCTTCGGATGTTGCTCAGGAAGAATCGGCAAGTGCGTGCCAGAGTGGAGATGTGTATATATATATATATATATATATATATATATATATATATATATATATATATATATATATATTATTGTTATTTTTTTTTTCATTTTTTTTTTTTTTTGGATGTTAGGAGTTAGGATGGTATTTACTCGCGCATACTTTTGAATGTTATTTTCGAATCTCTCCTTTAACATGTCTGAAGGGGACACTGTATTACTTAAAACGTGAATTAAATAATTAAAACGTGTTAAAAGTGAGCAGTTGCCTTGGGATTACACACCAGGTTCAGAAGCATTGATTGGACTAATGTATCCGCAGGCGACCTAAGACTCACCGTTTCAACGGTGTCAGTAGTGCTCAACAGAAAACAATGCATACAGAAAAATATTGTATACTGGCCATGGGCTTTGGTTTTGCAGAGAGCCGTAACTAAGCATTTAGCTACCGGGGCATGCAAATATATATATATATATATATATATATATATATATATATATATATATATATATATATATATATATATATTGTTATTTTTTTTTCCATTTTTTTTTTTTGGATGTTAGGAGTTAGGATGGTATTTACTCGCGCATACTTTTGAATGTTATTTTCGAATCTCTCCTTTAACATGTCTGAAGGGGACACTGTATTACTTAAAACGTGAATTAACGAATTAAAACGTGTTAAAAGTGAGCAGTTGCCTTGGGATTACACACCAGGTTCAGAAGCATTGATTGGACTAATGTATCCGCAGGCGACCTAAGACTCACCGTTTCAACGGTGTCAGTAGTGCTCAACAGAAAACAATGCATACAGAAAAATATTGTATACTGGCCATGGGCTTTGGTTTTGCAGAGAGCCGTAACTAAGCATTTAGCTACCGGGGCATGCAAATATATATATATATATATATATATATATATATATATATATATATATATATATATATATATATATATATATATATATTGTAACAGATCGTCAGTGTTGAGCGCACGGGGAAGGTATCAGAAACGCGGGGATGCTGATATCTTTCCCCAAAGCTCAAAACTAGAGAGACGGGCGTTACGTTGGCAGAACAGAATAATAAATAAAGAAACTTCAACTCCCATGATTCCGAAGATCAGTAGTCAGGTGACATGTCCGCGGGAATCCGGGGGGTTTAAAAGGCAGGTCAGCAATTAGAAAGGGGGAGGTAATTGTGAAAGGTACAGTTGTACAGCAACTGTTTTAAGTGGTGTGGAACAGAGATTAAAAAGGGGCGACAGTGTTGATGACCAGAGAGGATTACTTTATTCCAGAACCGAAGGTATCTGTGTGGAGTGACTCCAAAATAAAAAGCGAGTAGGGCTTATATTTTGGTCTGGCCGGAGGAAGCTGCAACGCGTCTGCAGCCTGGAATGAAGTGAAGCTGGTGCACTCGCCAAACAGATCTCTCCAGTGAGTAACACAGACCGCAGACTTGCGGGATCCATTTGTGCTTGGTTTCTTTGAAAAGAAAGACAGCGTTCGGTGTGTACCTGTTTTAAAAGAAAGTCACCGTCTTAAATGGACCTTTACTCACCTGCTTACTCGCCTGCTGTATGCAGCGTTCAACCCGTTTTCTACAGCTGTATTAATTGTTGCCAAACTGAATAAGTTTAAACAGGCAAAGTTTTATACCAGCGCTATAGTGTGCACGCGCTGAATTAATAAAAGCCTGTGCTTTGTGGACTGTTAGTTTACGTGTTCTTTTAAGCAACTACATTCTTTTCATGGACTGTGTTTTATTTGAGTGAGGCTGGTTGCTTAATTTCAGGTATAGAAACGCCATTTAATTCTAAAAGCAGTGTGACCCTGAAATCGCTGTAATTGTCTGGGATTTAAAGTGAAGACCCAGACTGGTGTTTTGTTTTGTCTATTGAACCGGGACTGTTTGGTTTAATGAACTGTGCTTGATAATATACCCAGGAAGGAAACAAACCACACGGACGGTGGTAGTTGTGTTTTATTTGTTTGTTTTAGTTCGTCAGGATCCAGCCAAGAAGCAGGCTGTCAATGTCAGTGTTCACCAGCAGAGGGCGACCACGGGTCCGATTACTTGGAAGACTTACCTGTTCCCCTGGAAAAGGATTACAAACTACATTTCCCAACAGCCCTTGTGGATTATAAAGAAAGTGAACCATTGACACTTGCCTGGTGAGACTTTTGTTCCGAGACCAGGTTTACTGTTACCAGCAGCGTCGGGATGGAACTTGGACTGGTCTCTATGCTAAAGCAACATGTTTTTCCTTGCAACGAGGACAGCTCGTGCAAGCAGTAGAGAGGGTTGAAGAAGTGAGATTAGTGGGCAGGGTTTCTTTTGTTTTGTTTATTTTCATAAACGTTCTGTTGAGACTTTGAACTTTTGGTTAAGAAAATAATAAAACTGCCTATTCTTCAACCTTACCAAGTGCCTCGGTGTCACCTCTCATGCTGCCAGTTGGCTACCACACTAAAATACAGAACAGATTGTTCACATATGGTGGCAGCGGTGGGATGCCAAACTGAAGACCTTTTTAAAGCTACAGTACCCCTAGCTTCACAGTACAGAGAGAGAGTGATATCACCGAGAGCAATGGAGATCTCAGTGCGTTGGATCTCTGACCCCAGGACCCTACCGTGGCTGAAGACCAAGGGAAAACATATTTTTGATGATGCTACCTTTGAATTTGTGCTGCGTTTCCTCCAGGCAACTCCGAAGACACAGCGGAAGCGAATGCGATACAACCATCCTCGCCTGAAGGAATCGCTGAAAGTCCTTGCGGAGGTAATGGAGGAACAGTTCAGCCAGGTCCAGGAGGGGGCGCCCCAGGAATACGGATATGAAGTGACAACATGTCCACTACCTGAGGTAACGAAGGGGCTAGAAGAGCCCAAAAGAAATACGCAAAGTGTGCGTGACCTTCAGCAACCACCAGAGGTGCTGCTGAGGGAAGAAGCGGAGCAGATACCACAGATTCCTGAAGCCCTCTGTAGGAGGGAAGTGTGTACTGCAAGGGTCCAGCAACAGCCACTGGAAGTGCTGCGGAGGACCAAGCAGAGTAACCTACAGCCACAGGAAGTGCAGCAGTTTCCAATGCAGGATATTCGTTGCCAGGAAGAAGTAGGGGGTGACCTACAGCAGCCAGCAAAGGAGCTACAGAATAAGGGAAAAGGACCCCTACTGGAACAGGTCCAGCCCCAAGCCGAGTGTGACAGCCGGGAGGCAAGGAAACGGAGGCTGGAAGAGCAAATCAGGCTGGTAGACCGCGGTGCAGACTTTTGCCTTATCTGCGGAAGGTATGTGGAAGACGGAACAAGATGTCATGTCCAAAGTCCGCTGCCTACCCCAGAACCAGTACAAGTAGGAAAGCGTGGGTGCTACCTGCAACCGCCAGTAGAGGTGCCGTTGAAGGAAAAGGAGCAGTTCAGAGCCCAAAAGACAGAACAGGAAGGACTTCCAACCCACGAGTTAGAGGGGGAGGGGTTGACGCCCTGTATATCTGTGAGGGAAGAGCTAGCAGCCTGTGCACCTGTGAGAGAGGCGCTGTACCTAACTCCAGCAACCGGAGGAGATTCCCCACAATCTCCAGAGTCCGGAGAAGAGGCACCACGAGCTCCCGAGGTAGAGGACCTGCTACGTCCACCTCTGCTGCCTGGAGAAAAAGAAGAAATGGAGCTGCCAACAGCGGTCACCCAAAAGCAGACTGAGAAACGGGTGGAGGACGAGCCGAAGTATCACTTCCAGAATCTACCACCTACTACAGAGTCAGCAGAAAGGAGACCCAGTGTGTACTGCTCACAACAGCCACAAAAGGAGACATTGAGTGAGAAGCAGCTTATAGCCGAAAAGGCAGAACATCAGCAGCTTGCCGCCCAAAAACCAGAACAGGAGGGACTACCAACCCAAGAAAGAGAAGGGGAGGTGTCGACACCCTGCATACCTGTGAGGGAGGAGCTGAGGTCTGATGTATCTGTGAGGGAGGAGCTGACACCCTGTGAGTTGTTGAAGGAAGGGCAGACACCCTGGGTGCATGGGAGTGCCCTACAGAAGAAAATGGGACTGTCAGCATCTGGAAAACGCTTTGGGGGGGGCAAGACGTGCTCAAGGAGAAGGAGCTACCGTCTCAGCAGCCAGAGACCCCAATAATTGAAGGAGGGGAACTCCTTCACAAAAAGCAAAGAATTCCAGAATCTAGTAAATGCTTGGGGGGGGGCAAATGACGAAGTGGGCGTCCTATGTGCCAAAGACCCCAGTGACTGAAGGAAAGGACCCCCTTCAGAAGGAACAGGGGCCCCAAAAGTCTAGAATTTTTTTTGGGGGGCAAGGTCGGGAGTGTCCTACCTGCATGCCTGGGAGCACAGCGACAGAAGGGGAGCTGTGCCAGACTCCAGGGACCGAGGGAGATTCCCCGCAATCTCCTGAGACCGGCAGTGACCCCCTGTTGGAGTGTAATACACCGGAGGAGACAATACTGTGGACAGAGGTATTGTTACCAGTATTTCCACAGCTAGTAGTACCACTGCCAGAGATTCCCCTGCTGGAGGGTAATACACCGGAGAAGACAATACTGTGGACAGAGGTATTGTTACCAGTATTTCCACAGCTAGTAGTACCACTGCCAGAGATTCCCCTGCTGGAGGGTAATACACCAGAGAAGACAATACTATGGACAGAGGTATTGTTACCAGCACTTCCGCGGCTATTAGTACCACTGCCAGAGATTCCCCTGCTAGAGTGCACAACGTCACTGCCAGTATGGCCAAAACCGAAGGAAGTATTCTGGACGATATTGGAATGTCCTGAACAACTATTGGCATTAGAGCTACCAGCACGTCCAAGACAGCAACGATCTAGAGTAGGGAGAGCATTACCAGCAGCAAGTCTGGAACCAGGGCTTTGGATAGAGCTGTCCTCGGGAGCGGAGTCCCAGGATGGGACAACAGAAGCTTTTAGTGTGAGGACAAAACCAAACGAGAAAGAAGAATACAAGGAGTTACTGTTGAGACCAGCAACCCGCCTAGTGTATGACAGAGGACGACTGGGCTTCAACAGTCCCACCCACCCACCCACAAGTATTGAAGGAGTACATGGTTGGGGTAAAAAGGCCGCTCATCCGAGTAGGTCTGAGCTGGGGAAAGAGATGTGTAACAGACCGTCAGTGTTGAGCGCACAAGGAAGGTATCAGAAACACGGGGATGCTGATATCTTTCCCCAAAGCTCAAAACTAGAGAGACGGGCGTTACGTTGGTAGAACGGAATAATAAATAAAGAAACTTCAACTCCCATGATTCCGAAGATCAGTAGTCAGGTGACATGTCCGCGGGAATCCGGGGGGTTTAAAAGGCAGGTCAGCAATTAGAAAGGGGGAGGTAATTGTGAAAGGTACTTTTTGTATAGCAGCAACTTTGAAAGACCGAGTGGTGTTGTCGGTCAGTTTCATTAGCTGGGTACAGATTGTACAGCAACTGTTTTAAGTGGTGTGGAACAGAGATTAAAAAGGGGCGACAGTGTTGGTGACCAGAGAGGATTACTTTATTCCAGAACCGAAGGTATCTGTGTGGAGTGACTCCAAAATAAAAAGCGAGTAGGGCTTATATTTTGGTCTGGCCGGAGGAAGCTGCAACGCGTCTGCAGCCTGGAATGAAGTGAAGCTGGTGCACTCGCCAAACAGATCTCTCCAGTGAGTAACACAGACCGCAGACTTGCGGGATCCATTTGTGCTTGGTTTCTTTGAAAAGAAAGACAGCGTTCGGTGTGTACCTGTTTTAAAAGAAAGTCACCGTCTTAAATGGACCTTTACTCACCTGCTTACTCGCCTGCTGTATGCAGCGTTCAACCCGTTTTCTACAGCTGTATTAATTGTTGCCAAACTGAATAAGTTTAAACAGGCAAAGTTTTATACCAGCGCTATAGTGTGCACGCGCTGAATTAATAAAAGCCTGTGCTTTGTGGACTGTTAGTTTACGTGTTCTTTTAAGCAACTACATTCTTTTCATGGACTGTGTTTTATTTGAGTGAGGCTGGTTGCTTAATTTCAGGTATAGAAACGCCATTTAATTCTAAAAGCAGTGTGACCCTGAAATCGCTGTAATTGTCTGGGATTTAAAGTGAAGACCCAGACTGGTGTTTTGTTTTGTCTATTGAACCGGGACTGTTTGGTTTAATGAACTGTGCTTGATAATATACCCAGGAAGGAAACAAACCACACGGACGGTGGTAGTTGTGTTTTATTTGTTTGTTTTAGTTCGTCAGGATCCAGCATAGAGCAGGCTGTCAATGTCAGTGTTCACCAGCAGAGGGCGACCACGGGTCCGATTTACTTGGAAGACTTACCTGTTCCCCTGGAAAAGGATTACAAACTACATTTCCCAACAGCCCTTGTGGATTATAAAGAAAGTGAACCATTGACACTTGCCTGGTGAGACTTTTGTTCCGAGACCAGGTTTACTGTTACCAGCAGCGTCGGGATGGAACTTGGACTGGTCTCTATGCTAAAGCAACATGTTTTTCCTTGCAACGAGGACAGCTCGTGCAAGCAGTAGAGAGGGTTGAAGAAGTGAGATTAGTGGGCAGGGTTTCTTTTGTTTTGTTTATTTTCATAAACGTTCTGTTGAGACTTTGAACTTTTGGTTAAGAAAATAATAAAACTGCCTATTCTAAAACCTTACCAAGAGCCTCGGTGTCACCTCTCATGCTGCCAGTTGGCTACCACACTAAAATACAGAACAGGTTGTTCACAATATATATATATATATATATATAATAAAAATAACAATACTAATTATATATATTAGTATTGTTATTTTTTTCTCTCTTCTTTTTTTTTTTGGATGTTAGGAGTTAGGATGGTATTTACTCGCGCATAGTTTTGAATGTTATTTTCGAATCTCTCCTTTAACATGTCTGAAGGGGACACTGTATTACTTAAAATGTGAATTAACAAATTAAAACGTGTTAATAGTGAGCAGTTGCCTTGGGATTACACACCAGGTTCAGAAGCATTGATTGGACTAATGTATCCGCAGGCGACCTAAGACTCACCATTTCAACAGTGTCAGTAGTGCTCAACAGAAAAGAATGCATACAGAAAAATATTGTATACTGGCCATGGGCTTTGGATTTGCCCAGAGCCGTAACTAAGCATTTAGCTACCGGGGCATGCATATATATATATATATATATATATATATATATATATATATATATATAATATAATATGCGTGTCTGCATAATTTGTCTGGTTAAATAACATGCTAGGAATTACTGGTTTGCATTATCAATAAAAACAAAGAAATATTTTTTTCTAGAAACACTTTATTACAGGTATAGCAATAAAATAAATAAATACAGTATAGGAGTTATACTTTTAATTATAACACATAAATAAATGCATACAAATAAAACATTCTGTATATGTTTCGTTACTCTTAGAATAACAAATACACAAATAAGTGAAAGGCTGACAACATTTTTTGACAGGTAGATATATAAATACATTATTTATAACTAATCATAATATATTATCCATAATGTAATTAGTTTAATTACAAACAAAACAAGCAAAAACCTAACTTTAGTCACAAGTATTTTATAAAACAAGTATTATAAAAAATATTAACACATTTATTTTTATTTATTTATTCATGGCATTTATATAGCGCTTTTTATACAAAAGTATCGCAAAGCACTGTATAGTACATAGCAGGAAAAATAAATCACAATCTGTTTGTATAGCAGGTCACACATATAACTGCTACACTCAGCCCATTTAAATACAGATTTAAACAGTATACACAATACAAAAGCACCAATTTTAAAGTTACATTAAAACCCACTAAGATAAGCGAGCCATTTTATAAAAATGTGTTTTTAGTCTTCACTTGAAAACTGTAATGGACCCAGATTTCCTGATAAACGAAGGCTGAGCATTCCAGAAAAAAAGCCCTGCCTCCAGTGTTGCTTTGTTGACCCTAGGAATAACCAGCAGCCCCACATCCTGTGATTTCAGAGTGTGGTTTGGAAGATACGGTGTCAGTAACTCCTGTAAATAATGAGGTGCTAATCCATTCAGGGCCTTATAAGTCCCTATAACAGCAAAATCACCATTTAAAAAAGTACATTACAATAATCAATTCTAGATGAAACAAAGACATGTATTATTCTCTCGGCATCAGATACAGAAATAATTAGAACATAAGAAAGTTGTTTGTTTGGTTGTTAGTAGCTTATTGATCCCAGAATCTCATCAAGCAGCTTCTTGAAGGATCCCAGGGTGTCAGCTTCAACAACATTACTGGGGAGTTGGTCTAAGTTTGGCTATATTTCTCAAATGGTAAAAATATACTTTAGTAACTTCCCTAGTATGAGTCTAAAATGATACATCAGACACAAAGATTACCCTCAAACTCTTAATTTCGAGTTTAAATTTTGATGAGAGACTGCAAGGGTCGTGCTCATGTAATCCTACATTTCCTTTTAGTTGGTTCTGTGAGCCCACTAGCATAACCTCTGTTTTATCTCAATTCAACATTAGGAGATTCTGTGACATCCAATGCTTGATGTCTGTAAGGCAAGTAGCTAATAACACCCAGGCAGAAGAATGTCCTTGCTTTAGGGACAGATAATAGCTGGTTATCATCAGCATAGCTGTATACAACTGTAAGTTGCCCTGGGTAAGGGTGTCTGCTAAAAAAAAAAAAAAAAAAAAAATAGTAATCCCTGGGCCTGTGGTTATTATAGCACAACCAACACCCTTATTGCTTTCCCGACCTGGCGCCTGACAAAAGAAAGTTTACTATTCCCACTATACTAGGTGGAGTGTTCTGATCTTTTTGAGTACCCAAAATACATTTCTCAATATAATATTAGGCTGTTTTTTTCTCTGTGGGTATTTGATATTGTACACAAAATACAAGGAAAAAAGAAGCCCAAATCTCTGGGTGAGGGCCTCAGGTTATTATTATTTGTTTATTTAGCAGACACCTTTATCCAAGGCTTACAGAGACTAGGGAGTGTGAACTATGCATCAGCTGCAGAGTCACTTACAATTATGTCTCACCCGAAAGAGGGAGCACAAGGAGGTTAAGTGGCTTGCTCAAGGTCACACAATGAGTCAGTTTGCTGAGGTGGGATTTGAACCGTGGACTTCCTGGTTACGAACCCTTTTCTTTAACCACTGGACCACACAGCCTCCTCAGCAAGTAGATGTTGTCCATTCATTCTCAGACCAATTTTTCTATCAAGATGGAAGGGGTTTCCCCGGATAATGACAGGTGTGGGAGTTGTAGGGTCCTTAAAAAAAAAAAAAAACAGAAAAATAAATCACTTACACTGTATTTTAAAAATAAAATGCTGACGCAGCATCTTACGTTATATTGTGATCATCTTTATTTGCATATTCCCATTCCCTTAATTCTTCAATTCCAACACCATCCCTCTCCCCTAATGTAATAATTCATAGCTGTTAGTTTTTAATACTTTTCATGTATTGTATTTGATGCCATGGGCTAGAAGAATTGGAGGTAATTCTATTTATAAATTCACTGTTTGGCAACAGCAGTTTAAAATATATATATATATATATATATATATATATATATATATATATATATATATATATTCTGAATGTTTTCGTTAGAGACAAAAATCCAAAGTTTTTAATACAGGTGATTTATTTATTTATTTATTTATTTATTTATTTATTAATCATTTTCAGCATCTTTAAACAGCTTGTTCAGTGGTAACCACGCACTGGATACTGAAGTAAACTGCAGCTACGTTCCAGCATGAATGAGACACGGACAGTGCGCCACGTTCAACCTTGACCTCTGTACACCAGAGCAGTTTAAAGTAGATTTATGTACATTTAAAGCAACATTGTCTTTGTTCATGATTATATATGATAAGTGTATTAGTTTGGTTCTCAAACAAACAAACAAAAAAATCCTTGCATGTTTTTTGCCCCGCCCCAAGTGTAAAACCAAATATTCTCTGACAGCATATAGACAGTACGTGTTTTCCGCAGAAAACAGATTCTTACGGTCTCTGTTCATGATGAGAAAGAGTTTAACTGAGTGCATTGTTTCGATATGTTTGATTGGTCTCGCAGCAGTATGGGTAAAAATAGACTGAATGGCCTTGCCCTGCTAATATGTCCGGACATGTCCCAGGAGGAAGTGTTACAGCGTTTCGATAGATCAGGATATAGGAGGATTAGCAAACCCTGATTTAAAGTAAAGTCTTCTAAATCAGTTTTTAATTGTGGCATCATACAGTCTCAGCAGTCCGATCAGTCTTAGCATTAGTATCAGCAATCTTACCAGTCCCAGCAGTGTCAGCACCGGTCTTACCAGTTTCAGCACCAGTCTTACCAGTCCCAGCAGTAGCAGCACCAGTCCCAGCAGTGGCAGAACCAGTCTTACCAGTCCCAGCAGTGGCAGCACCAGTCTTACCAGTTCCAGCAGTAGAAGCACCACTCTTACCAGTCCCAGCAGTAGCAGCACCAGTCTTACCAGTCACAGCAGCACCAGTCTTACCAGTTTCAGCAGTAGCAGCACCAGTCTTACCAGTCCCAGCAGTAGCAGAACAACTTACCAGTCCCAGCAGCACCAGTCTTACCAGTTCCAGCAGTAGCAGCACCAGTCTTACCAGTTCCAGCTGTAGCAGCACCAGTCCTGCCAGTCCCAGCAGTGTCAGCATCAGTTCCAGAAGTAGCAGCACCAGTCTTACCAGTTCCAGTTGTAGCATCAGTGTCATCAGTGTCAGCATTAACTTCAATAGCAGTGAACCAAACGCATGTCTCTCAATGAAGGTATAAACCCATCTACGTGTTCATATCTATAACTTCTATTCTTCTTGTCCTTTTAATATCACATATTTCTAACAATGTGAATAGGGTAATTTTAGGAATTTGTTGTATCACTTTGCAGTTTGCATTAATAGTCTCCAGTCTTTAAAATATGATAAATTTCACCTTCGTAACATGAACAGGATATGCACAGGGTTTTGGGTTTTTTTTTAGACAAAAATTTGATTATTGCCTCAGTAAAAATCTATTCCTAGCTAAGCCCCTGGTAACATTAAACTGGTAAGATGGACCATGTCTAGGCAAAATGATCACATGCTTGACATGATAAAACAAGCCCCACCTTGCCCAGACTTAGAGCCAAAGGATTGTATGAACATGTGCCCATACTCACCTTGCCCAGTCAAGCAAAAGGATCATCTGTTTAATATCATACAGCATAATGCATCTTGACCAAACAACATGGTCAATAAAGTCTGCTATGTGAGCCAATTAATATATATATATATATATATATATATATATATATATATATATATATATATATAATGTTTCTCTACAGCAGTTGAATTGACAGTAGAAAGTTATGTAAAATAGTTTTTGAAAGAAAACCTTTTTTTTATGAAAGAATATTTGTCTGTTAGTTAAAAGGACGGCTTGAAATTGTGTTTAGTTTTTCCTGAAGCTTACAGTACTCCCGAAAACATTTGTGGATCACTCACTTTTTTTTTTCTAAAGTGATCAGATTGATTAGAGGTACAGTACTTCTGTCTCCCAATACCAATGCATCAAATTAACTTCATATGCAGAATTACATTGATTTTTTCTATCATGTAATTGAAAAACCCTGTTAGAAGTAATATGTAGTGCCTCTTTTTCTTATTAAATCTGTTTGTGTGTTTACGTCTTTGTCTACATGCCTGGTGACATACGAACAGAAAAATAGCTAAGCTTTTCTCGGCAGGCAAATGTTTATGTTTATAATGTTGTGTGCGAGCAGGAAGGCGTGGCCACTGGACTGTGTGGCTGTGTGCGCGCGCTTTGTGATTTGTGATTTGGTGTTTAATGTTATGTTAATGTTCTGTTGTTAGGCACACTGGACCTGCAAGGCGGTGTAGCCTACATCCTAGCCTGCGAAAGAACGCTTACACAACTGTTCAAGTGATGTGCACCATTTCAGACGCTGTCATATATTGACACCGTAAACTACAATACTTAATGCTTTGTCACACAATTACCAGGAATTATTATTCAGTACTGTATTTTAACGTTGTTTTTTTTTTTTTTACAGTAGTACTAAAATAAAATTGTTTTCAGTTTGCATGAGTGACAAATTATATTAAACACCATGGTTTTAAAAGAACGTCGTTAAAAAAAAGTCTCATTTAGTCAAGAGAAAAAGATACAGTAATTTGTGTTTTATTATTTTCGTACCAGAACCGCCCGAGAAATCGTAGCAGTGAAGCAAATCTTATATTTACCTCATACTTAATACTCATGTATCCTAGAAATCGTCATTAAACAATAGACTTAATGAAACATTTTACGTCAGAAAGTTCCCAGAAGTATCATAAGTATTACCTTTTTCCTCTCTCAGTTCAGGCCAATTGATTATCGTCATCAGGTTTAGTAAAAAAAAAAATTAAAAAAAAATTACCTCAGAAATTCTATCATTGACCCGCATCATAACAAAAGCAAAATAACTTTTTTTTTTTTTATTTCACTCGTGGATGTTGTACAGCTGTCTGTACGTCTTTAGTTTATATTTTTCATTCATTCACACAAATAAAGATAATTAGCGTTATTAAAAGGTTTTACTCACCTCTCAGTGAAGAAAGCTCTCCCGCCTGTGAAGAAACGTTGAACACCTGCCTCGCGCTGTGGGTTGCGATGGCAGCTGATTGGTTGAGAGGGCAACCGCTGTTGCTGGGGCATTTCTTCGTGGACCGTGCTTTTTCTACATTTAGTAGTTAAAACATTTCAAACAGCCTTTTGCCAGCGATAGCATAATGTATTTATTTATTTATTTATTTATTTATTTATGTATGTTGTATTGTGTTGTGCAGGGGCATCTTGCCCTGAGGTTTTATTATTGTGTTGAACGTCGTATGGGTTTCTCCTACATATTTATCCAATTAAAGGTTCTGTTCAAGATGGATACGAATGGAAATAAACTACAATACACATGTTATACATACATATACTATTATAAATTCTAGTTAAATATTTGGCAAAATATTATCTGCTCTTTGATTTCCTCTCAATACCGTGTACAAAATTATAACCATTTATGGTGTTTACCTTTTTATGACAGACTTTTTCTCTCATCATGTATTGTGTATTAAAAATTGCGATTTGCACATCAATATTGTAAGGCACAATTTACAATGTATTGATATAAAGAGTTCTAAGATGAACCCTTTGCAATATTATATTAGACAGAGCAACCAGAGGTTCCCAAACGAACCCTTACTGAGAACAAAAAAAACTTGCAATAAAACCCTAAGGTTCCCTGAGGAACCCTCAAAGAACCCTTACTTTTTAGAGTGTAGTTTTGAATGTTATTTCCGAATCTCTCCTTTAACATGTCTGAAGGGGACACTGTATTACTTAAAACGTGAATTAACTTAAAACGTGAATTAACGTCTTAAAACGTGTTAAAAGTGAGCAGTTGCCTTGGGATTACACACCAGGTTCAGAAGCATTGATTGGACTAATGTATCCACAAGCGACCTAAGACTCACCGTTTCAACGGTGTCAGTAGTGCTCAACAGAAAAGAATGCATACAGAAAAATATTGTATACTGGACATGGGCTTTGGTTTTGCAGAGAGCCGTAACTAAGCATTTAGCTACCGGGGCATGCAAATATATATATATATATATATATATATATATATATATATATATATATATATATATATATATATATATATATATTATTGTTTTTTTTTCATTTTTTATTTTTTTTTTGGATGTTAGGAGTTAGGATGGTATTTACTCGCGCATAGTTTTGAATGTTATTTCCGAATATCTCCTTTAACATGTCTGAAGGGGACACTCTATTACTTAAAACGTGAATTAACGAATTAAAACGTGTTAAAAGTCAGCAGTTGCCTTGGGATTACACACCAGGTTCAGAAGCATTGATTGGACTAATGTATCCGCAGGCGACCTAAGACTCACCGTTTCAACGGTGTCAGTAATGCTCAACAGAAAACAGTGCATACAGAAAAATATTGTATACTGGCCATGGGCTTTGGTTTTGCAGAGAGCCGTAACTAAGCATTTAGCTACCGGGGCATGCAAATATATATATATATATATATATATATATATATATATATATATATATATATATATATATATATATATATATATATATATATATATATATATATATTATTGTTATTTTTTTTTCTTCTTTTTTTTTTTTTTTGGATGTTAGGAGTTAGGATGGTATTTACTCGCGCATAGTTTTGAATGTTATTTCCGAATATCTCCTTTAACATGTCTGAAGGGGACACTGTATTACTTAAAACGTGAAAAAACGAATTAAAACGTGTTAAAATTGAGCAGTTGCCTTGGGATTACACACCAGGTTCAGAAGCATTGATTGGACTAATGTATCCGCAGGCGACCTAAGACTCACCGTTTCAACCGTGTCAGTAATGCTCAACAGAAAACAATGCATACAGAAAAATATTGTATACTGGCCATGGGCTTTGGTTTTGCAGAGAGCCGTAACTAAGCATTTAGCTACCGGGGCATGCAAATATATATATATATATATATATATATATATATATATATATATATATATATATAGATATATATATATATATAGATATATATATATAGATATAGATATATATAGATATATATATTATTGTTATTTATTTATTTTTTTTGGATGTTAGGAGTTAGGATGGTATTTACTCGCGCATAGTTTTGAATGTTATTTCCGAATCTCTCCTTTAACATGTCTGAAGGGGACACTGTATTACTTAAAACGTGAATTAACGAATTAAAACGTGTTAAAAGTGAACAGTTCCCTTGGGATTACACACCAGGTTCAGATGCATTGATTGGACTAATGTATCCGCAGGCGACCTAAGACTCACCGTTTCAACGGTGTCAGTAGTGCTCAATAGAAAACAGTGCATACAGAAAAATATTGTATACTGGCCATGGGCTTTGGTTTTGCAGAGAGCCGTAACTAAGCATTTAGCTACCGGGGCATGCAAATACACATATATATATATATATATATATATATATATATATATATATATATATATATATATATATATATATATATATATATTATTGTTATTTTTTTTTTTTGGATGTTAAGAGTTAGGATGGTATTTACTCGCGCATAGTTTTGAATGTTATTTCCGAATCTCTCCTTTAACATCTCTGAAGGGGACACTGTATTACTTAAAACGTGAATTAACGAATTAAAACGTGTTAAAAGTCAGCAGTTGCCTTGGGATTACACACCAGGTTCAGAAGCATTGATTGGACTAATGTATCCGCAGGCGACCTAAGACTCACCGTTTCAACGGTGTCAGTAATGCTCAACAGAAAACAATGCATACAGAAAAATATTGTATACTGGCCATGGGCTTTGGTTTTGCAGAGAGCCGTAACTAAGCATTTAGCTACCGGGGCATGCAAATATATATATATATATATATATATATATATATATATATATATATATATATATATATATATATATATTATTGTTATTTTTTTTTTTCATTTTTTTTTTTTTTGGATGTTAAGAGTTAGGATGGTATTTACTCGCGCATAGTTTTGAATGTTATTTCCGAATCTCTCCTTTAACATGTCTGAAGGGGACACTGTATTACTTAAAACGTGAATTAACGAATTAAAACGTGTTAAAATTGAGCAGTTGCCTTGGGATTACACACCAGGTTCAGAAGCATTGATTGGACTAATGTATCCGCAGGCGACCTAAGACTCACCGTATCAACGGTGTCAGTAGTGTTCAACAGAAAACAATGATTACAGAAAAATATTGTATACTGACCATGGGCTTTGGTTTTGCAGAGAGCCGTAACTAAGCATTTAGCTACCGGGGCATGCAAATATATATATATTATTGTTATTTTTTTTTATTTATTTATTTTTTTTTGGATGTTAGGAGTTAGGATGGTATTTACTCGCGCATAGTTTTGAATGTTATTTTCGAATCTCTCCTTTAACATGTCTGAAGGGGACACTGTATAACTTAAAACGTGAATTAACGAATTAAAACATGTTAAAATTGAGCAGTTGCCTTGGGATTACACACCAGGTTCAGAAGCATTGATTGGACTAATGTATCCGCAGGCGACCTAAGACTCACCGTTTCAACGGTGTCAGTAGTTTTCAACAGAAAACAATGCATACAGAAAAATATTGTATACTGGCCATGGGCTTTGGTTTTGCAGAGAGCCGTAACTAAGCATTTAGCTACCGGGGCATGCAAATATATATATATATATATATATATATATATATATATATATATATATATATATATATATATATATTATTGTTATTTTTTTTCATTTTTTTTTTTTTTTTGGATGTTAGGAGTTAGGATGGTATTTACTTGCGCATAGTTTTGAATGTTATTTTCGAATCTCTCCTTTAAAATGTCTGAAGGGGACACTGTATTACTTAAAACGTGAATTAACGAATTAAAACGTGTTAAAATTGAGCAGTTGCCTTGGGATTACACACCAGGTTCAGAAGCATTGATTGGACTAATGTATCCGCAGGCGACCTAAGACTCACCGTTTCAACGGTGTCAGTAGTGCTCAACAGAAAACAATGCATACAGAAAAATATTGTATACTGGCCATGGGCTTTGGTTTTGCCCAGAGCCGTAACTAAGCATATAGCTACCGGGGCATGCAAATATATATATATATATATATATATATATATATATATATATATATATATATATATATATATATATATATATTTTTTTTTTTTTTTTTTCATTTTTTTTTTTTTTTTTTTTGGATGTTAGGAGTTAGGATGGTATTTACTCGCGCATAGTTTTGAATGTTATTTCCGAATCTCTCCTTTAACATGTCTGAAGGGGACACTGTATTACTTAAAACGTGAATTAACGAATTAAAACGTGTTAAAATTGAGCAGTTGCCTTGGGATTACACACCAGGTTCAGAAGCATTGATTGGACTAATGTATCCGCAGGCGACCTAAGACTCACCGTATCAACGGTGTCAGTAGTGTTCAACAGAAAACAATGCATACAGAAAAATATTGTATACTGACCATGGGCTTTGGTTTTGCAGAGAGCCGTAACTAAGCATTTAGCTACCGGGGCATGCAAATATATATATATTATTGTTATTTTTTTTTTTTTATTTTTTTTTTTTTGGATGTTAGGAGTTAGGATGGTATTTACTCGCGCATAGTTTTGAATGTTATTTTCGAATCTCTCCTTTAACATGTCTGAAGGGGACACTGTATTACTTAAAACGTGAATTAACGAATTAAAACGTGTTAAATTTGAGCAGTTGCCTTGGGATTACACACCAGGTTCAGAAGCATTGATTGGACTAATGTATCCGCAGGCGACCTAAGACTCACCGTATCAACGGTGTCAGTAGTGCTCAACAGAAAACAATGCATACAGAAAAATATTGTATACTGGCCATGGGCTTTGGTTTTGCAGAGAGCCGTAACTAAGCATTTAGCTACCGGGGCATGCAAATATATATATATATATATATATATATATATATATATATATATATATATATATATATATATATATATTATTGTTATTTTTTTTCTTTTTTTTGGATGTTAGGAGTTAGGATGGTATTTACTCGCGCATAGTTTTGAATGTTATTTACGAATCTCTCCTTTAACATGTCTGAAGGGGACACTTTATTACTTAAAACGTGAATTAACGAATTAAAACGTGTTAAAAGTGAGCAGATGCCTTGGGATTACACCAGGTTCAGAAGCATTGATTGGACTAATGTATCCGCAGGCGACCTAAGACTCACCGTTTCAACGGTGTCAGTAGTGCTCAACAGAAAAGAATGCATACAGAAAAATATTGTATACTGGCCATGGGCTTTGGTTTTGCCCAGAGCCGTAACTAAGCATTTAGCTACCGGGATATATATATATATATATATATATATATATATATATATATATATATATATATATATATATATATATATATATATATATATAATATGCGTGTCTGCATAATTTGTCTGGTTAAATAACATGCTAGGAATTACTGGTTTGCATTATCAATAAAAACAAAGACATTTTTTTTATAGAAACCCTTTATTACAGGTATAGCAATAAAATAAATAAATACAGTATAGGAGTTATACTTTTAATTATAACACATAAATAAATGCATACAAATAAAACATTCTGTATATGTTTCGTTACTCTTAGAATAACAAATACACAAATAAGTGAAAGGCTGACAACATTTTTTGACAGGTAGATATATAAATATATTATTTATAACTAATCATAATATATTATCCATAATGTAATTAATTTAATTACAAACAAAACAAGCAAAAACCTAACTTTAGTAACAAGTATTTTATAAAACAAGTATTATAAAAAATATTAACACATTTATTTTTATTTATTTATTTATTGCATTTATATAGCGCTTTTTATACAAAAGTATCGCAAAGCACTGTATAGTACATAGCAGGAAAAAAATCACAATCTGTTTGTATTGCTCGCTCCACTGGCTCCCGATCACCGCTCGCATCCAGTTCAAGACTCTTGTACTAGCCTACAGATGCCTTGACCAGTCTGCACCCAGCTACCTCCAGACCCTCATCTCTCCCTACACCCCCACTCGACCTCTCCGCTCCGCCTGCACTAGAAGACTAGCTCTACCACCGCTACGCTCCTCTGCCTCCAAAGCCCGCTCCTTCTCCACCCTTGCTCCGCAGTGGTGGAATGACCTTCCTACAGATGTCAGGACTGCCCAGTCCCTGACCACATTCCGGCGCCTCCTTAAGACTCACCTCTTCAAAGAGCACCTGTAGCACCTCTGTTTGTATCCTGGGACACTATCACCCTTCATGTAAATGTGCTTTATTTTGCTCTTATCAGCCCCTATTTTACTGCATTTAATCCTGCACTTCAGAATACTGTAATCTGCCAAGTTTTTAACCTGTAGTACTTTGTATTTAATCACATCCTGATGTAACTATCACTATTTAATCATATCCTGATGTAACTATCACTATTACCTGCTGTATTACTGAATTGTGGTTTGTCAAACTTGTACTTTACTTGAACAAAAGTTATTGTATTTCTTGCTCTTATTGTATTACTTGTATTGTAACGCTTGAAATGTTTTTGCTTACGATTGTAAGTCGCCCTGGATAAGGGCGTCTGCTAAGAAATAAATAATAATAATAATAATAATAATAATAATAATAATAATAATAATAGCAGGTCACACATATAACTGCTACACTCAGCCCATTTAAATACAGATTTAAACAGTATACACAATACAAAAGCACCAATTTTAAAGTTACATTAAAACCCACTAAGATAAGCGAGCCATTTTATAAAAGTGTGTTTTTAGTCTTCACTTGAAAACTGTAATGGACCCAGATTTCCTGATAAACGAAGGCTGAGCATTCCAGAAAAAAAGCCCTGCCTCCAGTGTTGCTTTGTTGACCCTAGGAATAACCAGCAGCCCCACATCCTGTGATTTCAGAGTGTGGTTTGGAAGATACGGTGTCAGTAACTCCTGTAAATAATGAGGTGCTAATCCATTCAGGGCCTTATAAGTCCCTATAACAGCAAAATCACCATTTAAAAAAGTACATTACAATAATCAATTCTAGATGAAACAAAGACATGTATTATTCTCTCGGCATCAGATACAGAAATAATTAGAACATAAGAAAGTTGTTTGTTTGGTTGTTAGTAGCTTATTGATCCCAGAATCTCATCAAGCAGCTTCTTGAAGGATCCCAGGGTGTCAGCTTCAACAACATTACTGGGGAGTTGGTCTAAGTTTGGCTATATTTCTCAAATGGTAAAAATATACTCTAGTAACTTACCTAGTATGAGTCTAAAATGATAGATCAGACTCAAAGATTACCCTCAAACTCTTAATTTCGAGTTTAAATTTTGATGAGAGACTGCAAGGGTCGTGCTCATGTAATCCTACATTTCCTTTTAGTTGGTTCTGTGAGCCCACTAGCATAACATCTGTTTTATCTCAATTCAACATTAGGAGATTCTGTGACATCCAATGCTTGATGTCTGTAAGGCAAGTAGCTAATAACACCCAGGCAGAAGAATGTCCTTGCTTTAGGGACAGATAATAGCTGGTTATCATCAGCATAGCTGTATACAACTGTAAATTGCCCTGGGTAAGGGTGTCTGCTTAAAAAAAAAAAAAAATAGTAATCCCTGGGCCTGTGGTTATTATAGCACAACCAACACCCTTATTGCTTTCCCGACCTGGCGCCTGACAAAAGAAAGTTTACTATTCCCACTATACTAGGTGGAGTGTTCTGATCTTTTTGAGTACCCAAAATATATTTCTCAATATAATATTAGGCTGTTTTTTCTCTGTGGGTATTTGATATTGTACACAAAATACAAGGAAAAAAGAAGCCCAAATCTCTGGGTGAGGGCCTCAGGTTATTATTATTTGTTTATTTAGCAGACACCTTTATCCAAGGCTTTTCATGTATTGTATTTGATGCCATGGGATAGAAGAATTGGAGGTAATTCTATTTATAAATTCACTGTTTGGCAACAGCAGTTTAAAATATATATATATATATATATATATATATATATATATATATATATATATATATATATATATATATATATATATATATATATGTGTATATATATATATATATATATATATATATATATATATATATATATTCTGAATGTTTTCGTTAGAGACAAAAATCCAAAGTTTTTAATACAGGTGATTTATTTATTTATTTATTAATTAATAATTTTAAGCATCTTTAAACAGCTTTTTCAGTGGTAACCACGCACTGGATACTGAAGTAAACTGCAGCTACGTTCCAGCATGAATGAGACACGGACAGTGTGCCACGTTCAACCTTGACCTCTGTACACCAGAAGCAGTTTAAAGTAGATTTATGTACATTTAAAGCAACATTGTCTTTGTTCATGATTATATATGATAAGTGTATTAGTTTGGTTCTCAAACAAACAAACAAAAAAATCCTTGCATGTTTTTTGCCCCGCCCCAAGTGTAAAACCAAATATTCTCTGACAGCATATAGACAGTACGTGTTTTCCGCAGAAAACAGATTCTTACGGTCTCTGTTCATGATGAGAAAGAGTTTAACTGAGTGCATTGTTTCGATATGTTTGATTGGTCTCGCAGCAGTATGGGTAAAAATAGACTGAATGGCCTTGCCCTGCTAATATGTCCGGACATGTCCCAGGAGGAAGTGTTACAGCGTTTCGATAGATCAGGATATAGGAGGATTAGCAAACCCTGATTTAAAGTAAAGTCTTCTAAATCAGTTTTTAATTGTGGCATCATACAGTCTCAGCAGTCCGATCAGTCTTAGCATTAGTATCAGCAATCTTACCAGTCCCAGCAGTAGCAGCACCAGTCCCGGCAGTGGCAGCACCAGTCTTACCAGTCCCAGCAGTGGCAGCACCAGTCTTACCAGTTCCAGCAGTAGAAGCACCACTCTTACCAGTCCCAGCAGTAGCAGCACCAGTCTTACCAGTCCCAGCAGCACCAGTCTTACCAGTTTCAGCAGTAGCAGCACCAGTCTTACCAGTTCCAGCAGTAGCAGCACCAGTCCTGCCAGTCCCAGCAGTGTCAGCATCAGTTCCAGAAGTAGCAGCACCAGTCTTACCAGTTCCAGTTGTAGCATCAGTGTCATCAGTGTCAGCATTAACTTCAATAGCAGTGAACCAAACGCATGTCTCTCAATGAAGGTATAAACCCATCTATGTGTTCACATCTATAACTTCTATTCTTCTTGTCCTTTTAATATCACATATTTCTAACAGTGTGAATAGGGTAATTTTAGGAATTTGTTGTATACCTTTGTAGTTTGCATTAATAGTCTCCAGGCTTTAAAATATGATAAATTTCACCTTCGTAACATGAACAGGATATGCACAGGGTTTTGGTTTTTTTTTAGACAAAAATTTGATTTTTGCCTCAGTAAAAATCTATTCCTAGCTAAGCCCCTGGTAACATTAAACTGGTAAGATGGACCATGTCTAGGCAAAATGATCACATGCTTGACATGATAAAACAAGCCTCACCTTGCCCAGACTTAGAGCCAAAGGATTGTATGAACATGTGCCCATACTCACCTTGCCCAGTCAAGCAAAAGGATCAGCTGTTTAATATCATACAGCATAATGCATCTTGACCAAACAACATGGTCAATAAAGTCTGCTATGTGAGCCAATTAATATATATATATATATATATATATATATATATATATATATATATATATATATATATATATATATATATATCTACAGCATTTGAATTGACAGTAGAAAGTTATGTAAAATAGTTTTTGAAAGAAAACCTTTTTTTCATGAAAGAATATTTGTCTGTTAGTTAAAAGGACGGCTTGAAATTGTGTTTAGTTTTTCCTGAAGCTTACAGTACTTCCAAAAACATTTGTGGATCACTCACTTTTTTCCTTTGCACTTTAAGATATATGCTGTTTGTTGGCAACTGAAACTGCCCCTCCTCTAAAGTGATCAGATTGATTAGAGGTACAGTAGTTCTGTCTCCCAATACCAATGCATCAAATTAACTTCATATGCAGAATTACATTGATTTTTTCTATCATGTAATTGAAAAACCCTGTTAGAAGTAATATGTAGTGCCTCTTTTTCTTATTAAATCTGTTTGTGTGTTTACGTCTTTGTCTACATGCCTGGTGACATACGAACAGAAAAATAGCTAAGCTTTTCTCGGCAGGCAAATGTTTATGTTTATAATGTTGTGTGCGAGCAGGAAGGCGTGGCCACTGGACTGTGTGTGTGTGTGCGCGCGCTTTGTGATTTGTGATTTGGTGTTTAATGTTATGTTAATGTTCTGTTGTTAGGCACACTGGACCTGCAAGGCGGTGTAGCCTACATCCTAGCCTGCGAAAGAACGCTTACTCAACTGTTCAAGTGATGTGCACCATTTCAGACGCTGTCATATATTGACACCGTAAACTACAATACTTAATGCTTTGTCACACAATTACCAGGAATTATTATTCAGTACTGTATTTTAACGTTGTTGGTTTTTTTTACAGTAGTACTAAAATAAAATTGTTTTCAGTTTGCATGAGTGACAAATTATATTAAACACGATGGTTTTAAAAGAGCGTTAAAAAAAAGTCTCATTTAGTCAAGAGAAAAAGATACAGTAATTTGTGTTTTATTATTTTCGTACCAGAACCGCCCGAGAAATCGTAGCAGTGAAGCAAATCTTATATTTACCTCATACTTAATACTCATGTATCCTAGAAATCGTCATTAAACAATAGACTTAATGAAACATTTTACGTCAGAAAGTTCCCAGAAGTATCATAAGTATTACCTTTTTCCTCTCTCAGTTCAGGCCAATTGATTATCGTCATCAGGTTTAGTAAAAAAAAAAATTAAAAAAAAATTACCTCAGAAATTCTATCATTGACCCGCATCATTAACAAAAGAAAAATAACTTTTTTTTTTTTTATTTCACTCGTGGATGTTGTACAGCTGTCTGTACGTCTTTAGTTTATATTTTTCATTCATTCACACAAATAAAGATAATTAGCGTTATTAAAAGGTTTTACTCACCTCTCAGTGAAGAAAGCTCTCCCGCCTGTGAAGAAACGTTGAACACCTGCCTCGCGCTGTGGGTTGCGATGGCAGCTGATTGGTTGAGAGGGCAACCGCTGTTGCTGGGGCATTTCTTCGTGGACCGCGCTTTTTCTACATTTAGTAGTTAAAACATTTCAAACAGCCTTTTGCCAGCGATAGCATAATTTATTTATTTATTTATTTATTTATTTATTTATTTATTTATTTATGTTGTATTGTGTTGTGCAGGGGCATCTTGCCCTGAGGTTTTCTTATTGTGTTGAACGTCGTATGGGTTTCTCCTACATATTTATCCAATTAAAGGTTCTGTTCAAGATGGATACGAATGGAAATAAACTACAATACACATGTTATACATACATATACTATTATACATTCTAGTTAAATATTTGGCAAAATATTATCTGCTCTTTGATTTCCTCTCAATACCGTGTACAAAATTATAACCATTTATGGTGTTTACCTTTTTATGACAGACTTTTTCTCTCATCATGTATTGTGTATTAAAAATTGCGATTTGCACATCAATATTGTAGAGCACAATTTACAATGTATTGATATAAAGAGTTCTAAGATGAACCCTTTGCAATATTATATTAGACAGAGCAACCAGAGGTTCCCAAACGAACCCTTACTGAGAACAAAAAAAACTTGCAATAGAACCCTAAGGTTCCCTGAGGAACCCTCAAAGAAACCTTACTTTTTAGAGTGTGGTTTTGAATGTTATTTCCGAATCTCTCCTTTAACATGTCTGAAGGGGACACTGTATTACTTAAAACGTGAATTAACTTAAAACGTGAATTAACGTCTTAAAACGTGTTAAAAGTGAGCAGTTGCCTTGGGATTACACACCAGGTTCAGAAGCATTGATTGGACTAATGTATCCACAAGCGACCTAAGACTCACCGTTTCAACGGTGTCAGAAGTGCTCAACAGAAAAGAATGCATACAGAAAAATATTGTATACTGGCCATGGGCTTTGGTTTTGCCCAGAGCCGTAACTAAGCATTTAGCTACCGGGGCATGCATATATATATATATATATATATATATATATATATATATATATATATATATATATATATATATATATATATATATATTTATATATATAATATGCGTGTCTGCATAATTTGTCTGGTTAAATAACATGCTAGGAATTACTGGTTTGCATTATCAATAAAAACAAAGAAATATTTTTTATAGAAACCCTTTATTACAGGTATAGCAATAAAATAAATAAATACAGTATAGGAGTTATACTTTTAATTATAACACATAAATAAATGCATACAAATAAAACATGCTGTATATGTTTCGTTACTCTTAGAATAACAAATACACAAATAAGTGAAAGGCTGACAACATTTTTTGACAGGTAGATATATAAATATATTATTTATAACTAATCATAATATATTATCCCTAATGTAATTAATTTAATTACAAACAAAACAAGCAAAAACCTAACTTTAGTCACAAGTATTTTATAAAACAAGTATTATAAAAAATATTAACACATTTATTTTTATTTATTTATTTATTGCATTTATACAGCGCTTTTTATACAAAAGTATCGCAAAGCACTGTATAGTACATAGCAGGAAAAATAAATCACAATCTGTTTGTATAGCAGGTCACACATATAACTGCTACACTCAGCCCATTTAAATACAGATTTAAACAGTATACACAATACAAAAGCACCAATTTTAAAGTTACATTAAAACCCACTAAGATAAGCGAGCCATTTTATAAAAGTGTGTTTTTAGTCTTCACTTGAAAACTGTAATGGACCCAGATTTCCTGATAAACGAAGGCTGAGCATTCCAGAAAAAAAGCCCTGCCTCCAGTGTTGCTTTGTTGACCCTAGGAATAACCAGCAGCCCCACATCCTGTGATTTCAGAGTGTGGTTTGGAAGATACGGTGTCAGTAACTCCTGTAAATAATGAGGTGCTAATCCATTCAGGGCCTTATAAGTCCCTATAACAGCAAAATCACCATTTAAACAATAATCAATTCTAGATGAAACAAAGACATGTATTATTCTCTCGGCATCAGATACAGAAATAATTAGAACATAAGAAAGTTGTTTGTTTGGTTGTTAGTAGCTTATTGATCCCAGAATCTCATCAAGCAGCTTCTTGAAGGATCCCAGGGTGTCAGCTTCAACAACATTACTGGGGAGTTGGTCTAAGTTTGGCTATATTTCTCAAATGGTAAAAATATACTTTAGTAACTTACCTAGTATGAGTCTAAAATGATAGATCAGACTCAAAGATTACCCTCAAACTCTTAATTTCGAGTTTAAATTTTGATGAAAGACTGCAAGGGTCGTGCTCATGTAATCCTACATTTCCTTTTAGTTGGTTCTGTGAGCCCACTAGCATAACATCTGTTTTATCTCAATTCAACATTAGGAGATTCTGTGACATCCAATGCTTGATGTCTGTAAGGCAAGTAGCTAATAACACCCAGGCAGAAGAATGTCCTTGCTTTAGGGACAGATAATAGCTGGTTATCATCAGCATAGCTGTATACAACTGTAAGTTGCCCTGGGTAAGGGTGTCTGCTAAAAAAAAAAAAAAAAAATAGTAATCCCTGGGCCTGTGGTTATTATAGCACAACCAACACCCTTATTGCTTTCCCGACCTGGCGCCTGACAAAAGAAAGTTTACTATTCCCACTATACTAGGTGGAGTGTTCTGATCTTTTTGAGTACCCAAAATACATTTCTCAATATAATATTAGGCTGTTTTTTCTCTGTGGGTATTTGATATTGTACACAAAATACAAGGAAAAAAGAAGCCCAAATCTCTGGGTGAGGGCCTCAGGTTATTATTATTTGTTTATTTAGCAGACACCTTTATCCAAGGCTTACAGAGACTAGGGAGTGTGAACTATGCATCAGCTGCAGAGTCACTTACAATTATGTCTCACACGAAAGACGGAGCACAAGGAGGTTAAGTGGCTTGCTCAAGGTCACACAATGAGTCAGTTTGCTGAGGTGGGATTTGAACCGTGGACTTCCTGGTTACGAACCCTTTTCTTTAACCACTGGACCACACAGCCTCCTCAGCAAGTAGATGTTGTCCATTCATTCTCAGACCAATTTTTGTATCAAGATGGAAGGGGTTTCCCCGGATAATGACAGGTGTGGGAGTTGTAGGGTCCTTAAAAAAAAACAAAAAACAAAAAAAACAGAAAAATAAATCACTTACACTGTATTTTAAAAATAAAATGCTGACGCAGCGTCTTACGTTATATTGTGATCATCTTTATTTGCATATTCCCATTTCCTTAATTCTTCAATTTCAACACCATCCCTCTCCCCTGATGTAATAATTCATAGCTGTTAGTTTTTAATACTTTTCATGTATTGTATTTGATGCCATGGGCTAGAAGAATTGGAGGTAATTCTATTTATAAATTCAGTGTTTGGCAACAGCAGTTCAAAAATATATATATATATATATATATATATATATATATATATATATATATATATATATATATATATATATATATATATATATACAGTGCCTTGCGAAAGTATTCGGCCCCCTTGAACTTTGCGACCTTTTGCCACATTTCAGGCTTCAAACAAAGATATGAAACTGTAATTTTTTCTGAAGAATCAACAACAAGTGGGACACAATCATGAAGTGGAACGAAATTTATTGGATATTTCAAACTTTCTTAACAAATAAAAAACTGAAAAATTGGGCGTGCAAAATTATTTAGCCCCTTTACTTTCAGTGCAGCAACCACTCATTTTTTTTGGTATCACACTGCACTGACATTCGCTAGTTGAGCTGACGGACACGCTGTAGCCTAAACAAATAATCAGAATGAAAACAAGTAGGTAACCAAACTCAGGAATTGAAACAGTTTTGCCGGTTTTCTCTCAGCAGCGTCCAGAACTGTTTTCATTCTGATTCATTTCTTTAGTTATTCAATTAATAACAGGTTGTACATTTACCACTCCATCTCCAAGACCTGGATGGACTTGGTTACCGTCCCTTGATGAAGCTGGCTGCACAATCCGTGAAAAATGATAATCTTATTAGTAGGCTGGCTGCTGGAGAGGTCAGCTGGCAATAAGATATGTCATGAGGCGAGTGCATTCTATGTAAATACATAGGCTACTCATTACATAGTAGATGTCCTCTACCACATCTATGTGTGTAGTAGCTAGGCTACATAGCATATACAGTAATCATAGCCTATATGTTTCATGCATCTGTTTGAGGTTGAGCAAGTACAGCTTGCTTAAGTATTCTCATTGGTTGATAGCAACGCGGTAAATAAAAAGTTATTTCCGTGAGCGAAAAGAAAAATCAGCGCCGCCCATGCCACGTCCGCCCCGCTATAATGGGAAGCGAAAAATATAACAATATTGCAATTTCTTACACATGTTTCAGTGTGAACGATCCTAACACAGTGGCTAAGCCACTGCCTGGCAGAAATCTTTGGGGGGGGGGGCGTGCCCCCCCTATGCGTCGCCACTGGTGAGGTGGTAGGAGAAGGTCAAATAAATTCAGCGTCACGCATGAATAAAGGGTTAGTTATTTTTTTCAGTGAAACACAAGCTGTAGATGTGCTAGTGCAGGAAGGATTTGTGGTTAAAGTAAGTTTGGTGATGGTGTATCCGCTAGCTACACCTGTAACTAAGGTGATTCTGTCAAATGTGCCCCCTTTCCTTAAAAATGAGTTGCTGGAAAGGGAGCTTTCAAGGTACGGAAAATTAACATCCCCGATTAGATCGATACTGTTAGGATCCCAAACTAAAGCATGTCATGTCATTTAGAAGGCAGGTATTAATTTTATTAAACAATCCTAATGTAGATATTGATGTAGCTTTGACGTTTACTGTGGAAGGAAGCAAATGCATTGTTTTTGCTAGCACTAACACAATGCGCTGTTTTAAATGTGGAGCGGAGGGACACCAGCGTAAAAACTGTCCGAGACTAGAGCCTGAGGAAGAACAGGGTGAAACGGGCGGGGAGGAAGTCAGGGATAATCGGGGAGAGCGGGAGGAAGATCCGCAGCAGCCAGAGTCACTGGCAGGGCCGGGAGAACCAACTGAGCTAACTGAACAGACAACAGAGACCGCTGGAAATCATGAATTCACTGTGGTGGAAAGAAAAGGGGGGAAAAAAATATAAAAACATTAGCTTAAAGAAAATGAAAGTGTGTCGGACCAGAGCTCTGGAGCGGTCTCAATGGACCAGGGGCTCTCTCAGCCCGTCAGAGATTGGGCTCAGGTTTGACTCACAACAGGCAGTAGTTGAGTTAAAGGGAGAGGAGCAACTGAAAATATCAGCGGCGGCTGTCAATGACAGTGATGAGGAGTATGAGGAGGGGGAGATGGGGGTGTAAACGGCGGCGAGGTCTCTGACTCTTCGCTGTTCTCCGACATTACTGACAGCCAAACTACCAGGAAAAAACTGTATTCAGTCAACAAAATAAGAGAGATTTTGGATCAAACAAAAGGTAGGAGAGGCGTAGATATAAAACAGTCGTTTCCAGATCTGAAATTGTTTTTGAATTCTGCACATATAGCTCTCAGAAAGCCACAACACAGGAATTAGATCAACCAAAACGGTATAGACTGAAGAAATTCATGCAAACAGTTAGGAAAACGTTACATCACAAAACCAAAGTATAATTATTTATTTATTTATTTATTTATTGAAAAAATAGATAGGTTTATAGGAATTTTACATCTTTTACTGTTTGCTTTTTCTTAGTTTTTTAAAACTTTTTAGCCATCATGGACAGAATTAATTTGATCTCTTTTAATGTCAATGGTTGTAGGCAGGATTTTAAGAGAGCAGTTATTTGAATTTTAAGAACAGAAGAGGGTGGGAGTGGCTTTTATACAGGAGACACACACAGACAGAGAGAATGAGGCAGGATGGCTTGCTGAATGGAGAGGGCAGTGTGTGCTGAGTCACGGAACAAATAACAGCACGGGTGGCTGTGCTTTTTCAACCAGGTTTTTTCAACCAGGAGGACTAAGATAGGAGAGATAATTTATGATTTTATTAATGTTTATGCTCCAAATATAGGAAGGGATAAAATTGTATTCATGAATGTTTTAAAGCAGACTCTTTTAACAGTACATGATGATGATATATTAATAGTGGGAGGGGATTTTAACTGTACAGTAGATTTTAATAAAGATAGGAATAGTATTGAACCTCATCCTCCTTCAACAAGAGAATTGGCTGCTATTTTAAAGTTCAGTGGCTTGGTTGATGTTTGGAGGTGTCTGCATCCCACCACTCGCCAGTATACCTGGTCACACCACCTTTCTCTGTATACAGTTAAAGCAAGACTGGACAGGATATATGCACTCCAACACCACCTCAATAAATTCACACAAGCAACAGTAATACCGAACAGCTTGTCTGACCATCATTGCACTCTGATCACAGTAATTACAGGTAAAGAAATACACAGGGCATCTCAGTGATATTTCAACACCAAATTATTGCAAAACACTAATTTTACAAGACAGTTTAAGGATTTTTGGTTAAAATGGCAAGAACAAAAAAGCCAATTTAAGCATCTGAGGCAGTGGTGGGATATAGGAAAAACACAAATTAAATTATTTTGTCAGCAGTACACTTTAGACATAACCAAGTCACTGAACTCAGTCATAAGAGAGCTAGAGAGAGAGATCCTACAGTTAGAGACTGAGCAGAACACAGCTGCAAAGGAGACCCTGGTGGAGCGGAGACAAGCTTTGGGCAGCATGCTGGAGGAGAAGGTGCAGGGGTCACAAGTGCGATCTCGATTTATTGAGCTGAGAGATATGGATGCTCCTACAAGCTTCTTTTTTGGTTTAGAGAAGAGAGCAAATAGGAAGCGGTTGTCCTGTGTTCGGCTGCCCTGTGGTAGAGAGTTGACTGGTCAGGAGGAGATTAATGATGCGGCGGTGCAATTTTACACTGACCTGTATTGCAGCGAGTCATGTAACCAGACTGATATAAATACATTACTGGAGGGACTGCCCAGTCTGTGTCTAGAAATGGGACTGTCTCTTCAAGAGCTGACCACTGCTGTCAAGCAGCTGGCCAGAGGGAAAGCACCAGGGATTGATGGACTGTCAGTAGAGTTTTATCAGCACTTATGGAAGGAGCTGGGGCCAGACCTGCTGTTGGTGCTGCAAGAGAGCCTGGAGGCGGGGGAGCTGCCTCTAAGCTGCCGTAGGGCCGTCATCACACTGCTGCCCAAGAAAGGGGACTTCTGCATGCTTAAAAACTGGAGATCTGTCTCAATGTTATGTACCGATTTAAAAATATTTTCTAGAAGTTTAGCGATGAAACTGAGGAACTGTTTGGAGAAAATAATTCACCCTGATCAGACTTATTGCGTACCTGGGAGAACAATATTTGATAATATTCTTTTAATTATTTGATAAGATTTTTTATCGATAGCTAAGAAGGGTGATTTTAATGTGGGACTGGTCTCTTTGGATCAAGAGAAAGCTTTTGATCGCTTCGACCACCACTACCTTTTTGAGACCCTGGAAGCCTTCGGGTTTGGCCCTCAGTTTATTAAATTTATTAAACTTTTATGTAGTAATGTTTTAAGTGTTTTAAAAGTAAACGTTGGGCTGAGTCGATCCTTCTCAGTGTGCAGGGGAATCAGGCAGGGCTGCCCCCTGTCTGGGTTGCTGTATTCCATCTCCATCGAGCCCCTGCTGGTTCTGTTGAGGAGCAAGCTGGCGGGATGGACGGTGCCTTTCTCAGCCCTTCCTGCTATAGTGAGGGTGTTCGCATATGCTGATGATATCACTGTTTTTATTAGAATAAAAGAGACATCCAGGAACTGCATCAGAGCTTAGGTATGTTTCAGAGAGCATCGTCCGCAAGAATTAATTGGGCCTGTTTTGCCCCAGGTTTTGAGGTGGGGCAGGACAGGGATGAAGGTGCTGGGCGTGTTACTTGATACAGATACTTACATGGAGCAGAATTGGGAGGGGTTGATTGAAAAGGTGAAAGGCCGACTGGTGAGGGGGCTCACTGGAAGCAGCTTGCCTGCTTTTTTTTTAAGTAAAGTAAGAGGGCTGGGGTTCAAATATGACCTGTTTTTAATTGACCACGGTGGTCTGGACAGTTCTGACCTGCCGTCTTTTTATCAAAGTGTTTTACAGACTTGGAGAACTGTGAGGGTGGGAAGAGAGGAAGCGTCAATGGGATCAGAGACAGGGTGCTGCTTTTCCTGTGTTATTGGTAACTCCAGTAGGGATTAAAGAAGATGAAGGGGAGGAGGAAGAGAAGCTCTTAACTACAAAAACTCAAAAATATAGGTTTTGTAAATTTAAACAGTAAAGAGATGTATAAACTGTGTATTAAGGCAACCCATTGCAGCAAGCTGAGAGGGCTGGTTGATACCAAATGGAGGGCTCTTCTGTCTCTGGGAGATGAGGGGACCCCAGAAAGGAGGGTGCTGTACAAACCCCCCTTAGACAAGAGAGCAGGAGATCTCCAGTGGAGGTTCCTGCATGGTATCCTGGCCACAGGCCGGTTCCTGCATAGAATCAACCATGAAATTATTATTATTACTATTAATATTTATTTCTTATCAGACGCCCTTATCCAGGGCGACTTACAATTGTTACAAGATATCACATTATTTTTACATACAATTACATTATTGTTTACACATTATTTTTACATACAATTACCCATTTACACAGTTGGGTTTTTACTGGAGCAATCTAGGTAAAAGTACCTTGCTCAAGGGTACAGCAGCAGTGTCCCCCAGCTGGGATTGAACCCATGACCCAGGGATAGGGCAGACGGACGTGGTCAGGCTCTTCAGAGTACTAGTGGTTAGCAGGTTAAAGGTTGATTTTGCCTATTTTAAACTTTAATGACCTGCAGAGCTTCCAGGAGAGGTGCTGTGTGGGAGAGGCTGTCTGCTCGCTCAGTGAGGAGGGAAAGCTCAATGTGATTTTATAAAAACAAATATTTATTTATTACTTATTTATTTTTTATTTATTTATTTATTACTCATAGTCTGCTTTTTAAATAGTTTTTTAGACTTTCTTTTAATCATTTAGCTTTCTAATGGAAATGTAGTACTGTTATATTATTTAATAAAGGATTGTTAAAAGTCTCTCTCTCTTTTCAAACTTCAGCTGAGGAATGACTTCAAAAAGATCGTTCTGTGACTTAAATAGGGGGGCGGTTCCTTTACACCAAACATGCGCACGAACACACAGACACACACAGAACCCCACGCCAGAGAATGCTTTTTGAAAATGTGTGAATCTTGGTGTCGTCTGGTCTCAGCAGGATCGGTAAGCCTGGTGATATTTCAAACTGAATATAGAGTTCAATCAAAGATTAGAAAAGAAATGTTTTTAAAAAAGATATAAAATCGGAATATGTGTTGTATTGCAAATAAAAATGAGAAAAATATTGTAAGTGCTTTTATCATCAACAGATTTGAATAGCCTCATACACGACCAAACTATTCTGATGGTTTTGCAGATTATTAATGAGTTTTACCGTTTAGATTTTTTAAACTATATGAGCTTAGTGCTATGAATTTGTGCCAAAATTAAGTAAAATTCGAAATAATTAAATAAATATAAAACGAAATAAATACATAAGTAGAAAATATATTTAATAATTTATCTATTTATTTATTTTGTTATTTACGTATTTATTTTGTTATTTATTTACTTATATATTTATTTATTTCGTTTTTTATTTATTTACTTATATATTTATTTCGGTTTTTATATCTATTTATTTGGTTTTTTTTATGTATTTCGTTTTTTTATTTATTTTGTCTTCATTTTGGCACAATCTTTTCACGAGGTAAGACAGGCCCGGTTTTTGGGATGGAACCGCATAACAGTCTCGCGTTTTGATTGGTCCACGTCTGTCACAAGAATATGTCGTCACACAAGTGGAAAAGCGAGGAGGCATTGAGAGAGAGAGAGAGAGAGAGAGAGAGAGAGAGAGAGAGAGAGAGAGAGAGAGAGAGGGGATGAATGTGAACGATGATGTAGAGGTCTTCAGGAGGTGAAAAACATTGAGAGCGATGAAATGGATGTTTGATGAAAACTGAGGTTGCAAACAGTCCAGAACAGATGCACAAAAACATACAACCACACACTCCAGTAAAAAACACAAGAAACTACCCCTCCTAATTAAGCAAAAAACAGTAACTAGACAATAAACTGAAGCAGCAGACAAAAAGAAAAACAAAGGCTAAAGAATAATATCTAGCTAACAGTATAAAGATTAGGTTTCAAAAGGTAGACAGACTCTCTAACCAAGGTGCTAGCTACAGGAAAAAAAAACACACACTCCCAACCCCCCACAATCAGAGAAATAAGAGACAGGTGAAGACTGACTGTGTGAGAGGATTGGTAGATTAAATTTTGAATGGACCAATGGGGTGAAAGAAAGAAAGAAATGGATACTGGGAAATGTAGTTTTTATAGGTTGGCCTGGCCAGGCTACTGCCTTTACTTAAAGAGACAGGTGAGTGAAAATTACACCCACATATGTAGCAACAGTGCTACATTATGTTATACACGAATGTAAGAATTGGCTTTCTGTGGTGGTGTACTTTTTTCTTTCAAGTAGCATATATCTATAATCAATTTAGCGATATATTTTAATATAAAATGTATACACAATTGCAGTTTTGTTAGAGGACACATTAGTTTATCTCTAATGTAATCAAAGTTTTACATATAGACTGCCCCTGTTTTCATTTACGTCGCAAATTCTGGGCCGCTTTGGTTTTTAGATAACGTCCCAAATTCTGGGCCGCTATGATAACATCCCAATTTCTGGGCTGCTCTGGTTTTTAGATAACGTCCCAAATTCTGCATTTTCGATTCAGGCCAGTTTTCGAGATATTCTGTTTAGCTGACAGCCGAGTTTTGCAGGCACAGTTTACCATAAACTGGACCGTTAATTCATTTAAGGGTAACCCTTAGTACATGAATCAAAGTTAATGTATTTTTTACTCTCCCCAGAAAACATTTAGGAACATGGTATACCAAAAAAAAAAAAAAAAAAGGAGATCTCATTTGCTTATGTCATGTCCATCAATATATAGTGAGACACAGGGGTTTATCAGAACTTCTGGGTTTAAGAGACCAGTGCCCTTCAACAACTTCAAATAAATCCTATTGTATTGTATTAGTCAGCATTTCCCTTATCTATTCCTGATAGTTTATACTGTAGGCAGTGCTTAATTTGAGCCGGATCCTGCCGGAACAGGATCCGGCACCTCTGAGATTTGACTTTTTTCGTTCCGGCACCTAATCTGCCCGGATCCGGTACCTCTCGCCACATGATTTATTATTTTTTCCACTGTTTGCACTGTAAACATTCTAATAAAAGCGATCAGAGTTAAAGTTGCTTCTGCCTCCTCGTTATTTCTCCCACCCCCCGTTAAAGCGCATCCTATCCTGCCACACCGATTCCAGACCTGCTCTCTTATTTGTACAGAGAGGTTATGGGGCGGGCCGGCGAGGTAAGTAACTGACCTTGAAACAGTGGTGGTCAGCTAGTTAGAGGTCCCTACGTAATCACGTCACGGAAACTGCTCCTGATGGCGATGCCTTAGCTAGCAGCGCTGTGTGCGCTGCTTATCCCGCCAGTTCAGCATCACCACCGCCACGTCCTCCACTAGCTAGTAAGCCTACTAGTGAGTCAGACTCGGCGGGAGAGGGGGACAGGGACGGGGACGGGGACGGGGACGGGGAGGATTAGTGATGGGCAGTTCGATTATTTTTAGTGACTCGAATCATTTGATTCAGTTCAGTTTGGTGAATCGATTAATTTCGTTCATTTGATTCACTGATTCAATGACACAAAACCAATCAATGTAGACCGCATTACAAGTCGTTCACGAACTGCACATCACAAAAGCTAGGGATAATCTATATTTGGTTGACTGGGTTCATAAACATTAAATTAAATATAGTTTGACAAATATCTTAAAATAACTTCCTGTTCATTTAGAGATATCTCTAAATAACTTCCTGTTCATTTGAAGATATATGTAAATCATTTTAAGATATCTTCAAATAACTTCCCATTTATTTAGAGATATCTCTAAATCATTTGAAGATATCTTCAAATGAACAGGAAGCCATTTCGAGATATCTGGAAATGACTTCCTGTGAAAATGCTCTATGTTTTCAATGGACTTCCTGTCCATTTAAAGATAGCTTCAAATGAACAAGAAGTTATTTAGATATATCTCTAAATGATTTAGAGATATCTCTAAATGAACAGGAAGTTATTTGAAGATATCTTCAAATGATTTACAGATATCTTTAAATGAACAGGATGTTATTTGAAGATATCTTCAAATGATTTAAAGATATCTTTAAATGAACAGAAAGTTATTTAGAGATATCTCTAAATGATTTAGAGATATCTTTAAAACCCTCATTTTAAGATATCTCTAAATGACAGTTTGGCGTGCCATGCTAGCACAATCCATATGGTTTCCATAGTATTTAAAGATAGCTGTAAATCAATTTGAGATATCTTTATTTCATTTTTAGATATCTCAAATTGATTTATAGATATCTTTAAAATTAATTTTAGATATCTTAAAAACACACAATTAAAGATATCTGGAATTAAATTTGAGATATCTGGAAATGTTTTACAGATATCTCTAAATATTTCAAGATATCTTAAAATGCAATTAGAGATATCTCTAAATGATAATTTGGCTTGCCATACTAGTCATGGTAAGCATATGCTAGATACACCCACGCTTGTGGAATAAATATATACTTTATATTAAATATATTTTCTATCTATATAGACCTCTCTAGTCTAAAAGTATGTATGCAAGAGTAGCAGAATGCAATCCTTGCCTGTTGAGTTTATAAATGGGCCGATACTACAATGTGCATGTCATTATTTGTGTTTCCGTTGCTGTAAAACAATTTAGAGAGTTTTTTTTAAAAAAAAAATCTTTATTTTACTAGGTAAGCACATTGATATTAAAATCTCTTTTACAAGTGGACCTAGCCAAGAAAGGCAGCAGCAACACAATAAAACACGGTACAAAAACACAGACACAAAAATGAAATACAAATCATAATAATACAGTCAACAATCAGTGAAGCAGTCAACAATCAAATAGTAACAGACAGCAACAAGTCTATTCAACGACTTAAAACATGCACAACTCTCAAGTAGATAATCGTGCAGCTTACTCTTAAATTGTACTGAAGTTATTCGGGACTGCAACTTAAGTTTAGATTGTAAATCATTCCAAGACCAAGAAGCAAAATAGGCAAATTATCTTTTAGCAGCCTCTGTACACACTTTAGGAACTGTAAAATTAAAAAATGTATGTGATCTAATATTGTAGTTACCAAAAGCGACTATAAAGTATTCATTTATATGTGGAGGGTAATTTACAAAGAATAGTCTTATATAACAGAATATACCAGTGCTTCAACCTTCACAAAGCCAAGGAGGTCCAGCCAACCAAACTATATAACACACAATGATGAGTATTGTACCTTGAAAGTACTTCTGACCCACACAGAATGTATCTTTACAAAGCTGAAACAACAGCCCCACCTAGCGATGAAACTGTGCAGGGGCAGCAGTCTCCGAGCCAAACTCAATTCGAAACTTATATTGTATTATTATTATTATTTGTTTATTTAGCAGGCGGCTTTATCCAAGGTGACTTACAAAGACTAGGGTGTGTGAACTATGCATCAGCTGCAAAGTCACTTACAATTACATCTCACCCGAAAGACGGAGCACAAGGAGGTTAAGTGACTTGCTCAGGGTCACACAATGAGTCAGTGGTTGAGGTGGGATTTGAACCGGGGACCTCCTGGTTACAAGGACCTTTCTTTAGCCACTGGACCACACAGCCTCCTATTGTAGAGAAAATAAAGTCGCTACGAGGTTTTACTTTTAACACAGCTGTACTTGCCAGGGTTATTAGATTAATACAACAAACAGGGTTGCACGTGAGCAAGTAGCCTACTATCACTGAAGTGATAATAATATATATATATATATATATATATATATATATATATATATATATATATATATATATACACACACATATACATATATTGCCCCGAGGGAAGACGATTGTTACCGACAGGAGGCTATAATGCCCGAAGCCGCTGGCGGTAACAATAGTTTTCCCGAGGTGCATTTAATTTTACACTATGGCTGAGTCTGCAGTACATATTAAATATATGAGGCAAATAAGTGAGGCAAGGTTGGATATTAAATACGACTTTATATATTTTGTTTACATATAGCTGATACAGCATAAGTAAATAAATAAACAAATACATAACTTTTTTTTGCAACTGCATACTGTATTGTTAGCTAAGTTTTTTTCTGTCTGCGTCTGGTTTGCAGACTGCTGCATAATTGTAACATAAGTGTTTTTCCAATGGTGTCTTGGAGGTAAAGAAGCAAATTAAAAATACATATACTGTACAATGTTTTATTGAATCATCAAAGCAGTGCCACATCAAAATACTGCGGCCCTTAAACTCGTTAAACTGTGACAGGATAGCGCTGTGGGACCGGATGCTATTGGCAGAAATGAGACTCAGAGACAAGGGAGCTGCAGTTCAAGCACTAGACGAGTTGAATTTGATGGAATTTCAGAGTCAGAAAACAGTGACAGTGACGTTTTAATCACCATTTTGGTGTTTGGATGTTAGGGCAATAGTTCGATCTATTTTTCCACTGAAGTTTTCATCCAGATATGACGTAGCATGCAGTCCCAAACCACTCATCTGATTGGTTAGAGCTAGGTGCCACTGAGGGAAAAGGTCTCAGCTGCAAAATATGATCTAGCGATATTCTGCTGTTGTAAATTTCTTCCGCTGTGAAACCTTTCTGCTACAGTATTTTTTCATCAATGGGGAGTGATATGCACGGCAAAATGCTGCTTTTTCCACGCTGTGCCACGCCACACATGTCTGTCCCAGGCTTTGCCAGTGATATTTACGGAAAAATGCTGCCTGATAACCAACAGCATCGCTCCGCCTGTGTGTGTCCCAGGACTGTGCCATTACCTCTTTCATAATGTTACAATTCAAAATGTTTTGTATTTACAAATTTTTTTAAGGCAAAATAAATGATATGTTCCTACTCTTACACAACCTGTTCTTTGTTGAATCTTTTTTTGTTGAATCTTTTTTTCCCTCAGTTTTCCACTGCGTGACCATTCATCAAGTGTGTTTGTTGTATTTAATTTCACTGTTGTGAATGCTCAATGTGAGGGCTATCAATTGGCCTTGTGTTGTCACATTATTATTACTATTATTATTATTATTCTTCTTCTTCTTATTATTATAAGCAGTTTTATAAGGTTAATAACTGGAAACACTGAACAACATAAGGTGACAACTTTGAACTCACTTCAAAATCAGTATGTGCTTACACAAGCTACTTCCCTTTAACTCCTCCTACTTCCTGATTATGATTGTTTAGCATGTGAACAAGCATACCACAGTCAATAAACTGCATAGTCTAAAAATAAGGTTTGGTCCTTTCCGTTTTGAATGACACACTTTATCAACGAGGACCGTGTTTATCTATTGTTGGAATATTGTATACAGTGTATAAGATTTTTGAATAATCTAAAACAATATTCAGTGCTAGATAACGGCTTGTTACAATATTCACCAAAGAATGAACCATGTATCATTGACATTTTCTTGTCATTGAAGTTTACTTTTGAAAAAAAATCAAGACAGCGAAGCCCTCCAAACAATAAATGTGAGTATAATCACCTTGGTTTTTTTTTGATAATGATCACATTCTGCTTTTGGCAGATTTTACAGCAAACTGAATTTTACATGTATCTTAGAAACTTTCTGCCTCGCTTTGTAAGCCTTAAATTCCGGTGGAATTGAATATTGTATTTTGAAATGATGTAGATAGGCACAAGTCAGAAGGCTTGTTGTTTGCACTTTTTTCATTGTGGTGGATGTTAGATGATTCAATCACTACAGTGCCAACCCCACAGACGACTGATTTGTTTAATGCTGATCACTTAAATATAAATGCTGGTAGTACTTTAGATTACAGGGAATTAATAGCAAAGTAATGACAGGGTAACAACTGGGGGATTACTAATGGTTCCTGCACTTACTGCTCATATTAACTTCTGTGCAGCAGGGCCACTGAGAGCCTGGGGAAGGATTGGTATGTCCCGCTGCTGCCCCACAATTTACAGTATTCAAACTTTATTTTTTAGGTAAGTGAATAAATATGTTTTTTGTACAAACTCCACTTGTAAGTCATTAATCGGAATCTTACTTAACATCAAATAACATAAGTTTTTAGGATAAAATACATTTTAATGGTGTTGCTATACACTATTTTATTTATCCCATGCCAAAAATAAACCACTCATCTCTGCTCTTAACTAATAGCCTGTATTGGTAAATATATTTGTATTTTAAGCAATATAACAGATCATTCTCTAACTGTGTTTACCACCAGCTGAAGAAAGTACTTTATTTATTTTACAAGATACAATTTTTCTAACAAACTGCTGCACCACTTTGTTTTGAGCAAATTATAGATCTTAATAATAGAATAATTCATACTGTGGTATATATTGTACAACTTTAGGGTTCTTTTAACGTTTTTAAAAAGTCTTTAAAAAATACATAAAATTGCCTTTTTTCGCTTTTTGGTGTAGTAAAATATGAAATGCGAAAGTTCAAATTATTGTGTGAAAGGAAGTGTTTGACAGCGCCTGGATACACAATCATTACACAACAGAAGCACATTGGCTTGGTGTGCAGTACTGGAGTTTTTCTTTTTAATGTGGTGGTGGGAACGCAAAGGGTCTTGTGCAGGGCTAGTTGTTTTAAAATATTTTATATATATTTAAAAAAAAAAAAAGTTCCCCCTTCATCAGGGCCCCCCATCAGGGCGTTGGGCCCCCTTCGAGGCGTTGGGGCCCCCCATCGGGGTGTTGGTCCCTGTTCGAGGCGTTGGGCCCCGGGGGAATGTCCCTGTCCTCCCCGCCCTCTCGGTGGGCCTGCTGTGCAGTTACAGCACATGGAAATGGTTTAGTGAACACCGTTTACTGTCTGCTGTAATTACATGGTAACAAGTGTGGAAGCTACATTTTATTTTATTTGAACTTTAAACACTCAAAGTAAAAAGCAAATGTTGTTTGAACAAGGTGTCATTTCCAGTCCCGCTTCTATTCTATCTCAACAGAATACAGTTGTATGAAGACATGACTGAGAAGAGGATGCTGTCTAAGCTGTACTGTAAAGGAATTACATTGAGCTTGATCATTTGGAGTTGTTTATTTGTGGCAGGTTAAGGAGTTTTTATTTTTTTTATTTTATTACAATAGCTTTGGATAGAAGGCTAAACAATGTTAGAATTAAGACATGTGTCTCAAAAATCACTCAAAACATATGCCTTTCCTCACTTTTAATGAAATAGGTTTGTGTCTCCCTCCAGCATACAGTATAAATGTTCTGCTGGTAGTTGTAATATATATTATGAAAGAATAGAATTCCCTCAGGGCACTTCATTATTAGATTTCTCATGCCAAATGAAATAATTAATCATCTAGAGCTTTTTCTTTTATCTTAGTTAGAATCAATCACTGCTAAAATATAGCAACATGCTACAGTGTTTCTACGGCACCAGTCAGTGCCTGTATAGTTGTTTGCAGATTTATTATTATTATTATTATTATTATTATCCAACAAATGCTCCAACTAGTAGGGGTCCATAGAAAAATCCCAAAACACTGAAAAAAGGCTATTACTGTATCAATCATTATAGTCAATTAATTCCTTGAAGTGAAAGAGATGCTTTACCTAAATTGTTAGGTTTTTTTGTTTGTTTGTTTTTTGTTTTTTTGCATAACATAATTTTCGTAATTATTTTTCATAGATTCAGACGTTCTAAAACAGGAACCTATCTCTGTTATTGCTGATGTGGGAACCATAGTAACTCTTCGGTGTAAAAATGAATCACTGAGAGAAACAACTCAAGCAACCTGGATAAAAGAGACTCAGAGTAAACCTGAGATTATCCTGAGTTATAAAAAAACAGGGAACGAAACGTATCGACCTAATAACACACAGCAAAGAATATCACTTCTCCACATTCCAGAGAACCTCTTCAGTTTAAGGATTTCTGAATTGCAACACTCTGATGCTGGGAACTATACCTGCTTAACAACAACAAGTAACGGAGTTTGGAAAAGGCATTGGGAGCTCGTTACAAAAGGTACAGTGATTTCTACAAATGCCGTTTCGTTGATTCCATATTTACAAGTTGTTTAAAACAGGACAATCACAGGTCTAACATGTATACAGCATTAAATAAGTTTTCATAATCTAATGTATATTATTATTATTCTTGCTGGCGTTTTCTCTCAAGGGTTATTAATTGCCCCTCTTCATCAACATCCCTCAAATATAGTGGAAATAAGTCCAGACTGATGCAGGGTAAATCAGTACCATGCTATTATGATCTGCCACTAAACTTTTAATTTGTACAGCGACCAACTATATGGGAGCCCAGAGATAACAAACAGAAAGTAAGTTAATGTGGTTCACTGTAGAACTTAAATTGAACCGCAAAACACAGCTAGTATGAGTTTATTGAACCAGTCTCTCTCATCTAGCAGACAGTAAAAAGACAGAACTGGAAACTCTGGGTGCGCTCACCACACTTTTTTGCGGGCTAGCTTGCAGACGGGAGTCTGCGCGTAACGTCACGCTCTGTGCAGACGGAGCGTGGACAGCTTTGGTAGATGAACAACAGTTCTGAGCAGAATCAAAATCTAGGTGGTGTTGAGAGAAATTCTAATCGCAGAAGTGGATGCAATCGAAGTTCCCTTTGTGCTCCACCAGCTTCATAATTTACAGCATGATCAGAAAATGTATAGTAGAAACAGGCCCTGCTATAAGGAGATACTATAAACGTATGTTTTGTGATGTGAGACAAATTAATGAGTATTATAACGGGCAGGATTCCCCCTCGCCCTCTCACAAAGGGGTTGTTAGACAGTACTGTATTTTGATCTGGGACAAAAATAGTTCAAATACTTGCACATACGGCCACATATCTCACTTCAACTACCTTTTATTAAAGCTGATTTATTCTCCTTAATTAGAAAGTAGGTTATTCCTTGTCCCTGATAGCCTTTCATCAACAACCAATTACCGTCTGATGGAAATAACAGAGCGGTTTTAGGTTCATTTTAACCGTTTAGCATTATTTTATTTTATTTTTTTACATGTTTAAACCTTTAGAATAAATATCTGAATATTTGAAAAGTATAATAACTGTGTGGAAAAAGAGTCAAATCATTTTAATTTGTATTACAAATCATTCTAAATAATTACATGACATGACTCAAAGGCGATTCACACCCCCTGACTGTGGCAGTAGCACATGGAGTGAGGATTGTATCTGGTTGCCTACACACTTCTTTGTCAACCAACGCACGTCTATTGTTTTGAGCTCCGACTGCTCCAGCGCAGGACCTCTTGAGAAGCTGTGCCGTTGTGCAGACTTTTAAACCCGTGGATGCGTGACCTGGTGACGTCTTTTCCGGCTGCGTTCACGCAGACGATGAATCTGTGCAGAATCTGCGCAGACTTAGCAAAATCTGCGTATCGTGAACGCAGCCTTTGACTATACCAAAGAACATTTTCCACAGCACTCCTGTAGGAGGAGCCCCATGCTAAGAAAGCAGAGACATTTGGGAATTTTTTTTCTTTTTTTTTTTGTACTGCTTAGGGAATGATTACCAGCTTTTTAAGAGGAAGGGCAGATCTAAATTAAGAACAAAGTTAAAAAAAAAACAAAAAAAACAAAAACAGTGCAGTTACAAATGAACCTTTTTACCATGGGTGATGTGAGCTGTAATACTTTGTGTATAGTGATCAATAGTCATGGTACAGGCATTTACAAAACCACTAATAAAGCAAACACATTCTTTACAGGTCAAATCAAGTTTCTGACTTCTTTGAATATTTGCATGAAAGTAGATGTTGGCCTCATTCAAATATATTTGTCCCAGCTTGTTACACCTTTAAAATCTCTATCCCTGGTGACTGGGATGTGTACCACACTTTAGAGTTTTGCATACATCAAGAGAACCCCTTGTCCGATTCTAATTAAAACTTGCTGAGGATATTCTTTATTATTATTATTATTATTATTAGTTTATTTAGCAGATGCCTTTATCCAAGGCGACTTACAGAGACTAGGGTGTGTGAACTATGCATCAGCTACAGAGTCACTTACAATTACGTCTCACCCGAAAGACGGAGCAGGGTCACACAATGAGGCAGTGGCCGAGGTGAGATTTGAACCGGGGACCACCTGGTTACAAGCCCTTTTCTTTAACCACTGGACCACACAGCCTCCAAGAAACTTTGTCACAAGTTATTGAGTGTATCATAGTCTGGGGGTACATAGAGGCTGGCTGCCTGCCTTATGTCACACTAATATTTTTTACAAATATTGAGAGAAGGGCTTATTTAGTTATGACAGATCTAGAAATGATCTAGCACAAGTTATTCAGAGTATCACAATCATAGTGTATATGTCTATCTGGTGTTTATGTATATCTGTACGAATGTCAAACTTACCTTTTACATGTACAGTGTAAATCAGTCACCTGGTTGTACTAGCTTTTATGAATAGCTATCCTTATCATCCATGCCCACATTCTGTTAGCAATATTCTTTTTCTGTTATTGTATTTGCATTTATAAACATCTTGATCTTGATTTTACTTTTTTTTAAACAGGCTTATTCTATGCAAATTATGGAGCAGAACCATACACTTTTTTCAACCGACTGATATGTACTGAGTGAATATACAAGCTTATTATATACTAAATGGAAGTACAGTGCTGCATGTATTGAAATTCAAACTGGCAATGTCAATAGTAATACATCTGTCTTTACCTGATTGTCTTAGTCTCCGTTTAGAACACACCAGTCCTGTTGCAGCAGAGAAGTAAAGTACTGTGTGATGCTTTCTAATGATTGTTTTTTTGTTGTTGTTGTTTGTTTTAGATCCTGTGACACAACCAGTTAACATTGTCATCATCATCTCCATTGTGTTTGCTTCCACTGCAGTAATCCTTTGTGGGATCCTGACTTGTATATGCAAAAAACAGCTACTGTGAGTTGAATATTACTATACATAACTGTAAAATACTTTTGATATTTTTCAGTTAATAGTTTTTTTAATCTGATCCATACCAAGATAAATACTAAAAGTATCCTACATACATTACACTGCAAGCCCGTTAAATTGTAGTAACCTGTTTGATTTTATTACTTAATAAACCTCATTTTAATATGTATTTTCATCAATAAACTTCAGATGTCTGAAAACTGAAAACAAAAGGAAGACGGAAAACAGACCGGTAATTATAAACCTTGCAAGCGATACTTTCACATGCTTATTCTAAATGCTATTGATAAAGGGTGTTTGCAGTAGGATTTTTATATGCACTGAGTATGTATTGTAATAATTTCTAAAAATCTACGATTCAGGTATACCGTAGTTCATATACATACATTAATCAGATCACACGATTACCTGTTTGGTTTTCATTTAAAACACAAAAAGTGCTGTTTGTGGAGACTGCTGTTGTAGTTTGTACAATTATAACACTGGTCCACTGGGGAAGTGAACAAAAAAAAAAATTAACAATCTCTTCACCCTCAGCCAAGATGACCAACTGAAAACTAGCAAACCACCAGCTCTGGCTAGGATAGACTAGATTGGGTCATTGCTGACATACTCAGCCCAAAAGCAGCTTATCTGTGACATTCATCAGAACTTCAAATTCATTAGATTATTGACATGATCATTTACATGGAATATCCACTTACATGGGAAAGCAACATGAGGCAATAGAGAAGGGAGGGGGGTTGGGAATGGAAGCAGGACCACTTATCCCAAAAATATCAATGTTGTGATGACAGTGGTCATATTTTGACAATATACTGTACAGCAAATGCAAATCTGCATCTGAGCTTATGTTAGGGCCAGGCTGGGTAAAGTGTGCTTGCTATCTGCTGCTTGCAAAATGTCTCAAAGAAGGTGTTTAAAACAAGCAATAAAATGCAACTGTTGAAGAGAAAGCCAGGTACCAGGGTATAGTATTTTAACTACTTGTACCCATATGTTCTTGTTGAACACAAATCAGTTTAATGTACATTATAGAACTCATTTTTATGTCCAGCTGACTTTGTTCCAGTAGTATGCTGCCTGAAAGTCACATGATATTGAAATATCTGCATGTACTTTATTTTCAGCTGCAGACTGGTTCCCAGAGTGATTACTACGTCAATAGCCTTACACTGAAATCAAACAACTCACAACAACAAAAAATGTACTTACATAGGTCAAGGAAATAAATATTATTCTTTTTGTCTTCTCAGTTTTAAACCCCAACCCCCACCCAAAAATAAATATATTAAAATTATTAAATATTTTAAAACAAATTCAATAACAAAAAATATGTACAGCATTGTCATTTCTTTGCAAAGACCTTGAACCCAAGTTTTTACAAAGGAAGATATGGATAACATGCCCCACATGTTGACCTGTTCCTATCTAGTTTTAAATAACTTTAGTATAAAAGAGGCAGAAGTGTTAAAAGGGACTAGGAGCTCTTAAAATAAACCAATCCCCTGGGCCGGATGAGATCCTCCCAATAGTACTCAAAGAAATGAAAGAAGTTACTTTCAAACTGCCAACTAAGATTATGCAACAGTCTCTTGAGACAGGGGTTGTACCAACAGACTGGATAGTTGCAAACATAATACCGATCCACAAAAAGGGAGACAAAACCGAACCAGGTAACTACAGACGAATTAGCCTGACTTCTATGTAAACTATAATAAGATAACTATAATAATACACATCGATTAGGGAGTGGTTAATATGTAGAAAACAGAAAGTACCCATTAGAGGAGAAACCTCAAACTGGAGCGAGGTAACCAGTGGAGCACCACAGGGATCAGTATTCCTCTGCTCTTCCTAATCTACATTAATGACCTAGATTCTGGTATAGTAAGCAAACTTGTTAAATTTGCAGACGACACAAAAATAGGAGGAGTGGCAAACAACGTTGCAGCAGCAAAGGTCATTCAAAATGATTTAGACAGCATTTAGAACTGGGCAGACACATGGCAAATAACATGCAAGGTAGTGCACGCAGGCAATAAAAATGTGCATTATAAATATCATATGGGAGACTCTGAAATTGAAGAAAGAATCTCTGAAAAAGATCTAGTTTATGTTGACTCAGACATGTCTTCATCTACATGTGGGGAAGCGATAAAAAAAAAAAAAAAAGGCCAAGAAAATTCTCGGATATACAGTAAAAAGTGTAGAATTTAAATCAAGGGAAGTAATGCTAAAACTTTACAGTGCATTACAATGCAAAGACCTCATATAGAATATTGTGTTCAGTTCTGGTCACCTCGCTACAAAAAGGACATTGCTGCTCTAGAAAGAGTGCAAAGAGCGAGCAGAATTATCCCGGGTTTAAAAGGCATGTCGTATGCAGATAGGCTAATAGAATTGAATCTATTCAGTCTTGAACAAAGAAGACTACGTGGCAATCTGATTCAATCATTCAATATTCTAAAAGGTATTGACAATGTCGACCTAGGGGACTTTTTCAACCTGAAAAAGGAAACAAGGACCAGAGGTCACAAATGGAGATTAGATAAAGGGGCATTCAAAACAGAAAATAGGAGGCCCTTTTTTACCCAGAGAATTGTGGGAGTCTGGAACCAACTCCCCAGTAATGTTGTTGAAGCTGACACCATGGGATACTTCAAGAAGCTGCTTGATGAGATTCTGGGATCAATAAGCTACTAACAACCAAGCAAGCAAGAAAGATGGGCCGAACAGCCTCCTCTAGTTTATAACCTTTTTCAATTAACCCTGACATTGCCATTTTAAATTTAGAGAAATAACGGCCAAGCTCCTTTACACACACACACACACACACACACAAACACAAACAAAAAAAAAAACACTGAATCAGTTAATATGTCAATATAGTTCCATTTAATTTCCACAGGTTGTCATGACCACACAAAACAGATGCTTCCATAAATGTTCTTGTTAAACATTAGCCAATTATTGACTGCACTCTGATTCTGAACTAATGTACCGCTGGGAATAATTGATTTTGTCTCATGTTATAATCTATAAGATATCCCTTGTGATCTACAAATAGCAGCCATCTGTATCCTGTTTGCTGTTCCACCCCCAAAGAAAGTACTGTAAACATTAACAAAAACAGATGGGTTGACGTGCCATTGACCGCATGCTTATCAAAAATTAATGTGTTACCGCTAGCTATTCCAATTGTCCTTCTCCTTTTTGAATGCACCCACATGCAGTACTAAATGTAAAATGATTGTTCAATAAAAATGCTAAATAAAAAATAAATACTGAAAAACCATGATCCTAAATTCCACTGTAAAGCACAGCGGAGGTAGGCTACTGTAATGCATGAAACAGCACTTATATGAATGGGTCTAGATAGATTCTGCTCCAGTGTTTAGTTATTAGCATTTTTCTCAGTCTGATGTTACCTAGCTTTACACTGTCTTAAACGTGCACAGAGAATCCAAAGTGCCTATACCTGGGACTGGGGGTGACCCCACCTTCAGAGACTCTCATTTCGCTAATGTATTTTTCAGATTCTGTTTTAGTCCCATAATATAAAATTAATACATATTTCTGTAAAAAATTATATATATATATATATATATATATATATATATATATATATATATATATATATATATATATATATATAAAACCTTTACTGGAGTGCAAAGATAGATGTAATAAAATATTATTTTTAAAAAAGTGTTCCTCATATCATGATCCAATAAAACAGAAGTTTCCATCCATTTTCTGGTTAAACATTAGCATATTACTGACTGCATGTAAATTAAGGCAAATGAATACATATGAGAGAACAGAGGGACCTTGTTGCATGAACAAAGGTGGTCTATTCATTAAACACAGCCACGGTTTTTCTTTTTTTCTGTTACAAAAGCTGACAGACTTCTAAGTATCATGTTGACTACAGAAGACATGCTCATTAAAATACATTTTATACAACAGGTCCAATGCCTGTAGATAAATGTAAAATATGTAAACAAACTCTGAATAATGTGTCTATGTCATGTTTTTTGTGTGGAGTTTAAGTGTGTTGGCAACTTGGGGCTACAGAATTTGGAAACCTATTTTATGATACATTTGCTTGTTACCCTGTCAATCTTTGTTTTTATTTTTTTAAATATCACTTCAGCGCAGTGAGGACATTTTCTGCATTGTGAGCTAATGTACAGCTGGATATACATGATTGGCTCATGCCATAATCCATTTTATTATCCACAAATAGCAGCCATTTTGATCCTGTTTGCTGCTCCACCCTGTGAAATGGTAGCATGGCAGCAAGGCTGGTTACCACCAGGAAGAAGACAAAAGTCAGGAAGTTGCAGTTAAAGCTCTAGTCTGCGCACATTTATTAAAACCAATAATAAATAAACAAGTCACAAATCGGTTAAAACCAAGTCACAAACTATAGGTACCTTTCACTGGGCTCCAGGTTATCCCCGCCAACAACCACGTGGGGAATGTGGTCATTACCTAATTACCTTACATTAATATGAACATGTTCTTAAGATTATTTTGTATAGGTTGATTCGCTAGTAGAGTAGAACGATGTTATGTGGTTTAAAACGTCGTGTATAAAGAAAAACACAGTTTCGGTTTTGTCACTTGCACTCACTGGCGACTCGTGGCTTGAAAAACTGGTGGGGCACAGTCCACCCACCCCCAAAAAAAAACTGTGCTCAAACCCGATGCCTGATTTTAACCATTTTTATGTAAATATTAAGCTAGCTTTCTAACATTACTTTCATCACAAACAGTTCTACGCCAGATTGTCACAATCACGAGAGCTGCAAACACTTTACAGGCAAGGGTCTCTTATCGACAGGCAGCTGCACCTGCACTAACCTGAGTGTTTGAAATGGAAGGATCGTCACACTCTCGTGCTGTTAACATTCTAAACTATAGAAGAGCCACGTTCGGTTTCTGTTGATGTCTCTGGCGTTGGTGGTTTAGCCTTTTGTTGTAGAAAAACTCAAAACGTAGCTGTCTTTTTGCCATTTTAACAGGGCACAAATTCACTCCATTTTTAGCTCATATTTTCGCTGACTGAAAAAGTGAAAGTCTCACACGAGAACAAATATAACGGTGAAGGGTCTTAGACTCTGGTTATATTATTAAGTTTTGAAAGTTTGAAATAAACTGCACACTTATGTATTTTTAAATAATAAACCCTGGCAACAGTGGCGTAGGATTTTTTTTCGGGAGATAGTGGAAATGGTAACTTTTTTTTTTAAGGTGAGTAGTCACAGTGGTGCAGTTGGCAACCTGATTTCTTATTAATGCATTGACGTTTTATTTTCGAAAAAAAAAAAAACAATCTTTTTTTTAAAAAAAACAGAAGATCCAATAACCAAATACACTGTTGTGCAAAAAAAAAAAAAAAAAAAAAAAAAAAAAAAAAACAGTTTAGAACACTTCCGATTAAAAACAAAAAAGGAAATAACGCAAAGGACTTGAACTTTTAACATGCGCATCAGATTTCAATTTCACATTATGATAATAAATAAAAATAACTGTATATAATGTCATTTGTACTTATGGTTGCTCATTTTTGTTAACTAACATTTGGTGTTCAAAGCAAAGCAAACCATTTTATTTAATTTCACTAGCTCCTCTTGGAGCGCTAACTATACAGGTTATTCCCTAACTGACTTGCAGGACGGCTAAGCCGTTTACCTGACACCACAAACAAAACAAAACAAAACAAAACACGCAGGTCTCCAGCACTTACTGTTCAATGACTGCTCGGAAGCAGAGCACCTCTCTTCTGCTTCCTTCTACTCAGCAGCCCTGAGCAGACTGACTGCTCCTCTTAAATACCCTGCACCTGGTCCCACTTTAGCAATAGCTACCAGGTGCAGGGGATAATTAATAATAAAACAATTAACAAATGATTAACTAAAAGGCAAAACAATTAAACAAAACAATAAGACAACACAATCAAAGAACAAGGTGCATTTTTTTTCTTCTTTTCTTCTTCAGGGAGGTTTTAACCCCCTCCCTGCTGTCTCACAATATATATATATATATATATATATATATATATATATATATATATATATTGTAAAAGAATTCACGTTCTCGGGTTCGTTGCCCCTTTAAGAATTGACCCAGACACAGAAATAGCGTTCAGCGCTTCCGCGCACTTTTAATAAAACAAACAAAAACACAAAACAAACACCTAGCTCTTATACGAGCACTAACTAAACATACAGGAACGCCCTTCCTAACACGGGACGGATACCCCGTTTACCCGTAGCAACCAAAACACACGCTTTACACAGCTCAACACAGCACAGGACTTACATTGGGACTGCTAGGACACAGAGTACTCCTTTCCATGTCCTTCTCCTCAGCAGCCCCTGAGCAGACTGACTGCTCTCCTTTTAACTGCCCAATAACGCTCAGGTGCGGATAATCACTAATAAAACAATTAACAACAAGTGCATTCGCACATCTTTTCTCTCTCGCAGGGAGGTTTTAACCCCCTCCCTGCTGTCCCACTCCACCTGCTTCCTCACACATCCCCCCCCTTGTCTTTTCAAGACACAGGCCACGAGACGGCCACCTCCTCCCCTAAAACACAACCACCCAGCCTCAAGTCCAGCAATGTCCATTGCCGCCCTCTTCCACGGACGGGCTTGAGGATGGGTCGGTCCTTTCGGCGCTGCCAGGAAGGGACCACAAACCGGCGACACGGGACCCCACCGGGCTAACAGGGCCGACCGAAGCGTAGGCCGGGGCACTGGAGGATGCCGCAGTGGACACAGGTCTTCCCCTGGGGACTGGCGCAGTGATGCCCGACCACCCAGGGGGAGTGAAGCAGCGAACAGGGGGAGCGACAGTGACGTCTGGCAGCAGCCCAGCGACGTCTGGGTGCTCGGGAAGAGCGGAGCAGGTAACCAGGGGCAGAGCTGTGGCCAGTGCTGCAGACCCCTGGGCTCCAGGTCCAGCACAGGGAGGTCCAGGAAGACCGACAGGGTGTCCCGGAGCAAGGGGTGAGGGACTGGACGCAGCGGCGCCGAACTGGACTGTAGGGGTGGTGGTCAGGGCTGTGGTGGAGGTATGCTTTCCACCTCCTCCCCGGGCTCCGGCTCCTCCCCTCTGGGCTCCGGAAGCGGCGGCTCCTCCTCTCTGGGCTCCGGCAGCGGCAGCTCCTCCCCTCTGGGCTCCGGGGCTTGAGTCAGTGGGGCACCCCCTGCCTGCTCCCACCTTTGGAGCAGCAGGTCCAGCTCCGTCGGCTCCGGATCCGGTAGCCCCAACTCCTGTCTCCACTTCTTTGTCTGTTCTACTTGAGCAGCGGTGTTTCTTTTGATCTCCTCGATCAATTCCTTAAAATCCATTTTTTTCTTTTACTGGGTCGTAGGGGCACCCACACTTCTGGTACCATATGTAAAAGAATTCACCTTCTCGGGTTCGTTGCCCCTTTAAGAATTGACCCAGACACAGAAATAGCGTTCAGCGCTTCCGCGCACTTTTAATAAAACAAACAAAAACACAAAACAAACACCTAGCTCTTATACGAGCACTAACTAAACATACAGGAACGCCCTTCCTAACACGGGACGGATACCCCGTTTACCCGTAGCAACCAAAACACACGCTTCACACAGCTCAACACAGCACAGGACTTACATTAGGACTGCTAGGACAGAGTACTCCTTTCCATGTCCTTCTCCTCAGCAGCCTCGAGCAGACTGCCTGCTCTCCTTTTAACTGCCCAATAACGCTCAGGTGCGGATAATCACTAATAAAACAATTAACAATAAGTGCATTCGCACATCTTTTCTCTCTCGCAGGGAGGTTTTAACCCCCTCCCTGCTGTCCCACTCCACCTGCTTCCTCACAATATATAGGTAACATTTCTCTCTTTTCCTGAGCACAGTTACGTCACCCAGTCTCTGACCAGCTGGGCGAGTTTCATCTTTGCACAGGTAGGGGTAGGGATATGGTCCGCTGCCAGCCAAAACTTGATCCCAAACGTGACAGGTTTGTTTGTCCAGCAACACCGTGCTTTTGTCGGAAACAGCTGCTTGTCCATGTAATGTTTTATGTTTAGCTTGAAACAGGCAACACTGTTTTCAATGAAGTTCTAAATTTCTGATGCCAAGGCAAATCTATCTGTAGTTGCTCTCAAAATGCAAAAATAAAGATTTCTCGAACAATTCTTGTAATAGTAATATTATAAGACAGCAGACTATATATGCTCATGTAGACAGCCAGACGGCAAGGAATTGATATGATTACAATAGAGATTTGGATAACACATATCAAGAGCAATATTCTATTCAAATACATACTGCTGTAAACTCAGCGGAGGTACAGATAAGCGGAGGGGCAGCAGTGTGGAGAGGGGCAGCAGTGTGGAGTAGTGGTTAGGACTCTGGACCGGAGGGTCGTGGGTTCAATCCCAAGTGGGGACACTGCTGCTGTGCCCTTGAGCAAGGTACTTTACCTAGATTGCTCCAGTAAAAACCCAACTGTATAAATGGGTAATTGTATGTAAAAATAATGTGTAAAAAATGATGTAATTGTATGTAAAAATAATGTAATTGTATGTAAAAATAATGTGATATCTTGTAACAACTGTAAGTCGCCCTGGATAAGGGCATCTGCTAAGAAATAAATAATAACAACAAACTGACTTGTATACATATAAAAAATAGCGTGTTGTAGGTTATACTAACAATAAAAGCATGTATTGTAACAAACAGTCAAAATGACTACTTTTGGTGGTTCTAGGTAGAAGTGCTCATAACTTTTTTATTTTTGCGATTCTGACTTTAATGCCGTCAGTATATTTAATACCGTGGATCTTTAACACACAGAGTCATTTACATTTTAAAAGTGAAAACCATCAAAATGACTACAGTGGCGGTTCTAGTGTTAATGAGAAAATGACACACATTTTTAAATGTGACACTTCAAAATGTAACGTGAAATACTGTACTACGATTATGGCTTCCAGTACTTTTGCAATATCATTTTGTAGTTTGATTACATGATGTTAAATAAAATATCTAAAATTATGTTGAGCACAAAAAAGCCACTTTTGTACCCCAAAATGTATTAAACTGGCATAGCTGGGAATGTGTGGGTGCTACGGTATAGTGTGTAGTATATGTAGAATGTAGAGTGTATAGGAGAAAGGAGAAAGAAAATCTTTACTGTTGTGTGAATTACAACTTTTGAAACTGTAGTTTTTTTGTTACAGGAAAATGCCTTAGCTGTCCCTTTGTTCCCTTTGAATTCGAAGACGACCACCAACCAATGCTTTTTGGGATATGCCTGCCTTAGGCAGGTCCTCGCGACGGCTCCAGTATACTTTCCCAAAAGTAATGGTTGGTGGTCGTCTTCGAATTGAAAGGGAACGTTAGGTTACTTACCGTAACTCTGTTTCCCTGAAAGAGAAGACGACCACCAAACCTTGCAAGGTCGCATCACTTGCATTCACGGGTTCGATGCAAAAGAGGAAGTGAGCTCTGTGGAGCGACTACTTAATCCCTCGGCAGGCAGGACCGAGGACGTCACTCCACGGAGGGGCCTAATCGGCAACTCTGACATAAAATGCTCAGTGGATATCTACCTAAGACAGGCATATCTCAAAAGTATTGGTTGGTGGTTGTCTTCTCTTTCAGGGAACCAGGGTTACGGTAAGTACTATTGTGTAGTAAGTATTAAAGTGAAATTAGGTGTTGTTTTGTTTATTTGTTTTGTGTGTTGAAAGAACAATAATAAAAAGCCTGTTTGTCTGAACTGTAAACAAAGTCTCCAGACCAATAATTGTCTAATATTAACATCCGGCACCGACCACAATAATATATATATATATATGTGTTATTTTATTATTATTATTATTATTATTATTATTATTATTATTATTATTATTTGTTTATTTAGCAGACGCCTTTATTCAAGGTGACTTACAGAGACTAGGGTGTGTGAACTATGCATTAGCTTCAGAGTCACTTACAATTACATCTCACCCGAAAGACGGAGCACAAGGAGGTTAAGTGACTTGCTCAGGGTCACACAATGAGTCAGTGGCTGAGGCGGGATTTGAACCGGGGATCTCTTGGTTACAAGCCCTTTCCTTTAACCACTGGACCACACTGCCTCCAGAGCAGTCTTTTGCTCCCATTTCAAACACTGTCAACATCTTCTCTTCCTTGGTCTCTTCCCTGTGTCATAGAATCACTTTCAGTACCACCAGTATCCTGTTGGTTTGAATGCAAAATAAGAACGCAATATGTGCATACATTATAATTCTAATTATTTACTCATGTTCTAGACAGTCTTACATAATATACATTTGCCTATCAATAGTGACAAGACACCACAAACCAGTTAACACATTTTGTGCAAAATGCAGCTTGTTATGAAGGAAAAATCATAACTAATCTATTCTTCCAGTTTGGATTCACTTTGTATATAATTTTCTGTTTCACTCATGAGAACTGCAGACTTTATGAAAATAGAAGTTAAAAAGCACACCTTTCTTTCTGCAAATATCTAAAATCCATAAATTATGCAAGGATTTTTGATAAATAAAACTGCAATCTGAGGCCTTTTTCTGTCATAATTTTCACAGCTTTATTGCAGTAGTGGGGATGGAAATAAGACTCCTATTGCATAGCAGCTTCACCCATGATTGTTAGGTAACAAGCTCAGGTGTGTGTTATTAAACTCATCGTAAAACCAGGATCATACTGTTATACATCCCTGAATAGTAAAGTATAGTAACTAAGTCAACATACTATACAACCAAAGGGATCCTTCATTTTTAAACTGACATTTTTAGCAACTAGTGTACATTACTATATACACTGCTGTACAAAAGTCTTAGAAATGCTGCATTTTTCTACTCGGATGCATAATGAGCATCAACAATTTACTCAAAGCCTCCACTAGTGTTTTCTACTACTATAACAACCTTGACTTGCATAAAGAAGGAAAAACATTGAGTGAAATAGCTTGCATCACTCGATTTTCAAGGTGTGGTATCTGAAGCATAAATCAACAAGTACAGAGAAACATCATCTGTAATTGACAAACCCAGGAATGGAAGACCCAAAAAACTATCTAACAAGGATGAGCAATACTTGAAGATAATATCCTTAAGGAATATAAAGAAGACAAGCGTTGAATTGACAACAGAACTGGCAGGAGGAACAGGTGTCGTTGTCCATCCATCAACAGTACGAAGGTCACTCTTGAAATCAGGACTTAAAGGATGTGTTGCAGTAAGAATACCTCTGTTAAGAAAGGGGAACAAGACTAAAAGGCTAAAATATGCACAACACAGAAATTGGACTATGTGTTTTGGACTGTTGGATAATGGATGTTGGACTAATGGATGGACTAATGGATGGACTAATGGACTAATGGATGGACAATGATACCTGTGCCTTCTGCCAGTTCAGTTGTCAATTCAACACTTGTCGTCTTTCCATTCCTTAAGGATATTATCTTCAAGTATTGCTCATCCTTGTTAGTCTTCCAGTCCTGGGTTTGATATGTGAAAAAGGCTAAATATCTTTACCTGCCTGTTTCTTCTGAACTGAACACTGTAATAAACATGGAAAGAAATATAAGTATGTTATTTAAAAATGAGTTTAAAAAAAAAAAAGAAGTTATTTTCATTTTGAAAAAAATAAAATAAAATAAATAATAGCAAATTAAGAGACTGATACCTCACACAGATAAGCCACAGATGGTTTTTTTTTAAACTTTTTACAGCACTGAGGAAACACTCTGGACTGCATCAGCCCCCGTGGTGATCTGAAATTAAGCCTAAAAGCAAGTGGCTGATGCAATCCAGGTGGATTCCCTGGTCTTGTAAGATTGTTTTTAAAAATCCAACGATGACCTACCCCTCAAAGAATTAACACCTAGAATACATAGTGGCAGCATTATTAAGAACATTAAGCATGTTTCAGATCAAACCTCAACAGGCATGTGGAATTTTACAGACACTTTAAAATGTGTTATTTTATTTGCACCACAACCCAGCACTCCAGATAAGGTTTTGGGTCATGAGTAATTTACTCAACAATTTAGACACTATTTGAGTAAAATGTATTTTGGGTGAGTAAAATGCAACATTACCTTCAGGTCACCAGTGCTTTCAATGTACATACTGGGCTGTGAAGCAAATAAACACAGAAACAGAACATTTAACATGCAAATGTAAGCTGTGTAGCAATTTTTTTAAATGTGTGAAACACCCAGCACACAGCTTATCTGGAGCGCTGCCACAACAGAAGGAACAACTGTGTCCAATATCATCTTTATAATGAATTGTAATTCAAGCAACATAATGTGCACAAATTTTTCCTTCTGAAAACAAAATTGAGAATTTAAATGATGTAAAGATTATAGGGTTTTATTTGTATAAAATATATCTGTTCACAGATGAAACAGACAAATAACAAGTGGTATGTTTCTTCTATCAATAATTGCAATAATGTTGTTCAATATCCATGCAACAAATTCAAAGCTCTAAGATGGATTTAAAAAAAAAAATCTGCTTTGCTAAGTATTTCAGAGAATAGGTCTTAAAATATGACATTTACATTTAATAAAATGACACATCTACACGTAATGGATTTTTTTTCTGTAACAGTTGAGAGAACACATTTATCTGGGGATATGATTTTTAAAATGCTGGTATGGCATACTATAAACAAAGTATAATTTGAAAATGTTACAAAATATGATCTAAGACCAATATTAACAATAATGAAAACATTGAAAATATGGTTTGTTTTTCATCACTCAGTATGTAAATAAATAACCCATATTTAGTTAGTGTGGTGAAAATACTAACCTCCCTGTTTGCTCTCCTCTTTGTCTCCACACAAAGAATAGAACAACTGCAAGTGCAATTAATATTAAAATAATTCCAGCAATAAGCACGCCATATTGCTCCCTGGAACTGCCTGGAAAAAGACAATAATGTCATGTAAAAAAAAAAGTATGATATTTTTTAAAAGGCCATATAAAATAGATGTAAATGCATATTTGATTATATTACCCATTTCACCAGATTTATTTATTTAAAATAACAAAATCTAATAAAACCATTGCGCACATGCATAACAGAGAGGTCCTCATAATCATGTAATAATCACATTACTGTACCTGAAAGTACCTAAAAATGACTGTATTAAAGCAAGAGCTTATCAGATTATACCCATAAGCAAACTGAAACGTCTGCAGTACAGGAGGCTTGGAATGCACAAGAATGTTTGGGGAAGACTGGTGCAAAACCAAGGCAGCTACCCTGTCCATCTGTAGAGCCTGACAGACAGGCACACATCACCCAATTATAAAAGTTCTACATCTTTTGAACGAAGACCCTAAAAAAAGGTGATGGAACCCTTAAGACACGACAGGAAGCGCGATTAACTAATGTTGTCTTGATGTTTTCTACAACGTTCTAAATCAAAATCACATTTTGTTTTATTTTCAATGTGCAAATGCGCCTCAATGCCACTTAGAAATTAGTCATTTTAAAAAGAATCATAATACTAAAACTAGATGTAATAGCCCAAGTAAACAGAAAATAAAAAAACAATTGTGCTAAAAAAAATAACATGCTATTTGACATTTTATGCAACATTAATTTAAGTTATTCAAAAAGATGTTGTTTAAAAAGCTGATTCAATCGTGGGATAAATAAGAAATATAGAAACAAGTACGTCAGCAGTATTTCTATACACACATTATTAAAACTTACTGATATGAAGATATATTGTCCCTGATGCTGTACCATATGGATTACTGCTTTCACAAAAGTATAGCCCATTGATATCAGGGGTCATCTCCAATAGATATTGCCCGCTTCTTTCAATATTCATTTTATTACTTGTCGCAAGACTCTGGTTTTCTCTGAAAACAAAGAAAGTATTTATCCATTTTTGGGATCGTGGTGCACAATTAACAGTCACTAAACATTATCTCAGTGTGCAGCAATCTGTTTATAAAGTACATCACGTATTTATGTTTAATTATTTAGGTTGAATCCATGTGCGATTACTTTGAAAGCTGCGTGCAGAACCTTAAAAGTGTGTTTGTTTTATCTAAGGTAAAACTATAAGAAACTTAGTCAAGTAGACTAATGTTTCGGCTACAGTAGGCTCTTCTTCAGTTCACCAATAACGTACTAAAGTCTGTTTTGTCGACATTATTTACAGTTTAAATAGGGGCAGGTTACTCCAGTCTGTAAGGAGAGAAGGAATTCTAAACTCAGTAAAATAGTTCAGTCCTCATGACCATTCTTAAGTTATCTGTTATTGTAGCTATGTATAAGGCACAGCAAGATGTGTGTTGTGATGGGATACTTCCACACCTTGGGTGTGCTTCAAGAGTGCTGATACGTGTTTAGGGTCATTATGTTGAAAAACAAAGCCTTCACCCACAAGTCACGTCCCTGAGAGTATTGCATGACATTTAAGAATGGAATCACACCAGCTTCTCTAAGATGTCTCTTTGTTTCCTTTGATAAAGTGACATTTGTTGTGGAATTAAAATCAGCAGCAAATTGAGGTCTGGGTAGGAAACGATTAGCCTTGGACTTTTAACAATCATTCGGTCTTCTCCGAGTTGTTTTCCTCTTTCTGCCTCAGACACTTTCGTTTGCATAGCTACCAGTTTACCAGTATCTGTTGAGTGTGTTTAACCTACCTTTGTCAAGGGGAAGTGTGTTTGAAAACAAACAGGCTTTTGATGCCACATTTAAATCCCGGGTTATTAATTCTTCAACTGCTGTTAAGCTTTCTACCACTCTCATTACCACATTCCTTATCAGTAGATGAGCTGGTTAATACCTACACCACCTTGACTGGTATCTTAGATACTTTAGTGCCAATCAAAATTCAGAGTGTCTTTTTAAAAAAAGCTCACCGTGGTTTAATGATACAACTCGTGATATGAAATATGAGGGTCGTAAACTAGAACGGAGATGGTGGGATTCTAAACTGCACGTTCATTATATTGCATGGAAGGGCCACCTGGTTAAATATAGGAAGGTTCTGGTGCTGGCTAGATCATCATATTATTCTAATTTAATTGAAACAAATAAAAATAAATTCTAGATTTATTTTTGCTACCCTAGATAAATTAATTAATCCTTCCGCTAATAGTCCCTTGACATTGGATCCTCTCTCACAGCAATGACACTTTTTTGTGGTATCCTGCTTGCAGCTTGTTCAGAATTCCGACTAAAACCAGGAAAAGTGAACATATTACCCATTTTGGCCTCTTTACACTGGCTCCCTGTGCAGTATAGAATTGATTTTAAGATTATGCTGTTAACTTACAAGTCCCTTAATGGATTAGTTATTTGCAGGAGTCACTGACCCTGTGCCTTTCAAACTGCACTCCGAGACGGGAGGTAAGGCTTTTTCTTGTAGAGCTCACAAATTATGGAATGCTCTGCCTTCGTTTGTCAGGGAAGCTGGGACTGTTACAGTTTAAGACTAAAAACGCACTTTTATAAAATGGTTTTCTTATCTTAGTCGGTTTCAGTGTAACTTTAAAATTGCTGCTTTTGTATTATTATTATGTGTACACTTATTTAAATGGTATAATTATGGCAGTTGTATGTGTGGCATGCTATACAAATGTATTGTGGTTTGTTATTTTTTCTTCTATTTACTATACAGTACTTTGCGATGCGTTTTTTAAAGTTATATAAATGCAATAAATAAATCAAATAAACTACACTCACTGTGACAGGAATACAATGATTCTTGGTTGTAAATCTCCCTCCCGACCTGTGAGGGCGCTAAGCAGCGAGAATGGAGTTCTTTGGACAGGCTGGTCTGACAGTTCTTTCCCAGGGTCGGGAAGTCGGCCAGTCTGGATGAAGGCGAGACTCCGTTGCAAGAACGCATTGACCCGGAAGGGAAACGATGTGGCAGCCGCAGATTGGCGAGGCGGTTGCACTCGTTTACCAAGGGTTCATGTGTCACGGCATAAAAGGGGACAGAGAATCGCAATCTGTTTCTTCACTTTGGTTAAAAACGTAAATAACCTAGAAGGATGGAAAATGCTTGTGATTGCTGTTCGTGTTTATTTGTTTGTGTACTAATTATTGTTATTATTATTAGTAGACACTTAAATAAGTTCCGGAGCTGTCGCCGAGGACCAGCAAAAACCCAGAACAACACTGCACAGATTGTCACCAGATAAATTGTATTACCCATCTGGAGCACTACAACGCGCACCCAGGACTGGGGACCATGATTGTATATTGTGGGAGAGATATCTTTTATTATTATTTGGGACTGCAACCTGTGTTATTTTCCCTGCGCTTTACACATTGTTGTGTATTGCCGGGGACTTTTCTTTTGGTCACCAGACCTGGACTTTGAAAATAAACTCCCCTGGAATGACTCTGTCTGGTTCCTTATGCACTGCATCACCCATGCATCTGTACACAGTAAAGCCACTTTGCCACTCTTACTTATTTCTATTTAAATCTATTAACCCTAAGTGGTCAATTTATTCAGCGCGTCTCAGGTGCGTCAGGTCCAATTTATTTTCACACGTGCAGTTTATTTTAGGACGTGCTGTTTAAAAGTATTTTTTTCACAGTAAAACAGGTTTAAAAGGCACTGCATATCAACAGGACACTCAGTACTGCATCTCCAGCCCCGCCCCACCCCTCGTTTGCTGTATTCTTCACATACTTCTTGATAGTAGTGCATACCGATAAATCATCTCCTAATCACTCGTTTTATCACCAAACTCCTCAATAATGTGATCCAAGTCATTATTTTATTACTATAACATCTGCAAATGTCTGTGATATTCTTTGAGCACTGGATGCAGAAGCAGCTATCTTATTTGTTTATGTCCGTGTTATCTATGTGGTGCCGTGGCTATCTGTATTCATAAGATACGCCCCCTTTTTTTTTTTTTCTTTTGGCTTCTCTCAGCTCCTATCAGTCTCACTCGGCCATTGAATGGTTTTCTCAGATTTTTCCAGCGAAAAAATGACTAGAGACCTGTTTTTCATGTCTTTTTGATGATGTCGGACAGGGTCCGACATTGGACCGGCAAGGGAAAATGTCAATGTCGGACCAGGTCCAACATAGGACCGCAAAGGGTTAATGCGTTTGTGATGTAATTTACTACATAGTTAATGTGAATCTGGTTTGTCCATGCCATTAACCTGGGTGAGTCTAGTTCATTGATGCTGGGCCAATCTAGTTTTGCCTATGCCAATTACTTGGGCGAGTCTAGTTTTGCATTTCTACACTCTCTCCTGCCAGCTTCCAAGTGTGTTCCGGGGTACCTGCCTTGCCTCCTGACAACAATGTAGCGATGAAGGCCCAGCATTGATGTTGAAGCATTGGGTAAAACTAGACTCGCCCGGGCTAACCCCGGAATTCAGTGAAAACTGTTGAAAAATACGGGTATTGCCCAGTTCTCTTTTTCAAGTTCTGGGCCAATCTAGATTCGCCTGATTGGAAGCGGACGAGGGCCGAAAAAAGTGGTAACTCACCGGGTTTCACCCTTAACATATATGTACATATATTACATGGATAGTAGCTATATTTCCTTGTAATGCACTGCAGTCCACATATATACTTTATATATGCAGACTGGCCATGCGGTGCCCATGAAATATATGCACGCCTGGGTGGTGAAGCCTACTGCTAATCTTTCCGGAATAAAACGAAATATTTACTTAATAATATTAATAATTATTATTATGTATCTATTATTATTATTTTTATTATTATTATTATTATTATTATTATTATTATTATTATTATTATTATTAATAATAATAATAATAATAATAATGCCCCACAAAGAAAATAAATCACAAACAAAAAAATAACTGTCAGTACTTGCTCCAGGAGTAAGTAGCCGGTGGGTTGGCATCTGCTTCACACTGGAGGAGTAGGCTGCCTGGTGGTTTCTCAGCAGCCCTTACATCAACTGATGGAGAATCTACAAAACATAGTATTTGATTTGTACCAAGCTCTGAAAACACCAATAACAAACACGTTTGTAAATAACATATCCCCTGAAAATACTAAATTAGAGCTGTCAGTATTGTGAAAAAGTTGATCAGTATATGTAGAATTGAAGGTGTGACATTATTACTTACAGACATATGAATATGGGCATGCATCCTTCATAGGGAGTAATTTACAAAAATGATTTTGCTTAAAAAAAAATGCTTAGAACTGGATACTGGAGCTAGATCGCTAACAAAACTACGATCGCACTGCATTAATATAGTTCAGTACTCACAGTATATATTTAGCTTATGTGAGACAATTTCTGGATGTTTCAGAGTTGGGTGTTCAACAATGCAAAACACTTCCTGCTGATGCATTGACTTGACTGGTATTGCTAGTAATTGGCTCCGAGTTGTCGTGGTACCATTTTCATGAAGAAAGGAGTTGTTCTCAATGCGCTGTTCAGTAAGAGAAGTTTTCCATGTGATTGTAGCAGCTGGCTTTCCACATGCAGCAATGCAGGTAGCTACTGTACTTTCTCCACTGCCAACTTCTGGTGGATCTTCAGTGAAGACTTTGATAACAGGAGTGACTAATACAAAGAATAACATTAAAAGATAAGGCTTTATATTGTGATCTCCATAATGCAGCATCACATACCAGAGATCAATCTTTTTTTCAGGTTCCCTGTGGAAAGGACTACCTAGAGTGCAGCAGAGACCATCTCACGTTCCAGAAACTTTGCAAATTAATATTTAATTTTTTTTATAACCAGAATTTTTCCTCATTGTCTTGTGTAAATGTAAGGATTAACCCACAACTCTAAGGGGTAGGTTTACTAAAATGTTGTGCCTGTCGCAATAGTCGCAAACAAGTCGGGAGTCTTGGGTAAAATATACTACACAGGCGCAATGCTATTTGCAACTTTTTAGGCAATGCTTTGCGGCTGCAGTTTCTGTTTGCGGTTCACGCACAGATTAATATGTAATTATGGGCATTCCTGCATAAATTCACAAATATGGGGTGGAGGTAGTGCAAATCAGTGTTCTCAAATATTATAATGAGATGTACGAAAGCCGCAGACAATTGCGACACCTACAATTGCATCACAGTTTTAATCAGTCGCAATTGTTGCTGGCATTTCCCAGTCTGCCTTTTCTCGTGCATTGCCAGTTGTGCTCAATGCAGTTATTGGTATTTGGTGAACAGCCAAATACCTATTCTTCCTTAAAAGCAGGATGAACTTACAAGCCTTGAAAACAGAATTCTATGATATTTCTGGTTTCTCCAACGTGTTGGGAGCAATAGACTGCACACATGTGCTGCTAACCCCTCCAGCTCATTCTGAGCATCTGTGTAGGAATAGGAAACACACCTATTCTATTAATGTGCAGTTGAGTTTGGTAACACAGACTTAGCTGGTCCATCTGCCTGGAGATCTTCCTGTATGTATGTGTATGTAAAGATCTGTAAGCCAGTACACGAACAAGTTTAAACCATCTACTTGTCCTCCCGATTGCCTCCCCGGATTCTATTAGAGAATAACAGAAGAGCACGAACGTGACAAGACAAAGGATAATCATTTTTTCTTTTTTGTTTATGGTACCTCGGGCATTTTTGTTGAATTGTTTCTACAATACAAAAAAATATAAAACACTGGGGTAATTAACAGAAATCTGAATGAATGTGAATCCTATACTGATCAAAGCCATTGCTTACCTCTTACGGTGAGTTGTATATCTGTGGAATATGGTCCACTGGGAAAAACAGTGAAAATACATATGTAGCCACCTTCATCGGAAAGAATTGTATTTTTTAAGATAATATTTGCATTCTTGTCTCCATCACCAATAAACTGTACTCTTTTTCCAAATTCATTTAAAGGTTTAGCTCCACTCTCTCTTTCAAAGATGAGAAAGTTATCTTCATGAGCACTGTTTTTCCTCTGCCAAGTTATCTGTGTAACTTCATCTGATGTATCAGTCAGTTTACATTGAAGAACGGCATCTTCTCCCATTGTAACATTTACATCTCCATCCACCACTTTAATTCCTGTAATGTTGAGAAGAAAGAAGGATTTTGTAACTATGGCAAAATTCAAAACAATATGGAAATACATATACTGTAGCTGACCTCTTTGTTACAATGTCATTTCAATAACCGGTTTGTTGTATTTGCAATTCAATTTTGTGATTCTGAGATATATCATGATAAACTTGGTCAGCGCTGTAAGACCTTGTGAAGAGTATCTCCAATGGCAAAACAACGCATCCCTTTTGGTAGGAGGAATGGCACATCTGAAACAATGGTTTGTAAAATAGCTAAAAGGATACATGGAAAAACAAAAAAATGTAAATGATGGTTACTTGGCTTTGATGAGATGTTAAAACAAACGTTACTAATGATTCTAATATTAGTACAAGTGTGTATCAGTGAAAAAAAGGGGCTTCAATGATTCATTCGCGAGCGTCATCAACAGGAATGAAATTTAAAAAATGACAAACATAAAAACATTAAATTAGCACATCTCTACAAGTTACAAAAGGAAATAGCTTAGGCTCTCCTTTCTTTAAGAATACAGAACACAGGCACATATCACAATTAACCCTTTAAGGCCCAGGTATTTTTGAAAATGGTCTCAACACAATGAAAAAGTCCTGTTAAAGGGTTAGCATTACAGCAACATTGAAAGACACTGCAATACATTTAACACTGTGTAATACAAAAAGGCAATTCTGCCCTTCTGAAAACACACTTAGTGACAACAATATGAAATGCAAGTCTGACATTTGAATAGAATGGGCCCAGTGTTGAGTGAAGTCTGAATTGTGTATTCAGTGGGGCAAACTACACTGTGGATCAGCCACCAGTCTATGTGAAAAATGTAAAAGAATGCCTAAAAATACTGTAGAGATTAGGAAAATAAAAACTACACAATATGCCAATTCTCCGCTTCTAACGGAGAACATGACTATTAAATATACTGTAGTCACGATAGCATACTGAGAACAGTGTAACATGTATACTGCTCAGCTTGGGTGTGCTATCTTCCATAAATAAGAAGGCTCCCCTCTAAAACCTCTCTCTAAACTATACTTTGTAGCGAGATCTGGTCTCACTAAACTGAACAAACCAACCAACCAACCAACCAACCAACCAACCAACCAACCAACCACAAGATTCCAAACAATGTGTTTCAGCTAAAAATATAAACAAGAAAGCCCCTTGTGCAGTATAACCCCTCTTATTTCTGAAGTGAAACCTTTAACACAGAGCACAAGTCATAAGTGCACAAGAACATTAGCAAACTGGCCTTTAAAAAAAAAAAAAAAAAGAAAAAAACATTGCATTGTGTTACTATCAGCAATACTTATCAGCAATGATTGGCCATGGTTAGATACAGTTGAGGGCCTCCGAGGGTGAAAACAACACAAAGAGGGGAAGGTGTGTGTGTGTGTGTGTGTGTGTGTGTTTACGGGTTTATTATTAATTCTATTTTACTGTTGATTTTAGGATTTAACTTCATAGTGATCCTCCAGCTATAACCAGGGCTTTCTAAATAAGCCAGAGATCCACCACCTAATACTATATTTGAATGTTTAATAGGTTTTCTTGTTTTGTGAAGTTAACCAAAATGAGATGCAAAAGCGACGCACGCACGCACTGTGGAGTAGTGGTTAGGGCTCTGGACTCTTGACCAGAGGGTCGTGGTTTCAATCCCAGGTGGGGGGTGCTGCTGCTGTACCCTTGAGCAAGGTACTTTACCTAGATTGCTCCAGTAAAAACCCAACTGTATAAATGGGTAATTGTATGTAAAAATGATGTGTAAAAAATAATGTAATTGTATGTAAAAATAATGTGATAATCTTGTAACAATTGTAAGTCGCCCTGGATAAGAGTGTCTGCTAAGAAATAATAAAACACACACACACCTTCCCCTCTTTGTGTTCTTCTTTCACCCTCGGAGGCCCTCACACAAGTGCTGTAATAAATCAAAGGGAACATGGTGGCAGGGAGTTAGACTAAACAAGAGCCTTTGGAGGATTGCAAGCTCCCACTAATCATCCTCACAGCTGTAAAAATACATTTGCCCTTGTGACAGGGTAGAAGCCCTGTGAAAGTGAATGGTGTGGCTTTTGTAGCTGTGTGAATAAAAATTATATATTTTGAATTTGTTTGGCAGGGATGGGGTTAAAATCTCATATCTGCCAAATCCTGGTGCAGAATGTGGCTGGTGCTTAATTGAGCATCAATTTCCCCATGGTTATAATATGCATTTGCCATAGTTTTACCCTGTTTACCATGTTTTCTAATATGCTTTACCATACCTCGCTTACCTTTACAATATGTTTATTATTGCTGTGCTTTTACTAGGGAAAACTTTGGCAGGTTTGTTCACCATGGTTTGTTTTACAGTTTGTTTTGCCATGCCTCTCTGTGCTTTGCAATGCTTTCCTATTCTTTGTTGCACTTTGCTCTGCTTCTACTGGGAGAGACTTTTAGCAGGGCAAACTATGGTAAATGCATAATATAACAATGGGAAAAGCTTGGGGGCAAAAGTGTAAAGTGGGAAACTTTTATAAGGTTAGCCCTGTAGCAATGGAGTGCAAACCAAGCTGTTGAACCCTGAAGATCAGAACCCCTACACTACAGTTTTATTCAGAAGCACAAGCCTTTCCCTGTCGCTGGCCTTCATATACAGTAATGGTAGGCTTGGTGGTCCAGTGGTTAAAGAAAAGGGCTTGATACCAAGAGTTCCATGGTTCTAATCCCCGCCCAGCCACTGACTAACTGTGTGTTACCCTGAACAAGTCACTTTACTTGTGCTCTGTCCTTCAGATGACATGTAAAATCGAGGTCCTATTGTAAGTGACTCTGCAGCAGCAGTTGTTGATGCATAGTTCACCCCTTAGTCTGTAAGTCGCTTTGGATAAAAGCATCTGCTAAACAACTAATAATAATAATAATAATAATAAAAATAATAATAATAATAATAATGTGTGCGTCCCCGTCCCTGAACAACCCACACGTTCTATTGGGTTATCTGGGTTCATGTCATGACATTCTCATTGGCGGTCTTTTAAAAAAAGTTTCTCACTTTTTTGTTTTATTTCTACCCTCCTCCTGTTACATTAGTAATTGTCCTTGCTCTGTAGGCTACAGTGTAACCATTGGAAACTACAAAATACAGCAAAAACAGATGCAAGGACATTTTATAGTCCATATTAATATTTGGGATGTATGGTACTTTCAATGGAGAGATATTGAGCACAGAGTTTAGGTGGGGTATTTTGGAATGCAGGGTCTGTCTCATTACATTGCAGTTTGACTAGAGAGAGCAAATATGACCAATGGGCATTTGTGAAGGGGGTTTTTCAGTTCTGCTCTGCTTGCTTGCTTGCATGGGGGGGTGGGAGAATATCAGAGATAACAGATGCAAAGGAAAGTGTGTGAGGAGGGGTCATAAATGACATCATTAAAAGGGTGTGCTTTGGAATCTACAAAACTGAAGTGAATGCATTGTCTGGTGCTCAGTTCTACCAATCTCACTGAAGCCCAGAGTGACGCGACTCTGTACAATAGTTCTATTCTTGTATTACAGCAATAAACATATTTTTGACTTCCACTAATATAGTTTTTCAGTTGCTTATCAATTTTTCCTTACACAGAGGTCATTGTCTTTTTAATCAAATTAAATAAAAAGCTGTGGTCTGGTCTGGTCTGGTCTGGTCTGGTTGTCATGGTTCCTGTATTCTGTGTGGTATCCTGTGTTTCTGTTCTGTGAACTGTGTGGGTGTTGAGATAGCATCCAAATAAATTAAAATAATTTAAAAGGAACCAAGCATCTCTCTCTTGTGCGAAATGCTGCATTAACATCCTGACAACATTTTACACGTACAGTTGTAGTCAAAAGTTTACATACCCCAATGGAAATTTATAATTTCTAGAAATTTTTTGAGAAACAAAGAATTTTAGGAAAATAACTTTTGTAAGAAAAGTTTTGCTTTTGTGGATGAAGAAAAAGTTACAAGAAATACAATTATTTATTTCAGCAAAGAAGTATTCATACCCTGACAAGGACAATTAAATTAATAGCTAGTTGAGGCACCGTTGGCAATAATTACCTCTTTTAAACGATTAGGATATTTGTCAATGGGCTTTTGGCATAATTCTTTAGTGATGTTTGACCATTCTTCAACGCAAAATTGTTCTAGGTCATTCAAATTCCTAGGACTTCTCTTGTGCACAGCCTTCTTCAACTCATACCAAAGATTCTCAATTGGATTTTAGATTGGGGCTTTCACTAGGCCATTCCAGAACCTTGATGGTTTTATTCTTTAACCATTCTGAAATAGATTTTGATGTGTGCTTTGGATCGTTGTCATGTTGGAACATCCAGTTGCGCTTTAAACCAAGTTTTGTAGCGGAGGGTTTCAGATGATTGGCCAATATCTTTTGGTATGCTATGGTATCCATTTTACCATGTATTGGAACTACATTTCCTGTGCCATTAGAAGAAAAACAGCCCCATAGAAGGATATTACCACCTCCATGCTTGACAGTAGGTATGGTGTTCTTGCTTTTTTCTAAAGAGGATATGATTATCTATTCAAAGACAGCAATGTATTTAGTACAGTGCCTATAGAAAGTCTACACGCCCTTGAACTTTTTTCACATTTTGTTGTGTCAGTGCCTCAGAGTTTCATGCATTTAAATGAGGATTTTTTTTTCTATCTACACACCATACTCAACACGGTTAAGGAGAAAAAAGTCTTTATTGAGAAAAAAAATTATGTATTTAATACAAAAATGAAAGATCATAATTGGATAAGTCTCCACCCCCCTGAGTTAATACTTGGTGGAAGCACCTTTTGCAGCAATTACAGCTGTGAGTCTGTTGGGATAGGTCTCTACTAACTTTGCACACCTAGATTTGGTAATATTTGACCATTCTTCTTTACAAAACTGTTCAAGCTCTGTCAAGTTCCTTGCGGAGCGTTGATGGACAGCAATCTTCAAGTCATGCCACAAATTTTCGATTGGAATTAGGTTGGGGCTCTGACTGGGCCACTCAAGGACATTTACCTTTTTGTTCCTTAGCCACTCCAGTGTAGCTTTGGCTGTGTGCTTTGAGTCGTTGTCATGCTGAAAGGTGAACTTCCGTCCCAGTTTCAGCTTTCTTGCAGAGAGCAGCAGGTTTTTCTCAAGGACTTTTCTGTACTTTGCTCCATTCATTTTCCCTTCTATCCTGTGCCCCAGTCCCTGCCGATGAGAAACATCCCTATACCATGATGCTGCCACCACCATGCTTCACAGTAGGGATGGTGTTCTTTGGGTGATGCGCTGTGTTTGCGCCAAACATAATGCTTTGCATTTAGGCCTAAAAGTTCCATTTTAGTTTCGTCAGACCACAAAACTTTGCCACATGGCTACAGAATCTCCTGAGTTTTTTTTGCATACTTCAAAACGTGATTCTTTCTTGAGTAATGGCTTCCTTCTTGGCACCACACCATATAGGCCAGATTCGTGGAGTGCTTTGGATATTGTTGTCACATGCACACTTTGATCAGTCTTGGCCATAAAAGCCTGTAGCTCTTGCAAAGTTGCCATTGGCCTCTTGGTAGCCTCTCTGATTGGTCTCCTTCTTGCTCGGTCATCCAATTTGGAGGGACGGCCTAATCTAGGCAGGGTCTTGGTGGTCATACACCTTCCACTTCTTAGTAATCGTCTTGACCATGCTCCAAGGGATATTCAAGGCCTTTGATATTTTTTTATACCCATCCCCTGATCTGTGCCTTTCAACAACTTTGTCCCAGAGTTCTTTTGAAAGCACCTTGGTGCTCATGGTTGAGTCTTTGCTTTGAAATGCACTACCCAGCAGAGGGAACCTATAGGAACTGCTGAATTTATCCTGAAATCATGTGAATCACTACAATTTAACACAGGTGGAAGTCACTTAACTTAGTGTGTGATTTTGAAGGCAATTGGTTACACCTGAGCTAATTTAGGATTGCTATTACAAGGGGGGTGGACACTTATCCAACCAAGCTATTTCAGTTTTTATTTTAAAAAGAATGTTCTACAAATCTCTAGAATATTTTTTTCACATGGAAGTTGTGGGGTAGGATGTGTAGATAAATGAAAAACTATTTTAATGCATTTTAATTCCAGGCTACTAGGCAACAAAATGTGAAAAAAGTTCAAGGGGGGATAAAAGCTCCAAGTCATTATGTTTCAAGGCTGGCGTCTGGATCATTTTGGCAGGGCAGTGATAACCATAGGCTATAGGCAAAAATGAATACCCTTATAGGAAAGAACCGTTTGTACTCCAGTGAGTTGCAACCAACTACCTGTGGCCTTGAGAAATAAAGAATGACAAAGGAATGGATACACCATTCTGGGATCTATACTAGATCAGGCTTAATTTCAGTACTGTGGAGATGGTAAAGCATTTTTATTCTATCTACAATCTTAAATACTGTACAGAACAGAAACATACTTTATACTCATAGATTACAAAGCATCCATTATATGCTTAATTCAGTTTGTTACTGTAAGATATCAAAAGAATAAACATTAACACAAACCAGGTAACCATTATGGGCATTTGTACAGTAACTATGGCAGCACGTGGTAGATGCCCAGAAGTGGTTACCTGCATTGCAGAATGAGATATATTTAAAATAATGCTGTATAACTGACAAAACAAAATACATTTCAAAGGGTAAGGCATCTCTGATCGTATTATTTCATGTAATTAAACTGTATGTCAAGACAGCTAGGTCCTGACTAGAGGTTAAAATAGTGTTATGTTTTACTGTAATGGAACTTGACAGAGAATCATAGAACGCAGTAACTGTATGCATCAAATATGAAGACAATAAGTGTAATGTCTTTATCATGCTGTGGCAAAGTGCCCCGCCCCTGTGTGCATTTGTGTGTTCTGTGTTGTATGTTGCATGCGTGTGTTAATGTTGGTGTATAGATTGGTACACGGGATATAAACGGGTCTGTGTTTCACGTGTATTTAAAAAGTGTATATTTGTATTTAGGCACGGGATTGCACATCATGCACGTGCATTTAAAATGTAATATGTGAGCACGGGGTTGCACAGAATTAATTCACGTGCTGGGATTCAAGTGAATAATTAATTAGTAATTGAATCCCAGCACAATAGTATATATAGACGCACATTTCATTCAGTCAGGGTTAGGTGTTCGGTGAGTGGAGAACGGGATTGGAGACGGAGGTGAAGTAAAGTAATAATAATAATAGTAAAAGTAATAGTTAAATCTGCTCACCGTGTTTGTTCGTCTGTCCTGCACCGTCTGTTTAGTGTTAGTCGTTTTGTATGTCTGTTTATTTTGGCGCAAGTGCCGTGTCCTGTTTTTGTGTTTTGTTACAAACGTTTATTTTCTGTCTGTTTATTCATTAAATGCTGAGCGAAAGCATTCGCTCAGCTCCACCAAACTCCACATCTCTCTGTCGTTTGTGTTCCTGTTTCTGGTCTGACGCCACCCACTCCGGCCGTCTTTGTGACACATGCTAAAACTGAAAAAAAGTCATAGGATCACAACATGACAACCATCAGATGTCAGTGGCACATTCCAATTTTGCATGCAGTGTTTATATGAAAATACAAATTCAGTAGCTCAAACAGTCACACAACCACTATAAGGCAGCTCTATTGGGTCACAACAAAATGTGAATACCATTATGTAAAAGGGGAATTTTCAAATAACTATGTAACTTGGTGTCCGGCTGACATATTTCTCAAAACAAATTAATTTCCTATTGAAAATTATATATTTTTAGAAAGGTAACATTTTAATCTACGCTGCACAATAACTTAATACATTAAAAAAATGTTTTTGCCTTTTTTTGTACTTTCATATTTTGAATCTCATAACCGACTCGTCCCAGAGTTTGATTTAAGTTTCAGAGTGAAATGTTATACATTTAATTATTATAATGTTATGTTTTTATACAAAAATCTGAAAGAAGTATTTAAGTTGTTTCAAAAACATAGGTTAAATATGAGAAGCACTATGTCATTTTCTATTTATACCCCATTCTATGCATGTCCCAGAGTTTTGCACACAAAATCTCATAACCGACACCCACTGACTTTTTGTGTAGAAATCATAACATATCAATAAAGTCTTTCAAACAAGGTGAAAGGTCAAGGGTTTCTGTAGGGAAGGACTGGAGACAGAGGTAAATATGCTCTTCATTATTTTTAAAATATTACCGTTGAACTCACTAGTGCAGCCTGGCACAGTTGTGTAGCTCATAACCAACACCGCTAGCAAAACATGGAAATAAAAATATTTATGAAATGTACATGTATTTAATATAAATTTACTTTATTGTTATTACATTGAAATCCAAAAACAATGGCTGCCCTGTTTGTTGTAAATGGACAAAGAAGTGAAATTTCTCACAACCGACACCTTACAATTTCTCATAACCGACACTTTTCAAAAACAAGAAAAATGTTGGTTATGAGAAGTTAGTGTCGGTTATGGTTTTTATATTATTTACTTGTATACTTCAAATAATTTTTTGGGGTGTAGCACATTAATAACACTAAAATCCCATTATATAGATATAGCTAGGGTTACAGTCAGTTTTATATTCTCTTCCGGATCCAGATTCTCTCAGAGTTGATAGTTAAGATGTTAATCTTTGTATATAGCAAGGTATTGTGAGGTATAGTGTATTTGTGAGAAGTTTAGAAGATACAGGTAAAGAAGAAAAAAATATATTGAGAGACAAAATAAGTACCTAGGAAAGGGAAAGAAGTAAAAAGAAATACATACCAATAAGTGAGGTGTCAGATACGGTACAGAGAGGTAGAAGAAAGAATTGGACAAAGGCTTTTCATAAGGAACAGAAGACAGACCGACAACTAAAAGAACTGACCACTGTCACTCCACAATCAACACCACCACATCCTGTAAATCAGGGTAATAAGTGTGCAGAAAGGCCCTCTGTATCTGGAGCAGGCCAGGTCCAAACACATGAATCACCGTGCACCTGTAGAAAAAGTCTTGGGAAGGGAAGACAGATAGAAGAGAATACTTCCAAAGAAGAAAGACCATAAAGGCCACAGAAAAAAGCAAAGTTCCTTGAGGAAAAGATAAGGAAGCTGGAAAGACAAACTGAAAAATACAAATTCTGATGTAGACTTGCTTGTGTGTTTCGGATCATTGTCTTGCTGCATGACCCAGCTGCGCTTCAGCTTCAGCTCACGGACGGATGGCCTGACATTCTCCTGTAGAATTCTCTGATACAGAGCAGAATTCATGGTTCCTTCAATAATGGCAAGGGATCCAGGTCCTGATGCAGCAAAGCATCCCCAAACCATGACACTACCACCACCATGCTTGACCGTTGGTATGAGGTTCTTACTGTGGAATGCAGTGTTTGGTTTTCGCCAGACATAACGCGGCCCATGTCGGCCAAAAAGTTCCACTTTTGACTCATCTGTCCATAGAACATTGTTCCAGAACTCTTGAGGATCATCCAGGTGCTTTTTGGCAAACTTGAGACAAGCATTCATGTTCTTCTTAGTGAGCTATGGTTTCCACTGTGCTACTCTGCCATGAATCCCATTTTTGCCCAGTGTCTTTCTGATGGTGGAGTCATGAACACTGACCTTAGCCGAGGCGAGAGAGGCCTGCAGATCCCTGGATGTTGTTCTAGGGTTCTATGTGACTTCCTGGACGATTTTTCGCCTTGCTCTTGGAGAGATTTTGGCAGGACGGCCACTCCTGGGAAGATTCACTACTGTCCCAAACTTTCTCCATTTGGACAATATGGCTCTGACTGTGATTCGGTGGAGCCCCAGAGCCTTAGCAATGGCTTTGTAACCCTTTCCAGACTGATAGGCATCAACAACTTTTTTCCAGAGGTCTTCAGGAATTTCTTTTGTTTGTGGCATGACGTGCCTCTAGAACCTGTGTGCTGACAACTTCACTCTGATGGTAAGGGCCAAAGTTAGTCAGATTTATATTGGGCAGGGCTGTCCCAAATCAGGCCTGGTTGTTAACCAAAGTACTCAAACAGCTGACCCTAATTATCCCTTTAATTGGGTTGAGTTAACTAGGAGGGGCAATAACTTTCACACCTGAATATTACATGTTTGATTACCTTAAACACCAAACAAATGAAAGAAGCACCAAACTTTGGGGTCATTTTTTCTCTCAGACTCCCTCTATGTACTACTACAACCCACAAAAAAATCTGACCAAATACAATGTGAAAAATGTGCAAAAATGCAGAAAATCAGACAGGGGGCAATACTTTTTCACGGCACTGTATATAGTTTTTAACCCTTTGCAGTCCATTTATTAAGTGCGCGGCATCTCCAGCCCCACCCCACCCTTTCGTTCGCTATAGCTTTCACATATGCTAAGAAATAAATAATAATAATAATAATAATAATAATAATAATAATAATAATAGTCGTACATACCGATCAAACATCTCCTGATCACTCGTTTTATCACCAAACGCCTCAATAATGCTATCCAAGTCATTATTTTATTACTAAAACATCTGAAATAAGCTCTGCAAATGTCTGTGATATTCTCTGAGCGCTGATGCGGTAACAGCCAGCTTGTTTCCTTATGGCCACTGTTATCTGATGCCAGGGGCAAGTATGACTATTCATGAAATACGCCCTTTTTTCCGGCTTGTCTCAGCTCCTGTCACTCCCACTCGGTCAATGAATGGTTTTCTTGGCTTTTTCCGGAGAAAAAACGACTAGAGACCCGTTTTTTGCGTTTTTTTGACAGGGTCCGACATTGAAACGGATAGGAATAATTGCAATGTCGGACCAGGTCCGACATAGGACCGCAAAGGGTTAAATGTATTTAAATAAAGGGCTCAAAGGGTACCATGTCAACTGGAATATGATATAGAAGGACGGCCTGCAGTCTGTAACCCTGTCTTCTGATGTTTTAATGAATTGCACCCAAGGATTTAGCTAGAAGATGAAGTGCTGTGAAAGAAACTCATAACCAACACAGAGCTTTCATAACCGATACCCCACACTCATAACCAACACTGTAATTAAAATCTGAATTTAACGAAATATAAGTTTAAAAAACAAATGCTATAGTTGTTTTCTACTTGCAAAACACTCCACATGTGTCTAAGTACTGTTTGCTTAGGATTTATTTTTTCTTCAGGACAAAAACTTATGAAAATGTTATTTAATAGAGTCGGTTATGAGGTAGAAATTTAAATAATTTAAATTAAAAACAATAAGTTTAATTATTGGGTGAAATGTACATAAAAAAATTACAATTCTAGAAATACCACTTTTATAAATCTATCTAACAAAAGTGTTCAGTTTTAACAAGTTTTCTATTGGGTGTCAGTTATGAGATTTTGAGGGGTTCATGACAGAAAATTAAGAAACAAATACAAAAAAATGAAAAATATTAACTGTGCCAATAGTAGGAAACAAAACTTCGAAGATTGCTGATTGAGTATAGGTTTAAAAAAACCGATAACAGCAATGATTTTATATCAACTTTTTATCAGTCCAAGTTACATAGTTATTTGAAAATTCCCCAAAATATGTAAAAAGGAAGCGTCTATCACAGCTGGATCTATGTTTGGACTGTAGAACTGCAATTCTATACAGTCTGAGCAGCCAGATAACATATCCTATGCAACAAACAACAGCCACTATAAAATCAGCTAATTGGGATAATGTTCCGAATCTAATTAGTTAACGATTCCAAAATTGCTGTGTGCACTTTCTCTGGAAGAAAGAACAAGAACAAAACACAAACATGTTTCTTAATTTCAGTAGTTTGCAAGATCAAGAAAATATTCTAGAGTAGTCATAATTTTAGAGCAAAGCATCATAATGCTGTTAAAAATGGTTCCTCAACTATACTATTTTTTCCAAAGAATACACGGGAAAATCCACGCCCAGTTTCACATACAAACCTGCATTTCACGTGTAAATAAATGTTAATGAACATGTTTATCCTTCAGTGACATCACTATAAATATTGCAAGGGAGCAGGTCAGTTGTTACTGTGGATTCCAAGACTGCAGAAAGTAGTGGCTGATGGGTGGTTTTATGGTTAGCAGTGATGTAGTTCACCTTAATGATGATGCGGGCAGCTTTTTTTTTATTATTGTTTTTTGCTGTGTCTGGCCTGTCATGTTGTATATCTCTTGTGGGTTTACAGTTCTGTAGAAAACCACTTACCATGAACTGCATTATGCCCTTGTTATAGTATTAAATCAGCTGTTTGAGAATAACCTTGCTGTAAAAACTATGTTAAAGTTAAATACGAAGAGGAAGTGAGCTGCTTACTACAATGTCTGTAACTGAATTCCCTTGCTTTTGATTCCAGCCATGTCCAAAGACAACGCGTGTCCGCCCTCCACTCAAAATTGCTGGAGCGAGGAGGAAACCCGGGCATTAATAAGTATAGTTAGTGACTTGGATGTGTTGAGCCAGCTTGATCGCCCAAAACAGCGCAATGCCCTCTCAGAAACAGGAATACAGCGCACAGTCCCACAAGCTAGGGACAAAAAAATTGAAACAGTCCTACCAGCAGGAACGAGCAAGGAGGTGCCGTTCGGGAGAAGAGGGACGGTCCCGCAGAGCAATGCTTTTTGCTTCACTTACATCTGGCATAGCTATGTACGTGTTGCAGTGCCACTGAACAAGGGAGTTGACAAACTTGTAAATACAGCGATGAACTGTGGTTTTATGCACCCCAAAACACACCCTGTACTCAGCTGAGGCCCAGCCCATACAGAGCAATCTTTTTCCACTGGCACAGGAGTACGTAATTCCTTTTTGGTTGCATATCTTCCTTTACCAGTTCCACTATAATGCTAAATGTGACACTAGCCACTGGCATTAGAAAACAAGGCATAAGGATTTGCTGGTAGAGGATGTTTGGATGTTGAAGCTCCAGAAACAAAGGGAAAACATCCACTGCTTCCAATCCAGACAGCCTTGGGAGCATACGTTCAAGTTGTCTGGCACAGAGCTTTAGAATCCTACGTCTTCGTCAGTTTTCAGCCATGGTGAACTGCAATATCTAATAAGTTTTAATAAATTCGTAAAAGATAAAATTAGTTGAAACGGATAAAATACTAAACGACATGCCACCCCGCCAATGAGATTTTAAAAACAAAATTTGGGCAAGAGCAGTAAAACACGTTATTAACCAACCAGGCACAAGGTATTTTGCTTTATTACAGCAGCTTAGATTCACTTGTTTGTTTAGTATTATTATTTATTTCTTAGCAGACTTGTGTACCAGTTCTATGGCGTGAAATAGCTATCAAAAATCTGTGAGCGCAGAAACACAGTTTGTAATTGTAAAACTCAGTTTGTAACTGTAAAATGGGGGAAAAAAAACAACTACGGTTCTAATTTACACTTACGAAAGTCAGTCTACGCTTTGCTTTCTGCTCGCTCGCCACTTTTGAGAGTGAGGACATCATAACACTATTGAAAAAACCCACTGAACCAATCTTTAACTGCCCATTCCGGGCAATAAAAAATCAATGTCTCTGTCTCTCTCTCTCTGTCTCTCTCTCTCTGTCTCTCTCTCTCTGTCTCTCTCTCTGTCTCTCTCTCTTTTCTTTATAACGGAATATAGTGAAGCCTTCTTTGTACTTTGCAGGGAAGGAGGTGATAAAGTAACAGTATTTGCAGTAGAACAATACACTACCTTACAATTATGTAGTTTATAACATGTAAGGAAAAACACGCAAACAAAGCTGACTTCAAATACAGAAACCTTGATGCACTTCCCATTTACTTCTAAAAAAAAATACTTCGTTTTTACATTGTGAGTCATATGCATAAATACATAAATAAAATAAACAAACAAACAAACAAACAAACAAACAAACAAACAAACAAACAAACAGTTTCGTTTTTATGTCTGTGTTTAATTTGGGAACCTCCTGTCTTCTCTAGAGCTGTGTGTGTGTGTGTGTGTGTGTGTGTGTGTGTGTGTCTGAATACGAGAGAGAAATTAAACCAAGTATTCTTGCTCTAAATCAGTTGCTGCTATATTAAACTATGAACAGTGTAATGTCTGAGAAAGAACGACTTAACCGTTGAAACAATGCATCGAATTGAAGTATTTGGCTGAAACGCTGTAACTAACAGACAGCAATAGTTTGTGCAATATGAGAATTGAAACAAAATTTTGTTTAATAAATTTGACTATTTTACATCCCTGGCATTTTTATTTTGTGTTTGTGTTGTACTTGGTCAATACCTTATCCTCTGGCCCAAATAAAAGAATCTGGTGCTAACAACCTAAAATCTTTAACTTAATCTGAAGGTAGTGCCTTCAGTGGTGTAGACGGCTACCATAAATTATATTTTGAACCCAGTTTAGTCCTCGCTACAGTGTGACCTTTATTGGTAATAAGTAGCAGAATGTTTAGTCACCAATGCGGTATTTACTGTTGAAGTCTTATTGAATATATGGCTTTCAAATGTGAAGCCATGCACAAAACCTGTGATTTTCAATCAATTTGCATGGCTTTTCAGTATTAGAAGGCTACATAGATTAGAACCCCTGGGGGTTCTTTGGGAGTTTACAAATAACTTATTTGCTCCGAGTTCCTGTTACCTTTTTCTTATTAATTTAATAAACACTGGCTTGAGATGTGTTGTAAAAAAAAGAATCCTGACATGCTCCGCCTCATTCGTACCCACAGGGGTTGTATCTTACATTAAAGGCTAATGAAACCCCAATCTCATCATGCCCAACAGATACCACGTTAAAAATGAGATACAGTTTAACAATCCAACCTACATCTTACTCATTTATCACACATTTACTACTGCCGCTTTTGCATCTCACTCTCATCAACAACATTGGCGTGTTAAGTGAACAATCATGGACCAAGAAGCAGCGCATGGGAACACAGGAACAAGCTGATGTCCTCTAACCCCTATCTTCTCATAATTCAGTCTACAACATCCAGTGCATAGAATGGGCAGTTAAAGGTAGTTCGGTGGTTTTTTCAATAGTCTTATGTTGTTCTCACTTAGTTGTATTCTGTGTATTATTTTCATACTCTGTGCATCTTCAGAACGCTGTGTTCCAGCCAGTTTTGTCTATATAGCTGTTCATTGCACTGATTTGGCAGTTAAAGGTCGGTTTGGTGGGTTTATGATGTCCTCACTTAGTTGTATTGTGTGTATAATTTTCGTCGTCTTTGCACCTTCAGAACCCAGTGTTCTGGGAGCTTTTTGGTGATAAAAAGAGGGTTCTGGCCTGGAACTGGTTAATAATTGGTTCTGATTGTTAAAATATTCTCCTCATGTGTAACTTTTTATGCTGTTTTTTAAAGCAATTGAATTCATTAAAGTACCGTTCCGACCGCTTCGTCTCGTTCCGGCTTTTATCCCATCCTCCATCACGTTGGCTGTGATGAACAGTGACCGATCGACAGTGCCGACAATCAACTAACTAGGCTGCCTGAGCTACACATTTGCAGTTTTGTTTTTTTTTTTAGCATGAAATCACTCTCAAAAAGATTTGTAACCGTAGACCAAGTTTCGTGCGTGCGCAGAAAAAACTGTAAATGTGAAAAGGGAGTCGAGCGTGCGCAGAATAGAACCGTAAGTGAAAAAAAAAAAAATTGAGGTTGTGTTTTTTTTCATTTTACGGTTACAAACTGCGTTTCTGCGCGCTCGTATCCGAGAGCAATTTCACTCTCAAAAGTGGCGAGCGAGCAGAAAGCAGATTTGTAAGCGTAGACTGAGTTTCGTAAGTGTAAATTAGAACTGTAGTTGTATTTTTCCATTTTACAGTTACAAACTGCGTTTTACAATTACAAACTGTGTTTCTGCGCTCACAGTTTTTTGATAGCTATTTCACGCCATACAGTTCTCTGCACATGGAAACCACATTCACAAAATGTCCACAAAATGTCACTAGTAATCATCAAAAACAGTACTTTACACATATCTCATTTACATATCAACCCCCACCTTTCCCCTTCACCATTAAGTCAAACAATACACTGTCTAACCTATTCAGCCCATATACTAATGTTAATTGATTTAGGGATTTTCAGTTAATTCAACACTGCAGTTTTCCTCCATTTAAGCACTTAAGAGAATGACTGATAAATTAAAATACCAAGATCCATTTAAACTGACACTGTGAGCTGTGGCTCATGAGTTGGCACCCTACAAGACTGTGTAACTAAACTACTTTAAATATTTGTACCGATACATAACTGAACAAGCTATTTTACTTTAAATATCTGTACTAATACGTAAATGAACAAACTATGTTTTTGCTTTAAATATTTTTACCAATACTTTAACATGTTTGTAAAAGGGAACAGGGTTTGTGCTAAACATAGCTGAACATTTATGGTAAAGAGGAAATTCCATAGAAGTGGTGCCCCTTGACTTATCAAAAACTGAAAGAAAATGTCCAACAACTAATATTGTATGTTGGACATTGCATAGCACATAATTGTGAGGTATCAGAATAAGGGGATATACAGAGGCATTTGCCCATCTTCATGGTTTATGGTCATGGGCATTAATATTTACATTTTCCTAACCGCTCAATTTAGTATTTACAGGCATGTTAGGAGATGTATGTCACAGACTTTTAGTCCAAGTGGTAAATGTGGGGTGATTTTGTGAGGAAAAAAAAAAAAAAAAAAATCATCTTACATGTGTTGTGGCGGGGGGGCCCAGAGGTTCTTAGAAAGCTATGTTACCACAGTGATTGGCCACTTCATGTGGATAACAGGTTTTTAAAATGACGGAGTTGAGCGTACCTCTTTGTTTTTTTTTTCTCTTAACTCAAATGTTTATTCACTGGCATTGGTATGGTGTTAAAACCCTTCTGGAGATGATGTTGCTGACTTTTAGAAAGTACCATGAAAAAAGTTAGAGACTGCCATTCAATACTGTCATCATAATCTTCCACCAAGTACCCTGAAGTCTGCCATTCCACTAAACAAAACATGCCCTGTATAAATGTTGAACTGTTGGTACATTGGTTTCAGAACTCTGGTGAATTTGAATTGTTACTGTTCTATAATCAGTTTGTAATAGGCATAACCCTGCAAATAAGTTTCTGTACTTCCTCCAACAGCTTCTGCTTGACTGATGAGGAATTATTTGAATTATATGGTAAAAGCTAAATACAGTTAATATAATATTGACATTCAGGTAAATGTATTTAAATAAACATTTGTTGCAAAGAGTGTTTTTCATAGCTGGACTGTCTATCTTCATCAGTTTAATTAGAATTCAGAATGACTTGAATTTGGCAAACCGAAGATGCAACAACAAAATACATTGTGTTGTTTTTTTTTTTAATAGATTGTTTTATTAAGTATAGATTTACATTTACTGGTAGTGAAAATGCATGTCTATAAAAAAAATGTGAATATATGATTTGCACGAGAAGCTGTTTACAAAGCCAATTTATGACAAGTGGAAGACGACATGGATGACTGATGAGAGGCAGAATGAATCTGACATGGACTGGATTCACTGTTTACTGTACATTGGCAGATAGTGATTGCTGATGGAGAATGTTATATTTTTAAAATGATAACATGTCGGAATATGTTATGCATCTTATTTATTTGAGAGTGCCTTTTTTTTTTAATGGGATTGAACATGTATCTGTAGTGCATCTTTACATGTTTTTGTTTCTAGACAAGGCATTAACAACATTAAGCTCTTTCTATTTTAGGCACACATGCATTATTCAACACACATAAATCTTCCTTTTATCTGGCCAGTTGTGCAAGTTTACCGTTTCTTTGTGTGCACTGCAGTCCATACATTATTTGGAGAACTTTGAGCTTGTATGATTCATTTGTTTAGTCTGTCCAATAAAAATGGAAACAAGCACATATACACACATTTATGGGAAAACAAGACTGATGTAATGGAAACTCTTCTCACTTGACTGGAAGGTTCTGCACCATAGACCTTGAAAAATGCTGTGGTGTGGTGATTTTTTGTGAACAAAAACAGCGCATCAGTGGGGGCATACTCTAATGGTTATGTCATATCAGATCAAATGGTTTGTAAAAATGAAATACTACCAGTATGTGATAAAGATCTATATCATTGATATTATTATTATTATTTGTTTATTTAGCAGACGCCTTTATCCAAGGCGATTTACAGAGACTAAGGTGTGTGAACTATGCATCAGCTGCAGAGTCACTTACAAATACGTCTCACCGGAAAGACGGAGCACAAGGAGGTTAAGTGACTTGCTCAGGGTCACACAATGAGTCAGTGGCGGAGGTGGGATTTGAACCGGGGACCTCCTGGTTATAAGCCCGTTTCTTTAACCACTGGACCACACAGCCTCCTATATCTCCAGTTTAGAAATAATGTGGCAGTGAAACGGTTAATGTTGACTATAGACACCACGTATTAAATAAGCTTGTAACGATAACGATAATAATCAAATTATCTATCGATTGGGAACCCACGATAACAAATCAAAGTGATACTACATATCAGAGCTGTCAGACATTGACTTCTTCATATCACTTTTAAATAATAATAATAATAATAATAAATCAATTATTTTTATTATTTTCTCCCAATTTGGAATGGCCAATTCTTTTTAGGCTCAGCTCACCGCTACCACCCCTGCACTCGGGAGGGCGAAGACGAACACACACTGTCTTCCGAAGCTTGTGCCGTCAGCCGACCACTTTTTTTCACACTGCGGACTCACCATGCAGCCACCCAAGAGCTACAGCGTCGGAGGACAACGCAGCTCTCGGGCAGCTTACAGGCAAGCCCGCAGGCGCCTGGCCAGACTACAGGGGTCGCTGGTGCGCGGTGAGCCGAGGACACCCTAGCCGACCTAAACCCTCCCCACCTGGGCGATGCTCGGCCAATTGTGTGCCGCTGCCTGGGAGCTCCCGTCCACGGTCGGCTGTGGAATAGCCTGGACTCGAACCGGCGATGTCCAGGCTATAGAGCGCATCCTGCACTCCACACGGAGCACCTTCACCGGATGCACCACTCGGGATTCCCCACAATTCGATAATATTTTAATGAAATCGAATATTCCATGAAATTAAAAACTTCTCTTGTATATTTTAACTTACTGTCAAGAACGTAATCTGTGTTGTTGCTTCTACAAGTCACTGAGAATATGCGTCTGTGAACAAATATAGGATAACGATGCAGAGATCAAGAGTAACCTGCTTTGTTAATGTATTTCATACATATTTTGTTTTAAATCAGTCCCAACTGTAGCCGTCTGTGTTGAGCGAGTTTTTTTTTTTTTTTACCTTTTCATTTTGAAGCAATGCACTATACACAACCTTTTTCATTTTTGATTGCTGTCTAAATGCCACTGGATCGTAGCTCGACATATGTGATCCAATGAAACATTGCAGGTTGTACAAAATAGTTCACCAAAATTATTGTAGATTTTTTTAATTCATTTTGGACACTCAGTTGAGATCTCCTAGGATACTAAAGCCGCCCCAGATGCGCATATCTACCAATCAGTGAGGAGAGGTCAGAGTGGTTATTGGCTGCTGTTAAGTGTCAATCAATAAATCCTGTCCAGTTTTCTTTTTGAAATTGAAACAAGCTTATAATCACATATGGAACCTGGACCGATACACATAACTTTGTTGGTTAGAAGTGCAGGGTAAAAGTAGCATTCAGTAGCATTCATGCTTCAGTTATTTGCAGCAAAGAGGTCAAATATAAACACAGCTGTTAGACCAAAAATACGCTTGGCCTAATATCTGCATGGAAAACAAACCTTGGCAAGTCCAGCCAAATAAAAATATGGCTGTGAATTCAGATTTCACAGCACCACCTAATATTTGCTTTAAACAAAGACAACCTTTCATGAGCTGTTCTTTAGCCGGATCTCAAACTGGGGGGTGCAGAATGTATCAATGGCAAAGGCTGCATGTGAGCTATGTAACACATGTACAGTTTTAGTATGGGGAATAACATAGTACTCTAAAGTATTCCTGTTACAAATATGAACAATTGTTCTATTGAAAATATCACTTTCCATGTGAAACAGGATACTTTGTGTAATTCAATAGCATTCATTTTTTCAAACAAAACTTTCAAAGTCCATAACTAAATAAAAGCACACCAACACTGAATACTTTAAGCAACCTTTAAACAAAAACAACCTCCCATCAGCTCTCTTCCATGTTTAGTTACAACACAAGCAAATTTGTTTCCACATACCCTTTGTAATAAACTTAAAATGTCTTCTTACCTGTCACCTGGTGTTGAAACTGAAGAAGTGAAAGTGTAAACCAAAAACTGAAGGATGATTTCGCCTGCTGGTTTAAAAAAATAACAACAATAAGCAACCTTACATGGGTTTAATATTTAATGTAAAGCTACTTTTTGATTCTCTCAGACTTAACCACTGTTCAGTTAAGCTCTTCAGTTCACTGGACTCCAGTGAGCACTATACTTTGGAGGCCCCTATCTCAGAAACCATAGGTTGGTTTACATGGTGCTTAGACATTCCATATTCTCTCTCCATTGTCAGAAGTCATTATGTCGTACACACATAGCATAGGAAGTGCTCAGCCAAAATTTGGTGAAGCTAATATGGTGGGTAACCATATTATCTTCTCAAGCTAAAAAGCTGACAATAAGTCTGAAAGCTGTAGTGTATGTTTAAGAGATTTTTCTGCAATGACGGTTGTTTCTGATGTAACCTAGGCAAAATGTATTAACAAAATGGCTGTACCATGCAATTCATTCTTTACTGAGAACTGCTGAGAAGTAGCCGTGGCAAAAGTCATTTTACCAAATAAGAATGAATAATAAAAACACAGCACTTTCCAGTGAATACAAAGACGTATTATTATTATTATTATTATTATCCATCCATCCATTATCATTAACCGCTTACTCCTTTACAGGGTCGCGGTGAGCCGGAGCCTAACCCGGCATACACAGGGCGCAAGGCGAGACTACACCCTGGACGGGACGCCAGTCCATCGCAGGGCACCACACACACACACACTCACACAGTGGACAATTTAGAGTTACCAATCAACCTGGACAGCATGTCTTTGGACTGTGGGAGGAAACCGGAGTACCCGGAGAAAACCCACGCGAACACAGGGAGAACATGCAAACTCCACACAGACAGTACCCTAGGCCGGATTCAGACCTAGGACCCTGGCGCTGTGAGGCAGCAGCGCTAACCACTACGCCACCATGCTGCCCTTCTTATTATTATCAGTTATAGTTATTTTATCTGCTTTGGCGATCGGATAACCGAAAGCTCTGAGCCTTAGATATTTTAGTTTCTTAGAATTAAGATAAGTTGCAATTCTGCTTAAGCTGCATCATAACAGAAACACCAACTTTCAAAATGTGCATGTTTGCCAGCATTTAAAGATAAGCGTTCCTAATCTTCCAAGCCATTTACATATCTATAGTGGCAGTTACACCACAAACAGGTGCATCCTTTTCCTTCTAACTAAAGAAACACCAGAAAACTAAGCAACAGTTCTGTGTTGTTTCTGCAGTTGTGTGCATCACTCCTCAGTTACCCTGTATTTGTGCACCTGAAAGGTTTAGTAGGAACAGCATGTTTTGATGTCTAAAAAGTAGATTTAGTTTATAATACCAAAGGTTTACACTCAAACCATGGCGATGAATAAATTAATAAGTGTAAAGTAGGGCCTACTTTTACAAAAATATGGAGATTTATACCGGGTTGTGACTCCCCCACCACAAAAGAAAAAAAAGACGATGATTCACAAACACCACAAGGAATATGACCGAGAAAAGAGGCAGCGCACTTTTTAAGTAACTTCACAACTTGACTGGCTGCAGTAAGTCTACACCTTCAGAAAATAAGGTGTAGGCCTATACTGCAAGGTATGTGTCCAGTATGACAAAGGCCAGAGTGGCACAATTGCGACTGGGTCGTCTACCTTTAAGAGAGTCGATTTTAAAGCGCATGAAAAATCAAGTATCATTATAACTGATGAAGGCCAAACAAGGCACATCAAAAGCACAAAAATTAATACACACTATAAACACCTCTGTGATTTTAAAGATAAAAGTGCTTTTTAGAACAGCTCACACCACTGCAAAGCATGCACGACCGTATTCTGATTTTGAATGGAGGTGTGACCTGGATGAGGCAAAAGGATTAAATGTGGGGAAAACCTATAGAAATTCAAAACAGGCATAGGAGTGTATACACGCTACTGCAAGGACCCAGCGTCCAGCCCAGTTAACCAGAATGGCAACTGCTAAATATTTGTGGGTTATCTGGGACAGTTCTACAGATAGTTCCATTACTGAGGCACTGATATGCTATGTGAAGTATGCTGTCAACGGTGTTATCCACACAGACTTTGTTGGGGTTCGGAATGCATGGAAGGCAGATGCAGAAACCCAATCAATGTATCTGGGAATAAGCATTAATGTTTATTTATCTTTTTTTTTTTAATAGAGTAAAAAAAAATCTAAATTTATAAGTGTTCATTTTTTAGGAAAATAAAAAGTAAGCCTAATATTTTAGGGACCCCAACAGCTGTTGTTTATTCTGACTCAGGAACTTCACATAAGGACTAGTAAGTTTACATAAGGACTAGCAAGTTTCAAACCATAATTGTGTAAGTTTATAACACTGAATATTATATATGCTTGTCTTCTCTTTATGTCATTTTCAGAATTTGAGTACTGGTAGTGTAGGCCTCCATGTAACCCACAGTTGGGTAAACCATTCTCCTGTGAAAATATAAAAACGGTGAAATGTTCACACACAAAACTGTGCTCCTTACCCCCAGGATCATTTTCTGCTTGAAAAGCAGAACCCCTTTGCTCTTACTTGTTGATAAACGGGGTCCAAAGTATGATGCTAAAGTTTGCTTCTTATTCGGCCAGCTTCTTTTAATCGCATCCCGCAAAAATAACACAAATTGAATAAGTAAATGGGGTATTTCTGGGGTTAAATCGCTTCGGGCCACTTATTTCAAAGCTGATTCTCACACAGGGGGAATCCCTCTACCTCACCCATATGTATTTATCCCGGCCCAAACTCGATTTTGATACGAAAACAGCGGGCAAACATGGCACAGAGAGCAAGTTGGCATGTTATCCAATGAATGCAAATTGAATAAGTAACTGGGGTATTTCAGGGGTGAAATCGATTTAGGCCACTTATTTCAAATCTGATTCTCACACAGCAGACAATTCTTTACAATCACACTGATGCACGCTCTTTTGGAATAAACACCAGATTACAAAGGTTTGTTTTTATACAAAAGAACAAACAAAAAAAAACAACAATATGCATTATCATAATTCAGAAACTGAATTAAAACATTACTTGCCTTAAGAACATCCTTAAAAAACAGCACAAATTGGTGACTATTCACATATAAATAGACATTAAGTGTGGCCTCAATTATAAACTGTATTTAAAAAGACATTAAACATTTACCGTTAGTATATTTCAATAGGCGTCATTCTCTTCTACTGATGTAAGCTATATTCTGGAGTCCGTATCACACCAGTAGCAGTACCTACGCAAACATGTATGAATGCAAATGTTATATATTTAGCTTATTATATACACCAAGGCCTATACATGTCATTACTGTCTTTGTTCTGTCACAATGAAGATACACAAAAATAAAAAAAAATTAAAAGCGACTACTTAACAGATCTGAATTGTATCAAAATGCATTGTAAATGGAGTGCAGAATTTCTTGAACCCACCTGCATGATGTATTATGACTCTTCAAAATACATCAAGGCAATTCGTGAGGTATCCGTTACGCTCCTCTGGTCTGCTTAGTCTAGTCTGCAGGCTACAAATGCCTTGTCTCCGTGGCACGTTGTTTTGCGAATACTAAAGATAAACTCAGTAAATAGTCCTACTGTTTGCGGGGGGGGCTTCAATTCCAAATGGTTCCACGTTTTAAAAAAATAAGGTTAATTCCAATCTGCCTTAAAAATACGGTATGTCGAGGCTTAATGCGCTACAAAGGAGTTACTGCGTTTTTAGGATTACACACTCTCTTCTTGTACACTCCCCTCAGTACATGTTTATGGTAGGGGCGGGGCGGCTCCCCTTCAGATTCTAAATTGATATATATAAAAAAAGCTTGGTTTAAGAAATCATTAATCAAATCAAATTAAAGTAAAGCACAATAATAACAAATCATTTAAAAATGTCCAGTTGCTGGTGTTTGGAAACCAGTTCGTAGGGCCGCTTTGTTTACAAGATGCTTTTTGTATTCAAGATGCTTTTTGTATTCACCACCTGGATGTTGGTTAGCCTACTTATTCACGGTGTAGTTGACAAAGCAGCGTGTCCTTTTTCTGTGTGTTTTAACTCACTTACACATCTTGCTCAATGAATATATTGTTACTATTTAAAAAATAATTGCTCCTTAAAAAAAAAAACAACACGAAAATATTAATAACAAATCTGTATCAGCATAGGGGTACCCTATATTACCCGCTTGTTTTGCCCCATTTACCCACCTTAGACGCCTTGCTCACCAACTATCTAGGTATCCCTAGATAGGCTATCGTCTCTTCTTTGCAAAAACACTAAATATTTTAGTGAGCAAGCCGTGCCCCACGAGCAGCAGCACCCCAAAGTGTAGCCCAGTATAACCAATACAGAACGCATGGGGCACGTCTTTGGATTACCAATTTACCCTCAGACGCCTTGCTCACTAAATATCTAGGTATCCCTAGATAGGCTATCGACTCCTCTTTGCAAAAACACTAACGATTTTAGTGAGCAAGAAGTAACCCACGAGCAGCAGCACCCCAAAGTGTAGCCCATTATAACCAAAGCAGAACGCATGGGGGCACGTCTTCTGATGCCCCATATACGTACCCCCTTAGACGACTTGCTCACTAAATATTTTGGTGCCTTATGATAGGTAATTGTCTTCTATTTGCAAAAACACTAAAGATTTTAGTGAACAAGTCGTACCCCGGGATCCAAAGTATGATGCTATAGTTGGCTTCTTATTCGCCAGCTGCTTATTCGGCCAGCTTCTTATTCACATTCCAGCTTTTTAATCACATCCCGCAAAAATAACACACATTGAATATGTAACTGGGGTATTTCCGGGGTTAAATTGTTTCGGGCCACTTATTTCAAAGCTAATTATCACACAGGGGGAATCCCTGTACCTCACCCATATGTACAGACATGCTCAAATTTGTTGGTACCCTTACAGCTCATTGAAATAATGCTTCATTCCTCCTGAAAAGTGATGAAATTAAAAGCTATTTTATGATGTATACTTGCATGCCTTTGGTATGTCATAGAATAAAGCAAAGAAGCTGCGAAAAGAGATGAATTATTGACTGATTGAGATCAGTCGATTGAATGGGATGTTATCAAGCAAAAATCATCCCATATCAAGCCTCCTAGCCTACTAACCCCTAAATCTACCCCTACACCTAAACCTAATGTCTACAACTAACCTAATTTCTACCCCTAAACCTAATTGTTGTTACTATTAGAGTAATTTTTACTATTATTTCAACACTGCTTACTACATGCGATGTCCATTAAAGCGCTTCATCCCAACCTACTCTACCTGTTGGGAGGCTAGTAGGTACCTACTGGCCCATTCCTATGGGATGATTTTTGCTTGATAACATCCCACTCAATCGACTGATCTCAATCAGATCGGGTGACCTACCAGACTCTGCAGATACTCAACAGACCGGCCCTGCTACATTGGTAGCCTTGGATTAGATATATACATGTTATTATTATTATTATTATTATTATTATTATTATTATTAACTTATTACTTATCTACAACCATGACTACAACAGTAGCCTGCACTAATCGGTTATTGGGCAAATTAACCAATAACATCGAATGGGCACGAATGCAATTCAAGCCCAATAAATCAAGGAACATCTCTTTGTACTGCTAGGCCTACTTGTACTTATAAATGAGCTGGGGTGTATTTACATGTACTTGGCCCCAGGTTTGTTTTCTAGTAACATGTTTTGTTCATTGTTTTGTTTTTCCAGAGTCAGAGCCCACAACATCTGAAAAACCTATTGCTGTCCATGAATGTCCAGCTTCAAAGGAATCGCAATATATTCCTTTTGATTGCATTGATGGAAAAGTAAGCTAAGCTTTACACAATATCCAATTACATAGAAGAAAGGACAAGCTTGTTTCTAAGATACTGAGGCAATACTATAATTCAAAATTAAACCCTGTACCAAGACTATTTGATGAAGTTGTTTATATTATGTAACAATCTATTAATATTTAAATGTTGAAACTGATGTTCTGTTACAAAATATTGTCCCTCTCTATAATTGTGTTGAAGGTGTGTATTGGAGAGGGCATTTGGTTGCCAGAAGAATGGAGATGGATTTCCAAGGCAAGCAAAGAGCTTGTTGTAGCAGTCTGGGGTTCAGAAGTGCTAAAGGACAGGAGCACAGAGGGCAAAATCTGCAACAGATTTAAACAAATGGGAGCAGTTGCAAAACCACCTCTTACCCCTGCTAGATAGAGAAGAGTAAGTATTTAGCCAACTACAGGCATTTTTAACTTGTTTGCCCTGTCAGATGAATACAAATTAACAAGATATCAATTACCATAAAATATCTGTTAACATAAGTATATGCATCGTATATTATATATTATTTTCAAAATAATTTGTATATAAAAAATTATGACAAAGTTTGTATTTTTTTCTCACTAGATTGCTTTCACCAGGGGTTAAAGTAGAAAAGCATTGTTGAGGACGAATTAAAAAAGCGGGCAGTACATATCTGAAAAAATCATGGATGTTGTACGACCATCAAGAAAAGAAATGATGAAGAACGGCCAAAATTTTGAACAATAATTTTATTTAAAAAGGTTGACTTGTGTGGCAAATTACAAGCAAGTTTGAATCGTGCCAAATGCCGTGCTTTAAGTGTTACATTTAAAGAAGTACCGCTGAATTACAATAGCTGCGTTACATAGACAAGTCTTTACCAGTTTTGTCCAAAGGAGCTTGCTGTACGGTGTCGGGAACTTGATGCTATCTACACTCCATGGTTGCCATGTGAATTCCTTGTATACCAGCAGTAGAGTGACCATGGAGCGTGCTTTAAACATCATGCTATTCTGGCGAGCCGCTTGGGTCGCTCTATATTGCTGCAATACGAGGAAATCACATGACAACCGAAGAGCGTGGATAGCAACAAGTTCCCGACAAAGTACAGCAAGCCCATCCGGACAAAACTGGTAAAGACTTGTCTATGTAACGCAGCTATTGTATTTCAGCGGCACCACTTTAAATTTAACACGTAAGGCACGGCATTTGGTACTACGTGAACTTGCATGTAAACATAGCCAATATGTGATTAAAACTGTTATTTACGTGTGTGTGTGTGTATATATATATATATATATATATATATATATATATATATATATATATATATATATATACATTAGCAAGTAGTTTCGAACATCTTTTAAATATTGTTTTATTTTAAATGATTGCAGTAAAAAATAAGAACGATTCTTGTTAAATATATTACTGGTAAGTTATTTCTTATATTTAATTAGATTATTTTTTTTCCAATTTTATTGATGTAAACAGATTGAAAACAATGTTATATAATTTTATAGATCTAGCCCACGACGTATAAATGTGTAATTGTACCCATGGGGCACCACACAAGGAGTCATCATTTTCATGGTTCAGATGCCAGGACGGCTTGGCAAAGTGAATTTTTTCGTCATGACATGAGTTTTTGGGTGAACCACCACACCGTGCTCCCCTGAGTCTATATCACTTTGAATGGTGGTTCTACGTGCTCGGGTTCGAGAGATATGCCTGAAATGTGTTTTTCAACCCTGCCATAGACATGAATGAGGCTGAACGCCCTGAAAATATTTTTTGCAAAGAATTGCTACGAAACTGGGCATATTACATTCAGGCTGGTCTAGTACCCTTCAAACGGTGGTTGTAGGTGCTCTGGTTCGAGAGATATGACTGAAAATGTGTTTTTTAACACTGCAATAGACATGAATGGGTCTGAATACCCGAAAATATATTTTGCAAAGAATTGCTACGGTGGGTGTATGTGTGCAGGGGTTGCATGGTGGTGTGTGCGTCCAGGGGTTGCATAGAGGTGTCTGCGTGCAGGGGTCTTATGGTGGTGTGTGCGTGCAGGGGTTGCATGGTGGGGGTTGCATGGTGGTGTGTGCGTGCAGGGGTTGCATGGTGGTGTCTGCGTGCAGGGCTTGCATGGTGGTGTCTGCGTGCCAGGGTTGCATGGTGGTGTGTGCGTGCCGGGGTTGCATGGTGGTGTGTGCGTGCCGGGGTTGCATGGTGGTACACGTGTGTGGAGGGGAATTCGAGTGCAGGTTTTGCACAAAAGAGGGGCGGAGAAAAGAGTGGGAAGTGTAGGGTAAAAGAAAAATTACTACAATCATTTATTTTCACTGTCGACTCCCAGTCTCCTTACCCTCACTTTATGATTTTATTTTGTGATTATTTAATTATTGTCAAAATAAACGGCCTTCATCTACTCACAGTTGCAGACTCATTTCTGTCCAAAAAGAACCTGAAACACTACAATATATTGATGGACGTTACATAAGAAAATGAGATGTCCTTTTTTCGGAATACCATGTTCCTTCCCAAAAATGTGTTTTAATATTAGTCTTTAATAAAGGAAAATGACTGCTTTAATTAATTTTCATGTATCTATTTCAGTGCAATGTAGTTTCTTCATGTAATAAGAAATACGTTTTTTTAACATTTACATTTTCTGTTTTTTCATAAATTTACATTTTCTGTTTTTTCAAAAAAGAAAGATTTTTGGGGAGATTAAAAAATACATTAACTTTGATTCATGTACTAAGGGTTACTCTCAAATTAATTCACGATCCAGTTTATGGTAAACTGCATGGATGACTTAGAAACTCGGCTGTCAGCTGAGTCCCCAAAACTGGGCTGAATTCGAAAATGCAAAGCAGCCCAGAATTTGGGACGTTATCTAAAAACCAAGGCAGCCCAGAATTTGGGACGTTGTCTAAAAACCAAAGCGGCCCAGAATTTGGGACATTATCTGAAAAGCAAAGCGGCCCAGAATTTGCGACGTAAATGAAAACAGGGGCAGTCTATATGTAAAACTGTGATTACATTAGAGATAAACTAATGTATCCTCTAACACAACTGCAATAGTGTATACATTTTATATTAAAATATATCGCAAAAACGATTATAGATATAGGCTACTTGAAAGAAAAAAGTACACCACCACAGAAAGCCAATTCTTACATTCGTGCATAACATGATAATTTATATAAAGTAATTCCTCATAGTTTGTTATATCAGTGCAGTGTAATACCACATTATATTTTAATGGAAAGGTTGCGGAAAACAGATCACTCTCTCTATCTGATCACAATGTTAAAAATGCCTGCACGCTTTTCCACTCGTGTGACAACATATTAATGTGACAGACATGGACCAATCAAAACGCGAGACTGTTATGCGGTTCCATCCCAAAAACCGGGCCTGTGTCATACCTCGCGACGGCAGCGCAGAATTTAGTATTTTTCAATTAGTTTTGTTAAAGGTATAGGTAGAATTAAGTGAAACCACAGACGTATTACAATATATTGGACGGAGGTGGGAAAACTAGAGAGCCGGAGGTGAAATGCCCCTATTCCAGCAGTGCTCCAAAAAGACAAGCTTATGAGGAAAAGGCCAAACGCTTGAGAGCATATCCTGAATTGACAACATTTTTCACACAAGAAGCTCAGGCAGAAAGTGTTGGGGAAAGATCTATTCCTCCTTCAGCTTTGAATTTCGAGGAGATAGCTGAGACTGGGAAAACTGTTGAGGCTGGATCAGAGGATACTGAGGAAACACAGGATCCGCGAGGTGAGTCTTTAGAGATCATTCAGGCATTACCTGACGACCCAGCTTTATGGCCAGAACGAATAAATGACGACCAAAGATGTGAAATAGTCAAAACAGGTCCCAAACAAATACTGGATATCGATTAATACCAAAATAATGATACAGTTCCCTGACGCTTTACAAAGGAGAGCTATTATATTCATTTAAAAAATGGTGAAAAAATTCTCAGATCGTGGCTTGTGTATTCTGAGTCGGCAGATAAAATATTTTGCTTTTGTTGTGCTCTTTTTGGAAAACGGGATAATGCTATTTCGAAGGATGGCTTCAATGTGTCGAAGTGCCTTCATTCAAGCCTCAAAGAACATGAACACCCACCTGCACATTTGCGCTGCATGGAGGCGTGGCGCAGTCTGAAAACAGGAATTAGTGACAATAAAACTGTGGACAGTATCAACATGGAGTTAATCGATATGGAAAGGAATTATTGGAGATCTGTTCTAACGAGAATCGTTAACATAGTTTGTCATTTGGCAGAGCGGAATCTGGCCTTTTGTGGAACTACAGAAAAACTACATGATCCTAGCAATGGAAATTTCCTCGGTCAAGCTGAACTTCTGGCAAAATTTGACCCCATAATGAACGAACACCTGAGGCGAATTGATAAAAGAGAAATCGCAGCTCATTACCTCAGCAAAGATATCCAGAACAAATTGATTGCTAGAATAGGAAAGCACATCCTTCATTCCATTGCCGAAAGGGTTCATCGTGTGAAATATTTTGGTGTGATAATGGACAGCACACCTGACACTAGCCACACTGAGCAACTGTCAGTTACACTGCGCAGTGTCAACTGTGAGTTATCTGTTGGTGCTTCAGTTACAGAACATTTTACTGGATTTCTTGCTGTTGAGGACACTGCTGGTGAGACACCTCTAGAACCTGGGAATTAATGTTAATGACTGTAGAGGACATAGCTACGACAATGGAAGCAATATGAAAGGCATATGAAAGGTGTACAAAAAAGAGTGCAAGACATCCTGAATCTTGTCATATTGGATCAAATCAAATAAAAAATACAAGTACAAATAAAAAATACGAGTACAACTCAAAAAAATTTACCAGTACAAATCAAAAAGTTACGAGTACAAATCAAAAATAAGAGTACGACTCAAGAAAAGCTATGGGTACATATTCCTGCTTTGAAAATTCCACCTACACATTTCACTAACATGCAGCCACACTTACCTTCTATCAGCAATACAAGGTGATGGACACATGCGCTGTTAAATATGCATTGATTGTTCCCCCAATCAACAGCCTGCCCAGTGACCTCTGTGACGTATTTTGACAGTGATTTCATGCTCTATCCAACTAGTAATTTTGTGAGTTGTAACTTTTTGGTTTGTACTCGTCATTTTTTTTAGTTGTCCTCATATTTTTGATTTGTACTTGTATTTTTGATTTGTACCTGTAATTACAAGTACAAATTCTTTTTATGCATACAAATATTTTTGACAGTGATCTCCCTCCATATTATCTGAACCAAAAAAATTCTCATTAACCTCAATTGAGTTGGACTAGGACTGCCTGGAAACAGGTTCCCGTTCCAGGCAGTCAGTTGCTTCGCTATGTGGAGTGTGGAATTTACAGTCTTTTTAACAGTCTTTTTAACTGTTTTTTTTTTTAATTTATTTTATTTAAAATTAGTTAAATGTTCACCTATTTAGCAACCTCTTTTTGAGGATGTTAACTTGAATGGTTTCTTCAGCCGTCAGTTCTCGATTCTACGCTGATCTAACCAGCAGACCAGTTAATAATCGAACTCACCAGCAGCAGTGTCCCGCCCTTACAGTATGATTGACGCTCAATGAGAAATACTAGAGTGAAAAGATCGTGCCAAAATGAAAAACATGTGTTTTGAGTTTTATTTATTTATTGATTGATTGAGTGATTGATTGACTGATTGATTTTTTTAAGTTTGGCACAAATTATCCTCCATACTATTCAGTATCGCTTCTGATCAAATGTTGGATTTTTTAAACGTTTTTTTTTTTTGGATTTTGGATTTACGTACACTGCGGTCATTTTAAATAACTACTCTTTATTTGTTTATATTATAATTGAATTATGAACTTTACTGTTGTTACCTGCGACAACCGATAGCCCAGCAGACAGTGAAACACTCATTACTGGTACGTTTATGAGCAGATAATATATGGAATATGACTATTCTAATAAATATTACCAATTCTCTATTTATGAAACATGATAAGCATAACTTTTCATTAAGGTGTCAAACTGTTAAAAGAAACATGATTCTGTTACTATTCTGCAGACTAATCTGGTGGGTTCTGCAACAAAGTTTTCAATACTGACTTTGCTACCTTCCAAAGATAACTTGTCGGCATATCTTCTTAAACTTATTTGAGGGTATTGACCCTCAGTTAAAAAAAATTAAATGTTTTCTAAAACCAGTGCTTCCATTTTCATGTATTGATTCAAAATTAAATGTGACAGTTTGTGGAACAAAATATTCTAGGCATGCCCAAATGAATTCACAAGTGCAAGTCTTCTGACTACAAATGAGACGCTATTCTTCCAATGACACTATTTGGCACAACACCGGGACAAAAAATTGGGCTGAAAACTGGACCAATCACTGCTTTCCCTTGACACCTGGTAAAGTCTGTGCAATTATATGATTTGTAACCCAAGTAGTATACACGAAAATGACTGTCGAAACAAGCATTGGTTTGTATGATGTTGATAGTCACTGTAATTGTTAATTATATACAAGTAGGTATTGAAGAACAAAAAATTACTGACTTTTTTTGGACGTCTACACACTACGAAAAAGTAAAAGTCACAATCACAGTACAGTCTCTTGCTGCATGTATCTCTATCTCTAACTGCCGAAACAGCAGTTTGGTTGGTTGTAAGCGGGTGAGTATGCTGCCATTATGTATACACTTCAGAAAGTGCCTTTCACTTTTACAATTCCCACCTGCAAATATTTTAAACATAAAGCATGTAAACGTCAAGCTAATTCAGTGGTGCTGATAACTCTTGCTTATGTTACCACAAAATATAAAAAGAAAAATCCGGCAAGATAGAAAATCCTCCCGCAGCCAACACATTTCTTGCATCCTTGGTGAGAAGTAAGGGAGACGAAATACCCCCCCCCCCCCCTTGAATATATTACAAAGGTGTATTGCAGGGTGACCATATTTCATGGGGGACTCGTTCGTGTAACACCGATATAAAATGTGCACAGAAAGCAAAGAAATTGAGAAATACAACTGTAAATTGCTCAAACGACCGTAGTTTACAAAAATGACACAAAAAATTGTTGGCATTTTATATTTTGCTGTGCCAAAAGTTTTTTTTTTTTTTTTTAAGACAATCGGAAGATTGTACAATATTGTAATGGCGCGTACATACGGAATGCTGTGGCCATACTGTTATTATGGACGGGGCTTGTTTCTTGCTGAGCTTCAGAGCAGAAAAACAATGCTAGGAGCTTGCAAACTAGCCTGAAAAACGTGGACTACCCTGTGATCGCTCCTGGGTAGCGTGGGCTGGAGCTGGAGCTTGCAAGAGTTGCAAGACACTGTTCCTCATAGACTTACTTTGGTGAGATCTTGCATCAGCTGTGGCCACTTGCCAGTGTGGGAAGGGGGTACATGAGACTGAGGGGTGCATCTGGCGAGAGACAAAGCATGGGGAACTCCTTGGGGTGGATGTTAGGAAGGAGTGTTGAACAGCTGTCCGAGCTCTGACTACTGTGCTTCCTGAATAAAATAATTGCCGTTTGGACCTGAATCTTGTCTCATCTCATCTCATCTCTTCTCATCTCCTCTATTCCTTCTTCTCTCAAAATATCTGGTACAGTACACTGGTGATCAGAAGTGGGATGGAGTGAGCACTGTGGAAAGTGAGGAATGGAAGAAGGAACTGGAGGAGGGTGTGACCGGAGCAGCCATGCCGCCACTGTCCGGGTGGAGATCGGCAACAGGAGAGGGCACCTTCCAGGACCTGTGGCAAGAATGATTCACCAAACTGGAGCCAGAGTGAAGCTGTGAAAAAGGAATCCAGCGAGAAGCAGCAAGACACAGACAGCCAGCAGAACGCAGCGGAGGGGACTATGTTGAGGTACAACAGGAGAACCATCAGCCAACCCACAAAATATAGCCCTGAGAGGATGAAGCTGACAGTGGTGGGCACCTACACTGCACTGGCTCCACAGACATTAACAACCAGTGGTCGCCAGCGCCTCAATTCCAGGGGTCGGGTCTGCTGGAACTGCGGCCAGCCTGAACACCTGCAGGCGCAATGCCCGTCAACAGTATCCACCACCTCAGGTTCAAACGGGGGGGTCAACTTGGGGTACCAAGTGAGCAAGGAAGGCATCCCAAGCTGTGTGGTCCAGTGGTTAAAGAAAAGGGCTGGTAACCAGGAGGTCCCCGGTTCAAATCCCAGCTCAGCCACTGACTTATTGTATGACCTTGAGCAAGTCACTTAACCTCCTTGTGCTCAGTCTTTCGGGTGAGACGTACTGTATTTGTACGTGACTCTGCAGCTGATGCATAGTTCACACACTAGTCTCTGTAAGTCGCGTTGGATAAAGGTGTCTGCTAAATAAACACATAATAATCCGCACAGAGCCAGAAAAGATAAGAGCTGTCTGGGACTGGCCTGATCCCTCAGACCAACGTCAGTTGCAGGGGTTCCTGGGGCGTGCCTCGTCGCCCATTTCTACTGACTGTTAAGGTCTGGAGGTGAGGTGGCAGGTGTTGGTACCAGACTCGCTAAAATCAACAGTACTCCAAGCCCACCATGGCACCCTTGTTGCAGGACACTTCGGGGTCAGAAGACGCTCCAGCAGATCCAGCAGGTGTTCGATTGGGGGTGCTGTTGCCGGGAAGAACTGGACTTTTGCAGATGTTGTGATAGATGTAGCTTGGAAAGGTCCCCCCAGGCCAGTCCCACGCACCTCTCCAACAGTAACAGTTGGGGGGCTGTGGCAAAATGGTTTGTAGTACTCAGGTGTACAGGTGATGCAGGTGCTCCAACAATGACAGACACAAAGTTTACGGTTCAAACAGTTCTTTATTTTCTCTTTGTCTGCTTGAGACTGTTAAATAATAATGCTGGCTCTACACAACGATGTGTATTGCCAGTGTATAGACCATGGGGTTGAGTCCCAAAATAATAATACAAAGTACAACACACAACACAGACACGATCACGTCTCCTTACATTGAGTGCTTTTAGTGCAGGTGTGTGTAGCTTAAGCTTGATGCTGGCCAGTAGCGACAGCTCCCGGTTCATGTTAGCCTTTTAACAGTGACAAATCAGACAGTTAGTTTCACAAACAAACAAAACACTTAACACTCATGATTCGCTTATCACAGTCTGTTTCCTTTCTCGGTCATTCTCATAACAATATCAAAGGGTCAGATTACATCGTCACATCCCCAATTATACCCTTAGTCACGCCCCCTGCGATAGCTAGTTCAGTCACGTCTCTTCCAATCCATGATTGACACATCGTGTACCGCTTATGGGCGATGACGTTGGGCATTGTGACTCCGCCCCCTTCCTGGCTGGCTGGCTTCCGACTGACCCTGGAATGAACTGCCAGACCAACCAGTATGAGGTACGCTGTTCCTGTTAAACAGCGCCCTCACAGATCGGGAGGGAGATTGCTGACTAGGATTCATTCGCTCAGTCACAGATCAAGGGAACCGCTACATCCTGGTGGCCATGGACTGTTTTACTCAGTGAGTCCACGGTCTTTTAGGAGATCTGTCAACGCCTGGTGAGACATAAGACTCGCACCACACCACTGGACCCCCCGAGTGATGGGCTGGGGGAGAAGCTCAACCTCCATCAACCAGTGAGATTGGGACATCCAGTTGCCCTGCCTGCCATGCAGGACTCTACCTACTGTACCCCAGCTCTATTAATGCTCGGCCGGGAGCCCCAGACCCGGCTGAGCTGTTATTTGGCCGGAAGACCTGGGAGAAGCAACTGGCACAGAATATGGCAGGCAATTGCAAGACCGCCTGGATAATGCCTATTACTTTGCCCGCGAACATCTGCTGGCTGCGGGCATTCGCCAGAAAAGGCACTATGACACTCAGGTAAGGGGTCGGCACTTTTGTGCAGGGAACTAGTCTGGGTCTACAGCCCCTGTCAGAAACAGGGCCGCTGCCTAAAACTGAACAGCACTTGGAGAGGATCCTGCCGGGTCTTGGAGTGCATAGAGTGGTGGTTTATTGGGTCCAACTTCCACTCAGGGACCAGAAGGTGGTACTCCACTGCAACCGACTGGCCTCATACTGGGGGTGGGGCGCTGTCCACACCACAGCCAGGGCTGAGGACCTAGACCCACCATCGCCTGGGATGTCAACACCACCAGCTGCGGACACCACCCGGCAGCCTGCTGGAGGCACCCTTGATAATGGCCCTACACCACCCCCCTCTCCCCCCCTTTCTTTTGGACTGTGGCTGTGTCGTTATTATGGACGGGGCTAGTTAACAGCAGCTCCAGCCTTGCAGGGCGCTGAGCTCCTGCGTGCACAGAGTAGAAAAGCAGTGCCAGGAGCTTGCAAATTAGCCCGCAAAAACACCCATGGACTGCCCTGTGATCGCTTCTGGGTAGCGCGCATGTGAGAGCTGGAGTCTGTTCCTTGTAGACTTACATTGGTGTGATCTTACACCAGCAGCACATTGGTGCGACATTGCACCAGTTTGGTGCTTGCTGCAGTTAGTTTGTTAGAAAAGAATCTAACGTATAAATAAATAAAAAAATGAATTACTTTGTTCAGCTGATGGTAAACAGAATTAGGAAATGACCGGTCATATTGCTTAAAACACAAACATTTACTAATACAGGTAATTATGTAAGAGCAGAGATGAGTTGTTTATTTTTGGCACAGGGTAAATAAAATACACCATTAAAAATGTATTCTCATAATGTTATTGGATTTATATCTACAGTTCATGTGACATTGCACACACACATCGAGTCTGTACCACGAAAAAAAAAAAAAAACATTTCTTCACTTATCTAAAAAAGTTTCCTTCAAAACTATTCTAGAAATACAGCGTAAGCAGTTCACAAAAATATCTTCCTCAGACACTTTGCTAAGGCTGCAAGTATTATCGCTTGGTTTAGAAGCATGTTTTCAGTAGAGAAATGTGCTGTTTGCAGTAGAAAAATGCAAAGGAACATTGTTTTTTCAATGAGCTCATCCAGTGGATATTAAAACACATACGTCCATTAACACCAGCAATAGAGTGTGACCCCAGCGTGAGCTAATAACTCACTGACATAGACTAAGTAGAGTAAGTCCCCCACGACAAGCAACACAGAACTTTAGAACTCTGGCAGGAAAAAAATGCTCACCAAAGCTTATAAAAAAATACTCCTACGTAGGACTTTATATGTCCTATGTAGGACTTTTAAAAAAAAAAAAGACCTATGTAGGAGATATAAAGTCCTACGTAGGGGATATTTTTGGCACTAGGACGCTACCGTAGTATTCTAAATATACAGGTAATACAGTCCAAACACATACCAGTGATATTCTGACACCTAGTGGTAGATTTTGTCCACTGCATCATTGGAGTAAACAGTTAAATTCACTACCAGTTTTCTGGCATAACCCTTATGGGGTTACCTGCAGTTTCAATTTGAGACAGGATACTGTCTAGGAATATTTGGCACTGCTTTGGCATAATATTTTAGAAAGTATTCGTGAATAACAAAAAGTTTCCATAAATTGTACTTGTTTTGCACTTATCAAATGAAAAGAAACACATATTACAGCAAACATGTATTTTATCAAATGATATCTAGAACTAGGTTAAAGAAAGTTCACAGTTGTTATGCTATATTCAGAGTTGTATATGTGTTACACTTTCACTTCCTGGGTCATTTCACTTCAGTAGTGTCTTCTGGGTCAAATCACGTTGAAGGTGAAAGCATGTCAGTCAACAGGGGAAGCAACTGATTGGTTAATAAAAGGAAATCAGCCATTGAAGGGGTGGGGACAATTCCAGCCTCCAGGTGAAATGACCAAGCAAGTGCAACACTAATTAAAAACAACTTCAGTTTCTTCAAGTGTAATACCAGATACTGTATTGGCAAGATTCTCAGAAAACCATGTTATTTTTTTCAACCTGGATTTGTTTAAATTAATGGATATTTATAAAGTGAGCATCAAACTTTTTATTGAAATAACAGATCCTGTTAAGGGTTATGAGATTCAAAACATAGTATGAGATAGCCTGACTGAGATGGGGAGCGAGACAGAGAGAAGGGACCATGTTATCCTTGAAACAGCACTTCTTAAACACCTTTGCAGAGATGTCTCGTTTGAATCGTCCAATTAAAGTTTATTCGCTCAGATGATGTAGAGAAGTGAACATGCCTCCTGTCTTCCTAATGATATTGATTACCGTATCATATGAAAATCAGCCATTTATTGCATAAAGGTGACCAAGAGGCCACATTATGTGGGTCTCAGGGTCTGCAGCATATCAAAAGTGACACATAGTCCTGCCCCTCCATCCTCTGTCACCCCACTGGACCGCTCTGATCACTATTTCATCTCCTTTTCTCTGTCTCTCCCCTCTCTCCCTGCTCCTCCTACCCCCACTGTCACCTCTTGCCGTAACCTCCGCTCTCTCTCCCCCTCTGTCCTTGCCTCCACTACTCTCTCTCTCACCTCCCTCCTATTGACTCCTTCTCCCAACTCTCTGTGCTCTGCTACCTCCACCCTCTTCTCCTCCCTCACCTCCTCCCTCAACTCCCTCTGTCCCCTCACCTCCCGACCTGCTCGCCCCTCCCCTCCCCAACCCTGGATCTCCTCTGCGCTCCGCTCAGCAAGAACCACACTGCGATCTGCTGAAAAGAAATGGAAGAGAACTAAACTCCCTGCTGCCCTAGATCTCTACCGCTCTCTCCTCTCCTCCTTCTCCCCTACTCTCTCTTCTGCTAATTGTTCTTATTTCCAATTTATAATCCAAGCCTCCACTAACAACCCACGTAAACTATTCTCTACCTTCTCCCCTCTCCTAAACCCTCCCCCCTCCTCCTCCCTCCTCTATCTCCTCTGATGACTTTGCCTCCTTCTTCTCTTCTAAAATCTCAGATATTCGCAAACTCTTTAACACCTCTCCCTCTCCTCCACCCCCTCCTGCTCCAACCCCTCCTGCTCCAACCCCTACACCCACTGCATCCCCTACTAACTCACCCTCCTTCTCCACCTTCTTTCCCTTCTCAGACTCTGACCTCGCCTCACTGCTCCAGGGTCACAAACCCACCACGTGTGCACTAGACCCCCTCCCCACTCACCTCTTTCAAGCTGCCGCTCCTGCTCTACTTCCCTTTCTGGTCTCTTTCCCTCTGCCTTCAAACAAGCCTCTATCACTCCCTTCCTCAAAAAACCTACCCTCGACCCCACCTCCCTCCAGAGCTACCGTCCTGTCTCTCTCCTACCATTCCTCTCCAAAACCCTTGAGCGGGCTGTACACCGCCAGCTCTCAGCTTTCCTGTCCAACCACTCTCTGCTTGACCCTCTCCAATCTGGCTTCCGCTCTGCTCACTCCACTGAAACCGCCCTCCTGTCTGTCACTAACTTACTAAACTCAGCCCGAGTTGCCTTTCTCCTCTGTTCTAATTCTCCTCGACCTCTCTGCTGCCTTTGACATTATCGATCACTCTATTCTACTATCCACTCTCGCTGACCTGGGAATCTCTGGCACTGCTCTGGCCTGGTTCTCCTCCTACCTCTCCAACCGCACTTACCAGGTAACCTGGCATGGAGCATCCTCCACACCTCGCCCTCTCTCAACAGGAGTCCCCCAAGGGTCAGTCTTGGGTCCTCTCCTGTTCTCTCTCTACACCCGCTCCCTGGGCCCCCTCATCGCATCCTATGTTTTCTCATACCATTTCTATGCTGATGATGGTCAGATTTTCCTCTCCTTCCCCACCACTGACTTCACCATCCCGTCCCGTATCTCTACCTATCTGTCTGCTATCTCCTCCTGGATGCACTCGCATCACCTCAAACTCAACCTCTCTAAATCTAACCTCCTCCCCCTCCTCTGATTTCTCTATCTCCATTCCTCTGGAATCTACCACACTCTCTCCCTCCTCCTCAGCTAAGAACCTCCGAATCACCCTGGACCCCTGCCTCTCTTATTCCCAGCACATCTCCACTCTGGCACGCACCTGCCAATTCTTCCTGAGAAACATGCGAAGAATCTGACCCTTCCTCACCAACTACGCCACCAAGCTCCTGGTCCAGGCCCTGGTACTCTCCCGCCTAGACTACTGCAACTCCCTCCTGGCTGGCCTCCCTGCGTCCACCACCCATCCGCTCCAGCTCATCCAGAACTCCGCTGCTCGCCTGGTGTTCTCTCTGCCTCGCTTCTCCCATGCAACTCCACTGCTCCGTTCACTCCACTGGCTCCCGATCATTGCTCGCATTCAGTTCAAGACTCAAGGCCTACAGATGCCTTGACCAGACTGCACCCAGCTACCTCCAGACCCTAATTTCTCCCTACACCCCCACTCGACCTCTCCACTCCTCCTGCACTAGAAGACTGGCTGTACCTCCTTTACGCTCCCCTGCCTCCAGAGCCCGTTCCTTCTCCACCCTCGCCCCGCAGTGGTGGAATGACCTTCCTACAGATGTCAGGACTGCCCAGTCCCTGACCACCTTCCGGCGCCTCCTCAAGACTCACCTCTTCAGACAGCACCTGTAGAATTCCTCTTTTTCCTCTGGACACTTATCACTCTTCCTTAAATGCACTTTACTTGCTCTTATCTGCTCCCTATTTTACTGCATTTAATCCTGTACTTTAGAGTATTGTAATCTATCACAAGTGTTATTTAATCTGTAGTATTTTGTATTTAATTATATCCTGATGTAACTATCATTTACACTGTTATCTGCTCCGCTATTGAATCGTATTTTGTCATATACTTGTACTTGCTAGAACCCAAGTCATTGTATTTTATCTTGCTCTTAATTGTATTAATACTTGTACTGTGATTCTTGAAATGTATTGTTGTTTACGACTGTAAGTCGCCCTGGATAAGGGTGTCTGCTAAGAAATAAATAATAATAATAAATAATAATAATAATACTTCTGGTAAGAGCATTTTACACTCTGGGAAGAGTCAGCTTAAAAGGCTCTTTCCTAAAAACAGATACTTATCATGTTATACAGACCAAAATCGCAGTATAAAACAAACATTCAAGTAAAATATAGCATTTTTTCATCCACACAGGACACTGACAAGTGTGTTGTAAACCTCAAAAAGCAAATATAAATCGAAAATGTGATTTAATGATTCAGTCCCAATAACACAAAACACATGAAAAGTGAACACACAAAAATAACACTGACAACACAGAGGTAGGAAATGAATACCATAACTAGAATGCAATATGAACCACTTATAGGATGTCAGCATTGAATCCTAAAATAAAAGTTTGGTGATGAGTAGAACAAAATTAAGGTAGTTATTTTGTTCACCATTTAGAGTGTTACAGACAGACAGACAGACACATGGGTCAGTTAAACAGCTAATTTTATAATGTATATCATAGTAATACTAAACATATGTCATACCAGATACTTAAGTGATAGTGCCCGTCGATGAAGGCTCTACCGTGTGGTAATTGTATCTTTGTTTAGTATTTACTGTCCAATAGATACGAACTAAGCTTAAAAATACAGCAAGTCAAAATGAAAAAGCCAGCACTTGCACAGATTGATTCTAAATTTGATTCACATGTGATGTAACAACGTTCCAGCAGGCATCTACTGTGTGTTAATGCCCGCTATAGCTGGACGCTGATTGACGGATGATACTGAATCGTTTTCTAATAGACCACTGATGTCCATGTTACTCTTTCAATGTAAAGGCATTACATTGTTATTTTTTGTATATTATTATTACACCATGATTGAAAACATGTATTATTATTATTATTATTATTATTATTATTATTATTATTATTATTATTATTATTATTATATGTTCAGTTTCAGTTTTGACTACAGGAGTCAATTTTACAAATCATAGACTTTAAATACTTGAAATGTACTTGAGCATATGAACTCCACAAACATCTGAGTCTGTACTGGTACCAAGAACAGCATCTAGACACACACATGGCTGTACATGGAAATAATATACTTTTGAAGATGTATTTACTAATTCATTAATTAATTAATTAACTAACTAATTAATTATTTTTTTAAATTAAACAATTAAAACATACTCTAAATATCCAATTGCTTTCCTTTCATTTGTTTGCCATCACACGAAGATTGTACATCCTGCAGGATGTGAGCAGATCATCTTTGCAAGGTGTTCAGGTCACAGGTATCCTGAAATCAAGTTAAAGCAGGAGGTGACTTTTACAGGATTCTAACCCCGTACTGTTGCAGCCTCTAATGTACTACATAGTGTTGCAGATGTATTTACAGTAGAAAAGTTAGATCTGAACAGAATGAATTAACTTACCACAGAAGCTCTTCAAGATGGCTGTTGCTTTTTCTTGCAAGTTTCTTGTCTTAGTTTCATTATCTTAAGGTTGACTACTACTGCTATATGACGGCATCTAGTGGTTGGAAACGGTAATACAATTTCTTACCTCACAAATCTACCGCAGTTAACATAAATAGTAGGTGCTAATATTTTGGTTAAGATGGCAAATATATCCTCACAACATCCACCAAATAAATAAAGTGTTTTCACAATGTACTCCTGTCCAATATATAGAAATGCTTAGCCAGACATTGTTGGATCAATGGTTAGTTTTGGTCCTTGGTCAATGGTACTTTGACAAATGCAAAAACAGGCTATTTTGACATGCAATTCACAGATTTACTGGAATACAAAAGGAACCAAGTTCATACCTAACTGTTTAATTCTACAAAAAGTCAAAGGTTCCCCAAAATCCTTGTATATCCTTAGTCTACCTGTGTGGCAATGACCTCTAAAACCTACTTAGTTTGTGAGTATTATTATTATTTATTTATTAGCAGACACCCTTATCCAGGGCGACTTAAAATTGTTACAAGATATCACATTAATTTTACATACAATTACATTATTTTTATTTACTTGTTTACATTATGTTTACATACAATTACCCATTTATACAGTTGGGTTTTTACTGGAGCAATCTAGGTAAAGTACCTTGCACAAGGGTGCAGCAGCAGTGTCCCCCACCTGGGACTGAACCCACGACCCTCCGGTCAAGAGTCCAGAACCTTAACCACTACTCCACTCTGCTGCCCTATGAAAGTGAAAGTATGAAAGTGAAAGACGGATGGACAGACAGGAAGCATTATTTAGTACACTGTGCCCTGATTTGCGAGCTGCAGATAAAAACACACTTGCATTAATATATGTAAAAAAAGAAAATGTACAAAAAACACTGATTAAACCCAGTGTGACTGTACCCAGTGTGACGTGCCCAGTGTGACTGTGCCCAGTGTGACTGTGCCCAGTGGTAACTGTACAGCCTGCAGAATCTGGGGATGTCAGTTAAAATCGAAGCATTCACTATCATAGCAGGTCAAGAATAAAAAGGCTGCAAGATGAAATTACATTATTTATTTGTTTTGCTTTAGTCCACTTAAAAAATGACATCGTCCCAAAGGAAACAAGGCAGCAACACTGAGGTGCATTTCTTATATCTATCTCAAATAATGAATTAATAAATACTACCGAGATAACCACAAAAAAAAGATTGCAAGTCTCGCCTCTTGCAGGTTAGAAAGTTTTTCCATCTTTTATGATATTATGCCGATGAAGTGGCTGCATTGAACCCTCTGAAAAGCCAGCATTTTGGACACCATGTGTTGTTCTGCTGCTCAGATAATGGGCTCATTTCCCCATACAGTGGGTACCTGGGTAACCCACACTTTCCAGTGACATGTACTTATGTAAATAAAAGCAATAAACCTTTTACAAATTGGGATTCGTAACAATCAATCAATGGATCAGCTCACAGCACACAGCTGCACAAAGAGGCAGATCTAAATTCAGCCACCATTTCAATAACAAATTAGAACCAATTCTGTTGTTTTACTTACTTTTAAAGCCACACATACACATAAGAGACCCACACGCACTGTTAGGGATGGTGGTTTTCTCAAACTTTCCTTTCATTAATGATTTAAACTATAGCTAAAATGAAATCTGCCACCATTTACACCCATTGAACAGACGCCAAAGACTTTTCTGCATTCCTACTATTTGGTCTTTGCTTTCTGCATGAATGCTGTCCATTTCCTGCAATTATAATGAGATGCATCAAGTGGAAACAAACTTGAAAACATCAAACGAGACGGATGTCATACTGCCCACAGCTGAACAAACATCAGCTGATCATTTGTTTTTAAAAATAAACATCCTTATTTTCTTTTCACCTTGCACCCAGGTGGAAAAAGCTTTATTTCCATGGGGGTGGATGCACAGCTAATTAGTGGCTCCCACTATTAAGAGAGTCTGAAGGGCTCTTTCAGATGTTTGTGCTGTTAGACTTGTCTCTAGCATAGACAGTGTAACACCACAGGTTTATACTTTGATACACAGTAGTCCAAGTTATTTTAAAAGAAAGCATTACATTTTAATAGACTAAAAATAGACATACAAAATAGAAATATAAATGAAAACCAAAAACAGACAAACATTATGATAAAAGTAACAACTTCAATAAAAAAAAACACAACTAATATTCTATATTGTATAGAGACTTGACTTCAGGAAATTGACTCTGGGGTCTGCAGTTACTTTGTAAAAACACTGCTGTGTGAGTCATGCAAGTACTGTATGCTTCGAATCCCATTCTCACCAGGTTGAAGATCTTAGCTGCCTGTGCAGAAACAAGAGAGTTTTCCCAATAACTATTCTTCACTTCATGCATTTGAAGCACCTGAGATGTGACATTCTTTAGCCGGTATTATTCCTTCATATAAAGAGTTGGTTCTTTCAATAAAACTGCTGTTCTCTTGTCTTGTGTTACTGCTGCAGTCGTTCTGGAAAAGAAGAAATAGAAAAAAAACAGTGAAATAACAAACTTATCTTGTTATTGCTGCGGTTCACTAACATTGAAATCGCTCTTCTCTTGTTTATATCTACACATATATTTGTACATTATACTGTCGATATGGTGATGTTTTTAATATTGTTCATGACCTAAGAACCTTAGACATGAGGTTGAAAAACACTGGCCTATGACTGGCCTATGACTTTACGGAGTCATTGTAAAGTAAGCTAAGGTACTGTAATATTGAACATTTTAAGACCATATATTGGCAGCAGTGTGGAGTAGTGGTTAGGGCTCTGGACTCTTGACCAGAAGGTTGTGGGTTCAATCCCCGGTGGGCACACTTGAGCAAGGTACTTTACCTAGATTGCTCCAGTAAAAATCCAACTGTATAAATGGGTAATTGTATGTAAAAATAATGTGATATCTTGTAATAATTGTAAGTTGCCCTGGATAAGGGCGTCTGCAAAGAAATAAAATAATAATATAAGATTAATGTATACCTCCTTATTTATGTGACTTTCTTCACTTGGTTGTGATCTAAAGAGGATGAAAAAAATAACACATTAAATACTAACATTTCATGTAAATAAGGAATGGTTATTTATACTACATAGGCTAAAGACCATAGTCCATGTACACTGAATCACTATTGGCTGTTCTGGCAAACATTGGTCGTCCTACAGAGTTAACCACAACTTAAGCATTAATACACAGTGTATTTGTATATGTGGTTAACATTTCAAACTGAATTTGGACCCAGATGGGGGAGGTATTTATATAGCATACATTTCTTGGCATCTGGCCCGACAGCTGCTTTTGTTTGTATTATTAGAGCAGTAAAGACATGACAGGTCATGAGAAACTGTAACAAAGTTAATGTACTGTACACATAGCAGAATAACATCTTAAAACACTATGAATGCCAGAGGCATTTACATGGTGTAAAGATGCATCGCAGCTTGGTGCATAGATTTTTTAAAAACATTACTCACACACAGATTTTTTTTCTTGCACAGATGACCAAACATACAGAAAAAATTGCTATTGCAGCCAGGGGTGTATACACAACAATATAATTTTGATTTGTTCTGTTCTTTGCCAGGTCATTGTTTTCTGCAAAGTAAAAAAAAATGTTTATTTCAAAACACATTCTTTTTTTAACTTAGAGATCATATTGGATATTAAAATCCAATAATATAACCAATGGATACTGTTGTAAAAATGTTGCAGCTTTGGTGTGCTGCTTTAGCACATGGAACATTACTTAAGTTACTTGAACAAAGTTGTAACATTTTACAGACTTATGTATTTCGGTTTGGTCAGGCTGCAGCTTGAAATATTCTTTGAAGATCTAGCTATCAAACCCACACGTTCTAGCAAGATGATATGAGAAGTGCATTCATGTGACATGTAAGGTTTGACTTGCAATGTTGAAGCGCTTTCCAGTTTATGTTATGCATTATTCATAGTCTTTTTTTAAATCGTAACCAAATGTAACTGCATTTTTTTTATTACATAAAATGTCAGGCATTATCATATTTTGTTAACTGTCTGAAAAAGGAACCATTAATGTTACAGAAAATGTAATCAGATCAAAGTAATGCATCACTCCCCAACACCGATGCTGAATAATATTCATTTTAAAACAATCCATTAATCTAATGGAAATTTGGGACAAGAGGCCTCAAAGTAAGAGTCTCAGCATTTGCCAAAAATGACAGGGATGTGGCACTAATTATTTTCATAACAATATATATATTAAAATGCAAACTCAAAAACTGCAGTGAGGTTCTGTTGTAAGTGATAGCTTGGATTAATAATGGTGGTGTATAATTTCATATCACTCGTGATGCATCAGCCTCTGCACAAAAACATACCTTCTACAATAAGATGCCATATTGTGTTGAAGTTGCCCTGAGTTGATGTGACCTGACAAATATAGTCCCCCTCATCGGAGAGCTGCACATCGATAATCTGAAGCTTCGCTGGATCTGCAGGGTCCGCTTTTATTCTTTCTGTCATGTTGGCTCCATAACTGCAGTTTGATCGGCAGCTCACAAGTAATGTCTTGTTTCCAAAATAATCTTTCCACCAAGTTATTTGATTTATTTTCTGAAGATATGTAGAGTTACACTGTAGAGTGACCTGTTTGCCCACAGATGTATTAAGACCAATGCTGCGGGTCAATGCTGCTGCTCTGCTGCTGTGATCTGAATGAAAGAAAAACAACTGATTTCCAAATGAAGTTTCAGTGAAACAGGCCTAAATATCTTGAAAGACAGGGAGCCTTTTGTATATAATGTACTTATTATAATCTAGCTCTCTATACTGTTCATGAACCATGTCTTACAAACAGAGTAGGTGCAATTTTTCCACATCATGCCAACTATACAGTATATAAAGTAAATACTGACTGTATTAAACCAACACTCACCTCAAAGAACAAATGAGGCCATAAACAGGTACTGTGCAGCTGTTTAAATGATAATTGGCTCACCTGCATGACCCAGTTACCATGGCAATCAGTGAAAAGCATCAAAGGACTATTTACAATCTAAATTATTAAAAAAATATATATGTAATTGACAAATGTCAAGCTCACCTACACCCAAACACACCCACATGTATGAAGTGAACCGTAGACTGTGCTTTGTGCAGAAATCAAGACTGCTTCAGTAAAAATAACCAGTGCAGGCACATACAGTGCAGAGGGGTCCTCAAATCATGTAATCGTGCAATCTGAAACTTCTATAGGTGGCTAGCGTATCATACAACACAACTTTAGAAGTTTGCTGAAGATTTGATGCTAAATCTATGCAGCTATTGTGTTCACCATGTAGACTGTGACAGGCAGACATGCAGGTCAGTTACATAGTTAAACTAAAAGTATCATTTCAATTTGAGTAATACTTAACATAAGTCATACTAGATACTCTTCTTTATAGAACACTGATTCTATCTATGTACCACTTGAAATGTTGATGCAGTCTAGGCATGGGCGACATGTGAAATATAAATGAAGCTGAACAACAATCGATTAGACTAAAACCTTTGCCTAATAGTCAAAAGAAATGCATTGTTTAAATGTGCATGCACACCAACAGTGAGCAGCTCAAATCAATAGATAGATATCCCACTGCAAACTTGATATGAAGAATGATTTCAGATCTAAAAACTTTAAAAAAAAACTAAAAAGAGACGCACATTCCATTTACCATCAATGTGACACAAACATATTGCATGAACTTATTCGTTTTCACATTAATTTAACTCTTAACATCTGATGTGAAATCCTTGTCATTGACAATTCCGTTATACAATTGTTTTTAACACCCACCTAGTATTGTATCATGTTCAGCATTCTCAAGAAGGAAGGGCTGATGTTGATGACAGTGATATGAGATGAATGCGCAGAATTTTGGTTTTACGACAATCAAATAGCCCTTAACTAGCTTCCCTGGGCTTTGTACTTTGGGAAGCAGTTTGTATGTGTATAGCCTGTTAATAAACTTAAGGGTGTAGTCCCTGTGGCAGGGATGGTGTTAAAATCCCATCTCTGCAGAAATAAGTGTGGACTGTGGCCATTCCCAAATTGGTTAATTGATTGCCAGTTTGGGGATGGCCACCTGTATAAAAGTGGTGCCAAATCCTTGGTTAGTAGGCTAGTTTAAGGAATGGAATGGGAGCAGCAGGTTGTGCTCCCTGCTCAACACTGTGATAGCTCTGCTTGGATGTTGGTCTTTTGATTTGTATTTTGATTTGTTTGTTTAAATCTTTTGTTTTTGAGTTAATAAAAGTGTGCATTTGCACTAAACTGCAGTATCCTGCCTCTGTGTCTGCTTTCCTGCTGCTGACCAGCGTTGACCACGACGCCACACGATCACATATGGTGAAAGCATGGCAAAGCAGACACAGGCAGGATACTGCAGTTGAATGCACACTTTTATTAACTCAAAAAGAAAAGATTTAAACAAACAAATTGAAATTAGTTTATGGAGTCACTTTGCTCAGAAGCACCCTGAGAATGAAATGCATGTTTTTTGGGTTTTTTTTTTTCAGGATCAGTGAATGTATGCATTGTATTTTTGCATGATTATTCATTGTGTGTTTTGTATTCCAGGAGGCTTCTATTTTCTTTTTATCATTATGTATCTACTCCTGTGTTATTTGATATTATTAGAACACTACATTTGACCATATTGCAAATGCCTCTAAAATAAATAGTTAATTAAACCTTGAGTTTGTTTGTTTCTGTGTAATATATGCTTTAATAACAATTCACTTACTCTACCACACTGTGTTTAACATGAACTCATAAACATGTGCAGGTTCACATGACTTTTCTACAATACATACAAAAATAGATTGGATCTTTACCTGTTTAACAATGTTTTGTTACTGTTACACTGTGATATAGTGTTTTCACTTTTTCTAACAACAGTCTGGGTTGGTTTAAAAAATATCAAACTTGATTTATGCATAAAAATAGAATTTAAAAAACAACAACAACAAAAAAACATTCTTTAAATATCTCATACTCTGTGATAAATACCCAATTAAGAGAGCTACAAGTTTCTCGTCCATAATGTACTTTCGCAACAAAGGGACATTCATTTATTGACAATGTGGATAAAATTGTATAATTCGTGTTTTCCAAAGCTTTATCAACACCAAAACACTTTTAAATACAAAAAAGAAAGTAAACTATTGAGAGTATTCTGCATTTGACAGAGAAATACATAAACAAACACATACATAAAATGACAAATAAATTAAAATGTATTTTCTGCTGAATTGGCTGAGCTCGTATTCAGAGTAGAAACAGATGGGTTACATAATTTTTAATCAAGTATAACTGTATAGAAAATGCTCTTTTGTGGTTTTATTATTTCAAAAATTATTATAACAATATATTTTGGGACCAAACCATCAAAAAGAATTCAAGCAAAATGTTTTTATTTATTTCTATAGCTGTGTATGTTGTATGGTACACAAAAGTATGGTATTTCAAAGGTATGGGTCGTTCAAGAGTAAAATCTTAAGGACAATTAAAATTGCCGGCAATTTTGGCTCAATGCTAGTGTGACGTTGATACCTGTACGAATATGTATAAATAATGATTAATAACGAAGATAAACATTAACATTTCATTATTTTAATTTATTCAGACCTTTTTTTTTTTATCAATTTAGATTTTTTAAACTCTTCACCAAATTTAGATCTGAAACATCTGTAAACGCAGGTAGAATAACTACACTGGAGTCATACTGTCACAATACAGTAGTATTCAGTACTCTATATTGGCACAAAATCACTAGAAGGATAGTAGCACATTATTGAACTGCTTCATTACATGAGTTGAAAATGTAGTTATAGGTACAAAACACTAACCACAGAATGCAACTTTTAACTGTCCGTCTAGTCAGTCCATTGAATACTGTTACTATAGCATAATTACAATGGAACTGCAGTGTTGTTCATTTACCTGTTAATGTACCTGCATTCTAAGAATAGCCCCATATTTTATATGTATGATTTATACAGTAAAGTGTTTCCTGAATACATTACCATAATTAAAAGACAAAAAACAAACACCAATGTTTAAAATATTAATAACTGACATAACAAAGTTAACAGTATAGTGAAATTGTGCCAGGTTACCACTTAAACTACAATAAAACTGCAATAAATACTTTTTTTGTTTGATTTAAAAATGGTAAAATAAATGTTAAAGGTGAATGACAACATTATTTTATTTTATTATTAATGCAATACTAATTCCAAATGGTAAATAAAAAATAAATTATATTGAGATTTTACCTTTAGAGAGTAGTAAGAAAGTCCAATAGATTAGAATTTCCAAAGCTGGTGTGAGCCATGTCTTTGAGTCCATGTTGCTCTTTGTCAGGTATGTTATAATTGTGTAAGTGCTTTTCAAATTGACAGGGACGTCTTAGCTATGTGAAGACCAACGCCTTAATACTGACGTCTACTTTATCACCCACCAACCTTAGATACTCAATTGCACCAATGGTGCACACAGCCATATTAAGAGCAGTATAATTAAGTACAGTAATGCAATTTGAAGAAGAAACTTTTTAAGTTATTTCACCTACTTTCACAGTGGAACTTCCATATATATAACTATTGAACTAGGTGTCCTGCACTGAAGGCATTATGTTAATTTTGAAGGCAGACTATTGTGAATTATTGAATCAGACAGAACGCATTTGTCTATTTAAAACTATTAACACTAAAGACAGAACACACATGGTGATGAACATACTAAAGAAACAAAATGTCTGATTTCCCCCACAGTTTAACACACATATAGATTACATGGATAATATATTTTGCTGATATGAAATTCATATGACTAACTCACTTACTTCCTGGATTACAATGGTGTATAGGTATACAGGCTCCTTAGTCATGAGCAGGGTCTGTGAACAGGTCTACTCTGGGTTGCTCCCACCATAACTGCTCTTCTGGGTAGATCATCACTTCTGTACCCCCATGCATGAAAGAACTAGCTGAAGCAAAATTCTTAATCTTGCTCACTTAATCCGGGGGCTGGTGAATCTGTTATTCTGTAAATCTGGACTCCCACAACTGTTGGTAAAGGAGCTGTCACATTTTTTAAAATAGTGTTAACCATTATAGTTTCCTTCAGTTACTAGGCAAGGCGAGTTACATGTGGACCAGACAGTGATTTGTATTGTGTAGGCCAGAGGTATTGTTTATTTAACAATTATAATATTTTATTCTAGGACTTCTTTAGATCTATTCCATAGCAATGTTGAACAGGCCACCAGCATATCCTAGTTATACAGTAAATATAATATGATACTACCTTGTAAAGGGCAAGTTGTAGTTTTGAATGGTACTTAATGCAGCCAAAACACCTTTTTGTTGTGTAGAGAATACCATTTTCAGTCATGCTGCTGCTTTCTCCTCCTCAGAAACTGATTGACTGAGATGATCCCTGAGGTTTACAATACACATTAGAAACGAACTTTCTGCTGGTCACAATTAAGAGTGAAACACAGGGAGAGGAGGAATGTAGAGAACCTCCTATTTTGTAGCAGTCCTAGGGAGTGGTTGGAGGTAGCATAATAGGAGGCTGTGTGGTCCAGTGATTAAAGAAAAGGGCTTGTAACCAGGAGTTCCCTGGTTCAAATCCCACCTCAGCCACTGACTCATTGTGTGACCCTGAGCAAGTCACTTAACCTCCTTGTGCTCCGTCTTTCGGGTGAGACTCTGCAGCTGATATATAGTTCAAATACCCTAGTCTCTGTAAGTTGCCTTGGATAAAGGTGTCTGATAAATAAACAAATAATAATAATAATAATAATAGAACTATGCAAGTCGCAAAATGTGTTTTACTGAAGTATTTTATTGCCAATGTTGCAATTTGAAAATATGAACACCAGAGTTACCTTACTGTATGTATTTACAGTATACATTACGTTCTAAAAATACAGCTATTCATTTTGCATGTACACAGCATCCTTATTAGCAGGAAGTGTAAACGCTAGGCAGAAATGCAATAGACTAGCCTTGAATTTATAATGGCATAATGATAACTCATTCTTATATAATAGTTCAAGACATTAGAAGCTACTTTCATGCTTTAAAAACCCTGTAAATGGCAGTGTTGTGTGACACACAGATTCTGTCCTCTGTCGGTGAGATGAGGTTAAAAGCTCTAAAACCACAATGCAGACGAGCCCGGCTCTTTTTCCATAGTGGTTAAGAAGCTCACTTGCAGTGTGGGGTCGCACGTTTGCACCCAGCCTCCACCGTGTAACAAACACATACTACAAACCTTTAGGTTTTCTCATTTTTTTCCTCAAAATCAGCCTTTACCTGGCTGAGCAACTTCCCCATACAATTCCAATCAAGACATTTCTAACCAGAGAGCTGAACGGTAACATGAATTTAACATGATTTCTATGGAATGAGGAAGCCTTGTCAGAGCCAGCACAGAATTTTCCAGAAAAGCTAAAAAATAAAAAAAGGTTAATATTACATGTACCATATTGAAAGAGAAGCAACAATCTAGTCAATATTCATTTTAAAACAATCTATTAATCTAATGGAAATTTGGGACAAGAGGCCTCAAAGTAAGTCTCAACATTTGCCAAAATGACAGGGATGCAGCACTAACTATTTTTATAAGATGCTACCCACAACAGGATCAACAAAATATATATTAAAATACAAACTTAAAAATGCAGTGAGGTGCTGTTGTGATAGCTTGGAGTAATAATGGTGGTGTATAATTTCATATCACTCGTGATGCATCAGCCTTTGCACAAAAACATACCTTCTACAACAAGATGCCATCTTGTGTTGAAGCTGCCCTGAGATGATATTACTTCACAAGTATAGTCCCCCTCATCGGAGAGCTGCACATCGATAATCTGAAGCTTCGCTGAATCTGCAGGGTCAGGTCTTATTCTCTCTGTCACATTGGCTCCGTGCAGTTTGATTGGCAGCTCACAAGGACTGTCTTTAGAAAATAATCTTTCTGCCAGGTTATTTGTTTTATTTTCTGAAGATGTGTAGAGTTACACTGTAGAGTGACCTGTTTGCACACAGATGTATTAGGATAGGTCAATGCTGCTGGTCAGTGCTGCTGCTCTTCTGTGATCTGAATGAAAGGAAAGAAAAACAGTAGGTGGATTCCAGTAAAAGGGCTGATTTAGTGGATCAAGAAAAGCAAATGGAAGAAAAGTAAAAAAGAGAGTTTCTCATGTTTAAAATGTTATTTATTATTGATTACAAGTATTTTTAATATTAGGTAGATAGGTAGATAGAATGACTGGTGAAATACAATTTATACATATATATATATATATATATATATATATATATATATATATATATATATATATATATATATATAAAATTAAAATAATCAAAAATATGGATTGTAGCAGAACAGGAAAGTGGAATCACTCACACTGTGGTGTCTGTATCACCTGATCCAAAACCGTCGAACTCCATGTCATCTGAACCAGAGATAAACCTCACCCTAACCCTGACTGATTCAATTAATAGAGCAACTACTTATTCAGTAGTTCAGTAGTGACACACCTATTCAGACAACACCTGTAAAACTCAACTCTCCCTCTGGACAATATAGCACTCTGCCTTTAATGCACTTTAACTTGCACTTATCTGTATTTAATCCTGCACTAAACCCAATCTGTAGTACTTTGTATTTCACCTGCACTCGTATCTAACCCTGATGTTACTATCAACACTGTTATCTGCTCTTGAACTGCCCCGATATCAAATCGTACTGTGTTTTGTATTTGCTCTTATTAGGACTGAAGTCATTGTATTTTGTATCTTGCTCTTAATTGTACTGTAATTCTTGATATGTATTTTTGTATACAACCGTAAGTCGCCCTGGGTAAGGGCGTCTGCTAATAAATAAATAATAATAAATAATAATTATGACTAAAAAATCATTATGCACACATGTTCAGAAGCATCATATGCATGACTGTGATTTTATTTTCAGTTATGAAACATATCCAGTTGTATTTACATCAAGAGTGAGAACCATTCTAGCACGTGCTTTTTACCAAAGTACGCTACGTCCCCTTATATACCGTCAGTCACTCCCCCTTGGTTAGTGATTGCAACTGTTTCTCCTCCAATCCGTGGTTATCACATCGCTTCCCTTCCGGGTTGATGACTTGGTGTACCGTAGCTCCACCCCCTTTCTAGTTGGCCGACTTCCACCTAACCTGGGAATGAATTGTCGGGCCATCCAGTCCAGGGCACTCTGTTACAGAGCACCTTCACAGGTTGGGAGGGAGATTTATCACCAAGAATCATTTTGTCTCTGTCACAAGGGCATATCAACTAAACACTAATACCATGTTTCCATGAACCACATAACCTGGGAATGTGATCCATTACTCGAGTTGATGCCCAATTCGGACAGGAGCCTGAATTCTCTGGTCCAATTTCACTCCTCGGGCTGGCCTGAATTCTAAAGTCTGAATTTGGGCTGGTAGGAAATTACATCACTAAATGTCAATCAAAAATGTTGTAGGGGACGGGAGCATACTGTACAACAGGACATTTTGGCTGGGATTAAATTCGGCAGATTTGCTACCTTGGGGGATTGATGGTTTTGAATTGCTGATTTTCACTTAGCACGGTCACAAAGAAAAATGCAATGCAGTTTTGCATTTAGACATTTAATTCCAAAAAGATTCAAGTAAATGTTTACTTAATGAAACATTAATCAACCATTATTAAAATAATAATGATAACACGAAAAATGCTTAACATAAAAACGATCAGTTCTACTACAGTAGCAGACACAGTTTACAGTGCCTCTGGGTTTCTGATCGCATCTGATCAATTCCAGATTTTAATCCTTTGATGGAAATGTCCGGTCTACTTTTTATGTATTCAAGCAAACTGGCTTCATCACTGCCATTCTCAGATCCAATTTGATATCTGACACATTCTTTCCCTTGTCCAGCGCTTCTTTAACCTGTTCTGCATACCAGTCTGCCAGAGGTATATGTAATGGGTGAAACAAATGCGAAAGAATATCTAGATGGATGTATCTTTTAAATCATTGACAATTTGACTGTAATACCATCTGCAGCGAATGCATGACCTTTAACTTGCAAGTATTTCCTGCCCAACTCACGTGATAACTCGGGCAACTTGGAAAATCATGGAAACGCCTCCTTTTTCACCAACTCGAGTTGTCCATCAGTTGTCCATCAACTCGAGTGCTGGGAGAATTCAGACCAATTCAAATGCACTCCAGTCGACTCGAGTTGGCTGTCCATGGAAACGAGGTATTACTTAACACTATTGACTATCCTAAAATGTAAAAGTTACCCCAACACTAACCCTAACTTTTCTTTCTGTTAGCATTATTTTAATTAAGTTAAAATGCCTGAAAGTTTTAGGAATTTTGCGAAATGCCTGACTTTACAATGTGCTTGTAACACACACACACACACACACACACACACACACACACACACACACATATATATATATTGTAACGGATATAGCAGGACAGGGGGCCTGCAATATAAAAATGTTTTGTTTTAAGCCTCCCTCCAAGGTAATTGCTTTTGTTTAATTTAATTGTTTATTGTTTTGTTTAATTAGTATCACCTGCACCTGGCAATTATTGAAAATTAGAGCCAGGTGCAGGGTATAAAAGGGAAGCAGTCAGTCTGCTCTAGGTTGCAGCTGTTGAGTGAAGAGCCAACGGGAAGTGGTAAAGGTCTGTTTAAAAAGCTACGTTTGGTTTTATAAAGATCTGTATTAAAGTGTTTTGTTTTGGTGTTATATGTCAGGTAAACAGCTTAGCTGTCCTGCATGTTAGACAGGGACCTGCATGTGTGTAGTGAGTGCTCAATGAGAGCGAGGTTTTTTTTTTGTTTGTTTGTTTTGTATTGTGAATAAAAGTGTGCAGAAAAGCTTAAAATCAAAGTTTTTATCTCTGGGTCTCGGTTTTAAAGGGGCACGTACCCAAAGGTACGGCCATCTTGGTCGCACTATATATATATATATTATCGTGCAAATTTACCCTGGTAAACCTTTTATAAGAGCACGTCCTCTGCATATTATAATTGTTTCTGTATTATAAACACTGCAAAGATTGAGTGGTACAAATATATTGTTGGGGGAGGTCACAAACAAGCTTTAAAGATAATGCTGAGAGGATGTGGTTTTCTCACCTCTATAAGGAGGTCCATAAAGCAAACCGATTGAGAACATATGCTAAATTATTGTAAAAAAATGGTGTCTTAGATCACTCAGATGTGTTTGTAGGAGAGGTCTGCAGTCTCTGAAATAAGAAAGCTTTTCATCAAGTTTTGGATAAACTGTGCATCAGTAACATATAGATCTGAACACCTTTTGTTATAAATAATGTAAATAAAGTCAGCTGTATACATCTTACAGGCATTCATTTTTCCTCATTATTTTGATAGATACAGAAATACATTACCGTCCAGTACATTGTTCTCTGTATTTAACCTTAATCATGTATACATTTTGAGAAACATGCAAACGGAGTGAAAGACTAAATGGCTAGTTTACAGTTTGCTAGCAAGAGAGTATACACAGGAAGTGGTGAAATGTGCAAGCAGAAGGCTAACAGGCCAAAACCCCCAACATACATTGAAACACACACTTACACAGTCATTTGCATTGTGAACAAAAGCACTTCATTTGCTTGTTCGGTGTTCATTGCATAACACATTAGAGGATTCTGTTGGGAAGATATGGCTTTTGATTTGACTCGAAGTCACACTAAAACTGTTTGCTTGATACAGTGAGAGCACAGTATTATACTGAAAACCGTTAGACATTTCATCCTACACACTTTATCAGTAGCAGTTATCATTGGTCACATATTATTAGTCTGCAAACAGAAGCCTGAAATGTCAAAAGTAACAATTGTAATTTAGAAAGTAAATACCTGTAGTATTACATAAGAGTGGATGAGGTCTACTATGATATCCAATTGACAAAGTAAATACCTATATTATTATTACATAATAGAGAGGATTAGGTCCACAGTATGATATCCAATTTAATTTGGAGAGGAAATGGCTCTGAATCAGATCAATGCTGCAACACTCCTAATTAAAGGGTTACTTTCTCTTCTAAATCTAAACTATTTCTGTTGGCCATTTTCATATATGGCTCTTAAATTTGGAGGGATTATCTGATGACATCCTACATACTGTAAGATGTGAGCAGATAATCTTTGCAAGGTGTTTAGATCACAGGTATCCTGAAATCAAGGTGTATGTAAAAATAATGTGATATCTTGTAACAATTTTAAGTCGCCCTGAATAAGGGCGTTGGCTAAGAAATAAAATAATTATAATAATAATAATAAAATAATAATACAAGATTCTAACCCCTTACTGTTGCAGTCTGTAATGTACTGCATAGTGTTGCAGATCTATTTACAGTAGAAAAGTTAGATCTGAAAATAATTAATTAACTTACCACAAAAGCTCTTCAAGATGGCTTTTGCTTTTTCTTGCAAGTTTCATTATCCTAAAATAGACTACTACTGGTATATGAGGGCATCTAGTGGTTGAAAACGGTAATACAATCACTTACCTCATACATTTTATGTCCACACGTCTTATAGTTGTTGCTTTTTTAATGTATAGCATTGGAGCTATTAAATATTATACATATTACACATGTACTTATGTAAATAAAAGCAATAAACTTTTTAGAACAACAGCAAAATATTAAACAATGGTGACATCTGCAGTAAATGTGTATATTTGTGTATATTGTGTTTTGAATGAGTGGGACGTTTTCTTGACTCTCAAATATTCTTATTTTACTTTTCTGTTAGTTTTTCTTTATACAACATGTCCAATCGCTGTTGACTGTACTGTTGCAAATACATGTTTTACAAATTGGGATTCCTAATTAATGGATCAGCTCACAGCACACAGCTGCACAAAGAGGCAGATCTAAATTTAGCCACCATTTCAATAACAAATTAGAACCAATTTTGTTGTTTTACTTACTTTTAAAGCCACACATACACATAAGAGACCCACACGCACTGTTAGGGATGTTGGTTTTCTCAAACTTTCCTTCTATTAATGATTTAAACGATAGCTAAAATGAAATCTGCCACCATTTTCATCCATTGAACAGACGCCAAAGACTTTTCTGCATTCCTACTATTTGGTCTTTGCTTTCTGCATGAATGCTGTCCATTTCCTGCAATTCTAATGAGATACATCAAGTGGAAACAAACTTGAAAACATCAAACGAGACGGATGTCATACTGCCCACAGCTGAACAAACATCAGCTGATCATTTGTTTTTAAGAATAAACATCCTTATTTCCTTTTCACCTTGCACCCAGGTGGAAAAAGCTTTATTTCCATGGGGGTGGATGCACAGCTAATTAGTGGCTCCCACTATTAAGAGAGTCTGAAGGGCTCTTTCAGATGTTTGTGCTGTTAGACTTGTCTCTAGCATAGACAGTGTAACACCACAGGTTTATACTTTGATACACAGTAGTCCACATTATTTTAAAAGAAAGCATTACATTTTAATAAACCAAAGGCATACAAAGTAGAAATGAAAACAACAAAAAGGGGAAACCTTGTGATAAAAGTAACAACTTCAATAAAAAAACACAACTAATATTCTATATTGTATAGAGACTTGACTTCAGGAAATTGACTCTGGGGTCTGCAGTTACTTTGTAAAAACACTGCTGTGTGAGTCATGCAAGTACTGTATGCTTCGAATCCCATTCTCACCAGGTTGAAGATCTTAGCTGCCTGTGCAGAAACAAGAGAGTTTTCCCAATAACTGTTCTTCACTTCATGCATTTGAAGCACCTGAGATGTGACATTCTTTAGCCGGTATTATTCCTTCATATAAAGAGTTGGTTCTTTCAATAAAACTGCTGGTCTCTTGTCTTGTGTTACTGCTGCAGTCGTTCTGGAAAAGAAGTAATAGAAAAAAAAAACAGTGAACTTATCTTGTTATTGCTGCGGTTCACTAACACTGACATCGCTCTTCTATTGTTTATATCTACACATATATGTGTACATTACACTGTAGATATGGTAATGTTTTTAATATTATTCATGACCTAAGAACCTTAGACATGAGGTTAAAAAACACTGGCCTATGACTATGGAGTAAGTCATTGTAAAGTAAGCTAAGGTACTGTAATATTGAACATTTTAAGATAATGGACTGAAGTTTAATGTATACCTCCTTATGCCTTTCATCACTTGGATATGATCTAAAGAAAAAGAAAAAAAATAACACATAAAATACTAACATTTGATGTGAATAAGGAATGGTTATTTATATTACATAGGCTAAAGACCATAGTCCATGTACACTGAATCACTATTGGCTGTTCTGGCAAACAATGGTCGAACTACAGTGTTAACCACAACTTAAGCATTAATACACAGTGTATTTGTATATGTGGTTAACATTTCGAACTGAACTTGGACCCAGATGGGGGAGGTATTTATATAGCATACATTTCTTGGCATCTGGCCCGACAACTGCTTTTGTTTGTATTATTAGAGCAGTAAAGACAAAGAAACTGTAACAAAGTTAATGTACTGTACACATAGCAGAATAACATCTTAAAACACTATGAATGCCAGAGGCATTTACATGGTGTTAAGATGCATCGCAAATTGGTCCTTAGATATTTTAAAACAGTACTCACACACACATTTGTTTCCTTGTACAGAAGATGACCAAAGATACAGAAAACATTGCTATTGCAGCCAGGGATGTATACAGAACAATATGATGTTGATGTGCACTATCCATTGCCAGGCCATTGTTTTCTGCAACGTAAAAAAAAAAGCAAGTGTGTATTTCAAAACACATTTTTTTTAAACTTAGAGATCATATTGGATATTAACATATTGGCCTAACCAATGGATACTGTTATAAAAATGTTGCAGCTTTGGTGTGTATTTTTCAGTGTTAATAGCACCAGGAATGTTACTTAAGTTACCGGTACTTGAACAAAGTTGTAACTTGTTACAGTTACAAACAGCCACTCCTCAGGCACAGGTTACATTTTACAGGCGTATGTATTTCAGTTTGGTCAGGCTGCAGCTTGAAATATTCTTTGAAGATCTAGCTATCAAACCCACACGTTCTAGCAAGATGATATGAGAAGTGCATTCATGTGTCATGTAAGGTTTGACTTGCAATGTTGAAGCGCTTTGCAATTTGTTATGTTATGCGTTATTCATAGTCCTTTTTTAACTCATAACTAAAAGTAAATGCATCATTTTGTCACATAAAATGTCAGGCATTATCACATTTCGTTATCTGTCTGAAAAATGAAACATTAATGTTACAGAAAAATGTAATCAGATTACAGTAATACATCACTCCCCAACACCAATGCTGAATAATATTCATTTTAAAGAATCCATTAATCTAATGGAAATCTGGGACATTGAAGAGGCCTCAAAGTAAGTCTCAACATTTGCCAAAAATGACAGGGATGCAGCACTAACTATTTTCATAAGATGCTACCCACAACAGGATCAACAAAATATATATTAAAATACAAATACAAAACTGTAGTGAGAGTCTGTTGTAAGTGATAGCTTGGTTTAATAATAGTGGTGTATACTGTCATATGTCATATTCAATTTAAATGCATTTTTAGATGGTGGGATTATACCTTGTTCTACATCAAGATGCCATATTGTTTTGAAGTTGCCCTGAGATGATATTACTTCACAAGTATAGTCCCCCTCATCGGAGAGCTGCACATCGCTAATCTGAAGCTTCGCTGGATCTGCAGGGTCCGCTCTTATTCTTTCTGTCACGTTGGCTCCGTAACTGCAGCTTGAGCGGCAGTTTACAAGTGGTGTACTGTTTCGAAAAACATCTTTCCGCCAAGTTATTTGTTTTATTTTCTGAAGATGTGTAGAGTTACACTGTAGAGTGACCTGTTTGCCCACAGATGTATTATGACCAATGTAGCTGGTCAATACCGCTGCTCTGCTGCTGTGATCTGAATGAAATAAAAACAACTGATTTCCAAAATTAAGTTTCAGCAAAACAATGGATTTTAATTTAAAATAATCCACAATCTCATGAATACACCCAAGCCTAAATATCTTGAAAGACAGGAAGCCTTTTGTATATGATGTACTTATTATAATCTAGCTCTCTATACTGTTCATGAACCATGTCTTACAAACAGAGTAGATGCAATTTTTCCACATCATGCCAACTATACAGTATATAAAGTAAATACTGACTGTATTAAACCAACACTCACCTCAAAGAACAAATGAGACCATAAACAGGTACTGTGCAGCTGTTTAAATGGTAATTGGCTCACCTGCATGACCCAGTTACCATGACAATAAGTGAAAAGCATCAAAGGACTATTTACAATCTAAATTATTGAAAAAATATATATGTAATTGACAAATGTCAAGCTCACCTACACCCGAACACACCCACGTGTATGAAGTGAACTGTAGACTGTGCTTTGTGCAGAAATCAAGACTGCTTCAGTAAAAATAACCAGTGCAGGCACATACAGTGCAGAGGGGTCCTCAAATCATGTAATCGTGCAATCTGAAACTTCTATAGGTGGCTAGCATATCATACCATACAACTTTAGAAGTTTGCTGAAGATTTGATGCTAAATCAATGCAGCTATTGTGTTCCCCATGTAGAGTGTGACAGGCAGTTACATCGTTAAACCAAACATACCATTTCAGTTTGAGTAATACTTAACATAAGTCTGACAGTCAGTCTGTGCTGACTGTCTGGCGCATGTGTGGTTCTGCAAGAGGGGAGCAACCTCATAAAATCCGCCTGTCAGTCATGGCAATGGCACAGAGAGGTGGCGAAGAGGGTGTGTTGGCTTTCCCTCTCTCTGAGTGGCTGAGAGGCGGGCCTTGGGGGATTGCTCGGCCCATAAGTACTGTGCTTGGTTATGCATTCGGGTAGCTGTGATTGAAAATACACAGAGGCGCCGGCTGAGAAGGCCAGTGGTTGGGGCGAGCGACCAAAATAGGCAAGCACGGCTGAAGAAGACAGCCAGCCTAGAAAAAGAAAATAATATAGAAAATAAATTGTTACGTATCCGAGGAGACGTGTATAAGTAGAAGGGGAACCTTGGCCACCCCAGTGTGTAGTGCATGACAGCATAGGACGGAGACCCGAGCTGACCGTTTTAGCGGCAGTGAGGGCACTGCGTAAGCAGCACCTTTATTTAGTATTTTTATTACTGTGTTTTATTTTCCCTTTTCTTTCGCCTTTTGTTATTTATTATTTCAGAGCACCTGTGAGTGCATTAGCATTTAACTGTTTACCAGTATTGGTATTTCTGTGGTCCTGTTTACTGTTGCCAGTATTCAGGCCATGGACAACAGCGCCCTCTGTGGGCTAAAAGAATATATGTATAATAATAAAACTGGGCACCAGCGTGGTGTTTTAAAGTAAACCTTCTGTCTCCCGTGTGTGTCAGTGAATTGCCCACCACCCTTTCACAGAAGGGCTAACGTTGATGACAGTGATATGAGATGAATGCATGTTATAATGGTATTACGACAATGAAATGGTCCTTAACTAACTCCCTTGGCTTTTTTCCTTAGAAGCAGTTTGTATGTGTATAGCCTGTTAATAAACTTAAGGTTGTAGTCCCTGTGGCAGGCCGCATGCCCCTGCATGTAAATCAGCTCTCTTGTAGTTTGGCAGGGATGGGGTTAAAATCTGTGGCCATTCCCAAATTGGTTAATTGATTGCCAGTTTGGGGATGCCCACCTGTATAAAAGAAGTTCCAGATCCTTGGTTAGCAGGCTAGTTTAAGGAATGGAATGGGAGCAGCAGGTTGTGCTCCCTGCTCAACACTGTGATAGCTCTGCTTGGGTGTTGGTCTTTTGATTTGTATTTTGATTTGTTTGTTTAAATCTTTTGTTTTTGAGTTAATAAAAGTGTGCATTTGCACTAAACTGCAGTATCCTGCCTCTGTGTCTGCTCTCCTGTTGCTGACTAGCGTTGACCATGATGCCACACAATCACATATGGTGGCAACATGGGAAAGCAGACACAGGCAGGATACTGCAGTTGAATGCACACTTTTATTAACTCAAAATATTTAAACAAACAAATCGAAATTAGTTTATCGAGTCACTTTGCTCAGAAGCACCCTGAGAATGAAATGCATGTTTTTTGGGTTTTTTTTTTTCAGGATCAGTGAATGTATGCATTGTATTTTTGCATGATTATTCATTGTGTGTTTTGTATTCCAGGAGGCTGCTATTTTCTTTTTATCATTATGTATCTACTCCTGTGTTATTTGCTATTATTAGAACACTACAGTATGTGGGTTATATTGTTTAGCACTGTGTTTGTACGACATGTAATGTAAAGAAAAATACCTTTAGTTCTGACCATATTGCAAATGCCCCTAAAATAAATAGTTAGTTAATTAAACCTTGAGCTGTTTCAGTGGAATATATGCTTTAACAACAATTCACTTACTCTACCACACTGTGTTCAACATGAACTCACAAACATGTACAGCTTCACATGACCTTTCCATAATACATACAAAAATAGATTGGCTCTTTACCTGTTTAACAATGTATTGTTACTGTTATAGTGTGATATATTTTTTCCGCTTTTTCTAACAGTCTGGGTTGGTTTCATAAACATCAAACTTGATTTATGCATAAAATCAGATTTAAAAAAAAATCTTTAACTATCTCATATTCTATGATAAATACCCAATTAAGAGAGCTACAAGGTGCTCGTCCTTAATGTACGTTCGCAACAAAGGGACTAATTTATTGAGAACGTGGAGAACATTCTATAATTCATATTTTCCAAAGTCTTAAATCAACACCAAAAAAGATTTTAAATACAAAAAATAAAGTCAACTATTCTGCATTTGACAGAGAAATACATAAACACATACATAAAATAACAAATACATCAAAATGTATTTACTGCTGAATCGGCTGAGCTCATATTCAGAGTAGAAACAGATGTAATACATAATGTTTCATCAAGTATACCTGTAGAGAGAATACTCTGTGGTATTATTATTTTTAAAAATATTATAAAAATATATTTTGGGACCAAACTAGCTATTTATTTCTGTAGTTGTGAACGTTGTATGGTACACAAAAGTATGGTATTTCAAAGGTAATGGGTCACTCAAGAGTAAAATCTTAAGGACAATTAAGGTTGCAGATAATATTGGCTCATTGCTAGTGTGACGTTGATACCTGTATGAATATGTATAAATAATGATTAATAACAAAGATAAACATTAAGACATTTCATATTTTTATTTATTCAGACCTTATATTTTCTTAAACTGTTTACTAAATCTGAAACATCTGTAAACGCAGGTAGATAACTACACTGGAGTCATACTGTCACAATACAGTAGTATTCACTACTCTATATTGGCACAAAATCTATCACTAGAAGGATAGTAGCACATTATTGAACTGCTTCATTACATGAGTTGAAAATGTAGTTATAGGTACAAAACACTAACCACAGAATGCAACTTTCCGTCTAGTCAGTCCATTGAATACTGTTACTATAGCATAATTACAATGGAACTGCAGTGTTGTTCATTTACCTGTTAATGTACCTGCATTCTAAGAATAGCCCCATATTTTATATGTATGATTTATACAGTAAAGTGTTTCCTGAATACATTACCATAATTAAGACAAAAAACAAACACCAATGTTTAAAATATTAATAACTGACATAACAAAGTTAACAGTATAGTGAAATTGTGCCAGGTTACATACTTTTTTTTACCACAAACTGCAATAAATACTTTTTTGTTTGATTTAAAAATTAAGTAAAATGGTAAAATAAATGTAAAGGTGAATGACAACATTATTTTGCTTTATTATTAATGCAATACTAATTCAAAATGGTAAATAAAAAATAAATTATATTGAGGTTTTACCTTTAGAGAGTAGTAAGAAAGTCCAGAAGATTAGAATTTCCAAAGCTGGTGTGAGCCATGTCTTTGAGTCCATGTTGCTCTTTGTCAGGTATGGTATAATTGTGCAAGTGCTTTTCAAATTGACAGGGACGTCTTAGCTATGTGAAGACCAACGCCTTAATACTGACGTCTACTTTATCACCCACCAATCTTAGATACTCAATTGCATCAATGCTGCATACAGCCATATTAAGGGCACACTATAAATAAGTACAGTAATGCAATTTGAAGAAAAAAAACTAGAAAAGTACTTTCATCTATTTATCAGAAACAAATCAACAATGAAGATACAAATCCACGATGTAGAACAGTATATTGTGCTTAATTTGAGCCCTTTTCAATATAAGAGCCAACTTCCCTATATATATATATATATATTATATATATATATATATATATATATATATATATATATATATATAAACACAATGTCCGATTTCCCCCACAGTTTAACACATATAGATTACATGGATAATATATTTTGCTGATATGAAATTCATATGACTAACTCACTTACTTCCTGGATTACAATGGTGTATAGGTATACAGGCTCCTTAGTCATGAGCAGGGTCTGTGAACAGGTCTACTCTGGGTTGCTCCCACCATAACTGCTCTTCTGGGTAGATCATCACTTCTGTACCCCCATGCATGAAAGAATTAGCTGAAGCAAAATTCTTAATCTTGCTCACTTAATCCGGGGGCTGGTGAATCTGTTATTCTGTGAGTCTGGACTCCCACACCTGTTAGTAAAGGAGTTGTCATATATATATATATATATATATATATATATATATATATATTGTAATAGATTCGCAACTCACTTGGTTCGTTGCCCCTTTAAAAATAGACCCAATACACAGAAATTGATTTTTAAGTGCGGTTGCACAATTTTTAATAACACAAACAAAACAAACACAAAATAAACACCTAGCTCTTTACGAGCACTAACTAAACAAACAGGAACCTAAACTATAACTCAGGACAGCTAAGCTGTTTACCTGGAACACAAAACAAAATCTTCACCACGAAACAAACCACACAGGTTTACACTACCTTTCTTCACCCGACTGCTCGGAAGCAGAGCACCTATCCTGCTTCCTTCTCTCTCAGCAGCCATGGGCAGACTATCTGCCTCTCTTAAATACCCTGCACCTGGTACTAATTTGACAATGGCTACCAGGTGCAGGGGATAATTAATACTACAACAATTAACAAAATCAATTAAACAATAAAGCAATACAATCAAACAAAACAAACCCACACATTTTACTGCGGGGATGACTCCAATCCCATCCCCACTGTGTTACAATATATATATATATATATATACTTAAATAGGGTTGACCATTATTGTTTCCATCAGTTACTCAGCTACACTAGTTACATGTGGACCAGGCACTGCTTTCATATTTAGATATATTCCCTAGTAATGCTGAACAGGCCACCAGCATACCAGCATATCCTAGTTATACAATAAATATAATATGATACTACCTTGTAAAGGGCAAGTTGTTGATTTAACTGGTACTTAATGCAGCCAAAACCCTTTTTGTTGTGTAGACAGAGAATAGTCATACTATTGCTTTCTCCTACTCAGAACAGGATTGACTGAGATGATCCCTGAGGTTTACAATACAAATCAGAAATGAACTTTCTGCTCATCACAATTTAACTGAAACACAGGGAGAGAAGGAATGTAGAGCAAAAAAAAAAAAAGCAAAATGTGTTTCATTGAAGTATTTTATTGCCAGTTATAATATGAAAATATTAACACCAGTTACCTTACTGTATGTATTTACAGTATACATTACATTCTTAAAAATACAGTTATTCATTTTGCTTGTACACAGCATCCTTATTAGCAGGAAGTGTAAACGCTAGGCAGAAATGCAATAGACTAGCCTTGAATTTATTTTACTAAAGCAGGCATAATGATAACTCATTCTTATATAATAGTTCAAGACATTAGAAGCTACTAAGCTCATGCTTTAAAAACCCTGTAAATGGCAGTGTTGTGTGACACACAGATTCTGTCCTCTGTCGGTGAGATGAGGTTAAAAGCTCTAAAACCACAATGCAGACGAGCCCGGCTCTTTTTCCATAGTGGTTAAGAAGCTCACTTGCAGTGTGGGGTCGCACGTTTGCACCGAGCCTCCACCGTGTAACAAACACATACTGCAAACCTTTAGGTTTTCTAACTAAAACTGTGTCCATGGGCTTTAAGTAAGTTGCTTTAAATGTGTCTTTTTTTTTGTTACATTTCATTTTCAATCATTCTCAGTGGTCTTATAATTTTTCTCCCCTCAAAATTAGCCTTTACCTGTCTGAGCAACTTCCCCATACAATTCCAATCAAGAGACGTGTGAATTTAACATGATTTCTATGGATTGAGGAAGCCTGGTCAGAGCCAGCACAGAATTTTCCAGACGAGCTAAAAGCAGCTAAAGGCCTGGTAAAGGCATATTTAGATTTTTTTAAAAAAGGTTCATATTGCAAAAATGTACATATTACATGTACCGTATTGAAAGAGAAGCAACAATCTAGTCCTTTAACAAAAGTAGTGCAAATAGTAAAACATATTCAGATGATTGGTGTGAATTGTCAACACAGCCACTTACTACCCATGAAGACCACACGTGCAGTTTGAAATTAAGCTAATTAAAGCATTTTTCTCTACCAATATGAAAAGTATATTAAATATGTATCCAACCATTTATTTGAAATATATTGACGTATATATTTTCAACACTTAACATATTTTAATATCAGGCAATAGTCACATTCAAAAAGCTTGAACTTGTTTTCCAGCTTCTCTGCAGTAACGTTCCACTGCAGCTTCAGTAATGTCACTGCAGCTCATAAGCATCAGAGCAGACAGGCAGAAGATTGTCTTTGAAAATGGGAACTTTTTGTTTTCATTTAATACTCACCCATTGCAATGTTTGCTTTTATAGTACATTGCTATGCAAAACATGCAAACTACCAGGAGAGCTGGGAGTACCGGAATATAAAACAAGTCACTGTTTTCTGCAAGGTCATTGTTTTCTGAAAAGTGAAAAAAATGAAATCCTGTAATATTAATTATAAAAAAAAAACATAATTTGTTATGAATAACAGAAAACACAGGTTAAATTCAACCTATATCAGCTGCTTTACTGAATCAGTTCAATTATGATGAATGCATTACAAACCTACACTGTATTCATTTTACTGTAAGATACTAGGGGTGAGATTGTATCAATATTTACTGTTACATTTCCCTGAAATAAATCACATTTTATCCACTGGAAATACAAACTCAACTTTGAAGATCCAGCTATCGAACCCACACGCTGACACCATTTTCCAGTAAGATGATATGAAAAGCGCATTCATGTGACATGTAAGGTTTGACTTGCAGTGTTGAAGCGCTTTCAGATTTATGTTATGCGTTATTCATAGTACTTTTTTGAAATCGTAACTAAATGTAACTGCATTTTTTTATTACATAAAATGTCAGGCATTATCACATTTCGTTATCTGTCTGAAAAAGGAACCATTAATGTTAAAAAAAATGTAATCAGATCACAGTAACGCATCACTCCCCAACACCGATGCTGAATAATATTCATTTTAAAACAATCCATTAATCTAATGGAAATTTGGGACAAGAGGCCTCAAAGTAAGAGTCTCAGCATTTGCCAAAAATGACAGGGATGTGGCACTAATTATTTTCATAACAATATATATATTAAAATGCAAACTCAAAAACTGCAGTGAGGTTCTGTTGTAAGTGATAGCTTGGATTAATAATGGTGGTGTATAATTTCATATCACTCGTGATGCATCAGCCTCTGCACAAAAACATACCTTCTACAATAAGATGCCATAATGTGTTGAGGTTGCCCTGAGTTGATGTGACCTGACAAATATAGTCCCCCTCATCGGAGAGCTGCACATCGCTAATCTGAAGCTTCGCTGGATCTGCAGGGTCCGCTTTTATTCTTTCTGTCATGTTGGCTCCATAACTGCAGTTTGATCGGCAGCTCACAAGTAATGTCTTGTTTCCAAAATAATCTTTCCACCAAGTTATTTGATTTATTTTCTGAAGATGTGTAGAGTTACACTGTAGAGTGACCTGTTTGCCCACAGATGTATTAAGACCAATGTAGCTGGTCAATACTGCTGCTCTGCTGCTGTGATCTGAATGAAAGAAAAACAACTTATTTCCAAAATTAAGTTTCAGCAAAACAATGGATTTTAATTTAAAATAATCCACAATCTCATGAATACTCCCAATCCTAAATATCTTGAAAGACAGGGAGCCTTTTGCATATGACATGCTTATTATAATCTAGCCCTCCTCTATACTGTTCATAAATCATGTCTTACAGAGTAGGTGCAATTTTTCCACATCATGTCAACTATACAGTATATTAAATAAATATTCACTGTATTAAAGCAACATTCACCTCAAAGAACAAACAAGGCCCTAAACAGGTACTGACTGACACTAGGGGTGAAATTTTATCAATATTTACTGTTATATTTCCCTGAAATAAATCACATTTTATCCACTGGAAATACAATCTTAACTTTGAAGATCCAGCTATCGAACCCACATGCTGACACCATTTTCCAGTAAGATGATATGAAAAGCGCATTCATGTGACATGCACCGTTGAAAAAGTTTCCAATTTACATGTAATTCATTCATTTTGTAACTAAAAGTAAGGATGTTATTTTATCACATAAAATGAATAGCACTTTACATTAAGTATCTCTTATTACTGTGTATATACATACTAGTTACTTAGTAAATACATGTGTACTTACAAGTAATTACAATGTTATTATGCACAGCTACAATGTACTTAATGTGTAAATCTTTTTGCACAATATAACCCTAACCCTAAGCCTAAGCCTAACTCTAGTCTAAACCTAACCATAACCCCCATAACCCTTACCCTAAATCTAACCCTAACCCTTGTTTCATACAATTGTGCACTTACATAAATAGTGCAAAAAGACTTACACATTAAGTACATTGTAACTATGCATAATAACATTGCAATTATGTATAAGTACACATGTATTCACTAAGTAACTGTACTATGTAAATACACAGTAATTTGACACTTAATGTAAAATGTTATCATAAAATGTAATATGTTACCACATTTCGTTACCTGTCTGAAAAAGGAACTGTTAAAGTTGTAATCAGATTACAGTAATGCATCACTCCCCAACACCAATGCTGAATAATATTAATTTCAAAATAAGCCATTAATAAAATGGAAATTTAGGATATTAAATTAGCTTCCAATTAAGAGTCTCAGCATTTGCCAAAAATGACAGGAATACAGCACTAACTATTTTCATAAGATGCTACCGATAACAGGATCAACAAAATATATATCAAAATACAACCTTAAAACTGCAGGGAGGTGCTGTTGTAAGTGATAGCTTGGAGTAATAATGGTGATGTATAATTTCATATCACTTGTGATGCATCAGCCTTGGCATTACATTTAAATGCATTTTTATCAAATGTAGGAATTTTCACAGACCTTTAAGAACTGAACATATTTGATTGGATTGGAAATTAATGTTAAACTGCTCTTTGAATTTAACTTTAAATATTGGTCATATGTATTTTGTCTTTAAGTAATTGATGAACAAAACAATACTATATAAAAATAAACCTCTCTGAATAGGTTTTGGTGCCACCGTATATGCTGATTTGAAAGATAAAAATAAAACATAAATAATGCTACTTAAGTTAACAAAAACAAATAAAAAACACTGATGCATAAAAATCATTCCAACACTGTAAGAGTATATTTTTTTAAAGAACTGGTTCAATAAGGTAATCAAAGAGTAATGCTTATTAGGATGTGTTAAACCAGTCATAAATGTGTTAAAATGTGTTAAAGAAGGGGTAACTGTAATTGTCTTCAGAATTATAAATGCCACAATCATTTGAAAAGTTAAAATGGGTTCGCTTTTTACCTTTCGCAACTAGTAGAAACGTCCAGTAGATTAGTAATTGCAGAGTTGGTCTGAACCATGTTTCTGAATCCATGTTGCTCGTTGTCAGGTGTGAGTTAACTGTACTTTGTTGTTTTTCAAATTGAGAGGATGGGTTGAGCTGAGTTAGAACTGATGACTGCGTCACTCATTAAAAAAAAAATCAGTAATGCACTTTTTTTCTAGAAAAATAAAATAAAAAATAATTGCCATATACTTAATGGTTTAGGGCAGTTAACAAAAGTGTTACTACATCAGTGTTTTTTATTCATTTTTATTGTATTTGTAATCGTTATATTATATTTTTAATAGTATCCTGATGTAACTGTCACTGACACTGTTATCTGCTCAGATATTGATTCGTATTTTGTAATATACTTGTACTTACTAGAACTGAAGTCATTGTATTTTATCTTGTTCTTAATTGTATTAATACTTGTACTGTGATTCTTGAAATGTATTTTTGTTTATGACTGTAAGTCGCCCTGGATAAGGGTGTCTGCTAAGAAATAAATAATAATAATAATAATAATAATAATAATAATAATAATAATAATAATAATAATAATAATAATAATAATAATAATAATAATAATATACAGTTGTATTTGCATGACCAGTGAGTACCATTCCAGCAAGTGTTTTTTTTTTTTTTTAACCAAAGTCTATATTCTGTTACATTGAGTATAAATATTGATCATTTATATCAACGAAATGCAATGATCAAGCAATGCACACAGCCCATACAGGGGTGTAAATGTGGTGCTAAAGCACTAGATTCTACCGCCAGGGTTCCTCACATAATGCCAGCAACATTCAATTCTGGAATTCTTTTGGAATGTGAAAGAGGCTTTTCTGTGATGAATGACTTTAGATCCTGCGTGACTCACAGAAATCGAACTAATACTTGCCATGGATGAGAAGGCTGAGGCAGAATTACAATACAAAGCAGGTATGCATAATTACGAATATGGGTGTGACTAGATAGGGAGTACATTTTGTTAAAAATATTTACTGTAACACTAAACACTAAAAATCAATTAAAGTGTGGGGGAGATGGGCTTGATTAGGGTGGGGTTTGATCATTTAGAACCAGAGGCTCTCTGGTGATAAACTTTCAAAACAGCGATAAATGCGAGTTTAAAGCAAGACCTACACAAGTATGATATAAGGATACAGTAATTAAGCATTTCATGCATAGGTTATGCAAGGGTTATGCTTGGAAGATGTAAGGCATGCGTGAATCAGACCTGGAATTTGCAAGGTCTGAAGGTGTGCAAAGCATGCATGAATCCTTCCTTGTCCCTGCTTCACCCTGGCATAGTTCTTACTTTAAACTTGCACTTGTTTTTTTTGTTATGCTAATACTTAAGCAATGCACTATTTTGGGTGTTTGTTTACCTTTTAGACCTGTTTCAAACATTATCTTCCTCTTTCTCTTTCAAATTTTTTTTGTATGCATATCATTGTAATACAGGTAACATTTAACCTTGTATGTCAAATGAGAATGAATTTGTATTTTAGATAATTATAACATATGTGATTCAAACTTGAGTTGCCTGTGTTAAAAACATTTTTATTAATAAAAATATTTTAAAAATCCAGTTCTAACTTCCATTTACAGGTCCATTAATATCCCGCTAACCTCACATACAGCAGTCTCTGGCAAAGAGATCACCCCGAGTCGCGAAACAAGCAAAGTGTTCTTCTGAAGTGTTCTCAGACGGAGTCAGCCACCAGACACAATATCAACCAATAAATAAATACATATGTATTACTTGTCATGGCCCACGTGCATCAACATATGAAATGAATTGAATAAGTAAAAGCAAAACAATAGGCAAGTTTGTTAATACACTACGGATAACTCCTTCTGGTCAAACCTGTTTTTATCACGTACTTTGTAAGTGAGTGACTAAATAGTGCATCACAGGAAGAGAATGTACCGTTTTAGCTTCCTAAAAGTCATTCTAAACATAGACGAGATCTAAAGATATGGCCTCTTGGGCCTGGTCCTCTCCACTGCCACCCCTACAGAAAATCACTAAGCAGCGCGTTCATTTACTCACTCAGTTCACTCTTAGGAGCTGGTGAAGGTCTGTTACCATGCCTAGAACACTGACTCCCACAACTGATACAAGAGGAGTTACACTAAGCTATGTAAACACTAAGCTATCACTACTGACTGTCCTGAAATTTACAAGAGGTTACCCTAACCCTAACTTTTCTCTTTGTTAGCATTATTTTAATTCAGATACTGTGTAAAGCATATACTGTGTGTGTGTGTATATATATATATATATATATATATATATATATATATATATATATATATATGTGTGTGTGTGTGTGTGTGTGTTAGTGTGTGTGTGTGTGTGTGAAAAGTGATAATTTATCCTGGTAAACTCTTATAACAGCACCCCCTCCATGTATTATAATGACGTTTCTGTATAATAAACACTGCAAAGCTTATGCGTGGTACAAACATATTATTGGGTGAGGTCTAACAAGCTTTGAAAGATAATGCCGATAGGATGTGGTTTTCTCATCACTATGAAGAGTTTAGACCACTTTAAAGCATCAGGTGTGTTTGTAGGAGAGGTCTGCAGGCAGCATTCTCTAAAATAAGAAGGCTTTTCATCAAGTTTTTAAATGGATAAACTGTGCATCAGTAACTTACAGATCTTAGCACCTTTTGGTATAAATAATATAAATAAAGTCATCTGTAAATCTTACAGGCAGTAATTTATCCTCATTATTTTGATTGGTACAGAAGTAAATTAGCATCCAGTACATTGTTCTCTGTATTTAACCTTGATCAAGTATACATTTTAAGGAACATGCATAGATACAAAACTGAGTGAAAGACTAAAAATGGCCAGTTTACAGTTTCCTAGCAAGAGGGTATAGACAGGAAGTGGTGAAATGAGTCTCACTCTCTAGTATGCAAGCGCACACACTTACACTTGCCTGCACACACACAGCCATTTGCTGTGTGAACAAGATCACACACATGTTGGTGGGTAAACTTCATTTGCTTGTTCGGTGTTCATTGCATAACACATTAGAGGATTCTGCTGGGAAGATATGGCTTTTGATTTGACTCGAAGTCACACTAAAACTGTTTGCTTGATACAGTGAGAGCACAGCTATGCGTTGTTTGAACTTCTTATACTGAAAACCGTTAGACATTTTATCCTACACACTTTATCAGTAGCGTTATCATTTGTCACATATTATTAGTCTGCAAACAGAACTGTAATTTAGAAAGTAAATACCTATAGTATTACATAATAGAGTGGATTAGGTCCACAGTACATCCATTTTAATTTGGAGAGGAAATGGCTCTGAATCAAACAATGCTGCAGCACTCCTAATTAAAGGGTTACTTTCTCTTCTAAATCTAAACTATTTCTGTTGGTCATTTTCATATATGGCTCTTAAGTTTGCAGGGACCAGCCATCACTTGTTTTCTGGTTTCAACTGGAAGAGTCCTTAGTTACCTGCCATGCACAGCAAGATCTCCCTTTCAGGCTATAAAACAAAAGATTCTCATGAAGCCCCAGTTACCACCAATTCTGTTTACACCTACTATATCGTATATAAAGAAACATCGCTTGGTCAGAAAAGGGAATTCATATACTTAATGACATCGTACTGTTTCTACTTAAGACTTAAGATCTGCACTTCATTCTTATGGTGTTCCTGCTATGGCTGGGCAGACATGCTGAAGTTTGTTTTTGCAAGTTTCATGGAACACTAGAAAATGTCAGATTGGCTCGATGGACGAGGTTAAACGGGAAAGAGTGTGATGCAATGCCGATACGGATTCTGCCCCCTGTCGGCACTGAAGCTTTTTTATACTATTTATTGTATACAATTTAGTGTTCTGGAATTACTGTATTAAAAAGGATGGTTCTGTCCTCCTGGTTTGTTTCCTATCCCCCATTGGTTGGATGATATGCCACAATTACCATCTGGAATTGTGTTGCAGCAGTGTTGCAGAAAGCAAGCTGATATATCACACACAAAAATATGATCCTTAAGAGCAGGGCGATCTAGTGGATAAAATAACAGAATTAACAGAACACCGTTTGTATCTCTGTCAAATGCTCTTTATGACTAAGTAATGTACTGTATCACTTAAACACAAATCACCGTTTTAAAACAATACCATATGACCAGCAAAAATATTATTATTACAGTATTATGTAATATTAGCAATATATATATTTTTTTCTTTTCAATCCACTGTCAAAATTTATGTTAGAGCTTAAAAAATGAAAAAAACATGGTAAAGGTATGAGGAGGAAAGGGAGGGACGTAATGAGAGTGCCAGGTAGAGAGGTGTTTTATTCATTTCAAAATATCTGTCTTTTGCTAGCTGTGCTATTAGTTTCTTCTTTCATTTTCATTTGTGGGTTGGTTTTGTGGAGTGAAATATACTGACCTGCACGTGATTTTGAAAAGTGATTCAATCAATTCCATAAATGAGTCAAGGCACAATGATGGGCACCAAGTGTGCACCAATTTTTGCCAATAGGAGAAACAGTTGCTGGAGGCAATGAATGCAACAGAGCTCTCTGATGAATCTGGCCAGAAGATGGAGACAAAGCCAAACACAGGATTCAAAATTTAAAAAAAAAAAAAAAAAACAGGAATCTAGATTAAACTACAATGAACATTGACACAAAAAAGGTGTTTCTGATACAGATTGTTCTAAACGAAATGGGATGGTTACAAAATAAACAGAAACAAAGTTACAAAGTAAGCACACCCGCACAATCTGTAACACAGGTTAAAGTACCTTAACAGTCCACATATTGGGGAAAACCCCAAATGTTTTATTATATATACAGTTGTAGTCAAACATTTACATACCCCAATGGAAATTTATAATTTCTAGAAATTTCTCGAAAACAAATAATTGTATGAAAAATCTTTTGTAGAAAAAGTTTTACTTTTGTGGATGAGGGGAAAAAAGTTACAAGAAATAGATGTTACAATTATTTATTTCAGCATTTTTTTTGCAAAACTCAAAAAATGCCAGTTCAAAAGTATTCATACCGTGACAAGTCAATGTCAGTGAGCTTTTGGCATGATTCTTAGACCATTCTTCAATGCAAAATTGTTCCAGTTCATTCAAATTCTGAGGACTCTTGTGCACAGCCTTCAACTCATACCAAAGATTCTCAATCAAATTTAGATCGGGACTTTGACTAGGCCATTCCAGAATCTTGATTTTATTCTTCTTTAACCACTCTGAAGTGGATTTTGATGTGTGCTTTGGATCGTTGTCGTGTTGGAACATCCAGTTGCACTTTAAACCAAATTTTGTAGCGGAGGGTTTTAGATGATTGGCCAATATCTTTTGGTATGCTATGTAATCCATTTTACCATGTATTGGAGCTAAAGTTCCTGTCATTAGAGGAAAAACAGCCCCATAGAAGTATATTACCAGCTCCATGCTTGAGAGTAGGTATGGTGTTCTCTTCTTTGTACATCTGACCAGACTTTCTCCAAACATAATGACTATCAGCGTGACCAAATAGCTTGATTATACTATGTCAAAACCTTTGACCAGAACTCATATCCATCATTCAATGCCATTTTGCAAACTTTAAGCAATTTTCCTTGTGACATTTTCTTAAGAGTGGCTTTTTCCTTGGCCTGCGACCATTGAGACCTTCACCATGCAATACTTGGCCAGTGGTTGAAATGGAAACCCCAGTCCCACTTGCAACCAATTCTCTTTGAATATCTTTGGCAGTCAAATCTCGGATTGTTATTAACATTCCTTCTACTTGTTCTTGGTGAAAGAACCTTCTTTCTTCCAGACCGAGGGAGCGTTGTGGCAGTACCATGAGTCTTGTACTTCTTGATAATAAACAATAGTTGAAATTGGGATACTCAAATGCTTGGAAATCTTCTTGTATCCTTCTCCAGCTTTATGACAATACATCATTTTCTGCCAAAGGTCTTCAGATAGCTCTTTACTTTTCACCATATTGACTTATTGGTAATGACAGCAATCATCCTAAGCCTAACCCTTTTATACTCTCTAAGAATGTTCACCTACAATCCAGCATTTTCTAGAATTAGGTTCTGCATTATCATATTGAAATTTCTAGCACCTTGTAGACAATACTATCATAGTATCAAAGGGTATGAATACTTTGAATTAACATTTTTGGAGTTTTGCAAAAAAAATGCTGAAATAAATAATTCTAGACATCTATTTCTTGTAACTGTTTTCCCTCATGCACAAAAGCCATTTTTTATACTGATAACTGTTTTAAGATATATAAAACTGGGTGATTGATAATGATAGTTCAAGTAAAATAAATTTAAAAAACCCTCCAAATTAAAACAAAAACAAGGCAATGGATTAGATGTCACTTATCAATTAGTTTTGACATGTCTGGTACAGATTCCCCACAGCAGTGTGTGTTTTATTACTTAATTCCACTCTACTGTATCTACTTAACAATGTGTGTTATTACAGTGTAATTGTCATGGGTGGGGTGACCAGAGGTAACCACAAGTAAATAAATAATTTGAAAAGTACTAACTACGCCACCTTGAGTTTGAAAAGGGCAAGGACCTTTATGATCAATTAGTAATAACCTTCCCGGAATAGGTTTTTTTTTTTTTTTTATCCCCGGGGGTCCAACACACACACTAAGGGAAACCCAGGTAGGTTAAAACAAATGTTATTGTTTCTCAACAGGGTAAAAAATGCTCTTTAAAAACCACACACAAACAAATAGAAACAGATAAAAATGAGGGAGAACCTAAAATAATACAAACTGAGGTAATCCCCTCCTGTTGGTAAAAGTCTCTAAAAATATATATATAAAAAAAATAACATTCGTGCTCAGCTGCCACACAGAGTCCAGTAAAAGTATTGGAAGTCCGATTAAAGTTGGTTCCCAAACCGCTCAGCTGCCCACTCGTCCTGATGTCCACTGCCCCATGTATCGAACTGCCAATGGACCCCACTGCAACGATATGCTGACCCACGGAAGAAGATGAAGATGGAGATCCCGGGAAACCTGAGAGGGGGAAGGGGGGGACAAAGAAGGAGACTGTCAGAAACGTGTACAACGGTAAGTAAAGCTTTCTCATACACTCCTGTGTTCCAGCTGGTTACTTCCCCTTTGCTTATCTCTGACTCTCGCATATCTCCCTCTCTCTCTCCAGTTCTGGAACTCGACTGTTGCACCCTGGACTGGACCACTGGACTTCGACCCCCAACGGTGGACAGGTATCACCCTGGAATGGACCCCTGGACCTCGATCCCTGACGTGGAACCGGTAAATATCACCCTGGTGGGCTTCAGGCATACCCTGACAGAACACAGAGCCAATTCAGGGTGGATAAATATAAGTTATGGATATACAGTTTGTAATATATCAAAGTCTCCAAAAAATAAGCAAATAATAATGAACGTCACTTCCCTTCTCTCTCTTCAGCGGTCACAGGACTCCTGTCACCGTCGGCTCAAACCTGGACAGCCCCCTACAGCTAGAATCCTTCTTTCAGGGTAGCCAAGACTCTCTTCCTTTTTTCCTTCTCTTCTGTCTGTTTAACAATTCCAGCAACCAGTTTTCCTTCAGCAGCCACAACCAGGCTGCTTCCCTACACCGCTTCCTTCCTCCTTCCTGTCCTTCCTCTTTTATATCCCCCTGGATACTCTCATTCGCTTCACTGTGTGTGGGGCGGGACTTCCTACTACTGTAGGGAAAGTGCTCATGCAGATGGCAAAATAGTGTGCATACAAAAATAAACAGTGATTTTAACGTGCAGATTCCAAAGTGCAACAACAAAAGAAAATACAAAAGAAAAACAAATCAGGTAAGGGTACATCATAAACGGAAAACACAATAATAAATCATTTCAGTGCACAAAATAATAATAATTGATAAAACGTCACATATGTCACATGTGACATAATTACATTAATTAAAAACAGGGTTTTAAACAAGTTTAAAAAAAAAAAAAAAAAAAAAACATAAGTCATTACACAACCAGACATAAGAAACATAAGACCCTACCCACAAAGCAGAACACACGGTAGGCAGTTAAAAAAGAAATACCTCGGAACAAAAAGCACACCACTACAAAGGTATAGAATTCAACTGTTGTTGAGGAGGAGCCCTCAAAGAGCAGGGGGCAGTTCATAGTCATACTGTTCTAGGCAGGGCCATGGCCCCCTCACTTGACAAAAGAAACATGTGCACAGCTGGGGAAAAAGACGCTTGTGTAGCACACGACGTTTAGTTGCGGTTCTACTCTGCATCCTACATTTAAAAAAAAGTGCTGTTCATGGTCAGCCATGTGGTCAGACACCTCAGAAGATCATTGATACATACTGTGGGAACATTGTATTTGCTTTAATACAATTGTCATTGTATACAATTGCATGCATCAAAAAGGTGGCATTGTCAAAGCCTGTATACTGCAGTTTACTTACAGGTTGTGCCTGTGTCTGTAACAACCAGAAGAAAAGTGCACTCTCAAAATATAACTCACGTTTAATCCTCTCACCCCCGGATATTATTAGGATCTGAAAAACACATGTTTCAAACATAGGATTGGATTCTGTTAGAAAATAAGAAGTAGGCCAAAAAGAACTTGGTATAAATCCTTGATGCTTTGTAGGCTTTTGTGTTTAAAAATTGCTGGCTCAGGACTTTAGAAATCGTTTCAATAAACTAAAGATTTTCTAAAACCAACTGGTAATTCATGGCATTTTTATTTGAGGTAGATATGGAAAGAAACGATTGTATCTTTAAAGTGTCAAAGCAGAAGTAAAAATGTAATTTCTACAACCTCTGCATTTCCAATACAGAAAATATCTGAATACCGTTACCAATACAGAAAATATCTGAATACTGTTACCAATACAGAAAATATCTGAATACTGTTACCAATACAGAAAATATCTGAATTGCATGTTTCTGTTGCTGGCCTTTTTTAATCCTTGGGTGTCCAGTAGTTAGAGAGTCAGAGAACCCTGTAGCTGCCCTTGGGCACTCCAGTGTGTGGGATCATGGAAGCTGACTTCGGAATTTGGGAAAATGCACTGGGTTCTGTTTGTGTTTAGTTCAGCCAGGAGGGGGTTATTTACCTGTGGTATTAAAACCCTGATCTGCCCCAGGTGTCTTTCCTACATAAAGTGTGCACTGGGAAATGTACCTGACATCAATATAGGGAGACATTTCTTTCTTATCCACATACCTGAATAATGCACAATCAACACAAACTGAATCCATGTCATTGCCATTCATTTCATTCACAATGACGTTTTGAAAGCGTAATGATTGCACATTATTTAAGTATGAGTGGATAAGGTTTTATTGGATGTGCTAGAATGTAGGACCAGCTGTCTAGCCGGATGTAGAGGGCTTGTGAAATAGTGGGAAAGCCTGCAACCTTCTTTCCACCACAATCACGTTAACCGGAGGCTGGAGACCATCGGAGACTCGCACATTGGCGTTATAAGTAAATAAATAAAATGTTTATTCGTAGCACAGGATTGCGGCAAAGTGGTGAGTGAATACAGGTGAGTGCAGTGCAGGTACAAATCACACTGACAATTACGAACAGGTACAAGGGTGTTTATTTATAAATTACTACAATGTCCAGAGCCTTATGGCAAACACCTGTAAATAATAATGATGGAAGTGATTACAGCGGCATGTATCACTTCAGTTTGTAAAATCCCATGGGTTTGATCCGCAACCAAAAAGTCCAGTTTTATCACCCACACAAAACACAAAGACACAGACACAGTTCCTACGGTGCGGGATTTAAGTGCTTGTGGTGAAAAGACAGTTCTCAGTGGAAAGTGAAGTGCTGGTGTCCGGGTTTAATGCTGGCCTGTGGCTGCTGCTCCGGAATGTGTTAGTAATCTTGAAAACAAACTAAACAAAAAAACAACGTTTACAAGACAGACTAACAGAACACTCACGATTTCTTGAAATGCAGGGACTCCTTTTAGGTTGTTTCCTAACCATTTACAAAAGGAACAGATCACTTACGCTATGACCCCTATTTATATCCTCGTTCATGACCCCTAGGTTAAGAAGCGCATCCGCTCCTCCAGTCCTCGGATGCCACGCTGTTTAACGTCTGGGTCATTGAGTTTGGATACCGTACCTCCACCCCTTTCCTAAATGGCCGACTTCCACCTACCCTACGGAATAAATTGTCGTGTCATTTAGTTAAGGGTACTCTGTTCCTTTTACACAGTGCCCTTACAGGTCGAGAGGGAGATCTAACACCAAGTTCTGAGGACAGCTTTACAGAATACCAATAGTTGCAGACAAATGCTTCAGGCACAGAGGTACAAACTATACAGTATGTTCTCTTTCCTCTCCCCTAGCACTACTATTGCCACCTTTATTTTCTGACACGCTGGTTTCCTGAACATGTAAGCTCTCTAAATGATTTTATTAGTTACGGTGTTTGAACTGCATAAGTCACCGCTCCTGACGAGCAGACAAACTGACCACCTCTCTCCCCTCTAATCCATTGCGCTTATATATGCGGTACAACCCTGTCCACTATACACAGATCATTTACTGGTTATATTTTACTTGTTTTATATAAATACCCCATTTATTTACTATTGTATATTCTGTACAAAAATACATTTTCCATAACAATAATTAAAGCAATAGCAAAAATACATATTTAAAAAACATTTAACCCATCTTCCAGGTAAACTTTTGTTAATTGTAAACAGTGACGGTTTTCCGTCACAGGGCTACAATTTGGCACTGTCACAAGGACCCCAGAGAGGGAGAGTAGCGTTGTGTTAAAGTCCAGGGCTTGTAACCCAACCCCACCTCTGCCACTGCCTGACTCACTATGTGACCCTGAGCAAGTCACTTAACTTCCTTGTGTTCCATCCTGCAGATGAGATGTTAAATCAATGTCCTATTGTAAATGGCTTTGCATATAATGCAGTTCACAGCCTACCTCTGTAAACCGCTTTGTGATGGTGCTATATAAAAATAAAGATATTATTATTATTATTATTATTATTATTATTATTATTATTATTATTATTATTATTATTATTATTATATAGATGTTGCCTCAAATAAACAATTTGGATGAAATTACAGAAAATTATATAAATGTAGATAAAAAACTATATGTGATTATTTATTTTGTTTCTTGTGTCTCAAAGTGCAGTTTACAGTGAGATTAAACGTACAAAGGTGCTAAAATGACAATGTTATATGCATCTTCACACCTAGTGAAATGAGAGTGCGATGTTTATCATGTTTACTGGGAGGATTCTAACAGTTCCAAACCACTTTATTACCATATGTGGCAGCTTGACTTGGTCAGTGGTTAATGAAGTGAGAGAGAGCTTTACATCATTAGAAATCACAGAGAGCAAACAAATTAAAGAAAGGTATTTGTACAATATTACAGTATTAATGATGCCTAAAAAAAAGTTTATTTGCTGAGTAGTGTCCATCATTGTCATTGTATCTCCTCATAGACAGAGTTCAGCCTTTCAAAATAACTACTGCTGTTGTTTCTTGCAGTTCTATCTGCATTTTCAGGCACTTCCTGTAAAAAAAAACACAGAGATGGTGAGGATTTGAAAAACCACACATATATTTCCCCATCAGTATGTTAGTATAAAAGCCATTGTGTCATAATAATTGTAATAATAAGTTAACTATTTGATACAACATCACTAATAAATTCAGCCATGGGTCACTTATATCTGTGTCAGTATTATATCTTATACTTGGAAATAATAGACCAACAGAAAACAGTGAAGATCCACATACCAGCTCACATGCCTGCATGGTTATACATTACTTCAAACTGAAAACAGTGACAATGTATAATGTAGTAGAGTACGATACAGAGACTGAAGAAAAGAAGGAATAAAGTAAAATATGGGAGAATCTGGTCCAGTATGTACTGCAGAACCAATGGCAGTATAACAAGGCTAGTTTATATACCTGATTTCCAGGGTTATTTCTCTGGTTACCTTCTCTGTGTTGTAATCTGCAGAATAAAAAAATGTACTTATTATTTATTATCACCAAATCACATAGAAAATGTCCACACTGGATACATACCATGGAGGATTAAGATCACAGCCTTAAAGAAAGAACTGCAACAAATTGCAGAACATAGTTTTTGTATCGAGTCAGCCAGGAAACCTGGTAAATGTGCAACGTTTCTGAGGCTTTGATTGGATCAAATATGCCCCACCTGGATAAATCACAGATGGATACAGAGCATTTTACAGCACCAGGGGATCCCCCTGGATTGCATCAACCTCTATGGGGGAATCTCTGGATAACCACAGCAGGGAATCCCTGGATAACCACAGCAGGGAATCCCTGGATAACCACAGCAGGGAATCCCTGGATAACCACAGCAGGGAAAGCCTGGATGATCACAGCAGGGAATCCCTGGGTGATCACAGCAGGGAATCTCTCGAAAACCACAGCAGGGAATCCCTGGATAACCACAGCAGGGAATTCCTGGATAACCACAGCAGGGAATGCCTGGATGATCACAGCAGGGAATCCCTGGATGATCACAGCAGGAAATCCCTGGGTGATCACAGCAGGGAATCTCTGGAAAACCACAGCAGGGAATCCCTGGATAACCACAGCAGGGAATCTCTGGATAACCACAGCAGGGAATCCCTTGATGATCACAGCAAGGAATCCCTGGATGATCACAGCAGGGAATCCCTGGATGATCACAGCAGGGAATCCCTGGATGATCACAGCAGGGAATCCCTGGATAACCACAGCAGGGAATCCCTGGATAACCACAGCAGGGAATCCCTGGATAACCACAGCAGGAAATCCCTGGATAACCACAGCAGGTGGTTGATGTAATACAGGGTGATTTCCCAGTGCTGTAGAATGTTCTAAAACAATGGTGCTCAAAGTTGGTCCTTCTAGTACATCTCTGTTCCAACCATGTTCTCAGTTGTTAAAGTTAACCAATTTAGCCTCATTCCAGGCACATTAAAGGAGTTAATGATTAAATTATACTTAAACCTGGACCTCCAGGACCGTGATCACTGCTGTGGCAATGCAGGTGTCACTATATATATATATATATATATATATATATATATATATATATATATATATTTTTTTTTATTATTATTATTATTTGTTTATTTAGTAGACACCTTTACCCAAGGCGACTTACAGAGACTAGGGTGTGTGAACTATGCATCAGCTGCAGAGTCACTTACAACTACGTCTCACCTGAAAGATGGAGCACAAGGAGGTTAAGTGACTTCTCAGGGTCACACAATGAGTCAGTGGCTGAGGTGGGATTTGAACCGGGGACCTCCTGATTACAAGCCCTTTTCTTTAACCACTGGTCGACACAGCCTCCTATATAATTTCACTTAGCTTCTGCGATTAACGCATAAATGTTTTTAGAGATTAATAATTTTAACACACATTAATCACATTGCTGTATATTGAGCTGTTCAGCACACCGTACTTCAATCCCTGCCGCAGCAACATTGTATTGAGTGTCTGAGTGCAGTTATTGTTTAAATAGAAAGTTAGTCACTGAACCGCTTAATGGAGCAAAGCACTAAAAATGAATGGGATTTTTTTTTTTTTTGACGGCTCACTGTACAGAAAGACGCTTACTTCGATACTGTCAAAGTGAGTTCCAGTATCACACACGAGTACATCTAGTCTGCTGCATGCTGAACATGCCTTCATGTCTCAAAATACACTAGCAGCTCTTCTGCTACAGACCAGGGGAGTAGCTAGGATTAGATTTTCACTGAGGCAAAAATAAAATAAAATAAAATAAAAAGTTGAACAAACCTCTTGCAGATCCTGTTCATGTTACAAAGGTAAAAGTTATGAAGCCTGGAGACTTTTTGCAAGCTGCAAAGCAATATTAAGTCCCTTGGATGATGATGTTAATGTTAAAATTTGATGACCCATATTGTTTCAAAGATTAAAACTAATTGTCTCCCAGCAAAACCACAGCAACCTAAAATGACCATATTCACACTGTCAGATATATGTGATTTTAAAAGGACAAGAATAAAACATCAATATTAATAAGTAGATGGGTTCATACCTTTATTGACTTGCATTTGGTTCACTGCTACTTAAGTTGCCTTACACTGCTGGGACTGGTAAGACTGGTGCTGATACTGCTGGGACTGGTGCTGACACTGGGACTGGTGCTGACACTGCTGGGACTGGTGCTGACACTGTGACCGGTGCTGACACTGCTGGGACTGGTGCTGACACTGCTGGCACTGGTGCTGACACTGGGACTGGTGCTGACACTGCTGGGACTGGTGCTGACACTGCTGGGACTGGTTCTGACACTGGGGCTGGTGCTGACACTGCTGGGACTGGTGCTGACACTGGGACTGGTGCTGACACTGCTGGGACTGGTGCTGACACTGCTGGGAATGGTGCTGACACTGCTGGGAATGGTGCTGACACTGCTGGGACTGGTGCTGTTCGTGTACAATATTTGTATGACTCTGTAGTACTTTGACAAGGTATTCACCAATAATAATAATAATAATAATAATAATAATAATAATAATAATAATAATAATAATAATAATAATAATAATGCGATGTTCCCACCTCTGAACGCTAGATCTCCTTTGAACGTTAACAGTTTCTCAATCAATTCTAATATTCTTTTGTCAATATAAATCGACGATAGGAAGTACAGTACTTCAGGCGGGTGAAACCGGTAGCAGAGGTCCCGGTGCTGCCTAGTCGCACAGGTCGGGTCACTATAGATGCAAATACACCGCCACTATGCTATAATAAAACGCTATGCTATGGCAGGTAAGGTGATAGTGATACTTGGACGAGCTGACTGTCCAGTTAAAGTGACGAGAAAAAAAAAAAAAAACATACAGCCAGCTATCCCCGTTTAGCTACACATTTAATATCAACATAAAAACTGGTACTTGGATTTTTGCTGTGCTGGCGTTAAAACATTCTAATAAAAAAAGGATTTATCAAAACGTACTGCAGCTAAACCTCACATTGCGCAGGGGAAAAACAACAATATAAATGATAAATTCACTTAACATTGATTCTTACCAAGAGTTGGCTTCTTTAGAAAGAAATGTGTAATTGGTTGTTTTTTCTGTGTTTCATGTTAGTGCTGCACTGTAAACCAGAGTACAGAGTAACTTGGGAAACTGACTAATGAGAAACGTCTTTTGTTGCGCGAATTTTACATACCGCAGTGTCTGTACAGCTCGAGATCACAGTAATGTGAAGAAATTAAAAATAATATTATATATATATATCAATTTTAAACTCTTAAAAAATAAATGGTGTTTTGGTTTTTCTTATCTTTTTTTTTTCGTCTTCACAATTAAGGATTGAGCCGATTTTTGCCGAGGCGGCCTCAATGGATGCTACGCGCCTGCAGACAATAACAACAACAAATTAAACCCACCCGTTTCGACAGAAATGCAGGATCGCTGCAAGCCCATATCAAGCTAAGTATGATACTTTTGGATATGATGTTTTCTGATCTCTGTATACTGCTGATCAAGCTTGAACCGCACATTTTTTTGTGTTGGTTGTATTTGTAATTTCTATACAAATAAATACATTTTAAACAATTTTATTTACAGTTAAGGATAATAAAAACATTAGCATCAGTAATAAAACAAATTTAAATTAGATGGATGTAGTAACTGTAACAATTTAATATGCGATTAAAACTGAGATTATCTAAGATTAATTTTCTTTGAGAGATTAATCGCGATTAATTTTTTTAATCGCTTGACAGCCCTTATATATATATATATATATATATATATATATATATATATATATATATATATATATATATATATACATACATACATACATACATACATACATACATACATACATACATACTTACATACACACACATACAAAGTATAGCCCTAATTATACGCTATGTAAAAATCCTATTAAATATTTGTGTATAGAAAATGTGAAATAATCTTAAACCATTTAAAATCTTTTATGTGTGAGAAAGATTTTCAAAAGTCCTGTTTTGATAATCGTTCTCATACATAAGATAAAAAATTAACTCTATTCTGTATCCTCTCATCAGTGTATTTTTTAACCTATTTGCTGTTATGCAAATAGGACCAAAATACATTAATGAGAGGACACAGGACAGAGTTTCTTTTTTTCTGTCATTATCCATGAGAAATCACCACACAGAGAGCTTGATCAGTTATTGCTCATCAGCCATCACATTCACCTGGTTTCCTCTACAGAATTAAGGTGCAATCATGCCCAGGAGCTCCTGTTGCTCATTTGCCAAAACTCTATTCAATTCATCACCTTAAATCTTAGATTTACATAAGTGTGTTTTTTGTATGTCTCTGGTGAATGCAATATAGACTTCAAAGTAGTTCAATTAGCAATGTAAATTTGACATTAAACACAACACTAGTATGTGGAGCTTTAAACAGGTGTTAAAATATATACTGACCACGACTAAGTGCTTGAGGCCTCTGATGGAGTGGTATAATGTGGTGTAAAATACATTGTTTTACCACAAAACCCCTTTAAATAAATCATAAATAAATAAATAAATAAATAAATAAATACAGTATAATATATAATAGAAAATGCTTTTTGTTCTAGTCATTATTTTTTACATCTAAACAAGTCCGTTGGTATCAGACATCTCCTGCCACGGCTGTAAATCAGAGCTGTCAGTGTAATGCAAAGAATGATGACCCTGTGACACATCAACAATATTTACAGAATAGTATTGAATTAAAAATGCAATGTTTAAATGCAATTTGATATATTCACCAGATATGTGACATACAGATGGATAGATGAACAGGCAGACAGCTCTATATATCCCCAGAATCGGATACTCTCAAGAAATGCTAAATAATATTAATTCCATGTTTCATGACAATTGGGTAAGTGGTTCTCCAGATAAATGCAAAAATGTAGGTGTGGCACAGATGGATGGATGAATGGACAGACAGACACCCTCATATATCTGCAGAATCTGATATTATCAATAACTTAGTCCAGCGGGGGATAATAAACGTTACTGGTGTTTAAAAAGTACTCACCCACTGCAGTTTCGTCTCACACAGCAGATTACCACAAATGCAGAAGCAAACACTAGGACGGTCATGCTCGGGACAATAGCAAGGATTAAATATCTTTTTTCTGGTCCTTTTTCTGCTGAGGCCTCTGATAGAGAGTGGTAAATTGCTTATTCAGATTAAAAAGATGCATTCATGTTGTGAGTGGTAAATGTATATGTTGCCAATATGAAACATTTTTTTAATTTTTTAATATTTTATTTAGTACTGCTATCAACAGCATCATTTCTGGCTAAAGGAACAACACCAATATATATATATATATATATATATATATATATATATATATATATATATATATATATATATATATATCCTAATTGATCAATTCCATGGATTTATAACACAGATTTAAGACATACTGGTGTTTTATAATCAGATTTATCTAAATCCTAGTTTTTGGAGTTGGTTTACTCTGGCAATTATATCTCAGTTCAGATATTAACCCAATTTAATATTTGTTTAATTTGACAGTTAAATTAGTAACTACTGGGTGAAAAAAAGAAAAAAGTTCAAGTAAATATATAATCCACAAATGATTTGGACACTTCTGATTGACAGAATGCCTGATGTAATGTAATACGGTTGAGAACACCTACCTAGAATTATTAGTTGCCATCTGAAAGTATTTAAACCCTGCAATGATGTCACTTCACAGGTGTAGTTCCCTTTGTCAGACAGTTGCAGATCGGTAATCCCCAGTATTGAAGGATACTTTGAAACTAATGTTATCCTTTCTGTGCTTACATTTTGATGAGTCGTATTTCTTCTGTAGCTGATAATGAGTGATGATTCTTTCCTCCAGGTTATTTGAGTTGTATAATTAAAAGCATCGCAACACATTTGAACGTTTCCTCCCACAGAACAATTCAAAGTAGTTAATGCTGTTGCTCTGCTGTAATCTGAAACAGAATTTTTTTAAAAAAAGATAGTATTACTGGGTAAAAAGAAAAACAAACTGTGTTTGTCAGTTGCTTCTGTAATCTACAGTGGAAAATAAACATCAAGTGATCTGGATTTTCCCCCTGCAAGAACACTGATCCACTAATCAAAATTAAATTCACATAATAAATACAAACTAAATATATAAGATAGTATATATAGTAGTATAGTATATAGTATGGCATTAGCATGAATATACTCTGCTCTGTAGAAATGAAACTTCTTTCGAGCAGTGGTTCCCAAGCAGGGGGCAGGAGGCCTCTTGGGGTCAAAGAGATGGTTTACAGGGGCCAGAGCACATGCAAAAATATTCTCTTCCAAATGACCTGGATACCAAGGCAAATACATACAGTATTCTCAAAGCTGGGGGACAATCTGTTTAGGTGCTTGGGGTTATTTTAAATGCAACACTTACAACCTTGTACTTGTATTTTAATTTCCAGTCCCTGTGCTAACAGTAAGTACCATCATGCAATGAAATGGGAGTAACTGTTCAGGGAATAGATTTTTCATATTTCTATAGATTCATTGTTGGGGTTTCTCGGTCACTTTTGTTGTTTTGAGTAAATAACTATATAACTAGATTGAAAATCACTAGTACTTGTTATGTATTGACAATTTTAGTTTATACCATAAATATTTCAAGTTTATACCATAAATATTTCAAATGACAAAAAGAGAAAAAAAAACGTTATTAAAGTGTATTGAAAAGGGAAGTAAAGAAAACCTCTGTAAAAAAAAAAATTCCAACAACATAATTTATCATAAAGCTCTGACATCGGTGAAATGAAAAGTACAGCCGGCGTGTTCTGTTTATCATACTGTTTTATATAAGAAAACAAAGTCTGAACATTGAAAATCTGTTAACTGTACCTGATAGAAATAATACAGCCAGGACTATTTCGAACTGCAGGTTCCAGGAGCTGACATTCATTGTGTGCAGACTGATGTGATAATGACGACCAACCTGCCTTCATCATGTGTTATCTTAAACAAGTGAGATGCGCTCAGAAGAAGGATGTGGTTATTGCTGGGGAACCTGTTACAACAGGCACTTCAACATTATTAACTGTTTGATGAAATGACCTTTTCATTTGTATTTAAATGTTTTCCAGATTATACTGTAAATCTAAACTAAACAGACATCCTCATTCCATTCAAATTATTTGACATTTAGAAGTCATTACTTCCGTTTTCCTGAGATAATTTATCTTAGGATTTTGACAATACAAGTCATTTTGTCGTGATCACAAGATAAATTAAATCTCAGTAAAACGAAAGTAATGACCTATTTTCTCTAGATTCTGAGATAAATTATCTCGTGATCACAAGATAACAGAATGGTAATATCGAGAACTTGAGATAAATTATATGCCAAAATTGAGTGAAAATCCAGATTTAAAGATGCTTATTCAAGAAAGACCTGCAATCTGTTGGAATCATTTCTCCTATTGCACGTCTTACCATTCATCTAAAGAGCAAGCTGTGCAGTCGAGAGGTTAAGATTATTACACCTCACTCTGGCCTCTGGGAACACTCTCCATTCTCACAGGTTTGGAGCGACTTTAGTCTCACAAGTAAGAATACTTGCTGTAGTTCATAATAATAATGCAAAATAACATGCATATTTTAATACCTCTTTCAACCACAAGGGTCAGGATTCTTCCCATAGGGTACCACAATAATGAATTGGCGTCTCAGCCAATTGAATGGAAAGGCAGAGACTGGACGCATACGGTTCAAAGATGAACATCTTACCATTCATCTAAAGAGCAAAGCAAGCACGGGTCTTATGACCCAACAGCTGCAAAGGGAAGATTAATTACAGGATAGTGTTGAGGCCCAAACCACTTCTTGTGGCTTAAGAACTGCCTTTATTCAGAAAGAGATCCCAACAAATTGGGCTAAACTTAAATGTATCTGATATAGTGGGTTTCCCATCATCATGTATATTCACTGCTGAACACATCATGACTCCTGTTAATATCAACCACCGCTTATTAACAACACATTGACTATAATGACACCTTGTTTAATATCGCTCACTTTTATTAGTCATACAAGCGATTCCCAACTCATCTTGTAACATCCCATTCAGAAACAAAAACACAAGATGAGAAGGTTTAAATGTAAGCAAGCTGCTTTAGATATGTTATTGACTTAACTGACTTGGGTAATTCTTGGCAGGCAGTGGTAGCCTTGCCATTTCCTAACAGAACAGGTATTCAGGTCATCAGGTCAGCTGACACACTGATCTGTTAAAAACTCTTTGCGGTTTCCTGGTAAGTAAATACAATTGACTTTAACCCTTTCCTTCTTTGCTGCCTCTGAATATACATAGCTGTGACAAAGTGCTAATTAGTGCGCAGGTGTAGAGCAGGTAAGTGCAGGTGCAGTAATCCAATGAAACAAACAGACAACAAAGTGAAATGGTTTGTTTATTTATAATCCAGTGGTCTTGATGTCCAACCAGTAAATAATAAGGAGCTTGTAATATACAGCAAGTCCAAAGTTAGTGCTGTAGTGCTTGTGGTGAGGTAGAATTCATTACGTGCAACAATGGTGAATGCGTAGTGCAGGGTTGTCACGGTTTAGTGCTGGCCGTGGGCGACAGCTCTGGATCGTGTTAGCCGTCTAGTCTGCTGAACAATGAACAACCACAGAGTTTTTAGACAGACAGACAAAACAAACAAAACACTCACGTTTCCCTATCACAACAATAGAGGTCCTTCCAGTTTCAGCGTAACCATAGCAAGGAACAGATCACCTCACTACGTCCCCTTTATATACCGTCAACCATGACCCCTTGGTTAATGAGCGCACCCACTCCTCCAATCCGCGGATGCCACACCGTTAACCTTCTGGGTCAATGATTTAGTGTACCGTAGCTCAGTCCCCTTTCTAGATGGCCGACTTCCGCCTAACCCTAGGAATGAACTGTCGGCTATCCAGTCCAGGGTACTCTGTTCCCTTTACTCAGTGCCCTCACAGGTTGGGAAGGAGATCTAACACCAAGAATCATTCAATCTCAAACTCATTAACAGGTTTCTTGCACTCCATCATTAATTGTCCCACTCACTGTGATATTGATACCATTTCCTTTTAGTATTAACACAGGGTGGCATTGTCACCACAACTTCACAGAAAAGGACTCTTGAGTCATTCTACAGTCACTTTATGTATAACAAGTGATATCTGATGGTTTTCTTTCTCATTTTAAATTTACAATCTACCTTGATACTCATTTGATGTACAGTAAATATTACAGATCTCCCTTTGACTGTCATAAATTGAATGAAGGAGGGCTGACCCTAATCCCTCAACCAGTAGATTCGACCATTTGATTGATCAAAGTCAGGGATTGAATGGTTGCAGTGAATGTGCACAGAGTCTCCTGTCTCTATTGCTATTATTGATGGGTATTGTATCACCAAATCTTTTTTATGTACTTTTCAGTGACAAACTGTCTTATCATTTCTGATTATTGTCAGCCCAATCAATGGAACATTAACTAGGATTATCACTCTGTTTCTATGGTACTGTACAGTATGTACACACTAACCTTGCTCTTTTGTATTTTCTACACTATGGGCCCTATTTTGAAGCAAGTACAAAAGCAAATGCAACATATCTGAAAAAAATAAAACAATATACTGTACTTACTGTAGAAAGAGAAAAATATAGTTGCAGGAAAAATCTGTAGAATTACTGTTTCTATTTAATTTCTTGCTAGATTTTCTATTCACATTTATTCCCCATTAACATTATTTATTTATTTATTTATTTATTTATTTATTTATTTATTTATTTATTTATTTATTAGCAGACGCCCTTACCCAGGGCGATTTACAGTCGTAAACAAAAAATACATTTCAAGAATCACAGTACAAGTATAAATAAATTTAAGAGCAAGATAAAATACAATGACTTCAGTTATAGTAAGTATTAACATAATTAAACATAATGGCTGAGCAGGGATTAAAACCGGGGACCTCCTGGTATCAAACCCTTTTCTTTAATGACTGGACCACCGAGCTTCCTTGCTATAGTTCAGCATAATTGTTCTGTTCATTAGAAAGAAAATATAAACTCACATCAAAATCACTTACCTTGAACTAAAATACACTTTTTGTAAAAAGTAAGAACAATGGTAGGTTTCACCTTTCATCTTTATATGATAGAAAAACATTTACTGTGCTCAACTTTGCTGTAGTGGACTGCAATACACTAAACTGGCCAGGCGTTGGCTGTTTCTGGTGGTAAATTAAATCAAAATCTCAAATCAATTTGACCACAGTTCTTTGTGCATGGGCAAAGCATATTCAAAAATGAAGAGAAAGAGGAGACAGTTAATGTAAATATGGTGCAGCACAACAACTGTTAAAAGCACTGTCTTATACCCAGAAGCTGTTCAGGCGAACAACAATTGCATGTCTAAATGTTCTTGACTAAAGTGATGTTTTTAACTTCATATAGCCCACCGCAAGAGTCAGGAAACTTGGTAGTTCTTATAATAATAAATTCAACTACTCAGACTTTGGTCTCTTGATTCCTTATTACCAATGAATGTTTCAGGTTGACGTAAGAGCATCCTGTGTGTGTGTAATGCATGTGAATATTCCCTCCTGTAACACAGCTCTAAGTCGGGGGTGGGGTAAACTATGCATTACCAGTATAAGCATTGATATCTTATGACTTTGTTTAGTATAAGCTTGAATTGAAATTATGATTTACTTTATTAAAAGTGATTGTAGATTATAGGTGACTGTGACAGAGTGGTGAGTGAATACAGGTGAGTGCAGTGCAGAGCGGATACAAAACAGACAGACAATGATTTCCAGTTGCAAGGGTGTTTATTGATTTAATTAACAATGTCCAGAGCCTTAAGGCAAACACCTGTAAATAATAATGTTGGAGTGATACAGCAACGTGTATCACTCTGTATTTATAATCCCCGGTTTTGACCCGTAACCATAATGTCCAGTTTTACGTACACCCACACTAAACACAGAACACAAACACAGTTTTTAGTGACAGTGAATAAGTGCTAGTGGTGTAATACACTTCTCTGTGAATGCAGGGGTGAAAGTGATGTCCTTGTTGATGCTGGCTTGCGCTACAGCTCTGAGTCGTGTTATGGGTAGTCTAGTTTAAGACAGACAGACAGACAGTTACAACAAACACTAACAGACACAAGACAAAACTCACAGTTTTCAGCAATGTAACACGGGCTCCCTGTAGGTTGTATCTAACCATTTACCAAGGAACAGATCACTTACACTACAACCCCTTATATACCCTCCCCCATGACCCCTAGGTTAACGAGTGCATCCACTCCACCAATCCGCAGATACCATGCCGTTTCCCGTCCGGGTCATTGAGTTTGGGAACCGTAGCCCCGCCCCTTTTCTAGATAGCCGACTTCCACCTAACCCAAGGAATAAATTGTCATGCCATTTAGTCAAGGGTACTCTGTTCCCTTTACACAGCGCCCTCACAGGTCGGGAGGGAAATCTAACACCAAGAATCATTCGATCTCTGTCACAGTGACATACTTGATTTATAGTGTGTTGCTTTGTAAAATGTCATGCAAACGAATCCAAAGTACTAACCAGAAATCAGAACATTAACCAGAATAAAAAAGAGCTGCTAACACTCTTCAGCTTCCTGTGTCAATGCAGATCTAGGACACTAGTTTGAGGTTATGCAGCTGTCCTCAGATAGACTGCTGTGATAAATGTAAACCATTTCTTTTTATTTTTACTCTGTTGTAGCATAATCTCTTTTAATGAATCAGAAAAAAAAAAAAAAAATCCATGAGAAAATGTTTCCCTACCCATCCAAGAACCTCATAACAAATGATCCTACCAACATATGGTGCAAACTTTGTTATTCTGCACTATAGATCTAGAAACCACTTTCTGGTATGTCATGAATGTGCAGAATGCGCCCAAACTTAATTTACTTCCAGGTGCAGTGATCATAGAAAGACAAATATTGATATAATCAGGTTGCATTATAACCTTTATTTGCTGTACTTGTATTAACGGAAATACAAGTGAAAGTGAAAGTTAAAAGTTGTTTAAGGAAATACTGTGCAATTGGCCAGTAAGCCCTGGGCTAGGCTATAATTTAGTAGAATGGGATTCAGGTGAACACAGTTTTAAAATGTATGGTGAGTGTTTTTAAATAAAGATAATACAGTGTAGGTGTTTTCTGGCTATTCTGTATACAGAGTTAGAGCTTTTGAACTCGAAATCAGGGCGTGTAGATTTGAATTTTTTAATTAAATCAAATCCATTCAAACTGTTTGTTGATCAGTATAGAACTGAAACAAAATAAGAGTCTCCAATGTGTTTTCCTAAAAACTGGTACATTTGAAAAATAAATTAAACACATTGAGGCATGCAGTGGGAAAGCTTTGTTCTGTTCCAAACCTCATATACACCCTGGCAGACTGAACTTGTTCACAGTCCACAAGAGCCCTTGAGGCTTAATGATGCCATCTAGTGGGAGACAAGTGATATACGTTTTCCACTTTTGTGCACCACAGGTACACCCTTCCAGACGCTAAATGAGGTCATATTGGTACATTGCCAATAACTATCATTCTCTTTAGGGGTTTCCTGCCTTTTAAAAGGAACTTTTGTTCCATTATAAAAAAAAGGCTCTGTGATTTTTTATTAAGTACACACCTCTAGCTGTCTTAACTCTAAATAGAAGCTCTTACAAAGTGCTCTTTTAATTGGCTTAATTGCTTGGCTATGGTCACATAATAAAGTGTTATCAATGATATTGCATATTGATGTCTGTATATGTAACTTCTGGCAGAAACATATGACAGACAAGGTACCAGTCCTTGTGATATACATTTTAGTAAATATGAGTTTCCTTATTACTTAATACATTTGTAGACCATGAACCTTGGGGAATTGAAATAAATTCACAGGTCATTTTGTGCAAAATGAAAAAAAAATAAAAAAATAAAAAAAAGCTTCTTTTGCATAGGATTTGCATACTTCTCTTTTTAAGTTGTTTTATTTCCCAGCAAGATCTATTTAGCAAGGGTATATAGTCTTGGTAGTACGCAATACTCATCTCTAAAAGTAATGTGATGATACTTGCAGACATAACTGCCACAGTATATGAGATCTCATGACAACCACAACTGAAAACTTAGTTGTGGTTGTTTTGTTTCTGTTTAAGGTTTTGGAAGGTGAATGTTACCTCAGCAGATATTCCAACACATTACTGTATCATGTGGTCAATAGTTTTTATTTGATATACTAAAATCTGTATATACAGTAGAAAAGCTTTTAATCCTACAAATTGGCTGTACTAAAAATACCGAAGTCTGGTTTCACAGACCTTGATTAGCGCTAACCTAGAAATTCCTTAGCTAAGGTAACAGTAGGGGGTTGGGGAGTAGTGAAAACCCAAGGCATGCTTTTGAGCAGTTTTGAACCATGACTGAGGACTGATTAAAGTTACAAGCACTGTACAGCTTCCGTGAAAAACTGCTGGACCACCCCTGCTAGTTTGGGGTTCTTGCCTGTTTTGCCCCACTCACCCCTTGAGAACTAAATATACCTGAATAGAAAGCCACTGCCTTTGTAGGATGTCCTTGTTTATTAACATGTGTTACCTACTTTTGAGGAGGAGGACAGCTGTCTATTCAGAGATACCAAGATATTTAGTAAACAAGCTGTCTGAGTGGATTTAATGCATTTAATACATGTTCCACCTCAAGCATCATCAGCCAGCAACCCTTTTTTTTCTGGATGCTGCACATCCAGGTGAAACACAACTTTGTGTCTGATGTGCATTTGTTTGACATGTACTCTACCCTCAGACAGATGAGTAAGTAGAGAACAACCAAGGTTGTGATTGGGTTACTTGTTTTACCCCCACTCAAACCCTTTGCTTACTACTGTAAATATAATCTTCAAAAACATCCAATAAATATTGACAGCATTTACTACTAAACGCAAAAATACTTCATTTAGAACAAAGGATTTCTGAGGTGACAACGATCAAGACTAGGATGACATTCAAGCTCTTCAATGTTGATACAGGTTAGTGTCATTTAAAAAAAAAAATTAAAATCTAATATTTATTTCACATATCATGCGCCATATACTTTAAACACCATCTTTAACCATTATTAACCATATGCATGCTCTTATGGGTTTTTAAAATAGACTGAATCAATTCCTGTGCCTTTAACACAAGCTAAAGAAATAATAAAACCAAATCCCCACAGCACACCAGCTATGTCAGACAAAGGGGGAAAGGGAAATGTGTATCAAAAGTTAGACATATCTGGTGGTGGCCTATCCATGTTGAAGTCCACTGATTGCTAAATATGCTAATTCTCAAAAGCATGACATTGTATTTCTCTCAGTGAAAACAGGATAGTAAAAGCAATTACAAATATGCTCATAAATACGTTCCAGAGTTTATAATTTCACTACGAGTTAGAATGCTGCAGTTTTACACAGAAAGGAAAATGTGAAGTTGGGTTTTTGTTCAGGACTAGGGGCCTCACGTACTGTTTTAAATGGATGAAAATTCAGCACACTGTAATTTAAAAAGCTGTTTTTCAGAGAAGCAACGGTTTGTCACTGTACACTAGCATTTCTCCACATATGGGTCATTCATTTTACTGACATCAGAAGAAATTCTGATGATGAAATTGCCACAATATGCACGCTTTGTGAACAATAATAATTTGAATGCTTGAGCAAAATCAGTTGGGATAAATTTAAATTGTGCAGGGCGATTAAAAAACTTTTTACAGATGACAATACAGAATGTATTGCCTTAAAAAACAGGCAAAGACTATGCCAACACTTTAACTTATTCATAAAACAAAATATAGATTTTATACTCCCCTCCGAAATACTTCATGAATATGCTGAATAATCTATGCGTTTGTTAGTTTTGAAACATTTCCACATTATACAGTGCACGCCTACTTGGTCCCTGAAAAGGTGATAACCCTGCTGGGGTTTTCCAAAGTCACATCCTCCAATGGCAAGCTGCACCTTCTATATTCAGCTGTTTCCTCAGACTGACCTCACAGCAAGTATATTATACTATTTCCTGTATGTTTTATTCAAGGTTTATTCATAGTACTTTAATAATTAGATATTTTACTGAGCCTGGCAGGGATTTACTCTGATTGAGTTTTGACAACAAAAAAAAACGAGATGTCATCGAATATGTAATTGAATGCGCAGGAGTTAAATGTAATCTTTATGAAGTAACAGCGGTCAAGATAACAGGGCATTCATACTTAATACTTGGCTTTTATGTTTTGCTTTAGGGCAAAAGCACCCTTGAGATTCTTTCAACTGAAATCATGGCTAGCTTTTTCAAAAAAGTAATTAAAACCCATCTGTTTAATCTAATAATGTTGATTGCAATTTTGTTTTTAATTATATTCTGCACCACTTTATCAGCATATACATATATTACAGAAATATGTTTTGGGGAGTAACATTTTTAAAAAATGTTTAAATCAGTCAATATAATGGATTGTATTTAGCCAATTAAGAAGATGGGACAGTTATCTATATTTAGAGATCCATACTTCAAAATCTCTCTGGCTCACTAATTTGTATTCTAACAATTCTCTGGAAGTAATACCTCCAGCTGTGTGATATGCACTGGAGGTGGCAGAAGGAGCTGAGTCTGTTTGCTCTTACCCTTTCTTTAACAGTATTTCTTATTACCACCCACCTGTGAAGAGATTCAATTCTAATTTTATCTCAAATGCTTAACCTTGGTAAGCTTGGTTGCCTTCAAAGAGAAGGCATTTTTCATCTCACAAATCACACTGGTAGATCTGACACTTTCACCCAATCTATGTGTGGTGATTCCTATCACAGACACACAGCTTACTCTCTGGAAAGTACAGAGGCTGTGTGGTCCAGTGGTTAAAGAAAAGGGCTTGTAACCAGAAGGTCCCTGATTCAAATCCCACCTCAGCCACTGACTCATTGTGTAACCCTGAGCAAGTCACTTAACCTCCTTGTGCTCCGTCTTTCGGGTGAGATGTAATTGTAAGTGACTCTGCAGCTAATGCATAGTTCACACACCCTAGTCTCTGTAAGTTGCCTTGGATAAAGGCGTCTGCTAAATAAACAAATAATAATAATAATTTTAAAATTGAGCTTCGCTAGCACAGAATTACTAAGCATGTTCTCTTGTATAAAGAAAAAACAAAACAAGAGACAGTAGGTTGCATTTTTAAGCACCAGAGCGTGTATTTATTCAAATCAATTAACAACAGACACATTCTCACATGTATTTGGCAGGGATAGGAATTAACCCCATCCCTGCCAACCACCACCACCAACACACAAACAAAACACTATTTACAAACAGGGCTCTGCCCTGCCACACGCCCATAGAACTTTAGGTTGACCCCACTACACTAATCATATTGGCTAACCATTCCTATACAGACCAAGCCTACCTTTCACTAAATTATTTCTCCCCCACCTCCCCACTACCTCAGAGATGGCACCTTGATTGAGGCTGGCTCCTGATGGACCACAAGTTTAGATCCTGGGCCAAAGATTCCAGTCGTTCCATACTACATTTTTATACTTCATCTGTCAATGCTGTCCCTTGATCTTTTAATCACAGTAAAGTAACAAAAAATTCAAGTTGACTGGGCAACCTCAGTTAGATCTGAAGAAATAGTCAGAATACTTAATACATAGTCATAATGAAGTATTTACTGCAGGGCAGTCACAGTGTGACCCTTTTTTTTAAAGAAGTCATTGATCTCCCAAAACCCTTTAGGACCTGCTTCTAGACGTACTGTATTTATACTAGTTGGGAAAAGGGCAGAATCTCAAAGCGATGGCCTTCATACCCTCAGTGCTTTACTGTCTGTGAGGATCCAGCCTCCAAGACAATAGCCACCTTGCCCATCTTCTGCCATCAAGAGAGTAAACTAAGATACCGTGGGTGATAAAATACAATCTTCAGGAGCGCCAAATATATTTTAACTATGGCCATAAACAAGGCCTATCCACTACAATACCAGATCAGCATTATTATCTCCAGACAAGGGTTACACCAGTAAAAGACTACCCTAGCCGCTTACTCAGCTACTTAACATGCAAGTCTTCAGTCGAAATGTAAATGACCCTTTTGGAATCAGGTAGGCATTAGGTAAGGGTATTTTGCTTCCCTAACATCAGATATAAATTATTTATAATCTCTGAGCACCTAGGTTTCATTTGAGTCAGCACTGGAGAAGTAAAGCTCAATTTTCCTTTGTCAGTACATTTAACATCAACCTCTGATATAATGCTCCCAGAGAAATAAAAAAGATATGAGTCCTCTTCACTTGAATGGTTTAGAGAAATGCACACCAGATGAGGAAAACATACATCCGTCGCCCTTCATGTCAAATGCATAGCTTGTCAGTTGTTGTGCAGTCTTAGTGAAGGTGCCCTGTGTGGCTTGTCTCACAAATTATTCAGAGCTGCAAGATGAGTGTGGATGACACAAACCCGACAGCAGCCAGCCCCTGGGAGAAACAGATCGTCAGCCAGCACATGCTGTATGCGAGATTGGATTCATTGCGGCAGAATACGATAGAGGATTTAGTGCAGTAAATGACACTTTTACAACGCCCAGGTACACAATAATGATTCAACATGTGTTATCCCTCAGGATTTTGTAACCCAATTTCAAAGCAGCCTGAAAAATGTGCCTGTCTTCCTAGCAAAAGCTGAACTCCCAACTCTTTATATACATTTCAACCTCAAAAAGAGAACACAGTGAATAGACTAGATACGTAGTTTAGCTTCAAATCAGATTAGAAATAAATCAAAGGTATCTCAGAGCAATGTAAGTATAGACACTGGATGCGAGGTGCCGGCTGTATAGAATACTGATCTGCATTTAAATTAATATTTCAATAATTAATTCTTGGGTATATGGTGGTGATTTACAAACAAAACAGAATCATAGTTATCATGAGGGAAAAAAAAAATATTACCACTAATTGCACATTGGTTAAAGCTTTAAGTGGTACATCGTCAAAAAAAAAAAAAAAAGTGGTACATCGTCACAATGTGGTATGCGTATCAAAACTTGACCCGTGTAATGTTATAAAATGGTACGCTGTCATATTGAAAGTGGTACACTGTGAGATTTTGGTACAGGTGCAATAAATTGCGATGTGATGTCTTTTCCTATTGTCAAACAGAGGTACATTAATTATACACTATTTTTTTGCAAACCATTAATTATGCATTATTTTTTGCAAACTTAAACTCTAAACAGACAATCAATTTCTCTGAAAAGAAAAAATGATTCACGATGAACAAGACAATGAGAAGTCCACCGTGAAGTTGCAGGAATAAAAACATGTATTACCCAATGTATTACGTATGATAAATATTCAGATACTATTTTGTTAATGGTGGAAAAATATGATAAATTAAATTTATAAAGATGTAAATGACCGAAAACAGTATAACTTACCAGATTTCAATGGGCACTTCCTTGCTTTCTTAGTGGAAGTCGTTTCGAAGTTGTTTAGGCATGCGTGAGCAAGCGCAGTGCGCTGCCTAACACTTTTTACCCGCGTACCTGGAAATAACACAACACTGTGTTTGAAGTTTGGGGAGAGAGATGAGAATATCAATAGTGGAAAAAACCCACCGCCATTATGTTTTCTTTAAATATGGAGATAAATGTACTTATTACTGTAATATGAGACATAACATACATATTATTCAGGTTAGGGAGCAAGTGACAGTACTTTTAGAAACAGGCTAATTTGTGTATTATTATTATTATTATTATTATTATTATTATTATTATTATTATTATTATTATTAAAGCCCCACTTTCACCCATCCTTCAAATTTCTACCAAGAGGTGTTGGGCTGGGCAATGATTTTGAGTGCAAATTGGAAAAAAAAAAAGCAAGAACTGTACTTGCAAAGTCACACACAGTAGTAACACATACAGTACAGTAGCCGTGTTTAGCCAGTCAGGGGCTATGTGGTTTTGCAAGTACAGTTTAGTGTACAAATGTATGCACATTTTGATTAGAGACATGAATATTCGTATGGAGGTACATCCTCTGTAAATGACGTCTGTGATGACAGTGGATGTTGTGATGCCTCAAGACTTTTAAAAGGCTATTGACCCGATGTGAAAGTGACCATATTGCAGGGTACATCACAGCAGACAGCAACAGCAGGTAATGTGCTTTGCTGAAACCCCCACAGCCTGTTCAGTGACACTGTAAGCACACTTAAATGGTTTGTTTCTCATTGTTGAATAATAAAAGGTGAATGTATACTTTAAAAAAGAAAGAAAGGATGGAAGTGGTGTAAACATTTTGAAAATGTGCCCCTTTATTTGTTTCTTTAACACCCTTGTTACATTGCAACAAATTCCATTTTCAAACACAACCCTTTAACCTTCAGAACAACTAGGCTCGGAAGATTGTCCAGCAGATAGCCATTAAAAATAAACTCATCTTCTACATCTATTGGAACAGACAAGGATTATATGCACCCAGCCCTCTCAATAATGGTGTTGTGAAGCAGAGCAGAAAATATCATTGATCTCTCAGTTTTATTATAAGCCTTTGTGACATTTGAAAAAACAACAGGATTTGGTTTGACCTACTGCAGACAAACTATATATATATATATATATATATAATTGATTGTTTATTATTATTATTATTATTATTATTATTATTATTATTATTATTATTATTATTATTATTATTATTTAAAAGTGATATGAAGAAGTCAATGTCTAACAGCTCTGATATGTAGTATCACTATATTTATAATTATTAATTAAAATATTTACAGTTAATTTCATAATTTTCGAACACTGTAGTATATCATACATTGTACTGATACTGAACGTGGATATCAAAAACCTGGCTTAGAAACAGAAACAGAAGTTAGCTGTACTTTGAATGAAAATACTTCAAAGTAGAAAGAGATTGCATGACAGTTCTGAATTCTGCATTCTAATGTATTATAATGGGTGTGGCCAGATGTCAGGTGATTGTCTACTAAATATGAAAGGCCTATTACAGTTTATCAGTTAGTTGTTATTTTGTTGGTTGTATGGCAAGAAGCAATAATTTAAAGGGCATAAACCAGCCGTGCTTGTTAGTGCTGTTCTGTATGCCTGCTTCTGATTCTTGATTATGAAAGAATCACACTATATATAATATTTAATAGCATTCCAGAAATAACTACATTTTAATCTGCCTTGTATGATGGCTATTAATGTCACCCATCTGCTTATTATCACCACATTGAAATGTTCTGGCCAGAATGTAATGGTGGTAAATGGGGGAATGGTACATTTTTGATAATATCACTTTGTTTATTACCACACTCTGCTTGATATCAACCAGATGTATCAGTCATACAACTGATTTCCACCCTACTTGAAGTCACTTTGGGAAGATGTCAGACCTGATATAAAAACAAAATGATAATAAGACCTATTATTGTGTGGTTGTTGCAGGTATTGTTTGGAATTCTTTCAAGGATGAAAAGAGTTATTGTCATACAATTATATTATTATGTTGCCATTTATTTGTTCTATTTTAATGTATAATTTAAGTCACCTACATGGTGGTGAAATGAAATGCAAAATAATGAAATTGACTCAATAAATTAGTCTTTGCTTTCTATCATATACCTGAAACGTATTCAAGTTTGAAAGTGTGTTATACGTAGGCTATATCAGTACAACTAATAATAATAATAATAATAATAATAATAATAATAATAATAATAATAATAATACCCATCACAGTTGACAACTTTCAGCAGCCTGTCTCCTTTTCTCCAATTAAAGTTTTTTTTTTCTTATTTTTTTCTTTTCTTTTTTCTTGCTGCTATACGTATATTGAAACAGACTCCCTCTTACTATACTAGTCTAATACCCCCTTGGTCTACGAACATTAGAAACCAATTTAAAAAAATGTTCTTGAGATGTAATAAATAACAGAATAGCCTCTCCCATGAATTAATATCTTCTTAATGTGCATCTGTAACAGAGCCATTCTTGGCTTTGTTCACTCCAGTCGGCCACGTCACAGAAGGGGGGAGAATGGGTTTACATTCCTGAGCTCTGCTCAAATTTCCTGAAATCTCAGTCCTTCTTTTCTTTATCTGCGAGCCAGACTGCTGTTCTCTGCCCTCTTCAAAACTGCATCCTTCCAAAATGGTACGGGAGAAAATATGCGTTTTTTGGTGAACAAAAAAATCTTTGAACCATGACTGTAATGTTTCTGCTAGACTGCATTTTATCTCAACCTTGCATCTTGCTTTTCTTCACAGATGTTTAAAAGTATCCCTGTATTTATTATGCTTGCCATCTCCTGCGCGTATGCTGAGGTATGTTGCATGTTTTTCTTTCTTTCTTTCTTTCTTTCTTTCTTTCTTTCTTTCTTTCTTTCTTTCTTTCTTTCGTTCGTTCTTTCTTTCTTTCTTTCTTTCTTTCTTTCTTTCTTTCTTTCGTTCGTTCTTTCTTATTAAGAAAAAAACGGATGGTAGGCAACATGTTACAGATTCGTTTTTGTAACGGTAAAAACTGTATATGTTTAATACATATTTAACTGTTAGAAAACATAACAACTTTTTTATATTCGAATTTCAGTTGCCTAACGTCAGTTTGAGAACTTAAGGGGGAAAAAAAAACATTGGAAATAGAACTTACAACGAGTCCAAAGTAACAAGACAGAACTGATGGACCAGTCAGATGATTTGGGCGTTGTTGTGGTTGTTAAATGTTCTTTCTTTGACAGAGTAGCCTACACTTGCTCTTGTAAACGGAAATGTAATGTAGCCTACGTTTGGTTTTGCAAGGTGGATTTGAGTTGCTCAAATCCAATGTTACTACGTCAAAATTGAGATTGGGTACATGGCATAATCCACAGAATACACTGATATTTAATTTTTATTTTTTTTTCTTCTCATAATCTTCAGTGGTTGTTGATTGTATATTTAACATGTAGTAATACTTATATATTACAGTTGTACCAAATCTTGAAAATAATATTATAATAATATTATTGTACAAAAAAGCAAACAGAAATCATAAATTAATATTATTCACATTAAAAATGGAATTATAGTTTTGTTAGTTTGAAATACCTACTTGGTGAATTCTGTAAATTATATTTAAATTATTGATATGTCCTTAATCCTCAACACCATGTAACAGTAGATACTTATTTGGACTGAAATTGTAAAACATGTTATGCCTAAAACATTCATTAAATGTGGCCTTGGTCTGTCACAAAAGTAAGCAAAAAATCTTCCAGAGCTTTGAAAATAGCAAACAATATATATTTACTCTACGCTGCTTAGAAAATGTTTGCAAGTACAAGACAGTGTCTGGTTTTAATGTCTTAATGCTGTAAAAATGTATAAGGCCTACAATTAGCAGCGCACCCAAAAGGCCAGGGTCACTGGTTCACAAATGTTTGTGCAGGAAATACTGGCGATTTTGTTTGAAATTGAAAGTACCATTCAATAGCAAAAGAGTTGACACAATCCAGGACTAAGATACACTCTGCATTCCTGAGTTGCTTTATAGCCCAATCAAGTACAGTTGATGAACCCACAAGTAATATACAGTATATATAATGTCTGTCTATATTTAAGATATTGTTGTATTTGAACCTATGTAGGGGCCATACATCCTTGAAGAGGGATGACATTGTGCTATATTATAACAGAAATATAGCAATAGAACAAAGACAGTTGTTGTTTGCTAGTTGGCAAAATGTAACAGAAAAGGGACATGAGGTCCTGACGCCTCTGTAAACACAGCTGCTGTCTTCTGACAGGTATCTGCTGTGTGCAAGGCATCCAGACAAAGCATGGCCACCTTAGTGGCACGTCACACCGCCCTTTCCCTGGTTATACAAATAAAGCCTCTCACAAACAAGACATGCACTGATGTGAGGTGTTAGGCCAGCTGTTTAGTTATATAGATGTCTGTTCACAGAATACCAGGCTAGCATTAGATAACGCTGTTGACACCTGGCAAGAAACAGAGCCTTTAAAGGCAGCAAAGGCTTTTAGACAACGTAAGTCAAGCTTTCCGAGTCAGCTTGCTGGAAATCACTTCATATATTCCACAGATGCCTAATATAATGTCATTTTTAGAAGCATTCAATATTAATGTGGATTATATTATCCTTTTATATAATAATAATTTCTGTTTATTATAAATATAAAATGGGTACTTTTGATCAAGTTTCAGCCAGAAATGAGCTCATCTAGGCTTGCTTCACTGTGCTCTGCACATTACACACCTCCCCCTCTGGAACAGCTGACTGTGTGTTTTGGATAAACTAATTGAAACAGTGTGGTTGAGGGTAGGACTTGGAATAAATGAATTTACTTAGATCATGGGGGGAAAAAACTCTACGGTATTAATTAGGTGTCACTCATCCATAAAAACATATTAATGTTACGAATCTGTCAACTTGCAGAACAGTATTCAGATAGACTTGATGCTCAAAGCTGTGTGCTTGCTTCTAGTTTGGATAGAGAGGAACGTCTGTGATTAAAACTCTGGTACTGTATAAGATCTTCTGTAGAGCTAACAGAAAAGGATTAGGGAAATTAATTAACAACAGAATGTACAGTCTCTTGACACAGCTGGAACCCATCATTTCTTCACTGTGGGGCAGATAAAGATCTATTTGACAATTATGTGGTGTAATTTGAAATTCTAATCATCAGACATTCCTCCCTTACCAAGTGTTTTGTTGCTCACATGATTATGGACCTTCAAAGTCATGAACCCAACTACAGATAAAACTGCCACACGTATTGCAAGTACTTTCTTGGAGACATACTTTGCTTCACCCTTGGTGGTATTTTAGAAGCGCTGAAGACAGTTAAAAAGAGAATTTCCAACAGAATGCTGTTGAATCAGGGCAGTGAGAAAGAGCTATCTGAAAAGAGCTGATGCTAATGTTGTTGATGGGAGGTCTAGCAGTCAGCTTGCCTTGGTCCTCTGTACGTTAGTTACCGATGAGATACAAAAGTAAAACAATGAAAGAGGCCTTGCCTGTGTACTGTGATTCAAAAGGCTTGCTCAGAAAGCTCTATTACTTGACACAACCTTTATGGAAGATGACCATGAAACAGAATGTCTAGCTTTAAAAAAAAAAAAAAAAACCACTGAAAAGCAACTTTAATTTAAAGATTTCAATCTTCAGCAACAATGGCAGTGTTAATGGTTTCTAATCCCAATCAAACTCTTATTATTTACCTTCGTAGTTCTACAGTACCTTTCCAAAGTGATCAATTACCAGACAGGAAAGCCATCTAACACGGGTTTAAATACTTCAATATATTATTGAAAATGAATCTGCATTGTTTTGAAAATATTGTTTATTTATCTCAGTTAATTTTTACATAAATGAAACCAATGTTAATAACTTCTATCTACAGTAAAACAACAATGCTGAAACACCCCTCTGTGCACAACCCCCATATCACCTGGTTATTTGCCCATTGGGTCCCACTGGTCAAGTTCTGCATAAAGAAAGACAACAGTATTATGGCTTAAAAATACCCGGTACAATTACAGTACATTTAGATCTTTATTACAGCTGAAGATTTATACACCTTTTTTTGTTCCCTATTCTTTCTTGTTTGAACAGAGACTGGGAGAAAGCCTCACTGTTCAGTCCCCAGTAATTGTAGCCTGGTTGTTGGCGTGCTTTGCATGCTGTTTTAACTGTTAGCAGATGTGCTGGGTCTTTGTTACAGGCCAAGCAAGCTTGGGTCTTTTTTCTTTCTTTCATATAAAGAGCTAAATGCAGCGCTCTGCTTTGAAATGTATTCGGTAACATTACAGTACCAGACTCCCGCTCAGACTCCTGAGAACCCCTGACTCTTTTGTTCTGAGACTAATCCCTCTGTTGCATACAAAAGTGTGAGGGCTTTGTAACAGGTATTCTCTGCTCACTGGTGCAGTAGCATGTTCCCACTCAATCTGCTTCTTTTGCCCCGAAGAGCTGAAAGTGACAGTTCTTAGACTCTCTATTTTACATTTATTTTGTTATTTTAACCTAATTTTAGAACTACACGGATCAAGAGCTAACAAATTAATTATAATCTAATTTTATATAATATTACAGTTAATGAATAAAAGTGACCTATCTTGTTGTGACGAGGTTCCTAGTAGGAAGGGTTTAAATGGTATAGTTTTATATCCACATTTATCTTGATGCTGTATGTGTTCTTTCAAACACAGGATGCTAGAACTACATATGGAATTGCAGGCTTTGGCTGGCAAACGGCTATGGGAACTGGAAAAATGAGTGCAAGGTTAAACTTTCTGACCTGGCCAAATTCCAGCCTGGATACCCTCACCAATTCCCCCTATCCCCCATGTCCACACAGTAATGATCATGCATCTTTGGAGATTCAAAATTGTTCTTCAGAATATTGGATAATTGCTTTGTCAGTGCGGTCCCCAGCTCTTCCAGCACTGTCAGCAATTAAAACTTCTTCTCATCACCCACGTATAGTGAATTCTTCTAGTGATAAAGAAAAATCTTTATTTCCTGTGGCAGAAGCAGACACAGGAGACCACTGCATTTATCAGTGTAAGTCAGTACATTTGTCATGCTTGCAAAACAGGGAAAACTCATTAACGGACATATACTTACACATCAACGAGAAACATAGCTATAAAACTGACATGAGCTCTTGCTTGAATATGTTTGCGTTACTATAATTTATTTTCTTGGTTTCCATGGCACAGCCTGTGAATGTACTGCATGTGCAATTCAGATCATTCTCTATCTTGTCTATCTCCAAGAGCAAAGCTGGAAAGTTGTTGTATCTTCCTTATTAAATTTAGTACAAATCACATCTTATTTTCATATACCTTTTATATTTCTGTATTCAGATGGAGCATTGGTTGTACATGCTTGCAATGACGCAAAGTCATTGTATTTTTTATCATATTAACAAAGCAGTCTATTTACAGTGGCTATAGTAAGTATTCACCCCCCTTGGATGTTTTCACATTGTTGTTGTTACAACCTGAAATCTTGATGCATTTAAATGGGATTTTTTTCCCTTTGTTTTACACAACCTACTTTGATTTACACAACCAACACTTTAAAGACGCAAGAGAATTTTTATTGTGAAACAACAGTTAATGAAAAATAAAAAAAACTGAAATGTCTTGGTTAGATAAGTATTCACCCACCTGAGTCAATACTTGGTAGAACCACCTTTGGCAGCAATTACAGCTGTCAGTCTTTTGGGGTAAGTCTCTACCAGGTTTGCACATCTGGATCGTGCAATATTCGCCCATTCTTCTTGGCAAAATTGTTCAAGCTCTGTCAAGTTGGATGGGGATCGTTGGTGGACAGCAATCTTCAAGTCTTGTCACAGATTCTCAATCGGATTCAAGTCTGGGCTTTGACTGGGCCACTCTAGGACTTTCACTTTCTTGTTTTTAAGCCACTCCAGTGTTGCTTTGGCTGTGTGCTTGGGGTCATTGTCCTGCTGAAAGGTGAATCTCCGTCCCAGTCTTAGGTCTTTTGCAGACTGAAGCAGGTTTTCCCTCAAGGATTTGGCTGTATTTAGCTCCATCCATTTTGTCCTCTACCCTGACAAGCTTCCCAGTCCCTGCCAATGAAAAGCATCCCCATAGCATGATGCTGCCACCACCATGCTTCACAGTAGGGATGGTGTTACCTGGGCGATGTGCTGTGTTGGGTTTGTGCCAGACATAACGCTTTGCTACCTTCCACTTCTTAATGATCAACTTGACTGTGCTCCAAGGGATATTCAATGCCTTTGAAATCTTTTTATACCCCTCCCCTGATCTGTGCCTTTCCACAACTTTATCCTGGAGTTGTTTTGAAAGCTCCTTGGTCTTCATGGTAGTATCTTTGCTTTGAATGCACTACCCAACTGTGGGACCTTACAGAGACAGGTGTATTTAATCTGAAGTCATGTGAACCACTTTTATTGCACACAAATGGACTCCATTTAACTTACTGCATGAATTTTGAAGGCAATTGGTTGCACCTGAGCTTATTTAGGAGTGTCATAGCAAAGTAGGTTGTGTAAATCAAAGGAAAAAAAATCCAATTTAAATGCATCAAGATTTCAGGTTGTAACACAACAAACTGTGAAAACGTCCAAGGGGGGTGAATACTTACTATAGGCACTGTAAATTGTTCAGTATGGTCCAATATCTACATTCCTTGCAGTGGTGTTAACAGTCTAGATTTGTGGATACTGGAACCTATTTGAATACTCTGTTGTTGTTCTTATAAAAATTAGAACCTCTCTCCCCACACCACCCCTGTCAAAATGAACCAATGTTTACAAGTGTGAATGAATAAACCAACTCTCCTCATGAGCAATAATAGAAATGTTGAGCCTTTAGATAGTTCACCGTGGCAACCAGGTTTGCTATAGCAATTTCCTTCAAATGAATAAACCAGATCACTGCGAACATTTTTTGAAAAAAATCTTTGGTTCCACAAGTATTATGTAAAAATGATTCCACTCAGGAGATTATCTGGCTGGGTTTATAAAACATCTACATCTATTCTCTTTTTTACCTAGTTATGGCTGGCGCATTCCATAATTTACTATTTTTCCACAAATGGAAAACTTGCCACATGCATATTTTTCTATGACTACAGTTGTAGTTTTCAATCATGCATACCATAGTAAAGTTCAAGATATTTTCTGCTACAGCATTCAAGTCTTCAGTGAAGGATTGCTTCCTTCATGTTTTGATGTAAAATATTAGGGGGGCAGTTCCAGGTAAAATCCTCAAAAATGCAGGCATGTTTATTTTTTATATTTTTGTTGTTGTTCTAAATGTATGGGATACGACAGAACTCTTGCAGTGGCATTCCTTAAGACAAAAGAAAATGGCTTCCAAGAGCAGCTTAATATATATGCCAGTTAAAAAGGGGCAGGGAGTGTGTTCCTGTACCATTACTCAACGTCCCCTGGGGAAAGGTGCAGTCTAGACAGCCTTTGCTTAGGTCTGAATTCTTTTGGATGAAGAAAGGGCTCTGTGCTTTCTTCTCAAATATTTGCCTTTCTTTCCAATTCAATGTAATGGCAGTTACACTTTTTCCCCTTAGCCCAGGAAAGCTCCCTCAGCTGATGTAAATGAGACATGATGGTCTTGCCAGCAATTGCTGTGCTCTACAAATATATGTTATTTCTTGGTAGACCCTCTCCATTTTCCATATGGTGGAAAATAGTTTTGTCACAACTGAAAAATAGTGTTTCACATTTTCTGCTGCCTCCAGTTCTTTTTTATCTCAGAAAAACTAATGCCGCTGGTAAAGTGACCTTTTGGTGATTATTATAGATCAATTAGAGACCAAATCAATGGATTCTGCACTCAGCAACCCTCTAGTCTGACATCTTAATTTTTTTTGTGCTGAGGAATTCTAAAGCAGGCACAAAGTTGCTGATACCAGCAACATTTTTATAACAGTAATTGGTTCTATCATTTTGATTTATGATGACGATGCCTTGGGATAGTTTGTGTATGATGTGAAGTTGGAACACAGTTTCTGAACCTTAAGAACTGCTAGAGAAAGTTCAGCCTAATTAAGCGTTAATGACCGATGTGGAAGTCTCTAACTAGTAGATAATGAGCTAAGGGGGCAGTTAGGCCTGAAGCCCAAAGGGATGAGGGCTCAAAACTATCTTTAGGTCACTATCTGGCCGTTAGAGACCAACACTCAATAGAAAATATTACCTTTTAAAGACATTTTAAATATTTTAACATGTAGGAGCTGGTAAAGAGGAGACAGGCATTTAGTTAGATGGGTCTGGGATGAATTGTAATAGTTTAAACAACAGAGCTGTCAAGTCCATAAATACTAATCTTCTCACACCAAAATCTCCACTATACCTTTTTTTTTTTTTTTTTTTTATAATTTTCTTTATTAATTTTCCAATTTTCTCCAATTAGTTATTCAACCTGGCTCATCACTGCAGTCCTCGAACTAGCTCGGGAGAGATGAGAACAAGTACGTGCGTCCTCCGAAACGAGTGCCGTCAGCCGTCCGCTTTTTTCGCTCTGCAAGCACACCATGCGGCCATATCAGAACTTACAGCGTCGGAGGACCATGCAGTTCTGAATTGTGTACAGGCCGGCCTGCAGGCAACCGGCCAGCCACAGGGGTCGCTGGTGTTTGGTGAACCAAGGACTCCCCAGCCGACCTAACCCTTACCCCACCCGGGCAGCGCTTGGCCAATTGTGAGCCGTGACCCCCTGGGAACTCCCGTCCATGGTCGGCAGTGGCATAGCTTGGATTTGAACCGGCGATCTCCAAGTTATAGGGCGCATCCTGCACTCTGGACAGAGTGCCTTTACCGGATGCGCCACTCGGGAGCCCCTCTGTTTACTTTTTTAATTAAAGCGGATTGATATTCCTTGTTTCAAACACAGTAATGAGGCTTTTTGTTTACACTAGTTAGCGTTCACTGGAAGATAACTTCCTGAAATGTTGAATCTTTTGCGGAGTCAGTGTCCAACATTCTATTTGGGTTATAATCACCAATTGTGTCTACCTGGAATTAGTCCGTAGCTACTGTTATTTATATGATGCTGTATTCAAATGCCAGCTCAGTTACTGACATACATGGTGTTTTCCTTTGTACCACCCTGCTGTAAACAGGGCCAAACTGGAAACAAGATGTCGGTTTCTTCATCCGATTCCAGTTGCAAAATCATTTAACTAACCTTGTACACGGCATTGTAATTGTTTTATGTTAAGTTATCTATCCAGTTCATTCTCAGTTGTCAAAAGCCTTCTATGTGTGTTTCTAACTGAAGACTGCAGAAAGCCCACCCTTAATCTGGGACATGCTTCTCTGGCTTCAACCACTACGCCTGAGTGATTTTGAACAATTTGGGCTTGGATGAAATGCAACCCTAGTGCTTGCAGTTGAAGGTCAGTACATTAGAGCAGGGCAATTAAATTCTCTGCAGAGCACCACCCCCCAACTCCCCAGTGGGATAACTTCATCTGCAAATGCAATGTTTATCTTGGAATAGTTACTGTGTTTTTTTATTTTTTATTTTATTGTATATTAGGAATGATCTTAAAAATGACCTCACCCCAGTAACGACTGAAAAATGATGTTTAAGTGTGTGTTTGTGTGTCTGTGTTTGAGATTGTGCGCGCCGATGTACACATTGTGAATAGAGTTTCTTAGTGAACTGTGTCCTGGAAACTTGCTTTCAAGGTGAAAACTGCAGTTAATATAATACAGCTTCACATTAATCAAGTGGACAGAGATGTAACTGTGTGGGGTAATTACCTTACAGGGAGGGTCTGTCTATGACCTTTGGTGCACACAATCAATCCTAGTAAAAAAGTAGAAAGTCTCACTCTGGCTAACGGTCCTCTAATTTAGAAGGATGCAAAACATTTCTATTTTATTGATGGCAAATGTTTCGACTAGATCTTCTATATCTTCAAAAAGTTACGTTTCAATTTAGCACTATTGAGTGTGAAATATTTATGGGTGGTATTTTATTGGTGGAACAGACTGAAGTGGCAGACAGGGCAGTGTAGTTCATCGAAAGTCTATTGAACAGGCTCCTTGCTTACCAGTATACTCTCTCATTTAGAGTCTGGCTGGTATTTTACAGTTGGCTCAGTGTAGCAAGGCTTCATAGTGTTATATTACCTTTTTGGGTCAGATTCTTTCTAGTTTCAGCAGTTTTGTTATTTGCGTAGTCTAATTTTGTGATGCTGTTTGTTAGAGAGTCACTTACCATGTGACCTTTAAAACCTTGGTTAAAATGAAATGTTGCATATTTAAATTACTAATGTTTTGTTTCCATCGACCACTGAGATGGACTTGAAGGTGATTTGAAGTCAATCCTCTTCTTTCCAGCTGTACCTGAGTTGCTTCAATGCGGTTTGATCTGGGACAGCAAAATTTTAAAATAAATCCTGAAAGAATTCGCTATAATGGAGGTAAATACCTAATGAGCGTCCAATGAATGAAAAAATAGACAGGTCGAGAGCTGTGAATTACACTACTAGGAAAATAATATAGTTGAGATAAGATTTCTTGAGGGTTGAAAGTGTTAAGAAGGTAATTACAATGGCTGTTTTACCAACCGTTTGAAGAGCATTTAACGGTAAACCTATAAAAACATTATGTGTGCAGTCGGTTGGAAAAATATAAGAACATTTCAAATAACCTGTTAAACCTGCGAAAAAGCTGCTTATGACTGTGTAAGGGAAGTGGTTTACAAAGGTCGGGTCAGTGTTGCTAAGCAACCAGCACCAGTAGTAATTTATGATAACTAGCCTTTCTATTTTCTCCAAAACGGAGGAGCAAAGTTAGATCACAACTGTAAAGCCAATCAAAGTCATTTCTTATTCAACAAGCACATCTTCTGAAAGGTCATCCATCCGAGATTTGATTCTTTGTCATTTATAAAGCCCATGTTCATCATATCAGAACTGTCAGAGAGGAGTCTGATTCTTTTGTGTGGGAGGGTTTCATTTTACAGAAGGACTCACAATTACATTGCACACACATGTCAATTTGGGGACTGGAAGGGAGCAAAAAGGTTTCGTATCTCCCTATCCTTGAAACATAATTGCATTTTTTAAATTCATATATACAGTATGCTGATATAACTGTATGTGTTCAGAATATATTGCACATTCGTATTAAAAATCAATTTTACTTGACTAATCGGGCACTGATGATTAACTGTGAGGGCATTTGGTGCAAAAGGACATTTAAGCAGTGCCAAGCACAGTAGTTAGGAAATGGAATAATTCATGATGTATGTGTGTGATTGAACATCCTTCAGAGCGGTGTCGTTTTGAGACTCGGTGTAGAATTCATGCTCGGCTGTGGAACGTGAATGTTTTATTGTCCCCTGTACTGCTGATGCATATCTCCTGAGCCACTGGTTTACATATACACAGTGAGGACAGAATCTGGGTATAAATGGAGACGTCTGACTTGGAAATTGTTCCCCAAGTTCTCTTAAATTGACAGTGCACATATCTTTTTTTTAGGTACTATATGTTCCTAGTAAAAAGAGCCTAAATAAAAAAGATGTCTGCCTGACAGTGGGTCAGTGTAGGCTGAATGTATTTTCACATCCCCTGTGACCTTGGTCAGTTTCTTTATGACTGCAGGGTAATGCAAAAATGCAAAAGTTCTGCACTTTGATTGTTTAAATGCTCTTAATGTGTTTCAAAGACACTTAACTGCAATTCGCAAAGGAAAGAGTCCTTTTGCAATTTACTTTTACATTTCATTGTCACATCTGGCTTGATAAGGTCAAGACACAAGGGGAGTCTGAAGCACCACAACACAGATATGATTTACATGCATACATATAACATAGGCTAATACTAGAGGTGCGCAACAAGAACATTTAAGGTGGTATTTCATGTTGCCTCTGCCATCACCCCCAATATTGTCCTTAACTCACTACCATCTAATGGTACCATGTAAGTAAAATAATACTGAATAAACTGGCATATTAGGAGACTGTCGGGGGCACTGAAAATAAAAAAAAGGTTTTAAACCCCCTTTTAATTCTGACGCATGTTCTGTGGGCCTGTGTAAGCCCACCCTGTGAAGAAGCCCTTTGCTGGAGAAATGGCCTCCAGTATAGTGCTTTATTTCCTGTTGCCTTTTTTTTAGTTTACATTTCAATGCCTCTTACCAGCACACTGTCATTAAAGTGGAATGTGCACTTCCATCTGCTCTGGATTAGTCATGTTTGTACAACCACTGGCTTCACACTGCAGACACAGCTGGGGGCGGGGAGGCAGGGGAAGGTGGGGGGGGGGGGGTTCCTGTGTTGGAATATATATTGTGTGACCTTTTGTGTGAAAAAGTTATACAAGGAGTGTTTTTTTTTAATTGTATCTGTTACGTGTGAGGACTGTTCTGTTTAAAATGTGTGTTTGTGTGTATATATATATATATATATATATATATATATATATATATATATATATATATATATATATATATATATATATATATATAATTTGGGACCTATCATGATGGGTGTTGGTAGATAGTATAGCATTCTCAGAATATTTAATTTTATATGCTTATTCAATTTTAGTGATTCTTTTCAAAAGCAGTCCTGTGGTTAGAAAACAGCAGTACCAGGGAACTTTTAATATTCCTTTTAATATACTTTTAAAGCAGGGGATTCAGTTCCAGGTCAAAGGGCAAACTGCACCAACCGCTGTGCTCTTTCAGAGACACATTTCATTTAAAGAACTAAAATATGGATACTTATATTGCAGTTAAATATGCAGTAGTATCAATCGTCACAAAAAACAAATATGACTAAAATACCGTCATGACTTTAATCTCTTCAGGAGACTTGATACTTTGCCCTGCTTCCCTTGACTCCAGAACACTTACACAGACACTCAGTGAGGTGAGAGCTTGCAATTTCACTGCTCATCACTGATCCTTGGAGGCTCCAGGCAGGAAACCAAAGCTGGATAGCATCCAGCACTCCAGGGATTTCCAAAGACAACATGGGTTGCTGTTGCAGCTGTGAACAGTGGACAAGGATTTAGTATTGACTGCAATTCCACGTGGCCTCTCCAGTATGTGAGAGGATGTCATTACAGTCTCATCTGCAGTTCTTCGTGGATTTGCCTACCCATCTTTGGATCTTTCTTTGTTTTTGTTTTTCTCAATACCCCCTCTGAATTAAGAACAAAGAGAAAGTGACTCCATTTGCTAACATCAGTACATCATAGTTTCTTATATTTGATGGTGATCTTACCCTGTCTGACAGGATACTAATAATAATGCCAGCAACTGTATTTCCAAAGCAATGCAATACAGAACGAGCTGCCAAATTATTTGCAAAGTTTCAATAAATAAAGTTAAAGTTTAATATTATCAGCTAATTCAGAACAAAATGGTAGTGGTTATAAATGTGAGATTAATTCAGTACATTGTATACATTGTAATTAACCAGGATTAAAAGGCCACTTTTTTGATTAACCCCGAGGCGGCAATTATACTACAGAAATATCACAATTAAATAATGAAACCCTGCATCCCCAGAGCTACAGAAATAATTACATAATAAACCAGCGGCAGAGGAGGAATAATAAGCATGCATTTGTTGCTCTGTGGTCAATAGTAATTATTGTTAAACTGAACTAAAGCTCAAAACACCCAGGAGCAGACTGGGTCCCTTTCCATTTCCAACTCTCTATTCACAGCAGAAGCATCCATGTCAGTTTAAAAATAACCTTAAAACAGCTTTTACTGAAAATCCATTAAAGTATATATCTGTAAGGCCCAGCTGAACCGCTAGCCTCAGAAATAATAATTGCACTCAGAGAAGGGATTTGATGGTTTAACGGTTTCAGCTGCAAGGCTTAATGACTAATGCACTGGTGTGGAGGTTGAGAGAGGAGGGAGGGTGCAGAAATAACAGTGTCTGTGGGAACTGAGCAATGAAAACATGACTGAGAAGCCAGATGTGGCCTTCTTTTAAAGAAACAAGCAATTGCCTAACAGTTTTTGTTGGTCCACAACCTAGCTGTTGTCTGAGTTTCATATTTGGCTTACAGTGTTTAGGGGATTCAATTCAATTTGACTGCCAGCCAAAGCTGCTTTGATCTCGGGTCAGGTCAGATGTTGAGTGGGAAAAACAAACCTATAGGTTAGTTTGGAAATAGGGGTTTGTTTGTATGTGTCTGTGTTGCCAGCTGGGTGGGCTTTGACACTTTAATGATAATGACAATGTGATTGTTTCGAGTGCCATAGGCTGCAGTCCTATGTTGGAATATCCCATTTGTGAAGCCTTATGTGAACCTTCACCAGTCACACTATTAGGCAGTTATACTGTATGCGACCCCATAAAGACCGAATGGAAATATTAACTTTATATAAATACAGTTTCTTTTTGGGGCCTTGTAGCCTATACAAGCCTGTCTTTTCCTGGTGGCCTGCTGGGGAGGAAAGGAGAAGTAAAGACACGCCGCAGTATTTGTGTATGGGAGAAGTACAAATTAGGGACTGGTAATGTGCATCGTGCTTTTATACTCTGAAGGTAGCGTTAGATTAAACTGACATCATAAAATCAAGTTGAGGACTGCAGAATCAGACATATACTTTAAAAATGATATTTTTCAGAACCGCATTTTCCTGCATATCCAGGCTCAATTAAGAACTCTGATGTGATTAAGGTGCCTGTAAAAAGAGATTTCATACACAACTGCTGTCTCGAGCTCTTATCTTACTTATTATCCCCAAGACTTGTTCATACGCAGATGTTTATAACAGAAAGCTAGAAAATTAGGTACAACATTCCTTACCACAAGTTATTGAGAGTTTCAGAAGCTGGGGATATATGGAATAACCTGTCCTTCTGTAAAGTGCAAGTGCCATCCATAACTTTAAACTCTCAAACATAATATAGTAAGTACCAAAAAGAAATGTACTACTGTATAAAGCTTTGACAAACTTTTAAATGTACATACAGTACTTATGGCAGGCGTTTTATGCTACTAACATAATTCAAGTTATTATGCGTTATACTGCAGTGTTTTGAACTAAAAACTGTTTACTGTCTTAGTAATAGTTTTGGAACTTTTAAGTTGTCAGCAGTCTGGAGCTCAATGGAATGGCATTTTGGGTTTAGTGCTTGAAATGGCTTGTGGGAGAAGGGGGGTTAATTGGATGGGGCTCTCTCTTGTATTTTCTGGGTTGTATCTGGCAGTTGCTGATTGGTCTGTTGTTCTACATGTACGGCTGTGACTGGTGGATGCAGTTGCTCGCCTTTCAAGCCTCTCCTGCTGAGTCTCTACAGATGTGCTGTGCAGAAGTATTTGGGTCAGCAATGTCTGCAATTAAACAGCCTGCTCTTCACCACACTTCTGGGAGATGGATTTACTTGTATACTGCATTCATATTATAGCTAGACATTATCCGTGTTATTCTTTACAATACAATAAGTTAAATATCAAAACTTTATTTCATAAGGACAGAAAAAGTTATTTTTTTATTTTTATTTTTTTAATTACTGTATTTTCTGTTCAGTTGGATTTTATGTTTTTTTGTATGTACAAAGCACACTAGATAGCATTTCAGACACATTTTATAGGTAACAAGTTCAGTTCTGTCTTCTGAATTCACAACACAGCATGGAGTGGATCACACTGATTTGCAATGAGAGTCCAAGCCCTCAGCTATATCCTGTTATAACCAAACCCTTTAAAAAAAAAACATTTCACATATTACATAGTCAGTAGGGCCAGTAGAAGGCATGATAATACAATACATGAGAATGAAGAGATTAAGGGAATAAGTATAAAAAAACCTCCTGTCTTGGCTAATAATTTACACTCCTTGTAAATACCATTGTGTAACAGACCTGTGGGAACAACCTTTTGTTTTAAACTGGTAGTTGTCTTGGTAACAAAACTCAACCAGTGTATTACTTTTGTGAATTTTAACAAGTTGGAGACCATTTAGCAGAATTGAGAAAATAAAAAAACATACCTTTTATATAACCTTGAAGTTTATATTTCACTTTTTTAAAATGTTTCTGCTGCGTTTTCATTCTGAGGTAGCCCCTCAGCTCAAAGTCACCCTGGAGATGTGAGCTTCACGTTGCTATAGAAACAGAAGGGCCAGGGTGTCTCCTGGGACTTCCGTAGAGAAAGTATCTATCAGAATGAAACTCCCTTGCCTGCGACTTTTCCTACCTAACAAGGACTGCTTTTTAAAACTAAAATGTCACCAATGAAACAGCCCTCTGTGATATAAAAAAGACAGAAGCATGATGAATGGGCTAGAAATAAACACACTGTTTTCAAAGACATGCACCTCCAAGGTCATCCGTTGCTGGCAGTTATATAGCGCCTTTCATACCACAGTATCTCAAAGCGCTTTACATGTCAGTTAAAACAGAACAAAAGTATGCAGTATCAAGATGTAGTAAGCATTACAAAATAGCACAAAATAATTATAATAATAATATCAATAACAATAACATTAAAAAATCGAAATAAAACAATCGACGAGAACAAGAAATGAGTAAGGATGATAGATAAAACACAAAAATAAGAAAATAAAATAGATAAAAACAATTATGTTTGTAAGTCAGTACAAAAAAGCTAAACTATAAAAGTAAGTCTTTAATCTTGACTTAAAAATATTGACCGAAGCAGCATCTCTAATAGAAAAGGGCAAGGAGTACCACAATCTGGAGGCATTATTATTATTATTATTATTATTTATTTCTTAGCAGACGCCCTTATCCAGGGCGACTTACAATTGTAAGCAAAAACGAATGCACTTCCCCCTCTCGTTTGCAATTTTACCTTTGGGAGGCACAAGAGGTTTTTATGGGCACAGAATCTCTCTTAGGTAATCCAGTGGCAAGCCATTTGCTTTTTATTTGTCAATAGTAAGACTTTAAAATCAATTCTAAAACTCACTGGAAGCCAGTGCAGTGATGCCAACACAGGAGTTATATGAGTGCTTACCGGTGAGTACCGTTCTATATGCTTGTAAAACTGGTATTGACACCCAAATTATCAAGGCAGTTCATTCTGAGAAACTTCAGAACAAGCCAAGGCTGAGGCTGGCAAGCAACAGGACTTCTGCAAAGCTGGCGGCAGTGAACTTTATAATTCCTGTTTTGCTATATCCTAAAGGGAATGCACTGCAGTGCCCTTGTGCACGGGGAGCAGATGCAAGCATTATGTTGAAAAGAAGAGGAGGTGAAATGCCTTGACCATTAAAACAATGGTTGGGCTCTGATCCAACACTAGGGTCTCCCAAGTTCTGTGTCCTCAGTTAACACTGGCATTCGTTTTTAGCACTGGAGATTCAAAATCACCTGATATGAGAGACAGACGTTTCTCCCTCAACGCTTCCTAAGAGAGTGCAGTGGAACCAATCAGCTGCCAGTGATGCACAGTATATATTTTTTGTATCCTAGTGTCACTTTCTAACAGGGGGTAAAGGTCAGGTGGAAACTGGCTGCCACAAAAGGGTGCGAGTGGTCTGCAGCTGTCTTCTGTAGCTTGTGTGGGTAACCATCTGTCCCCTATAAATTCAAACAACATCTTTGTTGTTTTTGTTATGTAATGGCACAGCAGACAGTACAAGAAAGGCGAGGTTAAGAGAGAAAGCTAGAATCCATCTGTAAACTTCACACAGGGAGACAGGAACGACTGCAGAAAGGAAATGTTTTCATGGAGATATGAGGCATCAAACAGACCTCTTTAGCGAAACATTTCTTTGTGGTGTGTTTTTGAAATGAGTGGCAAACCTAGCATCTTCTAACACTCCCTGTCATACTGTATTGTGGCCTTTCCCTTTAAAACACAGTGACTTTCATTGCAAAATGCCTTAGATTTATTTTCAGAAGTGAGTCATAAAAGTAGCAAACTGCAGCTGGTGTTCTACTAAGCACCAAACAGATTCTTTTTTTTAATAGCATAAAACAGTTGGCTATTACTTACAGTCTATTGTCAGCATTCTTGGGGGGAGTTGAAAGGTTATGATTACCTGTGATAAAAAGGTGACATAATTCTTGCTTATTGGCAAACCTGGTCCAGCTCTATTCCTGTAATCTACCAAGATAAAAAGCTATCTGGGGTCTGTAATCATCTGCATGTTTGAAGGGAAAAGGGAGAATACTGAACTACCTTTGATTGTGAGAATTATGAAACATTTTCTGTTTTGCAATTAAGCTTCAGCCAATGACAGGGTGACCTGTTAAACAGTAGGGTTTTTTTTCTTGTAAAAATCTGATCTTGATATTTAAAAAGGCTGCTAGAGCCACCTTGTGTCTTTCCTACTGCATTAAAATAAATAAATAAATAAATAACTTTGCTGTTAAGCAGGGACTGTAATACATTTTTTTCTAAGACATTTTCTACTTAAAGATCACTAATATTTTGCTTTAAGTAGGGTGTCATATTGTGTGGCCTCATTTATAAAGTACATATGAATGCAGTCTCTTGGTAAAAGCAGTATTTGCTATAATTAAGCTGGGGGATCTTGACATTTTTACTCAGTATTGGTGGTTCCACAGTATAGTGTCAACTTATTGGGGAAGGGCTACACTGCAGTTTAACTACCATAGTTTTTCATACGAGTATGTGTATATAAAACAGTCAACCATACTGAAAAGAATTAGCTATGTTGGAGCCTCACCAGTAGATGGTGCTAAGACTCTGACTATGAGTGGGCATCAAGAAACAGCTGGGCTTTCCTCATAACGGCATGCTTGTGTGTCATTATTAACCTTGTATAATACATTACATTCTCTACAAAATAACTAAATGTTAATCTGATGAAGTCCCTCTACTTTGCACTGAGATGACTGCACTGCATTCTGTTGGTCATGCTCTGTTATGATGTGATTCATACTTTACTAAGTGTGCTGTTATCCTTTCTTTATACAGCAGGAGATGAAGAGCAAGTCCAAGATTTGTGCCAACGTGTTTTGTGGTGCTGGAAGGGAATGTGCTGTGACAGAGAAGGGGGAGCCCACCTGTCTCTGCATTGAGGCAAGTCGTTCTAAATGTGTGATCGATTTGAAATAACCTGTCCTTGAAGACTCCAAGACTGGTTGCAACTAATCCTGTTAGGAAATTAACTGTACAAGTCTTTTTTTATGATTGCCTAAATTGGATTTAGATCCTAGTTGATTAAAAAAAAATAAAAAAATGTGCATGACGACCAAAATGATGTATCAGTATGTATAAATAAATTGGTGCCTATATTATTGACACCTCGTGGTTACAGATACTCAGTCAGTCCCACCATTATTTTTTATACACAGGGCAATATTATGGATTATTGATGTCATTTGTACTACAGGCACACACTGCACTGGTACATTGTTCAGAGTATTGAAAATAAACAAGCTGTTAAAATGAATCCTTCGTGCCACATTCCCAAGGAAAGCCGTTAGGGGATGAGGCAGCTGACTGTGTGGTGGGGTAAAGCCGCCCCACAAAGAGGGATTATTAAAACTCCCAACATCAAAGCGTTTAAAAGATGTCAAATTATAATTGGATTAGCCTCAGGCAGTTGAGGTATTAAAACAAATAAAGCATCACTGATTAAAGCAGTTTCAGGGTCTGCTATCTGGCAGCGCAACTGAACTTGGAGTGGCTGTCATTGCCAACAACCGTTTGAGAACAGCGAGCAGGATAACCGCTCAAAAAAGTGAAACCAGGAAAAAGAAGCACTGTTTCTTAAAATACAATTTAATTAAAAATCTTACATCCTTTTGGATCGCTGGCTAAAATCTTCACTCCGAGCACATTGTTAATGTGATGTGTCAGCTGCTAAACAATAGCAAATGGTATTAGATATTCATCTAACAGTTATTGAAAATGTTCCCTTCTTTGCTGTGCAGCAATGTAAACCCCACAAGAGACCTGTGTGTGGCAGCAATGGGAAGACCTACCGTAACCACTGTGAGCTGCACCGTGACGCCTGCCTCACAGGCCTAAAGATCCAGGTCTCCCATGACGGACACTGTGAAGGTAACTGTGAGGAATGCATGTGGTAGATTTGTACACATCCCTACACACATATATAAACACACATAAAACCATGTCTGTAATGTGTGACCTCAAACATTTTTTATGTTATTTGTGTATTTTGCTAGGCTCAGAATCTTGCAAATCGGCGTCTTGTGTACAGACTATGTGTTTCCAAATGCATTAGCTCTCTTGTGACACACCTACATCTTAAGAGGGAGCAGGGTCAGGTTTTCCCTTGGCAGGATTCAAGCATTTGGCTTTCTGGTGCGGAGAATACCACCATAATGCCAGGCTAGGTCAGCTACACCACAATGAATGCTTACTGTACATTCTTTGAAGCTATAGCCTAGAATAGTCCATGATGCCCTTACCCTGTCTGGATTGGGCATAATTAGAGTGAATGACTGGGGTATTAGGTAAAAAGAGCATTATTATTTAAATAAAGGGAGTCTTTCATTGAGGTGTTAACTGATTACAATTAATAAAGTAACAAACACAAAAGCTCACTGTTCACAGAATGCTTCAATTCATATCTTTGCTGCAGGATATGCATTCAATTGACAGCAACTTTTTTTGGTGTTCATGAAACTGGGAGTCTTGCCCAGGTCTCTCATGGCTGGCTAAGAAAACAATGGACAGTATTGTTAACAGTAGTGAGGTGGGAGTGTAAGCTGTGAGAATGTAAAGTCATCTGAGCCTTCATAGAAATAATTATTGAGTGTTGTTTTCTTCTGAACCCTAAGAAACTAGGTTGAATTGGTTCTACATGCTCCACAATTGAACCACAGTTTAAGCCCAGATCTGTACAAAACTATGTCTAATTATTAAGTGTTGAATTGATGACAGGACTGGAGATACTGCAGTATACAGAGTATACATAGAACTGGAAGCATGAGCCTCTTTTACATTTGGGCTCTTTGGATACCACTAAACTTGGTGCCTGGTGTTATCTTACAATTTAGAGGGTTTTAGTCCAGACCCATCATGGAGTGACGAGGACCTCTGTGCTTACCAATGAGAATCCTATGTGTGTGTTGGGGCAAAAATAGCGTCTTGTGGTGGAATTACATAATCAATCAAGTACCAAGGTTAAAGTACAATTTAGTTTGGAATATATTTTATTTTATAAATTATTTTATTAAAAACCACTCAAGAAGTTTACTGATGTTTTCCCACTTTTGAAACACACATTCTCAGGTGGTCTGAAATACTTCTAGCTTATCACAGACCCATTGAAATGACTCACATTTGTTATTTACAAAGAAAATTTATAAAGGAAATTGACAATTCCACATGTAAATGTTAACCCTTTTATGGTCATCAACAAAATAAAAAAGTAGTATCCCCAAGTGTACTGTTTGCCTAGTGTTAATACAATGTTGTTGAAGCTGACACCCTGGGATCCTTCAAGAAGCTGCTTGATGAGATTCTGGGATCAATAAGCTACTAACAACCAAACGAGCAAGATGGGCTGAATGGCCTCCCCTTGTTTGTAAACTTTCTTATGTTCTTCTTATTTAGCAGCATGAATTCCACAGTGGCTCATTCGGGGCTATTTGATGCCTGTTGGGGCTAATGACAACTTAGTCAGTGTACCAGTCTAAGGAAGGAAATGTGGTGACCAGCTTCATACATTTTTTGACTAACCCACAATTTACTTGCAAATGTGGTCATTTGTTGGGTTGAAAAGCGGTCCCTTTGATGTAGTTTCCATGACACTGCTTGACGGCTCCCGGATGTGTGCCTGTGGTGTGAGGATGCCAAAGGACTCGCTTTATTATATAAACTAGCGCTCATTATGCTTTGGCTGCCTGTTGTACAGCGTGTCTTGGGCAGTGACTAAAATACTAATCACTGACTCGGTTCCCAAATCAGGATAATAACCACCAACTGCTATGACGCTCCTGAACAGACAGTGATAGCCACAACTATTTTTCTAAACTAGCTCTGCCTTTAATCATGTAATGGTGTGTTTGATGTAGCCTGATCATATGCATATGTTCGCAGTTTGGTGCTTAGGTCAGAAGTACACTGAAGTAGAGCTGTTCTGTACTACAATACATGTACTACACTATAAAAACACTATTTAACACACACACACACACATATGTGTGTGTGTGTGTGTGTGTGTGTGTGTGTGTGTGTGTCTGCTGATTGCTTTTTTGCATGGCAGGCATGTCTTGGATGTTGTACTTAATGATCAATAGTGAATCCTTTGCTGTTGCAATGATTGCTTATGGTGACACGGTGTATCAAGGTGTTCAAAGCACAGTTCCATATATTGTTTTATATATTACTGACAGATTTGTACTGGGGCATGATTGTCCCACTAATCATTGTGAAAAATACTAGGATTGGGATTCTATATATAAACATACACGGTGATATTTGACTGTACTTGCAGTAGTTCTACTGGCAGCACAATAAATACAAGCTATCAAAACGCAGCGCACATTCCACCCATTCTTATTGACACAGATATGCAACATCTTTTAACATATTTTGATGTATTTCTTTTCTTCCAGAGAAGAAGACTGACAAGGCAGCAGCAAGCCCAAGTAAGTAACAGTTTGTTGTCAAATATGATAAGGTGGCTTTATTTCGAGGAAGTGTGTACACTGTTTTTATTTGATCAAGCAACCGATCCGTTGAACCACCACTGTTTAGACATCACCAGACACTCAAGTAGCATCATCTCCTAACCTTTAGGACATCACCAGACACTCAAGTAGCATCATCTCCTAACCTTTAAGACATCACCAGACACTCAAGTAGCATCATCTCCTAACCTTTAAGGCCAAGTTGTCAACTCAGGCATTCCTGCAAAGATGGCACCTGATATTGGAGGGGCTTGTGGGACGCTGGAGCTTCTAGCTTGATTGATAACAAAATCATGTACAACACAGCAGGGAGGGGGTTAAAATCCTCCCTGCATAAAAGCGAGTGTTTATTGTTTGTTTAATTGTTTAATTAGAATTGTACAATTAAGCAAACAATAAACACACATTTTTATGCAGGGAGGACTTTAACCCTCTCCCTGCTGTGTTACACATGGTATAATTATAGTATCTCAAAAATCCCAAACAACCCTTTGATCACAAGGCAAACAAGGAAACCCCTTCACTTTGTTTGTCTTCAGAAAAAAATCAAACATGGAAAAAGTAGGTTTTTTAAATGACTTTGAGGTTAGTGTAATGGGTGTGGGTTATCTGCTGTGAGAGATTGGAGAGACACAGAAGGTGCGTCTGAAAAAAATGCTACTTGCAATTGCTATTCTGGCTTTCGCAAGTGGCAGTGAAAATCGGTGATGTCACAGCCCTGCAAAAGTTTTATGAAACCCACATTTTCATCTGCGCGGTGCCTGCGACTGTGAGTCATCGGCAATGGCTCTTATAAAACAAGCCCGAGGCTAGTTGTCGGTACCAGTTCCAAATGATGAGACTGCTAACATAGTTTTCTCCAGCCATAATCATTCATTTCTATTGTAAAGAATAGTAATCCTATATTCACTTTATGGATTTTTTTTCTTTTTTTTAAAGGATCCTTGAAATATATATACTTGATGTCTGTATTATAAAAGTAATCTATATAAATAGATTACTTTTAAACAGTAGCTGTCCAGTTTACAAAGTAATTGGAATTGAACTGACTAGGAGGACCTGTTATTCTCAGAGGATCGATTGCAATTAATGTCCCAAGTCCTCACAAAAAGTGTTTTTTTATTTTTGTACTGAATTTGATTGCATTGCTTCAAGTATACTCATAATTTGAGGTACTGTGCTTTTCAGAACAGAGTTCAGTGATTCAAACTGGCAAAATGTATTCAGTGGGTGTTTTAACTCCTTGTTGACTAGTCATTTGCATATATTGTTAAGTAATGCATTTTCTTTTTTTTATACTTTGCTATAACATTTAACTTGTGTTTTGTGGTTGTGTGTTCTAGCAGAGATAGCTCAAATGTGGAGTATATTGCTGAAGATGTGAGTTAAATTTGAGTTTGCTGATTTTATATCTACTGGACATTTTTTTCCAGACCAATATATTGGAAGGATAAATTGGACTTTGACTCTGACTTTGGACTTTGACTCCCTGGGTGTGCTAGGATTTAGCACCATGTCCTCCAAGCCCCTAGTATGTAGTTCTCAACACTCTGCCATAGTGCTTTCCCAGGCAAAACAAGCTCACTCTTTATGGTGCTTCAGTACAGTAGCTCAGCTACATGTGCAGCTCCCAACTAACCCAATTTACTTCAGGTATTCCGTTTTGTCTGTGTCCCCTGGGAACAGGCATACAGTAAGCACATACTGGCATATATACTGTGAGAAGCTTAAACACAATGCATCCACCCAGCCAATTATCGTTTATTTTTTTTAACAACCAGAGCTTGCCACTCATTAACACCACGTCATTGCCTTTTCTATTGATTTTGCAAAACCAAACGGCATAGCAAAAAACTACTTGACATGAATTCCGTGCAAATAGACAAAGAGGGGCCCTTTCACAAATGATTCATTACCCATTAAAAAATATTTCAAACAGGAAAGAAGGAGAACCCACGCAGGAAAAATAAATTGCTAATTTTACATGACAACTTCAGCATGACTCATCTTCCCCCTTTCACTGTTACTGTTTGTGTTTACATACACCAGCACCCCACTCACTGCTCAGCCTTTCCCTGAGTCATACAGCATCTAGGAAAGAGGTGGGAAAGCAGGTAGAATGTAACTGGTAAAGTAACTGGTATAACTGGTAAAAGGAATTATTTGTATCTAAGCGTTAGCTATTTAAAAAAAAAATCAGCTTTAGTACCCTTCTTGAACAGTTCAGCATTTATTTTTTATCTTTATTTTTATTTATTTTTTTGTCCTCTAAAAATGAGACTGAAACTCCCAGAGCACATTATACATAGCCAACAGCTGACATGGCTTTTAAACATGGCTGACATGGGCAGAAATGAATCTTTAGAATCCATACCCCACTGCCACCGATCTCCTTAGGGCACACTTTATGTTGTTCAGAAGAAACGTCATTTTGTAACAAGCCATAGCAGTCATAGATCCTTCAGCCATGCCTTATGTCTGGCGCCACCAGTTTGTGGACACCTCCCCCTCAGCCACAAAAAAGCTCCCGCTGTTAGAGAAACATTCTTTCCTGATGGCCAGCCTGCATCCTGTCGTTTAAAATCAGAAATCAATCCATGCCTCCTCTAAGGATAAAAAGGCAACATGCGCAACTAGGTCAACAGAGTTTATAAATGAGCTGGAAATTTAACTTACTATTTATTTCATCTATGCCTGTAAATGTCAGCCTCTGTTCAACCTAGTATGGATATTTGGTAATAAACTGTTTCAAGTGAAATATTTAAAAATAGTTTTTGATGGTATTTTTGCAATATTGTTAAATGCTATAAAACTGCTGGGTGGTGTTTTTTCTTTGACTACTAGCTGTGATGAGAATGCATTTATAGTAGCTAGCATCTGATATATGAAGTAATGGATTTGTGTTGATGGATTCATGTTTTGTTTTTCCAGTTGTGTGCTACCTGGCCGATCGTAATGAGCTCCGTAGCCGTGTCATTGAGTGGCTGGAGACTGAAGTTGTCCCCGACGGCTGGTTTTCCAAGGGCTCCAACTACACTGAAATTCTGCACAGATACTTCAAGGTGAGGCTCAGTTCTGTTCTGAGCGTGTGTCTTCGTATAATATTTTAATCTGGGGTATTTCTACCAAGTGGCAGTAAATAAAAGAGCAGAGAGCAGTTTTAGATTGAATGTTCTGTATTATTGTTTATCCTTCATGGTGTTGTACATGCATTCTTTTTCAATTATGAAAATGTTACCTTACCTGCAAACATTTTCGTGCTGTGTTTTGCTGTTCTCTCATTTCCCATTTCGGAGAGACCTGCCTCCTTGTTGAGTTTCCTGAACAAATCCTTTGTGTATTTTCAATTTAGGTAATGCAAATAAAACTTTAACCATCAAAGTGCTACTTGATTAAACACAGACTTGTTTTCAAAAGATTGCAGGAATCAAGATGTACCTGCTCACCTCAATAGCAGTAACCTGTCATTCAAATACTACCACCTTGTCAGATTAGCATGTTTCTAAAATGACTAAGAACCATAGAAGGTTTTAGAGTTATGTTTGTTAAAGAGCCATGGTCCTGACCCCAGTTGAGATAAATATATATATAAAGCGTTTCAGAGTTGGTTAATATTTAGTCATTTAAATGTGTGCTTGTAAGTCTTGTTTTCTGTTATTACAGTAACATTAAAGTAGCATAAAGAATGAAAGAATGAATAAATAACCTACACAAAATGCCAGAATGACCAGGCTTCTGGTTAGGAACAGGGCACAAGGTAACAATCGGACACTGGTTCTGAGGGGAGGGGGTACTGAATAGGACATTTTTACATTAATGAAAAGACAACTTAGAACAGGACGGCACATTACCCAAAGGCTAATAAAGGGATCTAGTACCAGGATGCCTTGCACTATAGATGTAGTAGAGGTGTCAGGTTTCATTTTTGTATAATATTCCACAAATGATAGGCAGGCCCCTGAGTTTGTATCAGTGGGTAGTTGCTCACCTGGCCCACAGAGTATACCCCTAACAGGAAGGTGCTGATTATGACTTCAATGGGAGATGACAGGAGTTAATTATTAATCGTGAGTTTACCATGGCAATGCCCCTCACAGGGGGTGACGTCTGCTGTGCTCATTTGAGAGTGCTGAGGTTTACTTTCTCTGACTTCTTAAAGCCTTCTTTGTTGCTACATTATTTGTGTGACAGCCATCCCAGGCATGTTATAGACACCCACAATTCCTTTTAATTAGTGGGCTACCCCATTGAGAAAGGTCCCACCTTCACTCGGCATCAAGGACAAAATTCTTAAAGGCAAAGCAGAGCTGAACCTGGTCTCCTCAGTTTAACATTTTCCACACTAGAAAAAAGTAGTTTACCAGTTTTAACCCTTGCAAGCCTTTTTGCAGTTCAGCCCAAGAGAGACTGCTAAAAAGAAAGGCAAACGTGGCTACAAGATCATTTGTGACAGATGAATATTACCCAACTGAAGTAAAAGGGAATTATAAGGGTGGTCAAGCTATATTGTTTCTAGTTTTTCTTTTTCTTTTAAAAAGATTAAAAAAATAAAAAACTTTCATAAATCCAAAAGAACATTAAGTTTACCAATAGTTTTCAGCAGTTACACATAGACATTCAGGAACAGATGGGGTTGCTGTCCAAAAAACTGGCAATACAATTGTGGTAAATATGAAATAATTACTAAATGATACTGTACTATACTAACTTGAAACAAGTTTAGCCAGTTTTACAAGATGCGTTTCAACTTCATAGAACTCTAAATTGTAGTTTTCACTCTTAGAATACGGTCACTTATGAGTTCTAAGGTTGTAAGAGATGGTCTCTAGGATGACACCAACATCCACACATCTAATAAGGGCCAAATTATAAAACGAATTACCAAAACAAAATAATAATCTAAGTCATGCTGACAAGAAAACGCTCAAGTCCTAAAAACAGGACTGCTTGCCTGGCTCACAGCTTTAATAAGCTAGTTAATTAGTGGCGGATACTGATGACCTTTGGGACTGTCTTCTGGGCAGCAGTCTGCATTTCTCCTGAAGGCCAGGCCAGGTTCCAGAATTACACTTCTCATGTTGATAAGGCTACGAAACAGACTTGGTCAATTCTGTGGACCTACAGTATTGTACAGCGCAATACCTGTCCTTTTTTTAGAGGTTGACTTGTTCTAAATAATATAACTATTGCAAAGATACATCAACAACTTCAGTGCTGATTTGCGTAATGGAAAAGTAACCATTTATGACAAACAGGTGAATTTGTAAATATGTGTACCAGTAGGGTCCGTGTTTAGGCCCTAATTCTACAATTCTTAGTGAATCTGATTGTAAAATGATAACAAAAGGAATCACACTAGCAGTCTGTTCATTTGATGTGGTATGGGCTTTGAGGAACAGAATTGCAGTCTTTTAAAACCTTTTTCATTCATTTGTATTTATTTAGGTGTAAAAAAAACAAAACAAAAAAATTATTTGTTATTTTAGGAAAGGGTTTTTTATTTCTCCAAAGCAAAATGTGGAGCATTAAAGCGGAGCACACAAAAGCCCTTGCCTTAAAAAGGTTAAGCTGGAAAACTAGTCAGCGGGGCTGAAATTAATGAGGCCCGTCACCAGGCAACTGTTCTGGATCCTGTGATCATTATAAAAACAGTAAATGGAAGCTGAATTGAAGGCTTCTTTTTAAGAAACTGAGACCCTTCTTTAGAGAGCGCTTTGTGTTTGCTGCTTGAATTGACAAAACAGCCTGTTTCACTCTGATGGGTGTTTTGTTGTCCAGCTAAAAATCTGGCATTTTCATTTAGTGCATATTCTCCTGACACACAAATGATGGTGTTCCAAATTTCACCCAAAGAACACAATGCATAGAAAGATGAGGAGAATACATACAATATTACATATCTGTCTTAGGTGGATTACATGTTTAGTAATAAAATAAAAGCTGGCAAAGTCGTTCTAAATGTTGGCAATGGTGGTTCATACACTTTATATACAGTACATAAAAAAAAAATAATAATCTGTAGACAACTTCCTTCCTGTAATATGGGAGATTAAAGTATTTAAGTATTTCTGCTGTTTCCGTATGGATTCCTGACGTGTAAGGTAAAGATGCTTACCTGGTAAATCTATTCCTTCAATCTCAAAGTACATGTACGCCATTAGGAGAAAGGTAGATAACATGTTATCTTGGGGGACTAGGGTTAATGTTAATGACTTAGATAGATGGGGCTACATCACTGTGACCTCTTCTCAGGTGACATTGCACTTATTAGTATTGAGCTCTGTGTGTGGTAAGCAACAGCTTTATCTTCACCCTTTACTTCTAATTATGCAGCGGTCTGCATGTTTTTTTTTTTTTTCAGTCTTCTTTGAAACAGCAATATGCTTGCATACAACTTCCTGTTAACTTTATAATCTATGTGTAAAACAACTGTATTAAAAAGAATGCACTGTGTTTTCTTTAGAACTACGACAATGGTGACTCCCATTTGGATTCAAATGAGTTCCTGAAGTTCATTCAGCACAACGAGACAACTGTCAACATCACCAACTACATGGATGAGGAGAACAACAGACTTCTCAGGTATTTATATCTCCTGCTGTGCTCCCACTTTAGATGAGGTTCTGTAATGTGACCAATCTGCTGGTAATCTGTTTCCCAATCTTTTATTAGGTTGATTGCGAACCAGATGGGTAATCATAATTGTATATTCAGCACAAGTTTTAACACACCCAACATAAACAGAATCTCTCTCTGAACACATCTCTCTCGTATGACAATTACGGGCATGGCATGCAAGATCAGAAATGTACTTGTTTGTTGAAATCATATTTGTACGATATGTTAAACTTGAATAAAGAAACGGATCCACAGTGCAATGGCCTTTAGTTTAAAACCTGTTTGTCAGAATGTATTCATGCGGTTTAAAGTGCCAAGCCACTGCTAGCTCTTTATTGATTTCAATACTTGTCTGCTACACCACAATGCAGACCCTTTAATCCCTTGTTTTAGCTACCGAGTAGTTTGCCAGTATTGGCCTGGTAGAGTGATGCATAGCCATTTAAAAAAACTGCTGCGTTGCAATTCCGGTGTATGCCACTTTCTCTGAACAATACAGCAGTGCCTTTCCACGGCACAGTGCCACCTAATTGTGACATTAATTTGCTACCCAAAAAAAGCATCATTGAAAAGGGAGTAATGCAAAGATCCGGAATCTAGCTTTGTCAAATTGCTTGTGGGCTCAATGGAACTGACTAATGAGGACAGTCTAAAGGTGTTGCTTGTTGCCGTTAGATGAGGACTGATGTTGTGTGTATTTGTTTGTCAGGAGCCTATGTGTTGATGCCCTGATTGAACTCTCTGACGAGAATGCTGACTGGAAATTGAGCTTTAATGAGTTCCTCAACTGCCTGAAGCCAGGGTTTAACCCCATTGAGAAGAGTGAGTATTAACCCTTGTAAATGATTTAATGTAATGAGACTTGTTGTTCACAAGATTATTGTCTCAGAGACCCAATCCATGTTACCCCTAAGCATACAGTACATGTACAGTACAAAAAACAAAGCATGCATTGAAAGTAGGATTTCTGACAGGGCTTCCCAGCCAGTACATATTCCATATGATTGCTCAAGTAGTGGGAGTTCAGTTCCAGAGTGTAGCCAGTGAATGCCTCCAGTAGGATGTGTGTTGGTACAGTTTGATGTGGCAACTGACAGCGCTCCTGCTTTTTCAAGAACTATGGGTTGTCCCTACTAATGGTTTTGTAAGCATTAAACACATTTAAAACAAAGCAGGCAAGCCATTCCCATATTGAGCCTTCTCTCAGGTTGAACAACTAATATGAATTATGTTCTGTGAGGATATTATATAATTCTACCATAATTGTAAACACTGGATGGGTCATTGCAATAACCCTTATCAACAAAGAGGAGGGAAGTCTCCTTAACTGTTATAGGACCAAATGCACACACAATAGGGCCACATATCTATTGACCTTTTAATCGGTAATTATTATTATTATTATTATTATTATTATTATTATTATTCATTGGTCATTAGTCATTTAGCACAGATGCTTTTATTCAAATCGACTTACAGAGACTAGGGGGTGAATTATTCATCACAACTGCTGCTGCAGAGTCACTTACAATAGGACCTCGATTTTACGTATCATCTGCAGGACAGAGCACAAGTAGGTTAAATGACTTGCTCAGGGTCACACACAGTTAGTCAGTGGCTGAGCAGGGATTAGAACCAGGGACCTCCTGGTATCAAGCCTTTTTCTCACTGGACCACCAAGCCTCTTCTATGAGAAGAAGACAGAATCAGGTAAAGAATGATGTTTGTTGCCATGTCCTGTTTTAATAATAACCCTGGTCATGTAAAAATGCACTGGTCAAAAATATATTGGTTTTGGTAGTGGTCTAACAGTGTAGAAGGCCTTTGTACAAAGCTGTATTAAATACTGGCTAGCAAAGCTTGTTTTTCATAAGGACCAAGACTAAATTATGACTGTGTAATACGGCACTACTGCATTAACGTATTAAAGAAAGTGAGTGTAACTCAGCTGCTACAACACTTTCTTGTGTTTCCTCAGAGTGTGCCCTTGAGGACGAGACCTATGAAGATGGAGCTGAGACTCAAGTGGAGTGTAATCGCTGTGTCTGTGCCTGTGGAAACTGGGTGTGCACTGCCATGATCTGTGATGGTAAGGACGCTGTAAAAAAATCATGCTGCACCCCACTATTGTAGAATTAATTATTTCTTCAATTGCAGTCAAACATGAAATGTCAGGTTCTCAATTCTTACTTGACTTTAATGGTAAACAAAAAGCAACATTGTTTGCTTACTTCATTTATTTGGGAGCACTATTTTTGGTTTTATCTGGAATTAATTAGAAGTATTGTATCACTGTTTCAAAACCCTATTGAATTGTAAGCCCTGCTGCTGTGTGGTTCTGGAATGATAGAATGTTCATGGCTGGAATGTTCAGGGAATTGTAAGCCTAAGCGCACACTCGCAACATGTTGCTCTGTCTTTCAGAATCATGTCAAATCTCTGAGCTGATTTGAATGTGCAGGGACTTTAATAACGTCTATACCGTAAAGGTCATACAGTACGTGCTTTGTGAACAGAGCTTATTGTAGTGTGATTCCTGAAGTTAACCATTGTAGCACAAAGGCCTGATTCACTAAACACTAAACACTTCTGACTTCAGTCCATTTTAAGAAGTAGCAATTGTTGGTTACCTTATGTAAGTTTTAATTTTCTAGCTGTTCTTAATGCTGTAAATTATAAAAACATGACATGAAAAACACTGTCTGAATTGATCGGATGGATATATTTTTTTCAAGGGTAGAAGTCATTATAATTTAATGAGTAACTAAGTGCAGTGCTGCCTAGCCTGCTCCCATGTCAATCTTCGTTTCTGACTGACCGACTTCTGTGATAAAATAACATTTAAATTAAGTGTTTCACTTTTGTTGCCACTATAACAGTACCAAGGAGTGCCGGTGCTGTGAATGAATTACCAATTTGATTTCTTTTTACTTTTGTCTCCAGCTAAGGATAAGAAGGAAGCTCCCGAGGAGGACACAGACCTAACTGCACAGGAGATGACTGAGGAGGAGTGGACCCGACGTGTGGAGGAGCTCAACAAGCACCAGGTTCGTTTTTTAACACCACAGTAACAGGTGAAAACCCCGAGCAGCAGTGCACATAGAGCACAAAAGTTATCTCAGATATCTAACAGCTTTTGGCCCAGAGAGCAAATGTGTACGCCCCTGTCAAGAGTATTCTGCAATGCTTTGGTTCTCAATCACTAAACATCAAACAAAAACTACATTTTAAAAAAAGTACACTCCTGAACATTGAAAAGGCCCCACACTGACGCAACTGGTACAGAAGCTGGGGAAGGTCTTGTGTTGTGTTTGTGGCACCACCAGGTGGCGTGTGGTACACAAACTGCTGTGACTGTGTGACACGTGGAAAAAGTCAAGATTATTGGGCTTCAGGGAGCAGGGTTGGACCCAATGGATCTAAGAACGTACCTACACCCAGCGTGTGAGTTCAGAAGTGTCTCGACGGACAACTGCACAGGATTGCCATCTGCAATGAATGACCACCAGGGGCTATTTCGGCACTGTGGAACAATTTGCACACCACTGATGGGCCAGCATTCAGATCTTCATGTTGTTGATTGGATCATTGCAAGGGGTAGCCAGACAACCTACTGAGGGAAACACTGCGGACCTGTGCATGCCGTGCACCACCTGGGGGCTCCACATATACGAAACTGTAATCATTTTCATAGAAGACCTTCCCCAACTTCTGTACCAAGTTTCACCAGTGTGGGCCACCTTGGGATGGGGACATTTCAGTGTTCTGAAGTGTATATATTTATGTACAGTATATATACACATACACAGAGTTATAAAATAGTTAACAGCAATGACAAATCAACCATGTATAATTTGCTCGCTGACATTCATAGAGATGAAGTTTTAGAAAAAGCTTTGCTGTGCATGAATGTGTGTATGTATATATATATATATATATATATATATATATATATATATATATATATATATATATATATATATATATATATCCAGTGCTCCAAAGTTACTTATGGCAATATATGGAAATATTAATACATCCATTCATTATATGATTTTGTTTACTTTGTTTATCCAGGAAGATATCGAGTTTATATACCATCATGGCAATGTTCCCAATCTTATTTCAGTTAACTTTTCAGCAGTGGAGCTCTTAGTTTAGTTCTCTTTTCTTTACTCACTGCAGGCTATTAAATATACATCAATTTAGATTTTTTTTACAGCAGGTTGAAAGCAATCACGTTAAATAAAAGGGCCTAAAACATCTATGGTTCAGTTGTGAAACGGGGTCAGTTTATCTCCTGCTGCACGACTGCCTTATTGGAGCACACCAGAAGTACAGTGTCCTAGCAGAATCAACTTTTTATTGTCTTGGCTTTCATTAAATGACATACTTGGAGGACCCCCTGCACACAATGCTAATAAAAGAGGCTTGCATTTAAATAAACTGCAGTCCAGCTCTTTTCTAATATTTAAATAAGTCATTTACTTATTGCTGAACCCGTGTCAATTCTCTGAAAATGCAATCAATCAGTCAATCAATCTTTATTTTTATATAGCGCCTTTCTCAAAAATTTGCCTCAAAGCACTGAACAAGAGAAAATAAAATAAAATAAAAACATTTAAGAAGAAATACAGAAATGAAAATACTTAAAAACAATACAAACAAGTAATAAATACATGTGTATAAATAAGTAAGTAAATAATTTAATAATTAAAGAGCAGTAAAAACAAGTGATAAAAATAAATATAATTTACAGGACTGTGAACGCTCTGTCATAAAAGTAAGTTTTCAGTCTTACTTTAAAAACAGCAGCAGAGGGAGCCTCCCTCACAGATGGTGGCAAGCCATTCCACAGTTTAGGGGCTCTGTAAGAGAATGCTCTGCCACCTGCAACACACACAAGGAAATCTAAGTGACATTCCTGATATGTTGCTCAAAGGAAAGATCTTGATCGAAAATAACGCCTACATTTCTCATTTCAGACTTCCAATTAGAGGGGAAGCCACTAAGAGCTAATTCAGATAAGTTTATGTTACTTCGGCAATTTAAGGGTCCCAAAAGCATTCTCTCAGTTTTATCAGAATTTAGCATTAACATTTTTTTGACATCCATTTTTTGATGTCGGCCAGACAACTAGACAGTGCACCTACAGCTATGTTGTCCCCTGGTTTAAGTGATAAATATAGCTGAGTCTCATCAGCATAGCAATGGAAGTTTACCTCATAACTTCGAGCAATATCCCCCAAGGGCAACATATATAGTGAGACAAGAATAGGAACAAGAATGGAACCTTGCGGAACACCCCAAGTAACTGCAGATATAACGGAAATCTATTTGACAAATAAGAATGAAACCAAGACAGGACATTTCCTGACAATCCAACTCGATTTTCGAGGCGATCAATTAAAATAGAGTGGTCAGTGGTGTCAAATGCAGCACTTAAATCTAGTATCATATAAGAACTGAGAGTACACCCATATCGGAAGATAGCAATACATCATTTACCACTTTAACAAGGGCTGTTTCAGTGCTGTAAGCATTGTGGAAGCTGGACTGAAATTTCTCATTGATGTTGTATGCTACAAGAAATTTGTTACGTTGATGAGCCACCACTTTCTCTAAAACTTTGGATAGGAATGGGAGATTAGAAATAAACAGGACTTCCAGAAGGCAGTCAATATGTATTTGAGTCTCTGTGAATTTATGAAAATGACATGTGTCTAATGTGAACAATTAAGATATTTTTATATTCCAATTATGTAAAGGATTTTTCCATTGTAAAATTTACCAACATAAGCATTAGGTTGCATTTTTCTGCAGTGAATGTATGCAATGATCCAGGATGTTCAGTGCATGAGTGGTTATTTATTTATTTATTTATTTATTGTTACCAGTATTAGTAGTAGTAGTAGTAGTTTCAAAACAGATACTGTTGTTTGAATTGGCAGAGGCTGTTTCTTTTCAAATTCTTGCTGTCATTTGCACAAACTGATTTTAGCCAATTCCAGCTGTTTAAAAAACAAACACAGCTAACGTTTTTTTTTTTTTTTTTATCTTTTCAGGAAACGATTGAGAAGTCCAAGAAAATCAACACCAAAGAGATCTAAGTATGAAGTTGAAAGAGGAACACAGAAGCATCGTCCATCATCCCATCCTCTTGTAAAGGAGAGCAAGCGAATGCTTACATTTTCCGCTGTAGTTTAAAGAAAAAACATTTTTGTTGTTTGTTTTTGTATTTTTTTTTAAATATATATATGGTGTAGTAGTCCACGTGTGTTTTATGTAAAGCGCAGTAATCAATGTATCACTGCAAAGCCTTGTGAGTACATTAAATTTCATTTTATTATGTTACATGTTCCCATGTGTTGCTACAACTGTTTACGTAAGGTGTGTCTATTGTTTTATTTATTTATTTTAAATTTTGACGACATTTTTAAACTTTTAAATTGCATTCCCTGCGTCAAGGTGTTTGTGGTCAAAATGTAAAAAAAAAAAAACAATACACACACCTTATGTAAGCAGTTGTTGCAACACATGGGAACATGTAACACAATAAAATAAAATGGTCCTTATGTACCCTTTAAGAACTGCAGAATACAGATTGTCAAAAAAGTTGCCGTAGATGAAATCTTCTGAAGGGGGGGGGGAGGAGTAGCTGCAAAGTGAAAATACCATCTTAGATACCTCTCCTGCTTTGCATGAACTGGTATATATGTGCCATGGCACCAATGGGTTAACTGTTAACAAAGGGCAGATGTATAGAAAATAGAGGTGCTGTTAACATCTTACTCTGAGGTTCCATTATAGATGGTTACATGCATGAAATCTTGTAATAAAATATATTTTACATTCTCATAAAGTGCCATAGCAAAAAAATATTGTAACAGTGTTAATATCTCTAATCATAATCTGTAACTGTAAATTACGTAATAGATTATGCTATATATAACCACTTACAACAGATACCAAAGCCAAAGTGTTAAAAAAAAAAAAAAATAGTACAGTACACTCGTCTTGTGACTAAGCTTTTGGTGTGGTTAAGAATACCAGAATGAGCTGATTTTTTTTTTCCCCACACATTTTTAAACTTGTTTTCTGTAATGCTCATTTGAAACAGGCACAGGTTTGGTATATGTCATTATAGGTCCATATAATATTACAAATAGTATACATGAAAATGTGCTTTATTTTAAGTGGGCGTTTCATAAGGGAGACAGGGTTATATATCCAGCATCTAACAAATGTATATGCAGAAATATATTAATGTATATGTTACAAATATATAAATGGGGTAGTAGTCAACGTGTGTTTTATGTAAAGCACAATCATCAGTGTATTACATTGGGTTTTTTTTTACATTTTGCTTCTGTCACTTGAACAAGATTTACATCATGTTATATTCTTTAAAGGTTATTACTAATGTTATAAGTACCGTACTGTATACAGTTATGATCATGGTTTTAATAGCAGTTCCTGCAAAGAATTATTGGAAGTGTCACCAACAAAAGTCTTTCCCAACATATATGGCTCTCATTTGACATTTCACAAAGGTGCTATATTTTTATTTGTATGTTGCATTTTGAGAACCTTTTTTATATAGCTTTAGTCTTTTTTTTATTTAAATTTGATTGTATCTTGGAGGGCAATCTAAAGAAATACAGAAAAAGCACGTTTTTACCCGTGGTGGGCGTTGTCTTGCTTTATTTCAATTATGTACACACTTTTAGTTAACAAGCCCCATTCTTTGGTTTGATTCTAAGTTAGTGTTATATGGTGTTCATTTATAAATCACCTAGCAGGCATAACAGAGTGTTGTATTTTCTGTTTTAGTCTTTTTCTTGTTCTTTGAGGCATGTCAGAGGTAGGCAGTTTTCAGCATATGAGGTGTCTACGATAGTGTGTTAAAATAGATTTTTGATGGTGCTATTTGCTGACCTGTTGTCTGTAACTGCAGTTAAAAGAATGTTCAAAACTTTATGCGGCTCTGATTTAGCGGAAGTAAAAGCAAGTATGCATTGCTATTATAAAAAAACGGAAGCTTGTAACAACACAAGGGTAGAGTTTGGCACATTTTAAACAAATCTCACCTTGAAAACAAACTGCTCAAGTTGGAAACAAAACCTGATGTGTGATTCGTTATCTGGTATTACTGTACTATTCCAGGTATTTCATTACTCTGGACCCAGCAACTACGATATACCTGTTTTACAAGAACTAATATCAATGGACATTAGCCTCAATGTCAACTACATGACATTCACTATTTTACAGTTTTGTTTTTGACCACCCTACCCATTACTGCAGAATCAGTGCCTTAAAGTATAATGTAAAAGCAAGGATATTAAACAAAGAACGCCTTCAGTGTTTTAACGCCTAGAACCACATTAGCCGGCGTAGCGGTAGTTTTTTCACCACATTGAGCACAGCATGAAGCTGGCAGTAAATCTTTGTTACTTACATTGTTTTTTTTTAAATTTAGTTTTTGTCACTTGAACATGATTTACATTGTGTTGTATTCTTTGAAAGGTTATTACTAATTTAGTCAGGTTTACTTTTATTTTACTACTTTGCATTTTTTTTCATGATTTTTTTGTTATACATGCCAATAAAATGTCTTGATAAAAACATTTGATAAGACTCTTTATTGTCCCTTACCACTGAACATGCTCTTACACAAGTATGGGACTCTTTAACACCAAAGGAAGGAAACCTACATGATTACTAAAGATCTCATAACATGGACCAGTTCACGCACCCTGGGTAAAGTGTTACATATGGTACTTTTATAAAATTCTGGCGTTATGTTTGCCAGTGCTACTGAATTTAGTTACCCACTCCATCATCTTTCCCATGGTCTGCTGTTGCTTCTTGCCAAGTTTCATGGCTATACAGCACATTCTTTCCACTGAGCAAATCTGTGAAATGAGAGTGGAGTTTTTCACAGCATTTAAACATGATTATCTTTTACTCTTGTCCCTATTCAAAAAGCAATCTAAAGGAACTGCTCGAGCGTGTTGTGACAGAAGCCAACAACCGTTTAGAACCATTTTCTGAATATTAAACCTTGAGTTTTAAATCTTATTAAAGAGTTAATGCTTTGTCAATAGAGACCTATAACTCAAAACAAGAGGACTGGGTTGAATGGGCATGTGGACCGAAGGGCTATTCCACGAATATGTAACATTTGATAGTCTTCAGTATCTACTACTGGGCAAGCCCCAGACGTTCTAAAAGTCAGACTTCTTAGTTTTAGGACAGACCCTTCACTACAACAATCTTGGGCTTGCAATTGGTCTTATATTAATTACTAGTGTAACAAATGTACCATTTTTGGCATAGCTTCAGGCAGGCTCACGTGAGGCTCAGTGCTGCTGGATAAACAAAAAGGGTTTTTGTCTCCAGTGCAGCTCTTTTCAGGAGCACATGAATTCTGTATAAAAAAAAAGAAAATGGATTTAAAAAAAGCCCTACCCAATACCAGGTTTTGTAACAGTGTCAGCCAGTGCCTCCATTTCCTGTGCGGTAACTCAACATATTGTATAGCTACTCACTGACTTCCATTTACAATTAGTTACTGAGACCTACATCTTGTTTTATGGGGTTTGGAGAGGTAAACACCTTTCAAATTAAATTAGCTTGGCAAGGTGATTTACAATAGGCCCAAACTGGGTAAGAATATATTTTTTGGAGCTGTTATTATCCAGGTCACTATGGATTACATTTCTGTGGTTTAATAAAATGGCAATTAAAAAACTAATAATAATAATCATATTATATGGTTATAACAAAGAGCTAAATACTCTACAAAGCATCAATGGTTCAAAGTATGTTGGTCACAACCTGAATCTGGGTTATTAAGGGTTTGGAAAACTAAGGCAGCTAACAACAATCCTTACATTTGTCTGGTTGCTATTGGTGTTTAGCTCATGTTTCTAATGTCCAAATTTTGAATCCACTCTAATAAATGGTAACATAATGGTATATTCTACTCATAGTGATTATTTCCATGGAAAACTATGCACGCTGGTCAGGTAGACAAACATTTCAACATATATTTCATATATATATGTATATATATATACAGTGCCTATAGAAAGTCTACACCCCCTTATAGCCTGGAATTAAAATGCATTAAAATAGTTTTTTTTTTTCATTTATCTACACATCCTACCCCACAACTTCCAAGTGAAAAAAATATTCTAGAAATTTGTAGAAAATTAATTAAAAATGGTCAAGACAATTATTAAGAAGTGGAAGGTGTATGGCACCACCAAGACCCTGCCTAGATCAGGCCGTCCCTCCAAACTAGATGACCGAACAACACAGAGACTGATCAGAGAGGCTACCAAGAGGTCATGGCAACTTTGCAAGAGCTACAGGCTTTTATGGCCAAGACTGGTCAAAGTGTGCATGTGACAACAATATCCCAAGCACTCCACAAATCTGGCCTGTATGGTAGGGTGGCAAGAAGGAAGCCATTACTCAAGAAAGCCCACCTTGAATCCCATTTGAAGTATGCAAAAAAAAACACAGGAGATTCTGTAGCCATGTGGCATAAAGTTTTGTGGTCTGACGAAACTAAAATGGAAATTTTTGGCCTAAATGCAAAGCGTTATGTTTGGTGCAAACCCAACACAGCGCATCACCCAAAGAACACCGTCCGTACTGTGAAGCATGGTGGTGGCAGCATCATGTAATGGGGATGTTTCTCATCGGCAGGGACTGGGGCACTTGTCAGGATAGATGGGGAAATGAATGGAGCAAAGCACAGAGAAGTCCTTGAGAAAAACCTGCTGCCCTCTGCAAGAAAGCTGAAACTGGGATGGAAGTTCACCTTTCAGCATGACAACGACCGAAAGCACACAGCCAAAGCTACACTGGAGTGGCTAAGGAACAAAAAGGTAAATATCCTGGAGTGGCCCAGTCAGAACCCCGACCTAAATTCAATTGAAAATTTGTGGCATGACTTGAAGATTGCTGTCCATCAACGCTACCCAAGGAACTTGACAGAACTTGAACAGTTTTGTAAAGAATGGTCAAATATTGCCAAGTCTAGGTGTGCAAAGTTGGTAGAGACCACTCAGGGGGGTGGAGACTTATCCAATTATGATCTTTCAGTTTTGTATTTTTAATATATAATTTATTTCTCAATAAAAACTTTTCCCCTTAACAATGTGGAGTATGGTGTGTAGATAAGTGGAAAATATCCTCATTTAAATGCATGAAACTCTGAGGCACTGACACAACAAAATGTGAAAAAAGTTCAAAGGGGTGTAAACTTTTTGTTATAAAACACTGCAGTCTCCTGTGCACAGAAATCCAGAGGGATTATTGAAATGCAGATTGAAACCGGATGACAGGTGTTGGAGATGTGAATCTGATAAAGGGAGCTATTACACAAAAATGGAGTCGTAGGAAACTACGTGATTACTGGACAAAAATATGTAGGCATATGTCTAATGCTTTACACATAACACCTACCTTGAAAGTTAATAAACCACAGTCCAAATTATTACTCATGTTAATTATTAAAGCAATAAAATAATAAAAAGTTAACGGAATGACGCTGGACTCCAAATTAACACTTTGGAAGAATTATGTTCTAAAAGTTATTGATTTAGAAATAATAATGTATACTTATTTAGGAGATAAACCCACAGAATTCATAAAAATATGAACTATAGCCCCTTTCTATTTTAAGGGATTTGGATATTGAGTCTCTATTTTACGCTGGTTTTAGTGCATATTTGGTATTCCAAGGCTGTCTTTCCATGGAAGTAAAAGTGTAATTTCACATTCAGTTTATTTATTAGACTTCCTACTATTACACAGGTAAGGGTTGTTTTTTTTTTATGGAAGGCCAGCTGGGTCAAAATTGTGTGCTGTTTAGTACACGTTTCAAATAAATCACTACGCGTACTACTGATATAAGCGTTCGATTTTGTTAACTACGCGTACTATTTTTAATAAACGTACACATTTTGGCCAATCAGTTCTTTGGAAATGAAATATAATCAAATTCATGTAAAGAAAAGTTGCCTCACATTTTCCATGCTCTTCCAAAAGTGATCAGGGAATATTTTTAAAAGCCTCTCAAAGCAGACTTTTTTAAACTTGCCTTTCCAATTTTTTAACTTCTGTTTGTACATTTTTTTATGTGCATTTACTTTTCCTGTATTATGTTTTATTTATTTGTTTTAATTTATTTCTGTCACCATAAAACTTCCAATAATCACACTTTTTTTAAACGGCGATAATAATAAAATGCGCGGCATACTGGATGTGGTCTTTTTAGTGGATTTTCTTGTTTTTATTATTAACAGTGGTAAATGCAATTCAGTTTTTCAAAGCAGATTCGTTCTTCTGCTTGTTCATTTTCTAACGTTTTGTATAAACTTGTTTACTTTCGCTTTATTATTATTTATTAGTAAACGCCCTTATCTAGGGCAACTTACAATTGTTACAAGCTATCAAATTAGTTTTACGTACAATTACATTATTTTTTACACACAATTACCCATTTATAATTGGGTTTTTACTGGAGCAATCTAGGTAAAGTACCTTGCTCAAGAGTACAGCATCAGTGTCCCCACCCTTGAACCCACGACCCTCAGGTCAAGAGTCCAGAGTCCTAACCACTACGCCACACTGCTGCTTTATACTTTGGGGGTGTACAATACAGTGGCGTTGTGTTATAAAATAAAAAAAAAAATCCACTGACGCAACCTTTTAACGATGTTACTGGAATGTTGCAATTTTGTTATGTTAATGCTATAAGGTTGTATTATGTTAGTGGCTTCTCCATGATTGTATTTGAAGGTGTTAGTAACGTTACATAATAAACGCTGGGTCTAAATAGTCGGCGGGCCTTCTGGCAAATATTGTAAAGAAACGCACCCCGGCGCTACACAAAATAATAATAATAATAATAATAATAATAATAATAATAATAATAATAATAATAATAAGATTGTGACTACCCTTACTATTTTTGACGGTAAAGCAGGAGACTGGGAGATAACAATTGTTAACAAATGTATTATACTTGATAATAATAAACAAAGTCTATGCCAGGACCACGCCGCGTAAAATATAAAATCACAAACCTCAGCGAGACCGCTGCACTCAGCATACTTGCAGCGCAGAAGAAAATCTCTCGCCGCCATATTTGAAATATTCCTTATTATAAATTGATGTCTTCTTGTCTAAATGATACACCGAAGGTTATTGGCTACTGTGCCAATTACGTTGTGCCTAAGAAGCGACTACAAGCGAATACGTTGTCATGGCAAGCCGCCAACTTAGGAAATACATAGCTAGTGTCATTTTTTTAGAACACGTACCAATTCGAATTTGTACACGTAGTCATTTCTGTGCTCTGATTGGTCCAAATGAGTACGTGTAGCGAGTATTTGAAACGTGTACCACACAATGCGTTTTTGACCTAGATGGCCTTCCATAGTTTCCATGTGTATGATGCGTATGCCCCGACCCCAGGAGACGAGCGTACAGCTGAACAGTTTCCAAATGTTGGCAAGTATCCATGACGTGAGACGGTCTCTTCGAAATATCCCTCCTAAAGCGGGGCAGTTGGTAAAGCCTAGTATGTATATGTAACACACTTCAGGGATTGCATAAGGTCATTATTTTTGTTACTGTACGACATATTTAACAAGTTACATAAGAATTAAACAGCAAACACGCAATAAAATGCGCATTGCTGACATAGACAAAAGGCTCTTAGTTCTACTGTAGCAGAATATAAATCACTGAATCCAACAGTACCACATGCTGTTGAACTTTGCCCCACACTTTCAACACCCTCCTCCTACACAACCAGATACGGATACCCCTGAACATGAATATTATTAGACAGAACCTCTTGCTTCCAGAGGGCTGTTAGTTATCCAAATTCTGGGCGGTAGTGAATGTACTACCCCGGATGGTTTTCCCTGGAAACATGAAAGAGTTTTAATTATTCGTGGAATCTGTTACTAGGCTACCACTGTTCGGGTTTGGAAAGCAAATTTAATTCATTTATTTATTTAGGTTTTTTTTTGTTTGTTTTGTTTCTTTTTTAAAATATATATATATAATATATTTCCTCGACATCTGTGCCTTCAGGAAGAATGGACGGCTATGAAGGTTTGGAAGGGGAGAAAGTCTTGAATTTATCCCGATTGAATTTGGATAACTTGGATTTAGAGCATGTGGGCGAAGAAAGGAAACGGGACACTCAGCAGCTGTTGCTGGTTTACAACAGATTTATTATGCTTCCTGGTTCGATCTGTCACTTTTCGAACCTAGTATTTCTTGACATCAGCTGCAACAGATTGGCCTTTATTTGTGAGGATATCCTCCGTCTTTCCAAGCTCAAGACCCTTGTTGCAAAAAACAACAGACTGGATGAGTTCTCCCTTCCAAAGGACTTCGGGACCATGTCCCTGGAGGTGGTTAACTTCAGTGGGAACAGATTTGAGGAGTTCCCAAGCGAGTTCCTCAATCTACAAAGACTACAGTCCCTCTCTCTGGGAGGAAACAGACTCAAAACAATCCCCGCAGAAATAGAACATTTAACAAGGTAACGTTAAACGAGACCGGCAGCACCCTGGAATGCTGTCATTTGAAATTAGATTGCACATTTTGATGTGTCAGATTCACAGATGTTATTTCTTGCCAAATGAATACATACCGTAGGTACAATAAAAAATAAAAAATAAAATACAAATAAAGTGCACAGGTTGTGAGTAGTTAAATATAGCTATAGCTATAGTAATAGATCCAGCCATATTACTAGGCTGTTTTTCGATTCGTGTTAGTATTTTTTTTTTTTTTAAACTTTAATTTACCTTTTAACTTTGCATAGAGGAAGACATATGTTTAAAACTAAAGACGCATTCAACTCGCATGACTTAGCTATACATCAGTACTTGTTTGGAACTGATTAAATACCATATTGACTCTAGTTGTCAGGTTAATTGATAATAACAGCAAACTGGCAGTGGTCTGTACTACACTACAGTATATGAAATAGACTAGTGTGCATACATGAAGACATATTTAACAGACAGTCCAACAACATGAGTGGAAATAAGACTCCTATTGCATAGCAGTTTGATCCATACCTGGTTTTACCATTTTAATAAGACATACCTGAGTTTGTTAGATACACTGTGGCTAATCAAGGTCATAGTAAAACTGGAATGTGTGAAACTGCTATGCAGTAGGAGTAGGAGGTATTCATCAAACAGTACTTGGAGGAACATGAATGTTTTCATGTTTGAATGTCCACAAAGCTTTTATTTGTATTTAGTTTTTTTTTTTTTTTTTTTTTTTTTTTTTTTTTACAGATAACAACTACAACAGCAGTATTAGATTTTTGGCACAGCTTTAAGGACCAAGGTCAACCAGCTGTTAATAAAAACTACATGCTATAAACAAAATTATAATGTAAAAGTGTGGACATATATTATCAATCTGTATCAGTCAACATCAGTGATATGCTAATTGAGGGGGAAAAAAAGTCTTCAATCTGGACCTGAAAATGGGCACTGTGCCTCAGTCTGTGATGGATTTGGGCAAGTAGTTCAAAAGTAGTGGTGCATCATGGCTGTCACCCTGCATGTGTCACCAAGTTATAGATGCAAAGAACAGTACATTTGGCACTTTAATTTAGTCTAACATACATTACACATTTTAATATGAATCCACAAAGGTACCTGCTTGCAGAAGGGTTTACGTCACATGGGATGAAGGAATTATCTTTATCCAATAAAGTATACACTACAAGACCCAAGTACTTTTTCCAATACATTTCAACCAATGTTTGTTAGGATGTTTGCCCCAGCCCGGCTTGTCCAATGTGCATTGTAGTACAGTACAGTTTTTGTGTGGCTGCATTTTCATAGATGGTGCTCTCTGCTCTGTACTTTTGCTGACTCGAGCAGGTACTGAACAGAGGGAACTTATTGTTATTTTTATTTATTTATTGTTTTAATTTTAGTTCAAAGAAACTAAGATGGGGGGCATGTACAATATTTCTAAAAGGCTTACAAGCTGACCCGGGCAAATATCAAGAGAGGCGTGGACTTAACATTGTGGTTCATTTATACATCTGCACAGAAGTCTAAAAATACAGTAGGATCAAGTGACAATGAACATATAATTCCTTAGAACAAAATAGCCACGACTAATATATAGAAGTACATTATGTAGATTTTTAGTTAAACACAGTAAATATTAGAATAGTTGACTGGAGTTTTTTTTAATTAAAAATAAATGGTCCACTTATGGTTGTATGTATTGCAGTTACTTTTACACAAACCCATCAAATGGTCCACCAAGTCACTGGGGAATTGATTTAGAAAATATCTGAGTTACCACTGAGACCACTTCAGATTCATTACTGGTCTTGTTTTCACATGGGATCCCAGTAAAGCAGGAATAGCAAAACACACAGTTTATTAGCTTTCACAGATTAAACATGCAAACATGAATTGTTTCCATATATTGAATAAGTAAAATCTGCATAAACCTTAAACTAAAAGCAAACTGAACTTGATTGTTTGCTATTTTATATACCTATTTACTTAGTCTGTTTTGCTGATGTGCTTTCTGTTCTTAAATATAATGTGAATTTATCTTCTTTTCCAGCCTGGAGCTGCTGTACCTAGGGGGAAATTCCATTACTTCCATTCCTCCAGAGCTTGCAAATCTCCCGTACCTCAGCTACCTGGTACTGTGCGACAATAGAATACAGAGCATCCCTCCACAGCTAGCACAGTGAGTCCTTACTCTTGTATTGCAGTACACTTTAATGTTTTCACAATTACATTTTCACAATAACTGCCAAAATAAATAATAAACCAGGTATACAAGCTTAATAATACTACTTTACACATCTTTAGCATGTAAGGTTGCATATGTCCCAAATCCTAAATCTGCAGTTGTGTTTGTATTGCAGGATGCGCTCTTTACGATCCCTGAGCCTCCATAACAACCTGCTCACTTATCTTCCACGCGAGATTCTCAGCCTGTTCCAACTGCAGGAGCTCAGTCTCCGTGGCAACCCGCTGGTAGTGCGGTTTGTCAAAGATATGACCTACGACCCTCCTTCACTCTTAGAGCTGGCTGGACGCACGGTCAAATCCCGAAATCTCACCTACAAGCCAGAGGACTTGCCAGGGAACCTCGTCAGGTACCTGGATTTGGCCAGCAAGTGCCCCAACCCAAAATGTGGAGGTATTTTCATCCTTTTATCAAGCTCTTAATCAGGAACTACACTAAATGTGAATCATGTGTACTGCTGACTTGTAGTGCATATAAGGTTATGTAATTTATAGAATGACTGGCTTGCATGGTTTTAATCCAAAATGTTGAGACCCAATCATTTTACGACTCAAAAACTTGAAGTACACAACAAAATTAACCAAAAATGTCACATGAAAAAATATATATGCATATGTTAAACCATATTTTAAATAATGTGTTGCGTATGTGTTGATGACGTTTAACACACACCCTTTGAATGAGCTCCATTATCCATGATTTTATATACAAATAATTTGCTAGAAATGTTTCATGAACCAGTCAATGTTGGTTGCAATTTTGGAACTTGTTTGGGTTTATTTAAAAATGAATTAATACACTGTTCCCATCTTTTTACTAATAGTGTTAGACTGTATTTCTCTTGTATAAATACGTGAGGTTGTCTTTCAGGACCCTGTAGAAAATAGTACAAATATGTGTTTTGTTTGTTTTTGCTTCTGTTGCAGGTGTCTACTTCGACTCCTGTGTGCGTCACATCAAGTTTGTAGATTTCTGTGGCAAGTATCGCCTCCCCCTGATGCACTACCTGTGCTCCCCGGAGTGCTCCTCTCCCTGCAGCTCCAACCCGCAGAGCGACGCTGACTCTGAGGACGAGAACAGCGTTCCTGCACACAGAATGCAGAAAGTACTGCTCGGCTAAGGGGGACAAGTTACACCAGACTCTCAATGGGGAGGGGGAGGGGGGTTTACTGCCACCACCTAACTCACGTTATGTTCCAGTTTTTTAGCGCTGCCTTTGCTATTGTGTCAAAAAAAAATTTCTCCCCTAAAATTTATTTAGTTTTTCTCTTAGAACAGTTTAAGAGTGAGTTTGATGGGTAAAAAACTGACTAAAAAAAAAAAAAAAAAAAGTATAAAATTTCAAGCAGGCTTAAAAAACACACACACACACACACTATTTTTTTTTTTTTTGAGAACCAATCAGTGGATGACATAATGTTTTGCTTTATTCAGATAGTACTATTACTGTTAAAGATTGCATGCTATGATTGTTCACAAAGTGCAAAAGTGTGAGTTGCAGTGCACAGTGAAGAAAATGTGCATTTCCAGCTATGTTATGCGGGGACACTTTGTTTAAATACTTGCCTAAAGTTTAACAGTGTAATGCATTCTATAATGAAATGAAGCTCATTAAACAGTATCATTTTATGTTTTTTGTTTTTGTTTCTAAAGTGCCCTCAGACTAAATTTTTTTTAGTACAAGTGAAAGCATGGCCAGTCTTCACAAACATAAGGTTGCTCATGTTTCCTAACAGTTTGCTACAGAGACAGACTTAATCAAGTCTCTTTAGAAACAAAAAAGCTCTCCTTTCCAAAAAAAGAACAGCTGCTGACAGTTCTGTCAAAGAAAAGAACTGTACATACCCAGCTGGGTTAAACAGTGGTTAAAAAAACAAACAAACTTTGTACCAGTGTTTTTTTGAAGTCTGTTTCAAAGCTCTTTTCAAAATGTTAGCTGTAGTGCATAACAATAAGTGCTCTGGCATTTCTGTTCCGTACCACATCATGGATTGTTATTGCTGGGTTACCTGTTTCACAATATGGGCAATAATCCTTACACTATCAGTGCACTAGAGCGGACATTTTGAAAAGAGCTTTGAAACCGACTTTAAAGTTCTAAGTGTAAAAAGTTGTCAGGATGTTAACAATGACAAGAAAAATGACAGGTAAGTTATTTAAACACTTGTAGCAACACGTGAGGATGTGTAACACTATCTTTTTCAGAACATTATACTGTTAATTTACAAACAACCAGATTTTTTTTTTATTCTTTAATTTGTTTCCCACCGAGAAATACATCTGGCACAAATGAATGCTTAACCACTGTGGATATCAATACATTATAAATTTATAAAGGCTGATGTTACTTATCAGTTTCGCCTTTTAAATTTGTTTTTCAACATTCCACTGGCCAATTTTCACCTTGCATGTTAAAAGGGAAAACTTACTAGAAACTAATGGTAGATTTGATAAACCCACTCTTGTAAGTTAATTTTTATTATAGCATTTAAAAGCAATGGTGGATATATATATATAATTCCAGGATAACCAGTGCTGTAGAAAACTAATAATATCCAGGTATAGGTTGATGAAATTGACCACTGAGTGTTTTTAAGTTATGGATGAGCCACCTTCTATGCGCACAAATTTTTTTTTTTTTTTTTTGTAAATAGAAAAAAAAATCACTGCCTAAAAATGAAAGTGCCTGTTGTACATTTATAAAAATAAAAATGAAAAATTGTTTTAAATAACATATTTATATAAAATTTGAATAATGCAGTTAGCCTTAATGCATGCCATACATTTTTGGAATGTTCATTATTTTTTAATATTTTGTGTATTGGGAATTGATTTTATGTGAGTGTGTTTGTGTGCACCTGTCTTGCTAGAATATAGAATGTTGATAATATATTACTGGCATACATAATAAACTAAAAGTTTTCTGAACGCTTACTGAGTGGTGGTGGTCGGTTTTGACGTGGTTGGAGAACAGGGCCCTTGGCAATCCACATGCCCCCATATAACCCCTTTTTGTGGGTTATAATATTGTTTCAGTGCACTGTAAGAAGTTATGGAGAATCTTAGGGATACATGGAGATGCCTGTCTGTATGTCTTTCTGTAAATATAATGGCACATTTTATTTACTGGTCGATATCAGTCTAGAAAGGCAGATAAGTAAAGAATATAACCTAATCCACCAAAAAAACACTGTAAAAAAAAAAAACAACATTATTTAAAGAACTAAGGCTTTGTTAATAGGATCCACTGTGTTATTCTGTTAAAATAATTTGAATGGGGGGAAAAAAAAAAGAAATTGCCATGAAAATAGCTTCAGCCACATTCAGTGGCTGACAGGTGCCACGTTGTTGGAATGGTGCCTACCTGAGCAGTGCTTGTCTTCCAAGATGTTGAATTTGCATCTCAACATGGAACACTTTCCCAGCTGGAATACAAAAGATGCTTCTTTTCACTCTACCAAAGGCTCCATGTGCTTCGTTTTGCTTTTTTCTAGATGATGCAAGACCTCTCAATGAAAGCCCTACAGGCAATGTTAGCTTTGTGTAAATTTCCTTCAGTGGTGTGAAGAGTCTATGATCTCATTCCTTAAGGAGGTTTCCAACACATTCGATTTTTAAGATTTGCAAGAACATAACATATGTTTTTAGAAACCTCACAGCCTGAATGAAGTATTACAGGAATGTACCTACTGCTGTGATTTTGCAATGAACAGCAATGTTTATCTCATGGTCAGACTATTTTTAAAAACATGAGTTCAAATCCTACGTATTGCATCATGAGACTGGATTCACCCATTGCACGACTAACCTTTGAGGCTTCATACTTGTTGCAAGCTAACTGTAAGATATTGTTAAATATTAGCAAATATTTTGCTTTTTAAGTGATGTGATAATATGCTATTTAACGTGTGGAAAATGATGCAAAAAGTCATTAATTAGACTCAACACACTCCAAACAAAGTTTTGTGAAAACTGAAAGTCATTAACAATATTTTTAAAGAGTGATGCCCACAGTATGTGTTTGCATATGTCTGTCACGAGAATACAATAACACGTCAGCTGTACATCCCTGCATTCTGTCACTGGCTGCTGAGGCGCTTGTGTGTTTGGATTAGAGAGACAGACGCTCTTCCTGTGACGTGCTGCCTGCTGTGTTTACAGGGAACCGTTGCTGAAGATTGGTGAGCTGCGGTTCATTAACCTGCTGGTGGGTGAGTCACAGAGGAGTGTCTCACTATAAAAAGGAGCCCCCTGACCAAACCGATCTCTGAGACAGCAAACACACTTTGTGAGAGCTTGTTGCGGTAAGCACTCTTAAAATAAAAAGTCTGTTTCAACCACCGATCACCACGTGTGGAATCAGGATCGTGATTTAGTACCTAATTCGCTCAAAATGATCAGGGATTACTTTGGGGATTTGCAAAATCCTATTAAAAGTATAGGAAGAGATTGTGTCAACAGAACCTCCTTGTAATAGCAGGACACGGCAATGTTTTATTTTTTAACAGTTTTTGCACAGTGTTTTGTTTATGTTTTGATTATTGTGTATACTAGCTGTGTGTGCACCTGTGGTCTACCATCGCTGGTAGTGTCACAGGGTTCTTCTGTGTTTAAGTAAACAAATAAATCCTGTGTACCTTGACAAAGAAAGCTTGCCTGTGTCCCTCCCGTTTGTCAGCGGCTAACCCACATCCCTAGCACAATCCCACTAATCAGCCGCTGTACACATTGTGGTGGAAGCTGGGCCTCTTCTTGTATAAGAGCACCCTGAAGCTCTTGAAGTGCAGGGTTGCACTGGACAGGCTGCTGTTGCCATCTGTAGCATGTCCCAAACCTACTCAATAGGGTTCTCTTCAGGAGATTACACTGGCCTGCTGTATCTATCCTCTTGACTGCTTCCTGGTCAAGATAAGCAGTGATGATCCTTGTTTGATGGGGCCGGGCGCTCTCATCATCCAAAATGCTGGTCTGAAGTTTGTCCCAACTGCACCAAGATGTCACTATCGGATGGATGAAGGATGTCATCTCAGTACCTAACAGCAGTAAGTGAGGGTGTCGTTCTGGATACATGGAAGTCCGTCCTTCCCTGTATGCTGATCCCAGCCCATATCGATCATGTTCTGCAACATGCTGCAGCACCTGACATGATCCCTCATGAAGCCATCTGCAAACCATCTGTAGAAATTGTAAGTACTAACTGTCTGCGAAAAGTATCTACCGTGACTCAGTTTCAATATGACAATCTTCCTGAGGGGTTGTGACCCCTCACCAGGTTGTCTCCTCTGCTACTGGTTTAATATCAACTCCACATACGGGAGGTCACACTTTGAGACACACATTCAATTCTGTTTTTATTAGTCTAATTAATGACTTTATGACCCTTTTGTTATATATAATTTCAGTAAATCTAGATCCCCAATAAAAGTTGAGTAGTATATTGATATCGAACTCTTATTAGATCCTATATTTTAATCATAATTGTGTGCCACCCTGTAAGCCTTTGAGAATACTGTATTTAAAAAGATGTTACAATGTTAATCTCCCAATGCTTTGTTTGACATGTAAAACTGTGAGGGTTATCGTTTGGAGACTATAGCAATATGTACTGTATAAAAGCTGAATACAGGGCACTTTTAAAAGCTAAAGTGCAGGCCTTCTTCTCTTTTATTGTTTTATAACTTCTAATGAGATGTCATACAAGTAAAGGCAATGTTATTTCACTAGCTCTGTGCTGGAGGTGAGAGGTACATACTGGGTCTTTCCATCAAAGAGCATTTCCCCCGTAATTAACACCTTTCATGGGCACAGGTGTTTTCATGCTCTTTGAAAGAAAGCGTGTATCTTTCTACAATTTCAATAGGTGAAGAAATACTAATGTCTTTCTTTTGAAACATTACGTAGTTACCTTTACATGCATGGGGTCAATTTATTTCCTTGTGTGAATAGTCCATATTTATAGCCTTTGTGTTCCAAATCAGCTCACCAGCATTGATAGGTAAATTCAAACGGCACTGTAATGACATTTCTGTCACCACTGCAACGTTACTGGCAGGAACACAACTGGTGACACTGCGTTCAGACTCGTTTCAAACAGCGCTTCACGCTTGGATCACATTTGGTGTGCCACATAGAGTAAGAGATTTAAATGTGGGTAAATTATCATTTCAGTTGAAGAAACAGATCTGCTATGTGCTGTGGCCTCTACTGTGTTAAAGTATAACAACGGTTCATGACTGTGCTTACTTGTCTAAGATCCACATGCATGTAGTAGGAAGAGCGCCATCTCAAATTCATGAACTTTTCTCACAAACCCAGAACAATAAGCTCATAGCTACTCAGTCAGGCAGAAACATCCAGCTGTTGGACAGGATGAACGATGAAAAATCTACCAAATGATGTGTGTGTGAAAGGGTAGACAGTCTGTCCTGGTCTATCTAATATTGTCCCTTCATAGTCCTTGTGTCTTTGTGAGAGCCAGCAATACAAAAGCAACTTGGTCCTTAGTACCTGTTCAGTAGATGGCGCTGTCTCTTTGATAACAACTGATGTAATTGCTGATCTGTTTTTTGGTTACACAGGCAACTAGATCTGAGGAACAGTTTTTGAACTCAGGTCAAAGCACCTTTTCACAGAACCTGGTACCTGGGTGTGAATTGCATTTAAGCATGGCAAAATATTGTAAGAACCATGGTAAAGTATGGTAGATGCACACGACAAAAAAAGCACATTTGCTACGCAAACTGTAGTATTACACTTTATTCCTCCTCAGCCCAAAAAAAGTTTTCAGGCATTCTCATCAGCCCTGTTCAAGATGCTGGTACTATAAAGAGGAGGAATGAGAAAATATTGAATTCCCTCTGCTGCAATTAAAAGTGCCCTGCAGCAAGCTAACTATTTCTTACTCATTAGAAAATCCCTTTACCAGCCGTCAACACTATGACAAGATGGCTTTGGATGAATGTGCCTGAATTGCCTTTTGCTTGATAATGTCTTGGATGTATGCTGTGGAGTAGGGAGAGGTTAATACTTGCATGAATCCTGCTTGTGAGGAAGTTGTCACTCAGAGCCATCATATGAATGGCAATCCTTTTGTAATACTTTTCCGTTCTTGTGAATGTAAACTCCTAAACGGTAATCTTACTGCATAATGTACAGAATACAATATACAATATACAGGTTCATTTTTAAACGTGTTGCTAAACCTGTAATAAACTTTACAGACAAGAATTAAAATCCTCCCTGCGTAAGACGTGTGCGCAGGCACATTTTTGTTAGTTTGTTTTATTGTTTAATCAGTTTTGTTAATTGTTTTGCTTTATTGTTTAATTTAATTGTTTTATTGTTTAATTATCCCCTGCACCTGGGTGGTAATTGTAAATTAGGACCAGATGCAGGGTATAAAAGGGAGATCGTCAGGGCTGCTGAGGAGAAGGAGGCAGAAGGGGTGCTCTGCTTCCAAGCAGTCTTTAAAAAGTAAGTTTAAAGAGAGTGTTTTGGTGCTTGTAGCAGGTAAACGGCTTAGCCGTCCTGCGGATCAGTTTAGGTTCTCGTTTGTGTAGTTAGTGCTCATTGAAGAGCTAGGTGTGTATTTTGTGTTTTGTTTTGTGTTTTTGTGAATTAAAATATAGCGCGTCAGCACGTGAAAATCCATTTCTGGTGTCCTGGGTCTATTTTTAAAGGGGCAACGAACCGAGTCAGTTGCAATTTTGTTACAATATATATATATAAACACTTCTTAGGGCTGGGACAAAACAGCTATAATAAATCTTAGCCAAAAAAGGAAGATGTGAACAGAACGCACTATCATGTTCTATCCAAATGATGGCAACAAAACACCCACCCTTTACCTTTCATTTTAAAAACAAACAGTTATTATATCACCATAAATTCAGATAAATCCAGAAGTAACTACTAATCAGGAAATGTGTGTTTAGTCTTCCAGGTGTTACAGGTAAAGAGTGCTGAACCAAATCAGACTAGGTTTTTTTTTTTTGTTTTTTTAAAGATATTAGTGATCAAACACAACCAAAAATCTGTAGACACATTTCTTCTTATGTAGGCGTGTTTAATAATTGGGTTGGGTAAAACTAAAAAGTCAAATGAACAGCGAGAGAGGGGACTATGAGACCTTAAGATAGCTGTGATATGTTTGAAGCAGGCATGATAGAGGAGGGTAGGACAGGGCTCTCACCCCCTGTTCAGAAGGATAAAGACTTGATTATACTGAGCAGGTGTAGAGCTCATATTACACTCCATTGGAGGGCAGGCAGCGCTATCAGGTGGAAACTGTGAAAGTTTAAACAGGAGGGATGCTACAAATTGAAAAAGAACCAAAGACACACAGAACTCCATATGCTTCAGAAGTGCTGTGATATAACCAGTGTATACGTATAGGCCTGTGCGGAATAAGAGACAACGCAGGACAGCGTGTAAGGAACTGACAATACAGGAGGATGCAGTATCTGATCTAATCTGGGAGTTTGCAGACCTGAGGAGAAAACACTTTGCTGGCATCAGAAGTGCTTTAAAAAAAAAAAAAAAAAGATTTCTCAAGGTATGTGTTTTTTTTTCTCCACGTGAGTTTAACCCTTTCTCTCTTAGACATTGCATTGTAAGAGGTAGCAACCACATTTGCAAGGCTGTCAGTTATTACAGTGGGCTATCAAAAGCTATCATAGGAGTTTACTGGTTAGACAGAGCAAAAATCATGCATAATAGGAATTAAAATCTACCTCATTTAAAATTAAAAGGATTTAAACTGCAGTGTCTGGTACAATACAGACAGCAAAACTGCAGTATTTGGCTGCATTCTTCTTTTCATAATTAACATTTTAAATAACAAGTCTTTATTAACTGCTGCCTGGAGTTCTGATGTACTGCAATATTGCTAGACTTGTCAGTTTGGAGATGTCTTCAAACTGCTAGACAGGCTCTCCTAGTGACAGGGAATCCTCTGATTGGTTTCATTTCTGTAAATGTTACATGCTGGAGGCTAATGGGAAGATCCAAGCCCTTGAGGAATGAAACACAACCCAACGGTGTCACATTGATTGTTCAGAGTCCAACAGTCAAACAGAGGCTGCACCAATGAGACATACTTTGGCCGTGAGGTATATAGGGGTGGTTGAGTAGTAAGCTAGGGAAAAAGTAAGGGCCACAGAGCAATTAAACGTGGCAGGTAGCCTCAGCAGACCATGGGGAAGGCAATGGTATGGCTGGCACCTTATGCATTATGCTTGAAGGTAAAAAAACAGAGCTTCTGTGCAGATGACTTTCCTGGTTTGAAACTACACAACTATGCAACACAAAAAAATAACATGATTTATCATTCTCAACTCCACAAATGAAAAAGCAAATTAAATTGCATTATTAATAATAATGTCATTCAAAATAACACTGAACCAGTTTGTTCATGCATGTGATGGTTTAATCCCAGCAACAATGCACAGCAACCAGTGGTTGGGACAAAAGCACACTCACAGACACAGTCAAAAATACATGCATCCCCTTCTGCACTCTGGGAGATTACTCATAACTAGGTTCTATCCCAGTTATAATTACCACATATTTCTTCATAACAATTTCTTTACCAAGGCGGGTTATTTAGTTACCTGGAGATGCATTATTTTTCCTAAATACCACAGACTGTTGTTTTCCCACCTGTGGAAAACAATCATTGTCTGATAAATATGCAGAAGAGTGGGACACAGTGTAGTGTGGGTCCTGAGCATTTTAATGTGTTACCACTGTTGTTTTCAATAACTATGCTAGTCAAATAATTATTTTCAAAATTAACCTATTACCTAATGCTACTTTATTCATGAGTCCTCTAAATGATTTACCTGATGGAAACTTGATTCACTGTGACCTTGCACATTACACCTGTTACATTTTGAACTTGATACTGATTAGTTTGCCAACAGGGTATGACACATGATCTCTGCTGTCTACAAGGTAACACTAAATAAAATAATATAGGCTGATGGCTATTAAGCACAGCATGCACACCAAATAAAAACACACAATTTGTTTGGATAATCATTATTCAAGAAAGGTACATGCATTCATCTTTGAAAGCTAGCAAGTATTTGGATATAATCAGATAGAACGATTAATTGCAACAGTTCTTGCTAATCACTGGTGCCATTGACTATATCCAGGAGTAAAGTGTATGCTGGTGCATTAACTCTGAGGAGGACAAGAACTGGGCATGTCAAAGGAGCCTTATCATTTTAGATTGACACACAAACCTAGTCTGGGACTGCAACTAGCTGGGCTATAGAAACGTTCCACACATACCTATACTGAGACAGGATCTTTAGAAAGAGCATAGTAATATACAGATGTATGACAAAAGTCTGCAATCAAATTCTATTCGCACGATATATAATGTATACACATTTTAGTTCTGATTGTACACACATGTATGAACAGCATTTCAATATCTTTAAATCTGCTATATGTATTTATAGATAGACAGACAGACAGACAGATAGATAGATAAAGCTTCATTTGATCCATGCTATCTTAATAAGGTGTTTACTTGAATTGTGTAGCTATTTATTGAAATAGTGAATGATCTGTTATTATTATCCCACAACCAGAAACTGCTCTCCCATTGTTTTCTATGGGGTTCAAACGTTCAGTTATTACTCAATAATGGAACAACAAATAAAGCATGGCTGAGAGATGACACCTGTTCTAAAACCACTGCTTACTGATGAAACGCTTCCCAGGGGGACTTGAGTCCTTCTCTCAAACAGTTAACCCTTTCAGAGGACTGCAATGATTACTAGAGACATACAGACAAGGAAATAAATTACTTCAGAAAAAATGTAGTACAATAGTGATAACTTTTTAGCCTCAGCATTCCGACATTAGGCGACACAGCAATGCCCTTATCCCTTAAATAACCTCATGTTTCCAGGTCAATACAGGCCAGGTTGTTTCTCTTATAGAACTTCTATATGGCTGATTTAAAAACCTGCACTCTTGAACTGCTTTACCGAAGGTAACATTAGGTTGTTCAAGATTAGTGTTAATGAGAGTTTCACAAATAAGAGCTGATAGATAAGAATATACAATGGTTTCCTGAGTCTGGTGCTCAAAAGCAGTGGTTCTAAACTTTTGGATTGACATAGACATAACAATCTTGAAAAAAAAAGGATATTACTGTTTGTTTTTGTTTTTTAAACAAGAAACTCAGATTTAAGGCAAGATTTTTAGCTGAACTCCAACCATACCTTCTCAATTACCTCACTTATATATACCTACTAATTAACCAATATCTCCTTTTTCATTAAATTGGTATGCTGTGATGGAGTGCCCCTAGGGGCCATCTATAAATGTCAGCTGTTTTTTTTTGTTTTGTTTTTTTTACCAAGCTTTGCTCTTCACTGTCCATGCTAGTGCTCTAACACGATTTTATTATGTTTTACTGAATTAATCAATGCTTTTACCATGGTGGACCACAGTACCCTTTTATAAGTGTGGTATAGGTTTGTTTGTCAGTAAATATTGATATTAATTTGTTTAGACAAGACGTCAATGTGAAATAGCTAACAATTACATTGAAATCTTCACTGCTCCTTCTACAAGGTAACTGTCTGTGTAAACTCGATTTTAATTACACATTTCAGTCTGATGATGCACCATACTGGTGAGGCATCTACTTGAAACAAAATTACAATACATGTCAAGCTGTGTGTGTTCTTGCCCAGCTTACTTTTTTGACTGCCTACAGAAAATAAGCCCTCTCCTTTAATTATACCCTGTCTGCCTTATCCCCCCCACCCCCTCTCCCAGCCCAAATTTTAATTCTTTACAAACTTCAGATTGCCTCCTTCATCATCTGTTCCATAATAGTCACAGTTACTAGCCTGAGGAAAGTTCAGGTGATGAAAAACTCCACCAGCAGCCAGTTATGAACTTGTAACACCATGGAAGAAAATGAGCTGGAGGAAAACAAGGAACACAGTTATTTATCATCCACTTTCAGATATGCATTGAAGGCTGGAAAAAGAAAAAAAAAACATTACTGGAGTCTTTTACTTGATACCAGTATCAAACCATTGGTTACTTTCACACAAGATTCTCCCAGGTAAGTTTTCAGTTTTTTTAATGTTTCAGAAGCTACAATAATGTTAGATTTCTAGGGATTAAATACAAAATACACAATCAAGTATTGTATTTTAGACATGTATGTTTGCTTATTCTTGTCTGTTATATTTTTTGCAGTACAACATATTAGTCTGCTTTTTTCACTTGTGATTTTGAAAATAAGTTTTAACACTTAAATACGTTTTCACAATGACAATAAACATGTATTTTGAATTAACATTAGTGCTATAAGCACGGCCACGAAAAACTGTTAAATGTTTAATTTCATTCCCATTATAAGCCTACTTTAGTTTGAAAATAATTTATCTTAACGTGTTGTATTGATTTAATGCTTACAACTATATTACTGGCATATTGTAGTCAGTCTGAATATATCAACGTTACATTTTCAAGGAACTTCCAACGGGTTTTGTGCAGGGCATGTTTTAACCTGTGAATTTACCGAGACACTAAGCTAAATGATATTAACTGGCTATCAGGAGGTAACGTGCATTCTTCTGCTTGATTAGCTTTGGTTAAATTATTAAACGGATTACGTTAGACTTGTAACAGACGCTCCTGGTACGTGTATTTTATTAACTTTTTATGTTTCAGTTTAACAAAAATGGAGCGCTCTGCTTACTCTATGATGTGTATATGATGTTGCTACACGTTTCGTGCAAGGACAATTACGTTGGTTGTTTTAGCATCAAAATAAACCATAACAAAAATAAGGAATTCATTATGTGTAATTCTAAGCATCAAGAAGACTTTCCTGTATATAAATAATACTTCTTATATCTATTGAGAATGTCTTCCAGAAGTTAGATTATCCGCACCATATTTGCACTGTTTATATCAATTGCTGAGGAATTTTTGATACGGTTTTAAAATAGTAATAAAAGTAAGCATCTAATAATTACCTACTGTACTTGATGACCCGAGAGGTCCGTGTTACGCCACCCTCTAGCAATGATAAACTGCGGTAGGATTATTATGGTAGTAAAACTTTCAAAACATGAGTAATAAAGTAATAAACTTTATTATTTAACAGTTGGTTCAAACAATTTAACAACAATGCTGGATTGTAAATAAATATACAACTGTAAAGAGAATCCATAAATAGGAAAACAGGGTTTTTAGGCTTGGTTGTGTTTTGGATGATAATAATAATACTAATAATAGCATCAATAATAAAACAAACCTAAGTGAGATGGATCAATTAAAGCGATTAAAACCAAAAATAACATTATTTTTATTAATCACTTGACAGCCCTAATATAAACCCATTCCCCTGATATGACTCAGAACTGAGAATCATTAAGTAAAATAATAAAGGCAAGATATTTTTTCTTAAAAGCAGTCTCCCTTCAGAACCAACAGATGCATAATGCTGATAGTAAATACCAGCATATAATACGTTGGTGTCCTGACACAGCCTGAATGAGTGGCATGGCATGAAACTGTCATATAGCAAGGTTGGTGTCAGGCACAGTGTCTCAAGGTAGCTGCTTGCAAAGCAGAATCCATCATTAACATCTGCTGGAGACTTACTGATCTCAACATTACTGACAACAACGTTTTCTTGGATGCATAGGCACTAGAGATTATTATTTTTATTTTTTTAAGTTTTATTTATTTACAGTAAGCCACCAGTGAGTGGGCAGTGTTCTGTGTAATTTCTCCTTGGATTGGTGAGTTAGCGTAGTTTTGGAACAGAGAGGGATGTTGCTCTTATTTAACTGCAATTACCACAGGCATGTCAGTCATTGAGCAAAATAGGCTACCTCATGAAACAGACAACATTTAATATACTTACATACCTGGTATAGATCACTTTACTTCAGAGCCTTGTCCAGTAGGATGAGGCTGGGCCATAGGGGCTCACATTATGCTTTACGATACCCTTTAAAAAAATACAGTGCTTCATGTTGACGTAGCTGTGAATTACATTTTAAATGCACATCATATACCTCACTGATTGTTTCTGATATAATACATTGTGGATATTTCAATGTAAAGCTATTAATAAGATAATAATAATAATAATAATAATAATAATAATAATAATAATAATAATAAATCTTTAAAGAAAAATAGTTATTTATTTTATAGTTATTTTGTCAATCTAAGAAGACTGTATGGAAATTTTTGATTTGAGTGTTGCAGTTTTTGAAATGCCAAATATTGCCACCTTGTGGCAAAGATGTGTGTTCCAAGTCAAGCCATTTCAAGCAATGTCATGTAGATTGTATTTGGCATGCCTATAGGATGACTAGATGAAGAGACGTGAGCAGTGTCGATTGCTATGGAACCAGTCCCCAACTGTAGTGACGTGTGTGGCTCCACAGACTGCAGCTTTGACCCAGGAATTAACACAGAGGAAGGCTGGAAGGTGCTGCAGAAACTCTGCAAAATTGCCATCGTGAGTGCCTTTGTCTTGGATGTCTACCTGAGAATAGCCACCTGGGATCTCAGGTTGGACACAGTCCAGTCGACTGCTTTTTATTTAGTAGGTGGGAAGCAAGAGCTGATGCTACAGCACTTTCCTTTCAAAATGTGTGGATTAAACTGAATTGAATTCAGTGGGATTGAGTTTCGGAGTCTAGGAGGAGTTTTGGTGGGCAGCGGCACAGCGTCCCCAAGAAAATAGCTTCAGTATTTATTTGCTTTTTCAACCTTGTAACAAAACCTAGGTAACTCAGTGACCAAACAAAGGCCTGTATAGTAGCAGCGTCCCCTCATAACAACCAACACTTGTACTATTTTTGTCACACTTACATTTTGACTTTGTAGGCTAGTGTAACAACGGGCAGCTTTGTCCTGATATACTGCTGTTACAGATTCTGTCCCATCGTTGATGAGATGAGGTTAAAAGCTCTAAAACCAAAAAAGCAGGTGAGGCAAGTATAGTGGTTGAGATGTTCACTTGCGGTGTGCAGTGTTGCTAGTTCGTGCTCAGCCTCCGCCCTGTTACACTAACCTTGTTGTGTTTTCTATACCTTGTCCTGTAGACAAGCTCAGTGAATGAGTCCCGGATCTCCCCGGCTCTCTGCTCTGTGATTTGGGTATTGCTGTCCTGTGGGATACTGCTGGCAATATTCTTCTTAGCCTTCACTCTCAGATTCAAAAGCAACAGGTAAACATCCCATAGAGATTACTGAATTTTACATATTGATAGAAATATTTGGAATGGACTAAGTACCAAACCTGCTTTCCTGTCGTGTCTAGAGCTATAAAGGCAACCTTATAGGATGCTCTGATCCTCAGTTTTGAAGGATTAATTAACAACCAGGTTGGTGTTTATAAATATACATTTCTTCCAATAGACATAAATAAATAACATGTCTCTGTACTTACACAGTATGTGACACGTGTATGATTATTAAAATACTGTTTTTAGAATCCGCTCATTTTGTGATCCTCGTTTTTTGATCCCCATGCACACACTGTAATGCTTCAACTAAGTGTGTTTTATTTTATTTTGTGTTCATTTAGGATTGTGAAAATGTCCAGCCCCAACCTCAATGTGGTAACCTTGTTTGGAAGTGTTCTCACTTACAGCAGTGGCTTTATGTTTGGGATCGAAGAGAGCACATTACTGCCAGGAACAGCCATGAGAACACTGTTACAGGTAGGGGACAGAATTCCCACGCAGGGGGGACGGCTGACTTTTCTATGTTTTCCTGTGCACTTTCTTTTATAAAAGTTGCTTTGTGTGCTTTATGCCATTTAAAAGCTTAGCAAAGTGTAGTAACAAATAGTAAATAAATAGTGAAGCATGGTAAAGAAATGTAACTGAATTGTAAAGAATTGTAACAATGAGGTCATTATTAAAAATCAAATTCACAACTTTCATATTTTTTGACATTAATATTGGTAAACGATGTTCACAAAGTTTTGTATTTAAGATTAAAAAAATCATTTGGGTGTATAGCATTGGTTCCAGAAACCTTTATGCTTTAGAACCAGACAACAGTGGTGATAATGATCTAAGTCAACTCCTCTAGCGTTTTACATGTTCCTTTCATTTCAATTGGATTTTAAAGTAGTGGTGGCTGGATGATGTAATTGTATGTTAGTACACAATTTAATTATTTCTTCTAAAGGCTGAACCATTAAAATATGAGTCCAAACTATTGAAAACTTAAAAAAAGGAACTAATCGAGAACTATGAATACCTTGCATATCTGAGTCACCAAAATAGATTCAAATAGATTTTAAAAGACAAACAAGAACTGTGGCTCATATGTAATATTGTGTGTTTGCCTTCCATAAATGTATCCACTTACGATGCCCTTCATTTCAGAGGTAGAGTGTGCACCATACTCTTTCTCTGTACCACTTTGGGTAGAATGAAGTAAATCCACTGGGTTGTATAACAGGGTTTTTCTGATTCGGATGTACTAGCTTATAAGGTAAACCTTGAGTGTAGGGGGTAGGAAAGGCTGTAAAGGAAAGGATCACCTGAAAAGTATTGATCAGTACTCAGATAGTTAGATAGTTAACCAAACACAGGTAGTATGCATCTGTATAAAGAGTTAATACTGCACACCATTCATTATACAGGTCTTAAATGTGTGCTGTTTTTTTTTTTTTTTAAAAACAGATGATTTAGCAAACATGCCTTTTAATATTTAAACATGATATCTGGTATTACACTGGGTTAAAGAAATCTCTATTTGCAAGCCATGCTTTTAGAATGTCTTGCACTTCCTGGAGCCTTTCACATGGAAGGTGAAATTGTCCCCACCCCTTTCACTTGCTTCTTTCTTGTCTATAACCAGCCAACTACTTCCCCTTTCTGCTGACATGCTTTCAGCCAGAAACATGTTTTTACCGAGACGAGCGTGCTGAGGTTAAATGACCAAGGAAGTAAAGCAGTAAGACTTCCTTGAACGGCAAGGCCAGCCAACTGAGAAGCCAGTGCAATACATGTTTGTTTTCAATACATGTTTGCTATAAACTGCACATTTGGGACCTATGTAGCCATGCAAGTGCAAAAGGGGTAATATGAAATTATACTACATGATATTGTATGTACAATATGTTTTATGAAAAACTTATTTTGAAAGAATGCTGCTGCCTGGGAGAGGTGTGATCCAATACCTTGGTAATAAGGGTTAGTTTAAATATAATTAAGGTTAGATGAAAGTTACAGTTACAGATATACACTAGTTATGTCAAAATCACCATTGAGTGCATAAGTAGAGGACTAGCTATTAGAATATTGAATCACTGGGTTAGCTTATCTGACGCACTTAAGACTTCATGATACATTTCATCTGCTGGTTCTTTTAAAAGGACTGTTTATTGCAATGATTTAGAACCCAATACATTCCCTCTTCCAGGCACGGATCTGGACTTTATGCATTGGAACCTCGCTTGTGCTTGGACCAATCTTAGGAAAAACATGGCGGCTTTACAAGGTGTTTACCCAGCGCATGCCAGACAAGAGGGTGGTATGTATTGTGTTTTTGTGTTTGTATTTTTCATCTCGTGAGGGTTTCTTGTTTATGCCAGTATGTTTGTTGTTCATTTATTGAGAACTTGATGGAAACCTGCACGAGACCTCATAACAAGAAACAAAAAAATGGAACTACTTTAACCTTCTACACTTTTACCTTCTACATACAATTGTCTCTATTGGGGTTCCTACAAGTGGTAACTTCAGCGGTGCTTTGATTTCCGCGGTCTTGTGCCTGTACCCACTTCTGTACCAAGACAGTAACTCAGTACAATCATTTGATCATTTCACCTGGGGGTAAAATTAGCAGGATCTGTAATACCCCTGATGACACATTTAAAACCAGGCAGCTCAGTGGTCAAGCCACAGCAGGGGTGAAATTCTCAACAAAAAAGTGCAAGTACTTGTATGCACAGCCGGGTGTAAACATTTTAAAAATTGAGACAATATTTTAAAAATTGAGACAATTTGAGTGCCAATGAATAAATACTTTAAAAATGTGTACATATTGCTACACGATACAAAGGCTGCCCTTCGAATTGGTGATATCATGGGGCAAGTTCAGCATGGAAGAGGGGGTCTTGGTTTCAGTTCAACTCCTCCTACATGGCACAAGGCGGCCCCAGCTCAAAGGAGGAAGCTGGTAGTCAACGAGGTGCAAAAGCAGGAGGAGAGGATGAGGTGTATAAAGGCCATTTCCCAGGCCAAACAGGGAGAATGGATGAGATGGGAGAGTGTGGAACAACGCAAGATTGGCTGGCAAGACCTATGGTCAATGGAACAGAGCAGGATCAGTTTCCTCATCAGGTCAACATATGATGTTCTCCCATCACCACAGAACCTAAACCTCTGGGTAGGAGAGGATCCCTCATGTCCTTTGTGTTCATCACCTGCAACATTAAGGCACATTTTGACAGGATGTAAGGTGGCTCTTAGCCAAGGACGGTTTACTTGGCGCCATGACCAGGTGCTGCGATGTTTGGCCTTAGCATTGGAAGACAAGCGTAACATGACCAATAAGTTGCCACCTGTTCCATCAAAACATTACACACAAAAGACAACATTCCTCCGCCCAGGAGAGCAACCACCAAGAAAAGGTGTTAAAACCAATCCTCGCCCAGGACAACTGGAAGCTGCTAGAGACTGGAAAATGCTGGCAGATGTTGGTCAACGGCTTATTTTTCCACCTGAGATTGCCACCACTAACCTTCGACCAGATATTGTCTTGTGGTCTGGATCAGCACGCCTTGTTCACCTGGTAGAGTTAACAGTGCCATGGGAGGATGCTGTAGATGAGGCGTATGAGAGGAAGAAACTGCGGTATGCTCAACTAGCCACTGAAGCAGAACAGCGAGGATGGAGAGTTCGGGTTTACCCAGTGGAAGTGGGTTGTCGAGGATTTGTGGCACACTCTACAACCCGGTTTCTCAGAGACGTCGGATTCAGTGGCCAAGAGTTGCGTCGCACAGTGAAGAACTTATCTGAAGCAGCAGAGAGGAGCAGCAACTGGCTGTGGTTGAGACGGAAAGATTCTGGCTGGGGACAGGTAAGTAAGCTGGGCTGAGTTGAGTGGGGGACGGAGGGGGGTGATGCTGGGACGCCAGAATCACCGTCGAGCCCTCTTGAGGTGTCGTGGGCTAGTCGACGAAACACTGAGGATGGAAGGTGCCCACTTGAAAACCCCAGAGATGTACCCTACTTGGCTCAATCCAGACGGTTGTCATGCTGATGCGCTGGGGAGGCCGCACTTTGGTTGATCCCCGGAGCCAGCATCGCAGCCGTTGTGTGTGCTGATGCGCCAGGGAGGCAAAATAAGCTGATCCCTGGAGCCAGCATTACACTTCAGCCATTAACACCAGACAGAAGGATATCTACATCATCATATGGAAGGAAACGTAAATGGAGGGAGACACATATGGATCACATTAGTTTACTGTAAAGCTACGTCTTAGTTGGTGCTTATCTTGGCGAGAGCCGAGTTCAAATCAGCATGAAGTTTTAACATCTACTCTCGTGTAATGGAAATCATGAAGATCTGGATACGTCCAGTGACTGCTGTGAATAGTGCAGCTGGCAACAAGGGAAAGACCTTGTGACGGCCTGGAGAGACAGCTGACAGGAGGAAAGAGACCCCATTGGGGCTGGTAAGGGTTAGCTACCCTTGTCGGCAGTATCCAGCTCTGTGTTTACAGGATGCTGGAGACACCCGCCCAAGGCTTCTAAGAAATTAAAGAGAAAAATACCCCTAGAGTCTGCGAGAGCGGGGGCGGAAGATGACTCAACGTTGGACAACACGGTTAACGACTTAGGAATGGAAACGGATATGAGTATGGAGAGTACTTCACAAAAGACTAGTTCAAGATCTGCAGTTAACAAAGACATGGAACTCCAGGTTTGTGTCTGCGGCTGGAGCAAGGCGACAACGGTCAGGGGTTTGAAGATTCATCAAGGGAGAATGAAATGCTTGAGGGAGAAGGGACAAGGGCCTCGCATTGATCAGTACTTCTTACGAAGTCAGTCAAGTCAGTCGAATGAAATCCAGCGACAGGAAGCAAACCACAGTTCGCAGGATATCAGCACCCCTGTCATAGATGTGAGGAGGACTTGCATGGACACAGTTAGTGATGAACCTAATGATCCTTGTGAACCCGGTCAGACAAACCAGCATAAGAGAGAAAAGAACCTCAACGGGCACAAGCCTGGAGTTAAATGGCCAAGAGCTTGTGAGAAAACTGCATGGGACACAGTAAACACAGATCTCTGCGTTGCATTGGAAAGATTAAGTGGAACAGTTGAAAAGAAGCTGGATAAATTTGGGGACATCATCTACGCATATGGAAGTGAGAGGTTTGGAGTTGAAAAAAGGAAGGAAAAAGTACAAACTATTCCTGGAAAGTCTAGACGGCAGCAGGAGATTGAACGCTTAGTTAGAGAAAGGAGACAGCTGAGGAACCAATGGAGAAGAGCAGAACAAAGTCAGAAGGAGGGACTCAATCTCTTACAAAGGGTCATAAAAGATAAGCTTGCAACATTGCGCAGAGCTGAGCGCCTACGGAAACGCTACAAAAAGAAGGAGCGTGCGAGAGCGAACTTTTATAAAGACCCATTCAAATTTGTAAAGAAGTTATTCACCAGTGAGAAGAATGGCACACTAAAAGCATCTAAGGTTGAGCTGGAGAGATATTTGGAGGAAACACATACAGATTCAAAAAGGCAGGAGCCTATGTCAGTTCCGTCAGACATCCCACCTATCAATCCACCAGAATACCAAATGGAAGACTGTGCACCTAAGTGGAAAGAAATAGAGCAAGCTGTGAAAAAAGCAAGGGCTTCATCATCTCCAGGGCCTAATGGAGTTCCGTACAGAGTGTACAAGAGTGCTTCAGGAGTTCTACGAATTCTGTGGAAATTGATGAAAGTGGCATGGGAAAAACAGGTTGTACCAAGAGCATGGCGCCGAGCAGGTGGAGTCTTTATACCTAAAGAAAAAGATTCTACAAGCATCAGTCAGTTTCGTCCCATTTCCCTATTAAACGTAGAAGGCAAGATTTTCTTCAGCATTATTGCTCAGAGATTGTCAGCTTACCTATTAAAGAACTGCTTCATTGACACTTCAATACAAAAAGCGGGCATTCCAGGTTTCCCAGGTTGCTTAGAACACATCAATGTGATCTGGCAACAAATTCAATCAGCTAAAAAGGAGAGGAAGGAGCTCCATGTGACATTCCTGGATTTGGCTAATGCATATGGTTCAGTGCCACATGAACTACTTTGGGCAGCATTTGATTTTTTCAGTGTACCGATGACAATAACAAATTTAGTGAAAGCCTATTTTGGAGATTTGCAATTCAGTTTTTCAACTTCAGAATTCAGCACTACATGGCAATGCCTTGAGGTTGGAATAATGGCAGGATGCACCATTTCTCCACTGGCTTTTACCATGGCAATGGAAGTAATCATTAGGGCATCAAAATGGGTAGTAGGAGGAGAGCGCTTGGCTTCTGGAATGCGACTACCACCAATTCGAGCATACATGGATGACATGACAACCATGACTACAACAGTAGCCTGCACTAATCGATTATTGGGCAAATAAACCAATAACATTGAATGGGCACGAATGCAATTCAAGCCCACTAAATCAAGGAGCATCTCTATAATTAAAGGCAAAGTAGTAGATAAAACATTCTTCATTAATGGTGAGGCAATACCAACAGTGTCTGAGAAGCCAGTGAAGAGTCTTGGGAGATGGTACGACGGGGATCTAAAGGACACAGTTCGTGTGGGAGAAGTTAGACAACAAGCAGTGGAAGGGTTGAAGAGCATAGACAGCTGCGCTCTACCAGGTAAACTAAAACTCTGGTGCTTTCAGTTTGGTCTACTGCCGAGGTTGCTGTGGCCACTGACTGTGTACGAGGTTTCTTTGACAACAGTAGAGAAGCTGGAAGCTTTAATCAGTTCATACATCAGGAAATGGTTGGGAGTTCCACGCTGCCTCAGCAGAGTGGGACTTTATGGTAAAGGAATACTGCAGCTACCAGTCTCTGCTCTAACCGAGGAGTTTAAGTGCGCCAAGGTCAGACTGGAAATGACATTAGTAGAGTCACGCGATAAATGCGTAAGGGAGGCAGCACCTGTGTTGAAAACTGGAAGAAAGTGGGCGGCAAAGAAAGCTGTGGAAGATGCAAAGGCTGCCCTTCGAATTGGTGATATCATGGGGCAAGTTCAGCATGGAAGAGGGGGTCTTGGTTTCAGTTCAACTCCTCCTACATGGCACAAGGCGGCCCCAGCTCAAAGGAGGAAGCTGGTAGTCAACGAGGTGCAAAAGCAGGAGGAGAGGATGAGGTGTATAAAGGCCATTTCCCAGGCCAAACAGGGAGAATGGATGAGATGGGAGAGTGTGGAACAACGCAAGATTGGCTGGCAAGACCTATGGTCAATGGAACAGAGCAGGATCAGTTTCCTCATCAGGTCAACATATGATGTTCTCCCATCACCACAGAACCTAAACCTCTGGGTAGGAGAGGATCCCTCATGTCCTTTGTGTTCATCACCTGCAACATTAAGGCACATTTTGACAGGATGTAAGGTGGCTCTTAGCCAAGGACGGTTTACTTGGCGCCATGACCAGGTGCTGCGATGTTTGGCCTTAGCATTGGAAGACAAGCGTAACATGACCAATAAGTTGCCACCTGTTCCATCAAAACATTACACACAAAAGACAACATTCCTCCGCCCAGGAGAGCAACCACCAAGAAAAGGTGTTAAAACCAATCCTCGCCCAGGACAACTGGAAGCTGCTAGAGACTGGAAAATGCTGGCAGATGTTGGTCAACGGCTTATTTTTCCACCTGAGATTGCCACCACTAACCTTCGACCAGATATTGTCTTGTGGTCTGGATCAGCACGCCTTGTTCACCTGGTAGAGTTAACAGTGCCATGGGAGGATGCTGTAGATGAGGCGTATGAGAGGAAGAAACTGCGGTATGCTCAACTAGCCACTGAAGCGGAACAGCGAGGATGGAGAGTTCGGGTTTACCCAGTGGAAGTGGGTTGTCGAGGATTTGTGGCACACTCTACAACCCGGTTTCTCAGAGACGTCGGATTCAGTGGCCAAGAGTTGCGTCGCACAGTGAAGAACTTATCTGAAGCAGCAGAGAGGAGCAGCAACTGGCTGTGGTTGAGACGGAAAGATTCTGGCTGGGGACAGGTAAGTAAGCTGGGCTGAGTTGAGTGGGGGACGGAGGGGGGTGATGCTGGGACGCCAGAATCACCGTCGAGCCCTCTTGAGGTGTCGTGGGCTAGTCGACGAAACACTGAGGATGGAAGGTGCCCACTTGAAAACCCCAGAGATGTACCCTACTTGGCTCAATCCAGACGGTTGTCATGCTGATGCGCTGGGGAGGCCGCACTTTGGTTGATCCCCGGAGCCAGCATCGCAGCCGTTGTGTGTGCTGATGCGCCAGGGAGGCAAAATAAGCTGATCCCTGGAGCCAGCATTACACTTCAGCCATTAACACCAGACAGAAGGATATCTACATCATCATATGGAAGGAAACGTAAATGGAGGGAGACACATATGGATCACATTAGTTTACTGTAAAGCTACGTCTTAGTTGGTGCTTATCTTGGCGAGAGCCGAGTTCAAATCAGCATGAAGTTTTAACATCTACTCTCGTGTAATGGAAATCATAAAAACAAAATAAGCCTTAAAAAAAAATAATTGATCAATTATAACCAATTCACCATAAATACTGAAAGCTTTGTACCCTCTGTTCGTATCACTCAGTCCTGTACTGTAATATAACACTCAAGTTAAACCTTAAATGATTAGCATTAAGAAATATTACACTACGTGGTAACTGCTGTAGAGAGGGAGTTTTGTTTCAAGATGTCCTAAAAAAGGGATGATGTTATAAAAAATTATATTAAAAAAAACTGTGCTATGAAAAAATGATACAAAAAGATCGGAGTCAAACAATGCACAATTTGGGGCTAAAATAACCCTCAAATGTATTATGTAACTGGCACTACTATGAATAATGATGTACTTGGCCATTTTAATCGCCATTGTATTCTCTGAAATCATCCCCATATTTTCCAGACCCTGGGTACTCATCTACAACAGGACCTGACCATGCTACCATAATAGCCTTGGATTAGATTTTACATGTGCATGCAAGTGAAAACTCACATTTAACTTAAATAAACTCTTCAAAATGTTTTAGAAAAGGGGGCATTGTACAAAGAAAAAACACCTTGCCATTTTGTTTTTTGTTTATTACAGTCCTTATAACAGAAAATACTAGGATCATAACAAAACGTTGATCACTATGCTTAACATGTACCTTACAAGTTGGGCCAGTGTTTGAAAAGCGTGAAGCATAACTCTATCTGTATCCCGATTCTGACTCCCTTACTAAATCTGAAGCTGCACTTTGATCCTGTTTTTTTATGTTATTGTTAATCCCTACTGTCCCACATATCACTTCAGGATCCTTACCAATGCAAATTTGTAGAATCGGGCTTATTTATTGATGACTATTTATGTTGTGATTTTTTTTCAATAAAGCAGGTGCTTTAAGTCCCCAGGCAATGGATGAGCTAAAGTGCCAGTACTTTGCCAAAATCCACCATGAGGATGGAAACATTTACTTTTTTTTATAAAAGAATATGTGAAAAGTGGAGTGTAACTGGAATATAAAATAGCTCATTTTGCAATGAAATAAAGATGAATATAAGTTCAGATTTTGGACATGCTTCCCATGAATACAAATAGAAGGACACTTCCAGAAAAATGATGATGCTTCTCTTTGTGCTTTCCCTTGTACTTCTTTTAAAATAAAAGTGGTAAATACATCTTTTTTGACATCAGTCTGTGAGCTGGTAATGAATAATGAAAGAGGAAATAAGCAATAGCAGGACGTGAATGAACCGTTTGTGTATTCATACTGGGGTGAAGAAGTGAAGCTGTGTAGGGTGTAGGGGAGCTGAGGTCTCTATTCTGAAGACTCACTTCTCACTGTATGCACTGGTGCAAACAGAATGTAAAAGAGGGTACAGCTTGGAGCTATACAGGTTATGCATGGCCAGGATTCAATCCTCATATTTTGTTACGCACAGCTCATCCTTTTATCTAGCAAATGCTAAGTGAATACATAAAAAAAAAAAAAAATGGCATAAATAGTGTTGCATGGAGTGTACCGAGTCTGTCTCTGCTCCGGCTTCATTGCAGACTGTTCCATATTAGGAGTACTGAATGTTCAGAAGAACATTTGTTTGTTTTGTTTTGTTTTTTTCCAGATTATTAAAGATATCCAGTTGATGGGATTGGTTGCTGGTTTAATGCTGGTGGATGTAGTTTTTCTGACAACCTGGGGCCTAACTGACCCAGTTCATTGTATGAAATCTATCAGCGCAGCACTAAGGGTGAGATCATTTATCCATAACTTTGAATAAAGTAAATTATACAGCAGTGCTAAATTGAACCTTGGTAATAAAGTTTTGACGAAACAAAAAAACATTGACAAAACCTGTTTTGTTGAAATGTTGTGTAATATTGTTGCTTAAGAGGAACACAGTTTAGATTGCTGTCGTTAAACTTGCTAAGCTAGTTTAAAATTAAGAATAAATGTACTACCAGTTATTTCTGGTGGTTTGTGGGGCATAATTTGCCTGTTTTACACCACATTAAATATTCTTAACAGGCTTACCCCTCTTATTTAGGTGACAGTGTGTAATATAATACCTTGGACCATTTTAGGACATTTTGTCACTGGTCATATTTAGAAAAGACTATTGTTTTTAACACAATACCTTGATGAAATCCATTTAAAAATTATAATAAAGATATTTTCTCAAACGTTTCTACTAAATGAATATGTTCTGCTAACTTCCAGGTGTCTAGCAGGGACGTTTCTTACTCCATGTCAGACCTGGAGACCTGTGCTTCCGTGTACACTGATGTGTGGATTATTCTTATCTCTGTCCTCAAGGTAACCCAGCAGATGTATCCAACACACACACACAGCTGCTTTTTGATTGAAACAATACCTGTTTTGCTCAGTGAACAGCACTTTTGGTGGCAGAAATGTTTCAGTTGTATTGGTAATTAAATTCAGAACATCTAGTTCTCCTTAATGAGCTTTGCCATAATTATCAGTTTTTTAATCTTAAAATGTAAAATTAATCTACCATTTTCACCATCGTACAGTTGAAAAGTATAAATAATATTCTGACTATTGTACTTTTTTTTTTTTATCACAATACCATTTTGACCTCATGTCTTATCTTGTCACACAGGGGAGCCTTCTGCTGTACGGGACCTACTTGGCTGGGCTGACCAGTAATGTGAGCTCTCCTCCTGTAAACCAGTCGCTCACCATCATGGCTGGGGTCTACCTCATCACCCTGTCAGCTGGAGTTACCATTCCTGTCACACGCTTCTTCTACACCTGGCCCAACCTGGTATACAGCTTCATCTCTGGGGCAATCTTTATCTGCACGCTGACAATCAACTGTCTGGTATTTATACCTCAGGTGAGGAAACATGGGGCTTTTTATTCATTTATTTTTCAGTTTTCAATCACATATAGCTGTATTTTTTTAATGTGTAATTTATTTAATTCATAATTGAGAGTTAAGCCTAAAATAAATGTCATCATGACCTTTTGCCACAACAGCTGACCCAGCGGAAGCAGTTTGCAGATGAACTGAATCAAAGTCCAAGACAGATGGCAAAGTACTTCAGCAGCCCCAGTAAAAGCATCCATTCTATGTACAGCGAAGAGGAGATTTACTGCTTGCTCGGAGAGAACAGCTCCATGAAGAGGCTACTAACAGAGGTAACAGATACTCATGTGCAACCCCACTCCTAGACCCCAAGATTAGTAACAAGCCTTTTGTTAAATTCTATGGGTGTTAAACCATAACACATCATCTAATACTGTAACATTTAAAAGGATTGCCTGCGTAAGTGACCTGATATATTATATAGGAGTCATAGATAAGATATTCGTTCAACGTTATGACAAGTACAAGTGAAATAATACTATGGGGATAATGGGAGCCATGATCATTCCAGCTTCTACCCAGTGCCCCACTATAAGGACTGCATTGTAATATAGGGGCACTGCATGATTCCCATGTAAAAATTTTTTTTAAAAAGAACACCTGTTGCTGAAAATCACTTTTAAATGGTCAGCTTGGAGACTGTTAAAACCACCGGAGTTATGTGATAAAAATAGATGAAGTGTTTTTTTTACTGGAGGATCATACATGAGTGAATATACCTGTATCATAATGATTAAATCAGAAAAAAATAACGTTAGGTTGTTCCTTTATTCTGTTGCACGATACATCTGTGACAGGCTAACATGAATCTACTAATTTTTCAGAAAAATGCGGTGATAGAAAGCTTGCAAGAACAAGTGAACAATGCCAAGGACAAGCTTTTGAAGCTGATGCCAGTGCACTGTGGCAAGGATCACACAGAACTGAATTCCACCACCAAGTCAAGCTTAGCATTCACTCAGATCACAGAGGTCAGACTTGAAGGCCATAGCCAGGGAACAGAAGACCTGGAAATTATTGAAGAACTGTGTTCTTCAGACACACCTAGCAATCTAGAAAGCAAACCTGCTCCACAGAAGGATCTAATATTTACTTCAGTACTGGAGCATAACAGAGACCATTGTTCAAGTCATGACTTGGGATCGGTCAATGTTAGGCAATGTTGTGACTCCCCCAGTCATATAGATACGGAGCTGCACCAGTTAGGTTCTAAACCTGTTTCCAATCTTCATCAGAACATCAACCTTCAGAACAACAAAATGGAGAAAGATCTGCTGTTGACATCCTCAGATTCAGGCTCGGCACTGCATATGTCACCCAAAACTGTGGCACCTGAGAGCTCTGATTCAACCAAGGAGCAGTTAACTGCAAATAAGCACAACTACGTAAGCAGTGAGAAACTACAAGAGATCTTACAGGATCTTAGTATAGATGCGGTCAGCTCTTTAAGGTCACCAGCCAGGACAAGGAAAGATGCAAACACTATGCAAGAAGCTGACCCGTCAAGGATGCAAAAGGAATTCCAGTTTTACTTCCAAAGTATTTCTCCATACATAATGAGGAAAAGAAGGCCTCCGTTCAATCCAATGAGGGGGGGCCGTCCTCCATATTGTTTCCCTGGGTATTTCCCTCCACATGCGAGGTGTGTGGCAAGCAATGAACTGGTAAGAAAACATAATAATATGGACACAAGGACTAAACCCAACAGTGATGATTTGCTTCCTCCAAATACAGCTTCAAAGGACGTGGATCAGCTTCCAACCACAAGCGAAGATGAACCCTCTTCTTATGGTTCACAGTTGGCATCAGTGAGAAGGGCTAAGTGTGGTAATAGGTGTGACTACCCTGGGGGCTACTCTGACTCTCACAAGGAGTCAGAACAAGCTTGTATATGTAGTATTAAACCTTTCTCAGGGTTTAATTCCAAAGGTTTACCATGCAGGGAATCAGAAATAGAAGACCTGGAGCAGTCTCTCTATGATTATTCAGACTCAGACTCGAGTAGCTCCGAGGAGGATTTTTGTTACTACCACAAGCCGTACTACGACACTTATTTTCAGGGACCGTATGAATCCACTGAGAGTAATACCTCCAAAACATCGGACAGTGAACTAGGTGGATCTCCGGCTCACTGGGTTAAGGCCTACAGTAAGGCCCATCCTGTTGTGAACTTTAAAGAGGACTTGAAACCAACTTTTGTATAGACATATTTCCTAAATGGCTTCTTCTGTGATAGACAGCTTTACAAAAAAAAACAAAAAAAGAATAAATATTTAAAAAGTAACTTGTCAAGAATTTAGCTTTGTTACTGCGTAAGGTTATAACAAACACAGGAAAATCATAGGACTGGGGGTTACAACACTGGACTATAATACTATAGTATTTTCAAGTGGTTCCTCCTAGCAGCAAAAGTTAATAAGACCCACTAGCATGCCTTTCAATTTTTGTTAAAATATCCATAGAGATGCACTGTTTTGAAGGACAAGTGTTTCTTTGATTGAGAACTGTACTTGATGGATATAGATTGATTTTAGTGTTTGCAAAATGCTGATAGAGGTACAAACTTAAATGTACTTTGAAATATAACTGTAATGTTATGTAACATAGTGTTAATAGCAGCTGTCATTTAATAGAGGTACATCTAACTTATTGCCTGTAGCACATTATTCCAGACTTGACATGTCTTTAAATGTAGATGGGTTGTTTAACTTCCGATATTTTATAGCTTGTAAATAAAAACAGAGTTTAGTTGTTTTTCCATGACCAAATGTGTGTACGCTGCCTTATAGGAGAAAGTTAGCTTTTTTGGCATAATGGTCAATTAAAGGTGTTGTTCCTAAAGTTTTAATTCCTATATTTAAATTACCTTCAGTTTCACATCTAACTTCTAATACATGTTCAGCACTTTTCAACAACAAACATTTTGACTATAATAAAATTCTACAATAAAACATGTTGGCTTTATGTAATGTAAACCAAAAACCCATTTCAACACCGAAGTCATTGAGAAATACTTATACAGTAGTCAAAATGTTGAACATCTCTGAAAGTACAACACTAGAAAAGCCTATCCCATGTTGGTCTGCACCTCTATGTATTCACACATCCTGTGCCAGCATGCGTTATGGAATCTGTGGGACATGGGAGAAAGACACAGAGATTATTCCACATGAAAATAATATGGGCTTTAGATTTTCATTTCATTTTGACCAGGAATATACTTGTCCATTCTGTTAGAAACTATAAACCCCAAAATAGCATGACAGGGACAGAAATGTTTACTCACTAAGCATTTTATTAGTGTATTCAATAATTGTGTTCTTTAGGATCAAGTCCCTTCTTGTTGTACTTCATTGTTGTATCAAGATATTTTTTGTTCTTGATCATAAAGCTTTCTGTTAGAGAGCTGCAGCTGCAGTGTGTGTCTCCATTTCCCTTCTGAATTTGACCTTGTGACTGAATCACAGTAGTTTAGTGCTTTTGTTCTGCTTTATTAAAGTGAATGGGAATAATAGTCCACTTGTGGTATTATATATTTTTAAACCAGTTCTTTGAAGCAGATCTACTGTACACCCCTCAGTCTTGGTGTGTTGTGCAAGGTGGTTTTATCTACTGTACTTTGTTCAACCCACTCAGGACCTTGGTGAAAGACCACTTTGACCCATAAAATGCCACTTGCCCACAACCCTATATGCATGGCCTACTAATAAATAGAATGCAATGGTATTATTAATAAACAAAGTCAGTTTAGCCGGATGGCGTTTACAAGAACTAACATGATTGATTACTGTACATTGGATTGTATTGTTCTGTTGTAAGTTCCCAGAGTGAGTCATTATCTTCAGACACTTATTTTTGTAAAAGCAGAAAAGAATAGAGTGGGGGAAATGTCCGTGTGAAGGCATGGGTGTGAAAAATAAACTGTGCTTACTTTGTGACATGTTCTTAATTTAACACCATTCAGAGTACCCACAACGTTTCTGGAACTAATCATGTATCTGACACATTGAACTGGAAAACTGAGCTGTGTTCAGTTTAATTTATAAAGTGCTACAAGTTATATAATGCCACTACTCTTATACACGTTTGTCATAGTAAAAGCATAGCAAAGTGTACTAAAGCACAGTGAAAGTATGGGAAAGCTTAGGTAACCATTGCAAAACACAGCAAGGTATGGTAAAGTATATTAATAAGTGTGACACCCCAGGATAAACTATGGTAAAGGCATGGTAGAACTGCAAAAATACAGTGCAAAAATACCATGTATACACGAAGGTAGCCAACAATCAAGACCTATTTCTTTTAGGAGGCCTATGTTCAGATAGAAAATCAGACACTGAAAACACAAAAAACTACAGGTTAAATATCATTGTACGTCACTGGAGAATCAGTACAATGTCGCTACGAATTCTGACCTCTATTGGCGAGATGAGGCTAAAGCTCTATAAACACGAATGCAGATGAGTCTTGTCCTTTTCTCTAATGGTTAAGACATGTGTGGAGTGCGTGGTCGTCTTACTGTTGCACGTGGAGGTATTGCCGGTTTTACTCCACACAGGCCCTTTGCTTACTGAATATCTAGATAACCCTGAATAGATAAACATGGGTACCACCACTGCACTCGTGGGTTTAATTTCAGTTTGTTTAACTTGCACACATCATCACAGCTTCAAACATAACATCTGAGCTAAAACTATAGAATTCAACATTGAAGAAGACATGTTTGTTTACAGGTAAACTGGTCTATTTTATTTTTTACCTCTTAAACTTCAGACGTAAACAGTAAAATATTTTAATATGATCTTTCGTATTCAGCTTAGTGTCAGCTATTCCAATCAGAAGAAAAAGTAATGGTAATAATTGGGACCCCCTTGTAAATGAGGCCTTGGCTTCAATGGGTTAATTTCCTCTATAAATAAATAAATAAATAGAAGTAATGGTAACTTGAAATTGAGTAACAACAAACTGTAATATAATAACCTTGATGGTGATGATGGCATTTGAACCATATCCTTCCACTGCTCAAGACAAACTTTCAGAAAGTGTTTTACCTGCTTGTCTCTATCAGTCAAAAAGCATTAGTAGGCAACTACAGCTTATTAGATTTAATTGAATTAAACGCTCAACTAATTTTTGCAAGTAGGCAGATGGATGATAACAAAAAGTATTTATTTCTCATTTATCACAAGCTTTCTCCTATATGTTCTCAAACTAAGATCGCTCAATTAATTTCAGAGTACCGGCATCTGATGGTAGTCATGTTTCCTCAAGAATAATGGACCCTTCCATCTACACCTAATTGCTTGCACCACGCTGACTAGTGCCTGTGTTTTCACGATATGCTTATGTATCTGGAAACAGTTCTCAATCTAAGGACTTCTTTACAGAAATGCCACTGTCTATGGGCTAGATGGCTCTGTTAACACTAGCATGCTGCAATATGATGCCTCAGTTCCAATCGGTCTTCGGCCACTGTTCATCTTAACCTCAATGGACAATTCCAATAACAATGACCTCATGCCCTCATAACTGAGCAAGTCACTTAATCTCCTTGTGTTCCATCTTTCGGGTAAGTGATTATGCAGCTGATGCATTGTTCACACACCTTAGTCTCTGTAAGTCACCTTGGATAAAGGTGTTTGCTAAATAAGAAGAAGAAGAAGAAGAAGAAGAAGAAGAAGAAGAAGAAGAAGAAGAAGAAGAAGAAGAAGAAGAAGAAGAAGAAGAAGAAGAAGAAAGTGTGACACACTGTTGAACCTGCCGTACATTTTTACTGCCTATGACCTTTTACTGTCCTGACTTACCCTCAAAAGGACGGAACATTTTACAACAGCAATAGTCAATGAGCTGCTGTAGATGAATCTTCATTTCTAAAAATTCAACAAAACTGCTCAAACAAGGCTGCAGCCTGATAGTTTGCTCATTTTCTTGTGATAGGATACAGTCAAGACAGGGTTTAGTGACTTCTAGAAAAGTCAATTTCCTTATAATTACTATTAAAAGGTACCAAAACAAAACCAACAACTGTGATAAACAAATCTGTTTTTTTTAGCATTTTGTACAATAAATAATTGCACACAGTTATCAAAGTTTTTGTTATTTGGCATTTTTAAAAAGCTGCAGCAACGTAATTGAAATGTAATTGTAGGGCAAGCATAGTAAGAATTCAGAGATTTGTAAAACAATAGAAATACCCCTTATACCCATAAACATTAATATTAGTGAGATTTTTAATTGTCCAAATTTTGGGTAAAATATATATATATATATATAAAAAAATCATAACTGCCAATAACTTGTATGTTCGGAATGTGGACACATGGAGAAGAATCTCTTTTCCAGTTTCATAAATTAGCAAATAATATCCACCCTAACATTTCAGTAGATCTATGGTGGACAGACTTTGAAATTGAATTCTTAGATACCTTGGTTAAATGACTTGATCAAAAATAGATCTTTACTCAAAGCCGACTAATATGCATCAGTACCTACATACTGTATGTCATCTGCACACCCAAACCATACTAACAGAGACAGTTCTAAAGGACTGGGTATAACAATACAAATAATGTGTTCTGATGAAAATGAGAAACAGAGAAGGGCATTGAAAAAAAAAAAAAAATAAGGTTACATTAATAAAATTACATTTTCAAAATTATTAACCAAAATTTCAAAAATACTTTGGAAGGATTATATATACTTCGTAATTAAAAAAAAAAAAATGAAAAATGAAATTTCAAAAGCGCTGGCAGTGGCTTTTAGATTGGAACAGATTGAAGCAGTCCAAGGTTCATTAGCCTCATTACAGACAAGCTAAAGGATTGTCTCTTGAATCATTTGTCCTCTGTTACCTATTGATATGTCACATCTTAACAAACAACAAATTAGTAAATAATGTATTATTGTTGTTGTAGTAGTAGTAGTAGTAGTAGTAGTAGTCGTAATAGTTTATTTGGCAGACTTACAGGTGTTACAGGGCAATACAAGGTTACAGTGGAAGAACAATATAAAAATAGTGTAGTTTACAGTAAATGCAAATACTAGTAGAATACAATATGAGATAAGAAGTAACAATTTGGTTAAGACCATTTGTATCTACAATGACCTAATAGTAGTAAATTGTACAAAGAGTGCATCAGCTGAGGTCAGGCAAGTCCAGTGCACAGTAGGAGGGGTAGATCAAGAGATCTACAAGTGCAATCTAAACCAGTGAGTCTTGAGGAGGCGGTGGAAGGCAGTGAGAGATGAAGCAGTCCTGAGGTTCTCCAGTAGCTGCTTCCACCACAGAGGGGCTAGAGAAGAGAAGTAGCAGGGAGCAGGAGACGGCAATGAGGGATTGGAGGTGGAGGGGGCAGTGGTGGAACGGTAGGCAAGAACAAGGGTCTTGAATTGAATGCGAGCAGAGCGATGTAGCCAGCGGAGGGTGCAAAGCAGATAGTAGCATGATGGTAGTGAGGTTGGGAGAAAACAAGACGTCTTGAAGGTACTTGAAGGCTGCAGACTCCTTATCTAGAGCTCTGACAAATTGTTTCATAAGGCCCAATTTGATGTGCAGTGGTGGCATCAGCACCTTCCGGGGGTCCACCAGTGGCTCCCACTTGACGTTGTTCCTCCCCACAGAGAACTCGGTCCGCTGTGGCCAGTTCCGCCTGTGGTAGTGCGCCTTGGTGTCCCTGCTGTCCCAAAGGCAAAGATAGCAGGGAAACTTGGTAAAACCGCCTTGGAGACCCATCAGGAATGCCACCATTTTGAAGTCTCCTATGACCTCCCAGCCGTACTCATCATACTTCAAGGCGGCCAGCAAGGTCTTGATGCTGTTGTAATCCTCTTTGAGGTGCACCGAGTGAGCCAGGGGAAGAGACGGGTACTTGTTACCATTATGGAGCAGCACGGCTTTGAGGCTCCTGGATGAGCTGTCAATGAAGAGGCGCCACTCATTCTGGTTAGAGGCGATTCCGATTGCCTCGAACAGACTGGTCACATTGTGGCAGAAGCAGAGCCCATATTGACGGGTGAAGAAGCTGGAAAAAGGTTGGTGAAGCTTCCTCTGATCTGCGACTTGCACACTTTCATCCAACAAGTTCCACTGCTTGAGCCTAGACATCAAAAGCTCGGCATTGGACTTGGTGAGACCAAGATCTCTAATCAAGTCGTTGAGGTCTTTTTGGTTGGGGTAGTATGGGTTTCTCTCCTCAGCTCCACCTCTGAAATTGTCATCTGGATCTACGTCGTCTTTCTCGCTCTCTGACTTGCTGCTCTCTTCTAAAGACGGCTGCTCTCTCTCCGGAGGAGTGGGTACGGGGAGCTCATGGCAGTGTGGCACCAGGGAGATGGATGAAGGAAGGTCCGGATACGTGATAGCAGGTGCATTCTTGCCAGTCCGACGTTTGGAAGGGTCCACCATGCAGAAGTAGCAGTTGCTTGAGTGGTCAGTGGGTTCCCGCCAAATTCTTGGGATAGCGAACTTAATGGCTCTCTTTTCCCCTCTGTACCATCCTACAAAAATACATTTATTTCACCCAGCACTGAATCTATCTGGAATGTTCTGGAAAATAGGTAAATTTCAAAATATCACTGTCCTGGTCACAAAAGCAAAGTTTGTGGGGAATAATAGCCATTTTCTATACTTTTGAGGCATAAGCAATTAGGAAATAACACTTACAACCCAGGAAACAAAAAAACAAAAAAAAATTTTACACGGTGTAATACAGTTACACAAAGAAAACCAATATATAATTCTATAGCAAAAATAAGTTGATTTTAAAAGGTGTCATTGAGTCATTGAGTCATGGAGTCAAGTGAGTGCAGATTTGCATCCTGGCTGTGCCAAGTTGCCAATCTTTGCTGGGGATTCCACAGGGAGCCCCTCAATAGATCTAGCACTCCTGCACATTAGGGAGCTCCAGTTCTCCTGAGCTGTTCTGGGGAATTGCTGCTGAGAGGGAACATAATAGACATTCCAAAATGTTTGTGCATGCCTATGTAATGTAATTGAGAATTCCAGATGTCTGTATACAGCTGGATTTCAACCAGATTCCCTGCATGAGAAAACTGAACAATAACAATATCCTACATTACATTTAGATGCATTATTTCTATCAAATAGCTTGAGGGTCTACTGCAGTAAGTTGAGTTATATCGCAGACCAGAGTTAAGCCCGGAACAGACAGGTGCGACAGGACATGCAAGGCATTTTGCCGCCTGTATCGCTGCCATTGCTATGGTATTGGACAGACACCGCTAGTCCCACGGTGACGCTGAATGGTGCTGCTCAAATCGAATAGACAGCGATTTTGTTTGGCAGCCACAATAAAAACTTTGATAAACAAACCAGTATCTTTATTTAGTAGATTATATGGAGGGCATTACAGCTATGGCCAAAAGTTTTGCATCACACCTTATAGAATTAATAATGTTAACGGTGTGGTACTGACAACTACTGTGCTGTACTATTCAATTTTTCTACAATATTGTAAGAAAAGTCAGTCATGTAATGCATACTGCTCATGTGTGCCCGGGTGTGGACTAGTGGTATCGCACCGTGAAAATGCCCAGTGGTGCTGCGCCGCGACTGTCTGTTCCGGGCTAAAGACTAATTCAACACGGCAAATCACACCATCCACGCAACTGACCATTCTTATACATGTTCTACGTCAGCGGTTTTGGGTTTCTTGGGTTAACGGTTTGGTCTAAAAATCCGTATCTGAAGCTCTGTACAATTTTTTTGAAGTGATAGGTTTTCATAGAAATAAGCACCTAAACAAGAAACGCACACATCGTTAATGTATAGATGACAGCATTATCACCCTGTATGTGTGTGCTTTTCTGCTGTGACAGCACTGGGTTCACATATTTAGTTTCACAAAGAAGTATGATTTAAACAGTACTGTACCGCTTAAGTCTTTGTCAGCTGCTGCATTTTAGAGAAGCAGGAAAGCACAGCTTTTTCACACATTTTAGCTGGAAACACCCTGTCCATCAGAAGTTGTTTCCCAGTAGTTAATAAACTGGTCACTTTGACAGTAAATGACATATCACATGAAAAGAATTTCTGGGCCATTACAGAAAGGGACATTAATTACTGTGAAAAGGGGTACCTACTGGAAAAGTCATCTACTCTGACCACCTACTTATCCTGGTAACACTTTGCATTAAGTGTCTCTAATTACTGTGCATTTACATAGTAGTTACTTAGTAAATACATGTGTACTTACACATAATTATGATGTTATTATGCATGGTTACAATGTACTTAATGTGTAAATATTTGTGCATGATATGATCTTAACCAAATCCCTATCCCTAACCCTAACTCTAACCCTAACCTTAACCCTATCCCTTTTCTGATACAATTGTGTACTTACATATGTGGTGCAAAAAGATTTATATTTTAAGTGCATTGTAACTGTGCATAATAACATTGTAATTACACATGTATTTACTAAGTAACTACTATGTAAATACACAGTAATTAGAGACACTTAGTTAATGTAAAGTGTTACCGTTACCCTTTACCTCCTCTCCCTTCTCATTCCTTGTCTTGGCCCATAACCATGGCTGTAACTACACCGAGGTCATGTCCTCGGTTGGTTTTTTTGCATCATCAATGCTATGCTCATGTAAGAATTCTGGTAAAGTACAAAAGACTCCTTAATGTTCTCTGTTGATTTGCCGTGTAACATAGATTTGGAGGTTGAATAGTAAATACCAAGCAGTCATATAAATACTGCAGCTATAGCTTAAAACCTAAGTGTGACCTCGGTAGAATCTCAGCGCTGGTTATGATGCTGCCCATAACCTAGTCATATATTCTGACCTCAACAACTCCAGTATGCTCCAAAACTGCTTTCCCCATCTCCATTGCAACCTGGCACTTTCTACCTGATATAATATTGCAGATAAGCTAAACAGGCAGCAGTGTGGAGTAGTGGTTAGGGCTCTAGACTCTTGACCGGAGGGTTGTGGGTTCAATGCCAGGTGGGGGACACTGCTGCTGTATCCTTGAGCAAGGTACTTTACCTAGATTGCTCCAGTAAAAAGCCAACTGTAGAAATGGGTAATTGTATATAAAAAAAGTGATATAATTGTAACAATTGTAAGTTGACCTGGATAAGGGAGTCTGCTAAGAAATTAATAATAAGCTATGATTAGTCCAAACGTATGATTTCTAATACTCGTGATGCTACTACAGAATGCATTTGTGATTGTGAATAATGTTCCCACTTTAAAAGTTCTAGAAGATAACTATTTGAGAAAATATAACAGTCTAACCTCTAACCAATAATATACTAACCTTGAACCAATGGTAAATGAATGATTTAAAATCTAATTTTGCATTTATTTTTCCAAATGCCAACACATTTCCCAGTGGTATTCAGCCAGCCTTGTTCTGTCTCTCGTTGTTAGCTGTGCACCACACTCTCTAGATTAGGAGATTCCTCTGGGGGTTTGGTTCCACACAGAATGGTTTTAAAAGATGGTTTTAAATGAAGCAACACAGCGTGACTGTACACAGGGAATGTCCGAAATAATGGCAGACAATATTTCAACATCAGATTGTTCAGAAACTGACAAGGAGATGGAATTTGTGGCCGAATTCGACTTTCCCACTCAATGGTATGTAGATGATTGTGCATGGGTTGTGTCAGGAAATGCAAATGAAAACCAAATACGAAGGATGAAAAAATGCAATATTTATTTTTTGTAGGTCGGATCATCCTCAAAGACCTCATTCCGAAAGAAATACATCGTTTACGAATCTCATTTGCTAGTTTATTTGATACGTGTCCATTCTGCAAACATTCCGAATCAGCTGGAGCTATATCTAAGACTTTGGGGACGTATATTGAAATAACACAGTGCTGCTATAATTGTGGGTAGGTCCCTTCATTAGTTGGAAATGAGAACAACACCGTCTTGGTTTTCTTTTCCCCACAACCACTTACACAGCACAGTTTTTTTTTGTTTGTTTTTTTTAGTGAATGCAAATTAATCATAATACAACATTTGAAGATAACATGTACAGTGTGAAAGATGTCTACTACACAAAACGAAAGCGTGTACAAGTTCCTTCCTTATGGAAAATTAGACGGACCATGTTTGTCACACAGACTAGTGTGTTTCCACACGGAGATAATATGTCTCAGAGTCATGTTTTTTGGCTCAGATTAGATGCACAAAAACAGTGATTTTGGGCATAGCAGTGTGGCATTATGCAGATGTTTGGGCGCATACGAGTTATTATACAATGACCAACTACATTCAGAACAGCAAGATGGGATAGTTTATGTTTTATCTTTCCAGTAGTGCTGATGTACCCTTTAAGTACTGTACTGTATGTATGTACAGTGACTCAAACAATCATTCCAGGACTTGGTTGGCTAGGCTGTTATTGTCCCAATGATTTCATTTCCATTGTTGATTCATTCTCAGGCTTCTCTCATTGCTGGAAAATAGCACACTATCTTTGTGTACAGGGCAGCCCGTTTCGATAACCACGGTGTATTATAAAGAACCATAGTACACAGTGTTTTCACCTATGACTGTTTCATGCATTGGCAAGCTGGACATGTCCTCACTTTAAGGGGAAACTTTTTAAATTGTAATTGGCACTTTCAGTGTTTAGAAACCAAGAGACAGGCAAAACACTCTGTTTCCTAATCTGGTTTTGTTTTACTCCAGTACAGTTTTACTGCTCTCCTTATCATTAGTTACTTTTCTTTTGCCGGCCACAGTTTATTTTTCTTTCTACTTAGAACCCTGTTTTATCATCCTGTTTTACTGGAACTAGGGACAAGTGAATGACAGAGGAGAGATACAAATGTTTTATTTTTGAAAGAGACACGTGCTCTGTAGAGAAACCATCGGGGGACTTTAGCATCTGTATTGAAACATGAGGTTGCTTCAAAGGGAAGAAAACGCAAAATGAATCACTTTTAGGGGCACCGTAAGAGTATGATCAGTCATGTGCCCAGTGGATCCTGTCAGTAGCAACTACACTTAAAAATGTGCTGTCTCATGCACAAAGACGTAATACAACTATGAATTATACATTCATTACTCGTAACATAAATGACAACGAGAAAATGTAAATAGCTAACTTTGGGATATTTCAAGTTAAGACACAAACCATGCTGTGCCTCATAGTCTTTATTTAATCCTAAAACAAGGAATACATAACTTAGTTTTGAATAAATTGTTGTTTTCTAACAGTAATAATTCAGTATTTTGTTACTTTAAAAAACGTTTGTACTCACTTCAAAACAGACTTTATCATTCCCACAACAAAAATAATCACCAGAACAGTATCTGGTTATTTGACTTGGTTATGGTTTTATTTGTACAGAAAAATACATGCTCCCTCAGTTTATTTTTTCAATACAAAAAATACATTTTGGGAAGCATATGTTTATCTGTTTACATTCCTTTTGTTTAATAGAAAAATAGTCATAACTGGTGTTTTTAGACATCACTAAAGTGGACACCCAATAAAATGTCAATTTCGCACTACAACGTATACCCTTAAAGCTATGTAACTTTTCTCCACTGTCTGTATTTGTTGACACGAATTGCCAAATAAAAAACAGGAAACTCTTCATCAGTCTGTGGAATTCTAATCTGACTTGTAAATGACAGTGCATTAAATATGCAAGAGATAACCCTTTAACTGCCCTGTGCATCAACAGTGATGGAGATTGTGAGTAATCTTGCAGTGGACCCATCAGCTGGAAGAACACATGCTCTTCTGTCTAGACATGCATCCAACATTCAATCCCTATACATTATCAAGACATTTAAATATGATGAGACCAGTCAGCCTAAAATCTCTGGTGTGACAGCTAGAGTGCAGTACTCATTTGTACTATACCTTTGCATTTCTATTGTTGTGCCACTGCAGTGCATTGCAGATCATTTGTTGGGTGGGGGAGGTGGTCTGGATTATCACTGGAGTGTATAGTTAACACAATCATATATTTGCATCAACAGCATGGCACCTCTTGATATGTGAAATTCTTTGTAGGGGTTTTGACCTTTAATACACAAATACTGTTGTTTTTTGTTTTGTTTTTTTGTCTGTGTTAAAGGGATTTAATCAGCTTTTGGCGCTAGCTGATTTCCTCTTTCACCTGTAGCCATAAGTAACACACATGTGTATAAAATACAAAGAACCAAATTTTCGTAAACAGAAGAAAGTGTGTGTGTGTGTGTGTGTGTGTGTGTGTGTGTGTGGTGCGTGTGTGTATGTGTTTCTGTTTCTGGAAGGCCCCAGAGTTTGTTAGAGAGCATATCTAAACAAACAGCATCACGAAGACCAAGGAGCTATCAAAACAAGTCCAGGATAAAGTTCTGGAGAAGCACCAATCAGGGTTGGGTTATAAAAAAATATCCCAAACTTTGAACATCCCCCAGAGCACTGTTAAATTCATTATTAAAAAATGGAAAGAATATGGCACAACCGCGACTCTGCCTAGAGAAGGCCGTCCACCAAAACTCAGTGACCAGGTAAGGAGGGCATTAGTCAGAGAAGCAACCAAGAGGCCAATGGTAACTCTGAAGGAGCTGGAGAGATCCACAGCTAGTTGGGAGAAACCGTCCATGGGACAACTATAACCCGGAAGCTCCACAAAGCTGGGCTTTATGGAAGAGTGGCGAGAAGAAAGCCATTGCTGAAAAAAACCCATTATCAAATCCTGTTTGGATTTTGCCAAAAGGCATGTGAGAGACACAGCAAACATGTGGAAAAAGGTTCTCTGGTCTGATGAGACCAAAATTGAACTTTCTGGCCTTAGCGCAAAACGCTATGTGTGGCGCAAAGCCAACACTGCTCATCACCCTGAGAACACCATCCCCACGGTGAAGCATGGTGGTGGCAACATCATGTTATGGGGATGCTTTTCATCGGCTGGGACTGGGAAACTGGTCAGAATTGAGGGCAAGATGGATGGAGCCAAATACAGGGAAATTCTAGAGGAAAACCTGTTTCAGTCTGCAAGAGACCTGGGACTGGGGCAGAGTTTCAGCTTCCAGCAGGACAATGACCCTAAACACACAGCCAAAGCTACACTGGAGTGGTTTAAAAACAAGAACCTGAATGTCTTAGAATGGCCCAGTCAAAGTCCAGACCTCAATCCGATTAAGAATCTGTGGCAAGTCTTGAAAATTGCTGTTCACCAACGGTCCCCATCCAACTTGACAGAGCTTGAGCAATTTTGCCAAGAAGAATGGGTAAAAATTGCAGGATCCAGATGTGCAAAGCAGGTAGAGACTTACCCAAAGACTCACAGCTGTAATTGCTGCCAAAGGTGCTTCTACCAAGTAGTATTGGTAGAATGTCTTTTTTTTTGTTTAATTAACTTTTGTGTCACAATAAAAAATATTTTGCACCTTCAAAGTGTTAAGTATGTTGTGTAAATCAAATGGTAAAAATCCCAATTAAATCCATTTTAATTCCAGGTTGTAACACTACAAAATGTGGAAAAGTCCAAGGGGGGTGAATACTTAGGCAAGACACTGTATTTATATATAATATATATATATATATATATATATATATATATATATATATATATATATATATATATATATATATATAATTGATTTTTGTTTCTACAGTGCTCAGTAAGTGCTCTACACAGTACTGTTATATTTCATAAAAATAATAATAAAAAATAATAAAATAAAATAAAAAATAAAAAATAAAATAACAAAGTGTTGGTCTCCTTTACAGCGTTATTCTCTCCAGAGGATTACACTGCAGGCTACTTTTTGTAACATGGTTGTTTTTACCAACCAGAGTGCACGTACACAGCGACAGGGCTGCACCTTCTGCGCAATACTCTATTGGCTAAATAGCAGGAACTGACTTTTAAAGAACCCCAAACGAGAAACAATATAGCTTTTCTATTGGTACAAACGCGATCCTCTACGGCAGTTGCAGTCGTCCCATTGGCCCTCCCCAGATCGGTCTCAGCTCTGTCCAAATTCTGCCCGCCTCTGTTACCTATTTCGGGTCATTTTCGCGGAAGAAAAAGCTGTATTCGGCAATTTCGGAAACCTGGGAGGGGGCGCAGCAACCCGATTGGCCTACTGGCTTCACATCTCTCCGCCTATTTCTAAAGGATGTTTTTGATTGGCTGATCAGAGCTTCATACGTAGGATTGCGCGTGTATTTTTTCGTATTCTTTATCGGTAGTTACTGAAGTTCCTCGCCGCAACTCTCATCCTATTCTGAAGTAGCCTAGTCGGCGCCGTCCGTATGTTACGTAAATGACGCTCGGGTGGGTTGGAGTGACAAAGAGAGCGAGCAGAGAGACAGACAGAGACGGAATAAAAAAAAAAAATCATCTGAATTTGGAGTGGTAATAAAACTGGTACTTGCGGGCTATAGAGCTATTTAAACTTGTTTCTTAATCTGTAAACCGATTCTACACAGTCCACAATATTACTTTCAAGTTTATGGGGTTAAAAGAGCCGGTGGTTCTGTTGAAAACGTTTGATTTAAAATCGGGAAATTGGAAATTTTTCATTTGAATTGTTGGTTGGATTGAGCAAGGGAGCCGCCATGGCTGCTGCTGTCGGATCATTGAGTCTCCACCTCAAATATGAATAATTTTACTGATATTTTAAACTAAACAGTTTGTTTTAGAAAACTGTATTGACCTACACTTGGTATTTTTTATTTTACAGATGGACCTTATACATTAAATTAAACACTTAAATAAGTGATTAAAAAAAAAAAAAAAAAATTTAAGGAAAATACGGCTAAATTAAATAAATAAAAAATTCACGAGATACCGGATAATTAAGGCTTTTTTTCGTTGACGAACTGATCATTTGAAAAGGAAAGCATCTGAAAAAGGATGGTTTGAAGAAAAAGAAGAAAAAAAAAGACTTGGACTCGCGCAGAAATAAAGGGGTGCACATTCCTAACAGGAATCACAAGGAAAGTGTTTTTTTTTTTTTCATTTTATCAATACTACGATTAATGCCCAATTTGTATTGAGAACATTGCAACAAGAAATACCGGGATAGAGTCAGAGACGGAGTCCATAAGGATAGAGAATGTCAGGGCGGCCTAGAACCACCTCCTTTGCAGAGAGCTGCAAGCCAGTGCAGCAGCCGTCAGCCTTCGGGAGCATGAAAGTCAGCAGTAAGTATGATATGATATTTTCTTTTCATGTGTATATAAAAGCACATCTACATAAATACATAACCGATGGTTATCTTCTACAGCTATCTATATTACCTGCAACCCAGTGTGAAGCTTCCTATTTAACCCTTTTTAATTGTAGTGTAATAAATGTAACAATACAATTTAATAAAGACGTTATCTTAAATATCTTGCATATGTTACTTATTAAATATGATTACCTTGATTATGATCATTGTGATAATATATATTTTTTTTTTCAAATGCACGATTGCTCAATGTAATACTGTAACTTTGCATTTTTTATGTTGTCCATTTACAGCAGATTGTTTGTTTTAAGGGGAGGGGGCCGGGGGTGGGGGGCAAAACTGATTTTTTTTTTTTTTTTTTTTTTTCTTTTTTAAACCGCCAGACTTGTTCAAATATATAGTCTATTTAATGCACTGAGTCGGTTAGGTTAATTTGCTGCACAGTGGTGCGGCATCTGTGGGCCTGGAAAGTCTACACTGAACAGATTATTTTCCAGTTTATTGACGAGCTATACTGATGAATTCCAATCGGGTGTGGGGTGTGCAGAGCAGTGGTGCAGCAGATCGTAGGTCCTGTGAACTAGGAAATCTAATCTCTCTAGTACAGTTACGCCTCCATGTTTTGTAATGTCACCGCAATAGAAATTTGTTCGGGGCATGCAGTTTGACATGTACAAGATTAACATCCTTATGTTTCCCAGCAATGATTCGTGGCTGTTTTACAGTGCCAGTGGTGTAACGTTCAGTTTTTTTAGTGTTTTGTTTGCAGTAAATTAATTATTTTATTAATCTACAGTATGCGGGTAATCTACCATTGATGTGCATTGCTGTCATGACAAAAGATGCTGGACACACTTACAGCAGCTGATTGCTGAGAAAGATAACAGTGAAGTAATACTAGTTCAATCTGTGTAAATATTAAGAACAAACTGGGATTACAAAAACAAGTTACTGTGTCAGTGTATGCAGCAGTACTTGGTATAAGAGAGTACAAGCTACATTATGTTTGTCACTAATTCAGATTACAATCAGTGAAGCAATTCCTATTCAGCCATAAAATCCCATGTTAAATGTGATTGTGTTATGATTGTATTGTTTGGGAGGAAGGGGTGAAAGATTTACATTTACTTCCAATGAAAGCAGTTGAACAATCACAGCAATTCTTCATTATGTCTAAAATGTCAATTCCATTTCCTTCAAAGGAATGGGAATTGAAATTGGTCATTGATTTTAAAAAGGAATTGGCATTGAAAACAGGAATTTACCCCAACCCTGACAATGTTATATAAAACAATAATTGGTATAATGCTAGGCTATTTAAAAACAAGCAAAATAATGTGTTTTCAATACATGACGGTGGAGCTTTTTTTCATTGTTGGGTCTGAAAGTCCTTAATTTTGATGAGGACTTACATTGTTTGTTGTTTGGTGTTATGACCCAGAAATGGAAAATCGATTCCAAATGATCTATATAATGACACATTTTCATTCTCTATTTAACCATGCATAACTAAATGCAATCTCATAGAAGTTCCAGTCAGTCTCCTATAGATTTGCTATGTGTTCTTGGGGAGCAAATTATTTAAGGCCCTGAAAGAGGATGTTGCTTCTTCACCTCATTTGAACTGGAAAGGAAGGAATCTGCCATATAGCTAATGGCGGCTCCTGGCTAGGTAGAAGCTTGTTAATACAAGCAGTAATTTTTTCAACCAGTTTACATGATGCTGGCTGAGAAGAATTTCTCTTGAGTGCGTAATCCATTTTGACAGATTCAGTCCCTTTCTCTCTAATTTGGACTGTTACTGGATTGATGACTGTCCTTCAGGACAATATACAAAATACGCCTGTTGCAAGTAGATCTATAAATCTGTGCGGGGGACTTTGATCTGTGCAGGTTGGTGGCTTTTGGATCATCAAACATGCACATTTGTTCACTTTTTTATATTACTTAAAGGAACATATAAATCATAAGTGCTTGAATTCATATTGGACCATCATGTGCCAACGTACAGCATTTAACAGTGGGGAGAGGTAAAGGTTGGCAGAAAGAAAAATTGCGGGGGGCGGTATTTAGTAGGGGTGCACTGATAATTGGTAGCCTAACGGCATGGCACTGATAACGGGGAAAAAACACAATCGGCTGTCGGTAGTTTGTGTTATTTTAGCCGATAATATGCAAAAGATATTCATGCTTAAATTTCTTCCAGCATAGAATTTAATGTTTGGTCAGGCGCCCTTACTAATGACACAAAAAACACTGACACTCAGCAGTGCTGTGTAACGTGCAATAAAAATGCAGTAAATCAAAAGAGCGGTGTTTGGATTTTCTTTTTAATATCTGTAGACAACAATAAGATAGAGAGTAGTGTGCAGAACAGACTTGATGCCACATTAAATCCAACGATGAACTGCGAGTAGAATATTATTCTGATGTTGTGGGGTTTTTCTTTTTTTTTTTTTAAAAAAAGGTCTAATACTAAATTACATTGATAGTTTGATTATTGTTCAAATGCCGCATTGATGCGCGGTTAGTTACAAAACTGCCTCTACGATGTCTCTGTTCTGTCTCTCTCTTTGGCAGCTTGGCATCACCTCCGGTCAAATCCTTCAACGGAAACAGTTTAGCTGAAAGCACTTTTTTAAAACCAAGACTACAGCAGCAATCTCCGTAACTTCTATGGAGTTGTGGGCTCTCTAAACGTTAAGTGGGAATTAGCTTATGTAATTTTTGTTTTTTGCTCCGTTTGTTTATCTTAATCTGCATTGGTTGCAGGTGTATTAATGTCTTTCCACACTGAGCGCATCGCGTCAAAGCGTCAGCGTCCCGCTTATTTTTACACCGTTAAGTTGCTTTCACACCAAAGGCGTTCAAATAATTAGAACGCAAGAAACGGCAAACCTGTGATGCACAAGAAGTCGAGATGTGTTATTATTAAATATACTTATTAATTACCACTCGTTCATGTGTATGATGGAGCACTGTCCCTTAAAATAAAAACCTGAACAATCATAATTAAAACAAATGAGCACAGCGCAAATAAGAAAAAATATCTGAATTATTATTATTTATTATTAATTACCCTACTGCTGACTGTTTACATTTCTCAACATTTTCATTTTCCAAATGCTGCTCCAAAAACTGCATTTGCAGCATGTATTTCCATGGTTTTATATTTCTTACTGCCTGCCCACGGTTTGTTTTTTGCTCCTTTCCCCCCCCCCCCCCCCCCCCGAGAAAACTGGTCCCGCAAGCTCTTCCATTGGGTTTTAACTACATCGGAGTCGCAAGACGTGCAAAATAAGTTAAACAAGCAACAGCTTTTACTTTTGGTTCGCTAAAGCACTTTAACCAGAACAGAAACATTAATGTGTTCCATATTTAATATGTAGGCTTGGTTGACGTTCTTAAAAAAACTAAACTTTATACAACTATTCAGTTTTAAAGATATAGTTTGTGTTTGAAACACAGGGCTCTATACTCATGCCTTTCTCCAATTTATACATGTATTCATTTAATTCAGATGGAGGTATTTTTTTTTTTTTTTTTTAAACATGTCAGGTCTCATTTTGTGTTGCTGTTAAAAATCATTGAAAGAGTTTTCTTTACTGTAGCTCAATTTATTTCCATTATCTTTAAGGAAACTTTTCATTTCGGCAATATCTACTGTTTTAAATCGCTCACTTTCATTAGGCCGATCTCTGTGTTAATGAAATACAGTAGGGGCTACCTGTTGATGTTTGTTGTCATGCCGACGAAGGGGCGAGAGCTGGAGTGTGATTGGTTAGAGAGACAAATTTACGCCCGACGCGGACAGAAAAGTAGGACAAGGTCTATTTCTGACGCTGTCGGTTTTACGCGAAATGTCCATTGTGAATGCCTCCATAGGAAAAAAAAAAGAATTTACACCGGGCTTTGACGCAATGCACTCAGTGTGAAAAGACCTTAGGCGGCATTTTGAAGCTAGAATTTATTACTGTGCCGTCTTGTTTAGTAACAAATTCAAGTTTGACTGAATTTTATACCCGCATATTTTCATGACATCTTTTTGTTTTTGATTAAGTGAACAATTTAAGTTGGGCTGCATTTTGAAGCAGTGTATGCTTAAAATAAGAATTTAACTAACGTTGTTGTAGTGACATTGCGTAGGCTACTTTTTTTTTCTACTGTACAGTATAGGTCGAAGTTATAATACCCAATGTTTGACAGCAAGTGGCTATAGAAGTTAATGTCACATTATATATTTTTTCTACAGAAGTGTTTTTACTAGTACAAATGCAAAGTGTTATTTTTGTGTGACTTATAAAACAAATGTATAAATTGATGACAAGCACACAATATAATACTATGTTATTGTTTGTATTCATTTTCTGATGTAAATGCTACAAGTAAACAATACCTGTTTGTTTTTGTAATAAGGACAAGTAAACGATATCTGTTAATGTTTTAACATTTATAATTCTAAAACAGTTTAAATGTAGGCCCTATGACTGAGACAGGATTTTAAAATTGCCCGTCTCATGAAGTGAATGTGTAAATTGGCTCATATTTTTATGAGCAGCAAACAAAGTGATCAGCTGTTCTGATCAGAGCAAGGTTACTGATTTGATGGGAAAAGTAATTGCATACAGAAAATAAATAGCGACTTTAACTTAGTAGTGACTCAAATAAATAAAAAAACTAACAATACAAATAAAAATACATTGTATTCATCTATTATTATTATTATTATTATTATTATTATTATACAAGTGGTTGCTGCGCATGGTAGCCTATGTAAGCACCAATATTTATTTTAGCAAAGGTTCATTTACGCTTTAATTTCATTCAGTTTAGAGGCAAGTTTAAAATCCTATTCTGTTCATGTTTATTGGGTTGCTCAAAAACATGTGCTATCATGCTTCACTGGCTTGCGACCCTGTGCGTCTTGCGGTCGTAGACACACAAGAAAAGGCTGTACGACTTTCCAGAAAAGACGAAGGTCATGGCAGTGCGGATGATGTCATTCAGACCGTTGAAGACCACTGACTGACCAAAAATTGGGTCGCAGTCGGAGGTATAAACCAGCCTTTATTCTGCATGTTTTCCTACATTTGTATTTTATTGATGCATACAAAGAAGAATCGAAGCATCATAGATGATTGCAAACAAGCTCATTTATTGTTTTCTTTCACAAGAACAGAAAACCTTTAACCCTTTGCGGTTCATTTATTCAGCGCGTCGGGTCCAATTTATTTTCACACTCGCAGTTTATTTTAGACGCGCTGTTTAGTGTTTTTTTTTCATAGTAAAACAGGTTTAAAGGGCACTGCATATCAACAGGACACTCAGTACTGCATCTCCGGCACCACCACACCCCTTGTTCGCTGTATTTTTCACATACCTCTTCATAGTCGTGCATACCAATAAATCTCCTGATCACTCGTTTTATCACCAAACTCCTCAATAATGCGATCCACGTCATTATTTTATTACTATAACATCTCAAAAAGCTCTGCAAATGTCCATGATATTGAGCGCTGGATGAAGAAGCAGCTATCTTGTTTGTTTATGTCCATGTTATCTCGGTGGTGCTGGGGCTATGTGTATTGCTCAGATCCGCCCTTTTTTTTTTTGTCTTCTCTCTACTCCTATCGGTGTCACTCGGCCATTGAATGGTTTTCTCGGCGTTTCCGGAGAAAAAACTACTAGAGACCTGTGTGACGTCTTTTTAATGATGTCGGACAGGGTCCGACATTGGACCTCAAAGGGTTAAGAGGTGTAAAATAGCTATTTGTATGTGCATGTACGAATAAAAGGGAGAAAAAATAAGACATAACGTAATGAAGATTAGGCAAGTGGCTTTGCTTACTGCAAAGATATGTCGGGGGGGGGGGGGGGGGGGGGGGGAATGGATCCGGGAAGGGAAATGTAAAACTATTTGAAAGGAGCATGGCAGATAACAAGCAACAAAAGAAAAAAGAAAGCAATTCGGTGAAGAGGGCAGAACTGATCCTGGATCAGCAATCAGTAGAACAATTTACCTACAGTGAGGAATAAATGGCTAGTCTAGTACTGTTTTCAATGTAATGAAGATGGTGAGAACACATTTCAAATGGGAATTAAAAGCTCATTTTGAGCTACAGGCTTGCAAGTCATCATCACATAACACGGTAGGGATATAGTCATATGTTGAAATAATATATAAATGTGCATATGGTTTAAGCTATTTTTTATTTTCTCCTCCATTTTCATAACTTCGTCACATTGCTTCACTGCTTGGGCAGTGTAATTCCAAAGAACTCAAGTTTTGCTTGGATTCACAAAGGGGGTGAAAAAGAAATTTGGTGACGAGGGAGGAACTGATTCCGGATCAGCAGTCAGTATAACAATTTACCTACAGCAAGAAATAAATGTCCAAAATAATAGTCGTCCCCCCCCCCCCCCCCCCCAAGTGAACCGTACCGCTATTCACTGCATTAGAAATCTCAAACGAACCAAATGTGTGTCTGTTCTATTTCTGTGGCTGTGTCTTCAACACAGTAACAACTCCCAAGTCACTGCCACCACCCCTTTTTAAACACTTGTTTGGGTCTCTTTAAAAGCAAACGTGTCTTTTAAACCTATCCCCTTCAAATCCATGTAAGACTGCTTTACTTTGAGCGATGCCACCAGATTTCTTTGTTAATGTGTTTTAATGCTCGGACAGAGATATATATATATATATATATATTTTTTTTATTGCTTTTGCGTTTGCAAAGGCAGGTTAAATTTGTCGGTGCAAGGACAGACACCTGCAAGTCTCTGATGTGCTGGTGTTACAAAGATTGCCTTCATTAAAACACAGCAGGCAGAGAATACAGTATGCCAAAAATGTAAAAGGTAACCCATGTAGTTACTCAGGACTTCATAGAACATTATATTTCTTGACAAAATCTAGCATGCTTCTTCATTTCATACTGAAGTTTAAGTTAAAGCTGTATTCTGTAGAATGCTGACTTCCTGTAATTTGGAATGTAGTTTTAAAAATGTTGATAGTGTCATACTGAATGCTATTGTGCTTTCTTTGTGTAACTGGTTCATTTCAAATCTTGTGTAAATGTCGGTTAATAAAATTCAAGAACAAAAACTGAATATGTGTGCCAAATAGAACATTATTTTAAGTTGAAAAGCAGATTGAAACTACACTTTAGGGAATGTGAGTAAAACACACCTACAGTTTAGGACTGTTTTTTGGCCCTTTCATCAATAGCGATGAAAACATCGGGCTACGCACAATCCCCAATTCTGGTACTTTCAGACTGAACAGGAATGTATAAGGAGGAGGGGGGAAATCCAATAAACTGAAAAACAATAAGGTGAATAAACTGTCACAGCATGATTATATTTGCATCTTACTGTTTCCTAATTGTGTGTTTTTATTTTTTATTCATTGGTGCAAGAACATGCATGACATTCAAATGTGTATTTTACCAACAAACGATTTTGGATTAGTGGAAGGAAATGTATTCTGCGATTAGCTTTGCTGTATGATTAACACACTGGAATGTGGCATGAAGATTTACCTGAATCTGTACCATGTTTGCTTCATAATGAACTTTAGAAAATATAACACATTTTGAATGTTGTGTTTATGTTCATTTAAAGTGATATATTTGGCTGTCTCCATGCTGTCTTTACAGCTTAGTTTTCTATACACCCTGGTATTGGCGCCACACAGATTACATCATAATTCAATGCTTAGGAAGCAGGAAACAATCTGTTGAAGCCGACACCCTGGGATCCTTCAAATATCTGCTTGAGATTCTGGGATCAATAAGCTACTAACAACCAAAAGAGCAAGATGGGCCAACTGGCCTCCTCTTGTTTGTAAACTTTCTTATGAAGGTGGTAATTTATGTCATTACCTTGTCTGAAGTAACTGATAACATTTAACCTGCAAACTTGACGATCTGCACAGGCACAGGCACAGCCACAGCTGTGTGGGGAAAATTGCTCCCCACCCCCCTACCCCATCCCCACCCAACCCAAGTTATTGTTTTGGGACGGATGAAGTCCCCTTGGGATATAAAAGCTATTGTTTTGAGGGGGGAAAAAGGGTAAACAAGTCACCTGATGTCTAATGTACAGTAAGAGGAAACTGGGAGTGAAAAAGGCAAGACTTCTTTAACATCAGTCATACCTTTTCAAGGAAGTTCCAGAAACACCTGGACTAAGTGAGATAGCATTAACCAGATTTCTTTTAAATGTTTTTTTTTTTTTTAAAGCTGTGTTTTTTATTTTAGGGTCTTCATTTAAAAAAAATGAAGTGAGGCCCCTTCTACATGAATTGTCACCGTCTGTCACACTCTACATGGTGACAATAACTGCCTTGATTTTGCTCCAATCTTGCCCAAACTGAATTAGCTATGTGATCAAAGAAAGTTTAGGCCTAAACTTACCAACACTAAATCAGCACTAATATAACATGTATGAATAGAAATTCCTGAGACTCTTTTCTTATGGCAACTCCCATTTCCTGTGTTGTCTGAGAGATATCCACATTTGTTCATGTCTAGCCTTCATGAGTCCTCTTTAAAAGGCAGTACGCCTTCTTTTATACTGCTGGTAATGTTATGTTAAAACAGGAAGCGCTGGGGCATTGGTCCTCTATCTTCCATTATGCCAGGCAATATAAAAGGACTGCTGTTAAACAACCACCCCACTAAGAATCCAATCAGATTTGTAAAAAAAGGAGCTGTTCAGGAATAAAATACAAAAGTTGTCTTTATATTCACTGTCAAACTCTCAAACAGTGGACAGGGGTTGCAGTTTCAGTACTGGGATTTCAAAAAGTCACCCTAAAAAACCTGATCACTATTGAAGACTGTGATATCCACTGTCTCCTGGGAGAGATGAGTGCGGCATCGGAGTGCTTACTGAAAGCATGTCTTCAACCTACCGTACATCATGTGTACGGTCAGCACAATTAGTAATACATTAGAATGGGCAAACACTCCACTGTGCTTATGGTAGAACTGTACGTTTAACTGCACATTTAAGTTAGAGATACTGACAACTTATAAAGATCCTGGTCAGCACCAGTTTTGGACTACCTAAACTTACATTAGGTGGGGTAGACTAAGATTACAATAGTGCAAATTGCAGTCGTTAAAACAAGCCAAATGTCTTAAGAGGCTTTTTTTTTTTTTTAAAGGAGTGACCTCCCAACACTGATTCTGTGAATTGCATTGATGTTAAATGACTTCATTACGTTGGATTTTGTAAAGGAATATCTTCATACACGCTGGCTATTGATTAACAATCCTTTGTAAATAACCTGATTTGTCATGGAGCATTGCAGGTCACATGGTTACTCATTTGATCAGCTAGCTTATGGATTTGATCCTCTGCTAAATTGGTGTATTGAAGTCTTCCAATTGGTTTTAAATTGCTGATTTTATCATTTATTAGAAAAAAAAAGTTTGCAGTATTTAAAACCGCAATGTTTTATTTTGAATTTTATTTTTTTGTACACTGGTGTTTTACTAACATCTACAGTGTTTAGTCTTATTTTAGGTAATCGTCTTTCTCCTTGATCAGATGTCCTTGAAGCTATTTAAAGTATCCTGTACTGTTTCATTTAAGATGTTATCAAACTTTGCCTTCAATATATGAAAGGAGAAAGTAGTCTAATATAGGCAGAAAACTTCAGTCCTTGAGTTGTTACATAAAAGATTTGATGGGTTTCAGATGATTAAGTGCTTAGGACCTGGGGTGTAGTCAATTCAGTTTTATAGGACAAAGTTGGAACAAACACGATCTGTAAGGTTGCGTATCCCTGACCTACAGTAGTCTCATCCAGAATCTTGGCTTGGCAGTTGGTTTGTTTGTCAAGCTGTTCCTGAAAGTGATTCTGGAACAAATACCCTGCAGGCACAGATTATTTCATTTTCTCCTTTTATAATGTTAATTTCAACAAGGTGGCTTTCACCTTGGTCCCACTACATATTGTCTATCTAATTTGCTGTTCTTAATTGAAATGTGCCATTATACTGATAGAACAGTGCATACTCAAAATTTTAGATTTTTTTATTTGTATTTTTTTTTTACAAAAGTGTGAAGTGTGTAGTAAAGACCAATCTGTTAGATGTTTCTGAATTTCCATCACATTTTAGTGTTTTAATTTAGTACAGTTTACTAATTGTGATTTAAACAATTGACGGTACAGTGCGCATGTATCAAATTGTTTATCTTGCTCTATACCACAGTATGACAGTTGGCGGAAGATAGTAATCTGTCCGTCTAACATTTACAATTTGACATACAGTGGATTAGCCCCTTGCCGTCCTATGCCGAACCAGGTCCGACATTACAATTTTCCCTTTCCGGTCCGATGTCAGACCCTGTCCAACATCATCAAAAAGACATAGAACACAGGTCTCTAGCCGAGAAAACCATTCAATGGCCAAGTGAGGCAGAGAGAAGCCGAAAAAAAAAAAAGGGGGGGGGCGGATCTGAGCAATACACATAGCCCCGGCACCACAGACATAAACAAACAAGATAGCTGCTTCTGCATCCAGCGCTCCAAGAATATCCCGGACATTTGCAGAGCTTTTTGAGAGGTTAGATTAATAAAATAATGACTTGGATCGCATTATTGAGTAGTTTGGTGATAAAACGAGTGATCAGGAGATGATTTATCGATATACACTACTATGAAGAGGTTTGTGAAAAAATACCACGTGTGGCTTGAGGTCAGTTTAATACTACTACTACTACTACTACTACTACTACTACTAATAATAAAAATAAAAATAATTTTATAAAGCGCCTAAATGCACGCATCTCAAAGTGCTGTACAAACACAACAGAGAACCATATACACATACAGCATATTAAGAGTATACGTAATAGAAATTATACAAATCAAAAACCAAATCATGATAAAAATGCTTAACGTAAAAGTGTATCTTAACTGTTTTTTAAAAGCATCAACGGTCTTGGCATCCCTGATAGATTGAGGAAGGTCGTTCCAAAGTTTGGGCGCATAGCCCTATTGCCCATGGAGTGAAGCTTAGTTTTGGGTATTGCCAATAAACCTGAGGATGAAGAACTTAGATTACTTACGGGTGTCTAACGTGTAGGCAATTCAGCAATGTAACGTGGAGCTAAACCGTTCAGAGTCTTATAGGTTAACAACGGTATTTTAAAGTCAATCCTGTTCTCAACCGGCAACCAGTGCAAAGAAGCAAAAACCGGTGTAATATGGGCACCCAGTTTAGTGCCAGTTAAAATGCGAGCAGCAGAGTTCTGATTATATTGTAGCCTGCTAATAGCAGCCTTGGAGACACCTGCAAACAATACGTTGCAATATCAAGCTGGGAAGAAACAAAGGCATGAACTAGCCTTTCTGCATCAGGCACAGACAACATAGGGTGCAGTCAAGCAATGTTACGAAGGTGAAAAAATGATACCTTGGTGACATTGCGGATATGTGATGAAAGTAAGGATAGGGTTAAAGACCACACCAAGATCCCCAACTACAGAGCTAGATTTAACTTCAAGCCCATCGATCACTATGCTAAAAGAGTCTAAATTTCTGAGTTGTCGAGGAGAGCCAAGTAGCATTACTTCGGTTTTATCGCTATTTAATTGTAGGAAGTTTTGCCGCATCCAAGTTTTAATCTCAGTCAGACAATTATCAAGAGCCGAAACGGACACATTTGTATCAGGTGTAGTCTGAAAATTTATAATTGTGTGTCATCTGCATATGAGTGAAAACTCGCACCATGACGATGTATGATCTGTCCAAGTGGCAGCATAGAGATATTAAAAAGTAAGGGTCCTAAAATAGAGCCCTGTGGCACACCTGTAGATACTGGGCTAGGGTCAGATGTATCGCCGCCCACAGGAACACACTGCCTACGATCTGACAAGTATGATTGGAACCACTGTAAGACAATGCCAGTATACCCACACAACATTCCAAGCGGTTAATTAGAATGGTGTGGTTTACAGTATCGAATGCAACACTAAGGTCTATCAGGACCAGAATGGTCAGTGCACCGAGTCAGGGGCCATGAACAGATCATTAACAACCTTAACCAGGGCTGTTTCAGTGCTGTGTTTTGATCTAAAACCTGACTACAAAGGTTCATAAATATCACATTCCGATAAATGACTCTGTAGCTGCTGAGCCACAACGCATTTGGGGATTTTAGACAGAAAGGGCAGATTAGAGATGGGCCTATAATTACAAAGAATATCTGCATCAGAGTTTGTTTGTTTTTTAACAAAGGAGTCACAACGGCATATTTAAATGCTGGTGGAACTACTCCAGAACTCTGTGACTTATTGATGATATCAGTCACCACCGGGCTGAGAACTGAAAAATGTGTTTACATTCCATTGCTCGTCTGAACTCCGTCGCCCGATCGGTATGTTGAAGTGCTGGGACACTATACTGCGTTGCGCCACTTTCACATGACCCCTGTGTATGGTTGTGTGTTTTGTTGAAATCCATTTCAGGCTTTCGTTGTTATCTTCCGTAATACAAACCTCTGTTTTATAGCTTTTCTAAAATATGGATGCACGATTGTTTCTAATATAATAAAGGAGCTTTTTATACGTGTTATGAACACAAAGGAGTAAGTTACCTTAGGTGATTGAATTTCAAGCACATTAAGGTAACGCAGGGGTAGGCAATTATTTTATATGAAGGTCCGAAATTCTTAGTTACAGCAAGGTGAAGGTCTGGAGCACATTTGAACTCCCTATCCCCATACCCACAAACACATAACTACACAAATATCAGTATTATGCATTTTGGTTTTAGAGTTCTTCACTTGGTTTATAGGAGTTTTTTTATTTTTGGTAATCAAAACGATTGTCTTTTTCTCTGGTCTGCCTTTTTGGCTGACTTGTTTCTACAGGAGTTCTTTCACTGCCAAAACTATAGAATTGTAGAACTACTGCATGTTTCCGTGTTAGCAGACCCAAACATTGTTTCACCATTGCAAAAACAAAACAAAGCATATTCAGGGTTGTGCAATTCATATTGCCCGACGCCCAGGGCAAGAAGAGTTGTGGGAGGGACAACAAGTTTTATCGTTATACTTTGCCCGTTTGGACAAGTACCTTTTTTTTTTTTCCCCCCACAATGTTCTGTTGCTAGGAAAAATCCAGTAGATTTCTATGGAGTCAAGCAAGGTCCTGAAAACTGTAAACTGCGGAAGTCTCGCACATACCAATGGAGAAAAAAAATGCGTAAAATACAAATGCACATCCTTTTAATTAACAAACCCTCAGTCACACACCGTAACAAACGTATTGTCTACGGTAGGAGCCCAGTAAAGTTTGACAGCCGTAACAAAAATTACTAAAATCTTTTTAAACTATTTTAGATGTAACGGTATAGCAATTTTTTTTTTATTTAGTTTTTTAAAGCTACTTAATCGGGTGGTTGGCAGTAGGTTTGTAAATCCATAGATTGACTTCATTTTTTAATTTTTTTTTAAATAAATTTATATATATATATAATATATATTCTAGTAAAGGTTGTTACCACCTACAATAACAGCCAATGACAACGTTTGAAAAGTATTGTCTATTGTATAATCATGAATATGTTTCAAATCTATAATTAGGGCTTCTGCATTTTGGTGTTTTATCTGTTAAGCCATTCATATATGAGAAATGAGTTAATAGTAAAATTGACTTTAATTTACAGGGTTTTCTTTTTCTGTGAAAAGTTGCAACTAAAAAAGTGTGATTGCACTCTGTCCCAAATCTGTGTCATTTACACAGCACATTTTAAGTTAACTTCTTCCTAGAACAACACTTGCATGTACTACAGTTCCCAGTTTGACTTTGTGTGTATTAAAACAGTGCTGTGACTAATGTCCTCTTAACAACCCACAATAATGCTTACACAGACTTCATTTTTTGATTTTTTTTTTTTTTGTTGTTTAGATAAATATAAATATGCTGCAATGTGGCAGTATTGAGTTAAGGTGTCAACGGTTACATTGCAAAATAAGGCAGCCAAGCTACAGTAGTTCAACATCAGCTGCGCAACCGTTTTTGTTAAGATGGTAAAGTTAAATCCTGTATTGAAATCAGACACCAGTAAATCACGAAATCCGTCGTGACTTAAACCAAGACTGAGCAGGGCTACTGCACATGTACTACATTCAACGAGTTTGTCATCAAGATACCGAGAAATTACAACAAGGTTTGTAATGTAGACTTACAGGTTTACTAAATGTGGGCATTTTAAAAAGATGACACCACTATGGACCGTCAGTTGATTGCAATGCACTGAAATGCAATGAAATAACATAATTGTTCAATTCTCAAAAAATCTTGCTGGACTGGTTAAAAATTGATGACACACTGAGCATTGTGAGGCACCTTTTCCAGCTTACACACAGTGTTACAATAAATGGCTACAGTAACGCAGTGTTACAATAAATGGCTATAGCATATCGGCAGACGTGTCGGATTAAAACCAGTAAGCTACTCGTATCCCCAACATTATTTATATATATATATATATATATATATATATATATATATATATATTGTAAACAAGCCGTAGCACTCACGGGTTCGTTGCCCCTTTAAAAATACGACCCAGCACAACAGAAATGGATTTTCAAGCACGGTTGCGCTAATTTTTTAATCAACACACAAATAAACAAAACACAAAACAAAACCTAACTCCGTTTTGGCGCACTTACTACACAGGTTATTCCCTGACTAACTTTCAGGACGGCTAAGCCGTTTACGTGACACCACAAACAAAACAAACCACGCAGGTCTCCAGCACTTACTTTTATATGACTGCTCGGAAGCAGAGCACCTCTCTTCTGCTTCCTTCTACTCAGCAGCCAAAAAAGGTGCATTTTCTCTTCAGGTAGGTTTTAACCCCCTCCCTGCTGTCTCACACAACCTGCTGCCTTACAATATATATATATATATATATATATATATATATATATATATATATATATATATATATATATATATATATATATATATATATATTATTTATATATATATATATATTATTTATATATATATATATATATATATATATATATATATATATTACACACAGTGCCTTGCAAAAGTATTCAGACCCCTGACCAATTCTCTCATATTACTGAATTACAAATGGTACATTGAAATTTCGTTCTGTTTATCACTATGTAACACAATTTTTGTTCCTGGGTAGTAAGTGTTATTTCCTAATTGCTTATGCCTCAAGTATAGAAAATGGCTATTATTCCCCACAAACTTTGCTTTTGTGACCAGGACAGTGATATTTTGAAATTTACATATTTCCAATGAGAAAACGGCGAATTTGTGTCTTTTCGTTAACATAAAGTCAGAAAAAAACAACATGAATCCAAATTAACATGTATGTATACTAAAGTAATACAAAAATGACTACAAAAGATTTAGAAGGGAGTAGTTTTTCGAGATATACGATTATACTGTAAATCACTTTCACGAATCAGCCCCCAAATGTAGTCTCCCATCATGTTCTCGTTATACTGTCCTTGGTAGCGGCGTTCAAAGTCCAGTATATCCTGGTGGAAGCGCTCGCCTTGCTCCTCAGAGTACGCTCCCATGTTCTCCTTGAATTTATCAAGATGAGCATCAAGGATATGGACTTTGAGGGACATCCTACAGCCCATTGTGCCGTAGTTCTTCACCAGAGTCTCAACCAGCTCCACATAGTTTTCGGCCTTGTGATTGCCCAGGAAGCCCCGAACCACTGCGACAAAGCTGTTCCAAGCCGCTTTCTCCTTACTAGTGAGCTTCTTGGGGAATTCATTGCACTCCAGGATCTTCTTTATCTGTGGTCCGACGAAGACACCGGCTTTATACTTTGCCTCAGACAGCTTAGGGAAGAAGTCTTGAAGGTCCTTGAAGGCTGCCGACTCCTTATCTAGAGCTCTGACAAATTGTTTCATAAGGCCCAATTTGATGTGCAGTGGTGGCATCAGCACCTTCCGGGGGTCCACCAGTGGCTCCCACTTGACGTTGTTCCTCCCCACAGAGAACTCGGTCCGCTATGGCCAGTCCCTCCTCACACATCTTAGCAGATGCTTCCACGGGGTACTTTTTCGCTCTTGTCTTGATAAATTGGCCGCAGACATAGCAAAATGCGTCTGCCGGGTGCTTGCAGCCTCTTGATGCCATCTCAGAAAAATGCAGATATGTATCCACTTAGGCAGCTGGAACTAAACTGAACTGGTGGGCTTAAGGCCCCTGTATTTATACTACTATTTATATTCCTAGAAAGTTCTAGAAGTTACTCCAAGTTTACTCAGCACTGAATCTATCTGGAATGTTCTGGAAAATAGGTAAATTTCAAAATATCACTGTCCTGGTCACAAAAGCAAAGTTTGTGGGGAATAGCCATTTTCTATACTTTTGAGGCATAAGCAATTAGGAAATAACACTTACTACCCAGGAACCAAAAAAAAAAATAAATAAATTGTTACACAGTGTATTTTATTTTAAAACACTGAAACTCAAAATCAATTATTGTAAGGTGACATTGGTTTTATGTTGGGAAATATTTTTATGAAAAATAAAAAACTGAAATATCTTGCTTGCATAAGTATTCAACCCCCCCCACATTAATATTGGTAGAACCACCTTTTGGGGTAAGTATGTACCAGCTTTGCACACAGTGTCGAGTGATTTTGGCCCATTCTTCTTGGCAGATTTGCTCCAGGTTGTTCAGGTTGGTTGGACGACGCTTGTGGACCGCAATTTTCAAATAGTGCCACAGATTCTCAATGGGATTGAGATCAGGACTTTGACTGGGCCACTGTAGGACATTCACCTTTTTGTTCTTGAGCCACTCCAATGTTGCTTTGGCCTTGTGCTTGGGATCATTGTCCCACTGAAAGGTGAATTTCCTCCCAAGCTTCAGTTTTTTAGCGGACTAAAAGAGTTGAGTTTTGGCCAAAAAGCTCTATCTTGGTCTCATCTGACCACAAAACCTTTTCCCATCGCAGCTGGGTCACTCTCATGCTTTCTGGCAAACCCCAGACGTGCTTTCAGATGGTACTTCTTGAGTAACGGCTTCTATCTTGCCACCTTCCCTACCAGGCCAGTGTTATGCAGAGCTCTTGATATGGTTGACTGGTGCACCATTACTCCACTCCCAGCCACTGAACTCTGTAGCTCCTTCAAAGTGATTGTTGGCCTCTCTGTGGCTTCTCTCACAAGTCTCCTTGTTTGAGCGCTGAGGTTTGAGGGACGGCCTTTTCTTGGCAGTGCCTGGGTGGTGTGATGCAGCTTCCACTTCCTGATTATTGATCCAACTGTGCACACTGGGATATCCAAACACAGCACAGGGGTTGAATACTTATGCAAGCAAGATATTTCAGTTTTTTATTTTTCTTAAATATTTCCCAACATAAAACCAATGTCACCTTACAATAACTGATTTTGAGTTTCAGTGTTTTAAAATAAAATATCAAACAGAACGAAATTTCAATGTACCATTTGTAATTCAGTAATATGAGAGAATTGGTCAGGGGTCTGAATACTTTTGCAAGGCACTGTGTGTGTGTGTGTGTATACATACATACATACATACATACATACATACATACATACATACATACATACATACATACATACATACATACATACATACACACACACACACACACACACACACACACACACACACACACACACACACACACACACACACACACACACACACACACACTACCGGTCAAAAGTTTTAGAACACCCCAATTTTCCCAGTTTTTATTGAAATTTAAGCAGTTCAAGTCCAGTGAATAACCTGAAATGGTACAAAGGTAAGCGGTAAACTGCCAGAGGTTAAAAAAAAAAGTTTAGGTTACCAAAAACTGAAAAATAATGTACGTTTCAGAGTTATACAAAAAAGCCTTTTTCAGGGAACAAGTAATGGGTTAACAACTTACAGCTGTTCTGCAGCAATGGAAGTAAATTAAGCCTTGTAAGTTGATGCTAACAATTCCTACAGGTGTCCCAACTTTTGTTGATTACTTACAAACCCTCTGTCTGTATAAAAGCAGTGTTGGAACAGACTGTGTTACTACACCCTCTTAAGCATTATTTGGACAGTATTGTACTGCAGGAAGTAGTATATTGCTCTCATAATGGCAAGAAAAAGGCAATTAACAAAGGAAGACAGACAGACCATTATAACCCTTAAAAGTGTAGGTCTTTCCTTTAGAGAAATTACAAAGAAAGCCAAGGTGTCAGTGAGTACAGTTTCCTACACCACCAAAAGGCACTTGGAAACTGGAGGAAACTCTGACAGGAAGAGGTCTGGCAGACCCAAAGCCACAACAGAATCAGAAGACAAGTTTCTGAGAGTCAACAGCTTGCGTGGTAGGCGGCTCACAGGACAACAGCTTCAAGCACAGCTTAACACTGGTCGAAGTAAGCAAGTCTTAGTTTCAACTGTGAAGAGAAGACTTCGAGCTGCAGGTTTGACAGGTCGAGTGGCAGTAAGAAAGCAATTGCTTAGATGGCAAAATAAGAAAGAGGCTTGCCTGGGCCATGAAGCACCGCCAGTGGACTACTGAAGCCTGGAAGAAGGTCTTATGGACCGATGAATCAAAATTTGAAATCTTCGGTTCATCACGCAGGGTTTTTGTACGCCCTTGAGTAGGCGAAAGGATGGTTCCTCGCTGTGTGACACCAACTGTCAAACATGGAGGAGGAAGCGTGATGGTTTGGGGCTCTTTTGCTGGATCCAGAGTCGGTGACTTGCACAGAGCGAGTGGCACCCTGAACCAAAACTGCTACCACAGCATTTTGCAGCGCCATGCAAAACCCTCTGGTATACGCCTAGTTGGTCAGGGGTTCATCCTACAGCAAGATAATGACCCAAAACATACCTCCAGGCTATGTCAGAACTACCTTAGAAGAAAAGAACAAGACGGTAGGCTTCAAATCATGGAATGGCCAGCACAGTCTCCAGACTTAAACCCTATCGAGCTGGTTTGGGATGAACTGGACAGAAGGGTGAAAGCAAAGCAACCTACAAGTGCAAAACATTTGTGGGAACTTCTGCAACAGTGTTGGGAAGAACTTTCCGAACAATATTCGATTTCCATTGTAGAAAGAATGCCACGAGTGTGTTCGGCTGTTATATCTGCAAAAGATGGCTACTTTGAGTCAAAAATTTAGATTAAATTTTGTTAAACAAAACGATTCCATGATTTCTTTTTTATCTCCAATTGTTTATTTGTTCTATGCTTTAATTTCAGAGTACATTGAGACATTAAACTGCGTAAATTTCAATAAAAACTGGAAAAATGGAGGTGTTCTAAAACTTTTGACCGGTAGTGTGTGTGTGTGTGTGTGTGTATATATATATATATATATATATATATATATATATATACACACACACACACTTGCAGTATTGTGATGAATATTTGACAAGTGCGGTTTCTGAAACCGAAATATATAAGATTTATTCACTGCACCAAAATGTTATTTTATTTTTTGGTTTCTAAAATACTGGAAGGAGAGACAGATGTGGCAGTGAAAGGGTTATTTTCTATGAGGCATCACCCCTGTGTCATGCATTTTTATAGACTTATCAAAGTAAACACTAACTACTGTATTTAGACAAGCACGGAAATGAAAATATCAAACAGTATTAATGTTGGAAATATATTCTGCAAAGTAAGGCATTTGGTGTTCTGTAACCCTTACACTTATTTGAAGGAACCTGGAACCTTGGAACTGGCATATTGTATAAATGTGAACCTTGAACAACTAGTTGCAGCATTTCCGTTTCCGGTCTGAATTAAAAGTCTTTTGAATGTACATAAATAAAATAGTAAATGTTTAATTGGGCTTTCAGGGCCACCTGATACAATAGACATTAATGTGTCAATTTGAGTAAAACCACATGACAACAGATTAATTCAAAGCTTCTTTGATACCTTGGCCTTGTAATTTTTAAAATTCTTTAATGTATACAGTATATTCTGTGTTGATGTACAGTATAATAACCTGTATAATATGGGCATGATTCCCAAGCTCCAGGATGACTTCAGCCTTGGTTATAAACCCAGTTACTGTACTGTAATAGAAGTCTTGACTATTAAAGCAGCTGACTTCAAAGTATTTTGTAAACCTTAAGGTAAGGATATTGCACATCTACAGTAAAAGGGGAAAATAAAATATTTGATTTGCTGCTGAACATTGCCTTTGATTTCAGGAGGGCTGGACTGTGACTCTAAGGGTCAAATTTAGAAAGATTATTTTCTTTCTTCACTAAACATACTTTAAATAACAGACACAGATATTGCTTTATCAGAATTGAACCTGTACGTGTCTGGGTTTCCCCTGGGTTCTAGATTTTTCATTAGTCACTCCAGATATTCAGTAGTCACTACTGGCGCACAGCTCAAGTTTTCAAGGGTGTTATGAGTCCTGTTTTTATTTTATACCTTAAATCACTGTATTGACCAAAACAATTATTTAATTAAACCATTTTAATAATGCTCTACAGTTTAAATAAATTGGTAATTTACAGCTGTAAAGTTTTAGAACATTAAAACTCAAGAACCAGACTTATTTGCCCTGAAAAGCTACATAGACACAGAATGCATTATGAATTACTTATACCATGTATGTCTTTTTACAATAAAAAGAAAAAAAAATTGTTAGAATATTATATTCAACCCATGGAAACAGAGTTTTCCAATAAGGCTGAAACTTTGCTGCTTGTTTTCTTTTTCTTTTATCTGACGCATGTGAGCTTAGTTTGTTCTTTTTTGTCTGGTGTTCCGAATCCAAGTCTTCATCTTCTACAACTTGTTGTTCTGTTTGTTCTATTTCACTCTTGCTGAAAAAACGAGTTTTTCTTCTGCGACATTTTACAGTATTGGCTAACAGTTTTGTTTTTTAATTCGCACGTACAAGTTTACCGCAATCATGTATTTATATTGATGATAAAGTTATAGAAAAGAAGGCAAAGAAAAGTTCACTATCCACGCATCTCTACAGCTGACCTCAATACGAAAACATATTACTGGCATTTTTAAATTATTGGTGACTAAAACGTACAGTACTGATGCTAATTAAAAAAGAATAATAAAACGCTTACCTAGTATCAGTGTGATGGATGTCCCTGCTTGTTACCACGCAAATCACTGATGATGGCAGGGAAATTGGAGAGCGCTTCAGTCGCAAGACATTTTTGGTGTTTTTAATCTTTGATGGTATTTCGTCTTGATCGCCCTTTGCTAGTAATGTACTAGTATTGAGCAAACAATCCACATTTTTTCACTGAATTGAAAGCTAAAAACTCTTTCTACTCTCACACCAGACTTAATGGCATGTCAAACTAGACCGCCTGGCAGTACTGCGGTTTCTGACTGGCCATACATTCTGTATTTTGAAATTAACCAATAGTACTTAAGTTACAATAAACTTTAATCGGGTCATTGAAACAAATTAATATCGACTTGCAGGCATGAACGCACACAGGAAATAAAATAAGTTAAAGACTAGGCGTTTAGTTTTTTAAAATGTCTTTTTTTGTATCCCAGATAGACTGCAGTAACCGCCCAACTGTTTATATTACATTTAAACAACAGGGCTTATTTAAAATGTACTTATTTAATATGTAAATTAGCCGTGTGTGCACTGAACGCTCTGTCAAAGCGCGTCAGTCTGGTGTTAGCGATTAAACGTTGATTACATGACAAAAGTCTGCAATAGATTGGCAAGTGGTACTAAATAAAATGCGTTGTCTGCCATTTCAGAATTTTTCTCGAGTACCCCCAGGGGTACGTGTACCCCAGTTTGAAAACTGCTAGAAGAAACCACATTACCAACAGATACAGTTTAATAGTAGTATTTAAATGTCGTTGTCCTGACGTAAATTCTTCCAGCTTCCCCTTTTATTTTGACAATTTCCATATAAAAAATGGCATTTTTATCTTGACATTTTTCATTCTTAGCCACCAAGTAAATATTTTGGACAGTTTTCAAAACAATTGTTGCTTTATTTTTACAACACACGTTGGTGTTGTTGATAATATGATAAACCGTACATCTGCTTCAGGTTAAACGATGGCCAGTGTTACACAGAACACTAAAAATAAAATGTCAAATATACACTATGTATTTCGTTGGTTTTGTGGATTTGCTATGTTTTTAACTTATTTTAATACTGCACATAATGATATCGTTTTGAAAATGCTACTTACCAAAACCATGCTGCAAGTGAACTGTATTACATAATAATTTCCTTTATTCCGATTCCAGTGGTGTTTTCTCAATGCAAGATGTATTGTAGGCATATATACAGTGCCGTATAAAACCACATACATTGTATATATATAATGTTATCATGCTCGTTATAGGCCTACTGGCGAAATGGTCAAGAGACAGTTGGTGCTTAACACATACGGAATAATTTTGGCCCTGAATTTTAGCATTTTTGGTCATAGAAAAGACACATTTCACATATTTTATAACGTTACTGTAGGCTTTTTTTTTTCTTAGTTAATGATGCGTTTTCGTTTCACAAATCTTCTGCACACAGTATTTAAGCACAACTATAATAACCTATATTTCAAGAGTCACTGCCGAAGCTGATTACTTATTCTTCCAGAAGTAATGGTCGGGTGTAACAGGGATACGAGGTTATATTTGCGCAATATGAACCTGAGGCGCTGAATGACTGACTGCATTTACGTCGCCTACCACGGGATGAGAACGTTGCAGAGTCAATGAATCGAGAGACTGAGGCGCTGATCTGATCATCACTGTGGCTTCGTTTATACTGTAGTTCATAGTGAAAATAGTGATTTCAAGGAATTTGTCGTAGACCAAAAATCTTTAGAGCTATTGGTAACATGAGAAAGTCAATTACCATGACCTACTGTATATTACGATGACCTATTGTGTGCACATATAAAAATGTAAGTTTGACAAAGGCTACAAATACCTTACTGTACCCTGAGATTCTGGTTCTCCCAATATCATGTCCAAGCCTGTCCCAGTTTAATCACAATTGAATATGTACTTAGTGTGACAGACAGGGTGCAAGTTATGTGTTTTACTTTAAGAAAAGGTTACAGCATTTTATTTTATGTATTGCTTTATTTATTTATGGTGGCTAGCCATAACTATACCGTATGTGACACTGCTACAATCCTATGCTAAGCTACACTTTAAATCCTGTCACTATTGCATGTCAAATACTGCCAAAATACGCAATTTGAGAAACCTTTAATTTCTGTTATTTTTAAACTGCTTTAGAAAGAACATGAAGGTGAAACAGGTGTGGGAAATTAGGATTTCACCCAAATTAAGTTAAATTTAGAATGGCTGAATTGTTTAAGGGAGAAAATTAATATAATTCTCACACTTAAATATATACTGTATCCAATGCCTCATCAATACAACACGTAGTACAGTATCAAGTTATCACATATTGGCCTAGTATGTATTTACTAAATCTACTGTTATGGCCCTTCAGTGAACCTTTAAACCACTGGATCATGTTATACAGTACTGTACAATGTGTAGGTGTGCCTTACAGTACCAGTAAACCACACTGCTGAGTGTATGCAAAAAGTGTTGCTTTCAAGTTGAACAAAGGATGATAGTGGGACTGCCATTTAGATGTTGTTTTTCCCTCCACCCCAGAAACATGTCATGCCATTTTTACTTCCCTTCTAACAAATGATGTCATCCTGTGAACTACTCTTAAACATGAATAATTAAATGCCAATGAGCAGGGATACAGTTCCCTTCCATTTGAGAAATTGTGACTGGCGATGCAAACCCAAAGAAACAGGGCTTGGGGTAAAGTGCAGGTGATTTGTAATATTTCTCAGTTGGTGAAACGATGGCAGTGTTTTGAACCCACTGCTGTGTAATATGTAGTTCTCCATGAAAATTCCCATTTCTGAAAGAATAGTGTAAATATACATATTTTATCATCACTTAAAAATAAATACAGCATGTTTAGTTTGCTTTCCATAAAAAAAAAAAAAAACAACTGCATCAAAGATCGGAAATATTTCTGCTAAAGATTGATCTGTTCAGTAAAAGGGGACATTTCACGTGTCTGTATTAGTTTTTATTTTGTTTGAGAATTCACTGATGGTGAAAATAGAATGGCTTTAAAAGGTGGACATAAACTAAATATTCTACAATTTAGCATTTACTATTTTTCAGGTAAGCCATTTAAATATTTAGGAACTATAGTAGCTCTTGAGAAATTATCGATTTTTAAAAGTGACACCGCAATTTTTTTTTTTCTGCTTTAACAAATATGTTTAATTGTGAGATATCTTGAAATACTTATTTTTACACTGTGAAATAAGCAATTATTTTTGGGGGGTTTAACAAATATGTTTAATTGTGAAATATTTTGAAATACCTATTTTTACACTGTGAAATAAGCAATTATTTTTTTTTGGGGGGGGGGGGTATTTATTTATTTGGAAACTCAGACAAGCCGAGTAACAGTTTCTCGATTTACTTTCTGTTGTAGGAGACAAGGATGGCAGCAAAGTAACCACAGTGATGGCGACCCCCGGCCAGGGCCCAGACCGGCCGCAGGAGGTCACTTACTCAGACACCAAGGTGATTGGGAATGGCTCCTTCGGGGTGGTGTACCAGGCCAAGCTGTGCGACTCCGGAGAGTTGGTTGCCATCAAGAAGGTCCTACAGGACAAGCGCTTCAAGGTAAAGAGATGAGACCTCCCCCAACAGCTGTGCTTCTGTTTAATCTTTGTATTAGGTTTGTGTGTTTTTTCTTCCTTGTGACAGCATGGATTGACATAGAGGTATGAGGAGTTCTAGAACAAACCTGGATACAATTATTCGCCCATTTTTTTTTTTTTTATACATCTACAATCTTGTTTTTTTCCTACTTGTCAAAGAGCCCGGTTTTAGAGTTGTGGCATTTTCTTAACATAGTCATTCAATGTGTAGTTTCTAGTCATTTTTTAATGGAATGAGTAAGCTATTTTATGTATTTTATTTTATGTTGAATAATCTCTTTTTAATGCTGATTCATTTTAAGCAAAGTGAACATTTTGGTACATGTATCAAGTGATATATATTACACGGTAGATGATGCTTATTAACAACCTCTCAGTTCTCCGCAAAAAAGTTGTCATTAAGCAAAAGTTGCCAATAAGCGAAAAGCCCCCGTTTAAGTGTATTTATATGGAGCAACGATATATACTGTAGTTGTACAAATATGGCACTGAAATACATGTGTTTTAAATGTTAGTGTTAAATAAACATGAGAAACACAAAATACCCAAACAGAACTGTTTACTTCACGCGTGTGTAAAACAAAAAAAGAGGGAGTAAGCTTAAATAGTACTACACAACGATGTACTACAATTGTTCTTACAATGAGTAAAGCAAACAAAAAATATGTGTTGTACTTACAATCCATTCTAAAGAACACAATTTTAAAATAAAAAATTGTCCAACGTTGTCTGCTTTTTTACAATGTACCACCTCCCGCTGTAAATCCATCTCAATTTTGCATGCAGCTTCGCAGCCAGTTTCAAAGCCACTCTTCTGCCTCCGTCCACCACAAATACGCAATTGCAAAGTCAGTGTGTTATAAAAGCTGTATGAAGTATGTGCATAAATCATGCAAGTGCACTCTGTAGCACTGGCAACTGGTAATAAGCGGCATGCAGTTGATAATATCAGAATTGCATTAACATTAAAGTCTATGGGACGGGATTGGTTCCTGGGAAAATGTTTTATAAACGAAAGTTGTCATTATCAGGGTTGCTAATAACCGGCGTCTACTGTGTGTGTGCGTGTGTCGCTATATATATATATATATATATATATATATATATATATATATATATATATTACATACAGTGCCTATAGTAAGTATTCACCCTCCTTGGACGTTTTCACAGCTTGTGTTACAACTTGAAATCTTGATGCATTTAAATGGTTTTTTTTTTCCTTTTGATTTACACAACCTACTCCACACTTTCAGTGTGTGAAAAAATGGGGTGGGGGGGGGGGTGGGGGGTGAAAAAACAAATCAATTAAAAATAAAAACCTGAAAAGTCTTCATTAGATAAGTATTCACTCCCTTTGCTATGACACTCCTAAATAAGCTCAGGTGCAACCAATTGCCTTCAGAATTCACACAATAAGTTAAATGGAGTCCATCTGTGTGCAATAAAAGTGGTTCACATGATTTCAGATTAAATACACCTGTCTCTGTAAGGTCCCACAGTTGGGTAGTGCATTCAAAGCAAAGATACTACCATGAAGACCAAGGAACTTTCAAAACAACTCTGGGATAAAGTTGTGGAAAGGCACAGATCAGGGGAGGGGTATAAAAAGATTTCAAAGGCATTGAATATCCCTTGGAGCACAGTCAAACCGATCATTAAGAAGTGGAAGGTATACGGCACCACCCAGAATCTGCTTAGAGCAGGCAGTCCTCCCAAACTGAGCAGCCGGGTAAGAAGGGCATTGGTCAGAGAAGCCAGTAAGAGGCCAATGACAACTCTGAAAGACCTACAGCGTTCAGTGGCTGAGATGGAAGAAACTGTCCATGTGTCAACAATAGCTCAGGTATTTCACAAATCTGGCCTGTATGGAAGAGTGACAAGAAGGAAGCCATTTCTGAAAAAGCCCATGTAAAATCCCACTTGGAATTTGCAAAAAGGCATGTAGAAGACTGAAAAGATTCTGTAGTCCGATGAAACAAAAATTGAACTATTTGGCCTAAATGCAAAGCGTTATGTCTGGCGCAAACTAAACACAACACATCACCCAGGTAAGACCATCCCTATTGTGAAGTATGGTCAGTGGCGACGCGTGGGGGTGGCACGCCTGGTCACGTGCCAGCCCCCCACGCCCACGATTTCTGCAAGGCAGTGGCTTAGCCGCTGCGTTAGGATTGTTCACACTGAAACATGTGTAAGAAATAAAGAAATTGCAATATTGTTATATTTTTCGCTTCCCATTATAGCGGGGCGGACGTGGCACGGGCGGCGCTGATTTTTCTTTTCGCTCACGGAGCGAACTTTTTATTTACCACGTTGCTATCAACCAATGAGAATACATAAGCAAGCTGCACTCGCTCAACCCCACACAGAGATGCATGTAACATATAGGCTATGGTAACCTATAAGTTCGGTTACCTATTCGTTTTCATTCTGATTATTTGTTTAGGCTACAGCGCGTCTGTCAGCTCAACAAAGCCTGATGGGCTAGCGAATGTCTGTGCAGTGTGATTCCATAAAAACGAGTGTCTGGATTTGCTGTCAATCAACCAAAGTATTTTGTTGGATCAGCTGTTCGTGCATTGTTATACAATGTAGTTAAAGCCGTTCGCACTGTAGTTATACAATGTAGTTAATGCAACTGTGTGCACAAGTCCCTCCTCCCCCAAACCCCCAGAAGATTAGGTACCACCGGCAGTCCTGCGTCAGTCAAACGGTAATTCAATTAGTCAGGATTTGTGAAATTAAATAAAATGGTTTGCTTTGCTTTGAACACCAAATGTGAAATGAACAACCATAAGTACGAATGAAATTATATATAGTTATTTATTATCATAATGTGAAATTGAAATCTGATGCGCATGTTAAAAGTTCAAGTCCTTTGCTTCGTATTTCCTTTTTTGTTTTTAATCGGAAGTGTTCTAAACTGATTTTTTTTTTTTGCACAACAGTGTATTTGGTTATTGGATCTTCTGTTTAAAAAAAAAAAAAAAGATTGTTCTTTATTTTTCAAAAATAAAACGTCAATGCATTAATAAGAAATCAGGTTGCCAACTGCACCACTGTGACTATTCACCTTAAAAAAAAAAAAGTTACCATTTCCACTATCTCCCGTAAAAAAATCCTACGCCACTGTTGCCAGGGTTTATTATTTAAAAATACGTAAGTGCGCAGTTTATTTCAAACTTTCAAAACTTAATAACATAACCAGAGTCTAAGACCCTTCATCGTTATATTTGTTCTCGTGTGAGACTTTCACTTTTTCAGTCAGCGAAAATATGTGCTAAAAACGGAGTGAATTTGAGCCCTGTTAAAATGGCAAAGAGACAGCTACGTTTGGAGTTGTTCTACAACAAAAGGCTAAACCACCAACGCCAGAGACATCAACAGAAACTGAAGGTGGCTCTTCTATAGTTTAGAATGTTAACAGCACGAGAGTGTGACGATACTTACATTTCAAACGCTCAGGTTAGTGCAGGTGCAGCTGTCTGTCGATAAGAGACCCTTGCCTGTAAAGTGTTTGCAGCTCTCGTGATGTTAGAAAGCTAGCTTAATATTTACATAAAAATGGTTAAAATCAGGCATCGGGTTTGAGCACAGTTTTTGTTTTTGGGGGGGGGGGGGACTGTGCCCCACCAGTTTTTCAAGCCACGAGTCGCCAGTGAGCATAGTGGTGACAGCATCATGCTATGGGGATGCTTTTCATCGGCAGGGACTGGGAAGCTTGTCAGGGTAGAGGGCAAAATGGATAGAGCTAAATACAGGCAAATCCTTGAGGAAAACCTGCTTCAGTCTGCAAAAGACCTAAAATTGGGACGGAGATTCACCTTTCAGCAGGACAATGACCCCAAGCACACAGCCAAAGCGACACTGGAGAGGTTTAAAAACAAGAAAGTGAATGTCCAAGAGTGGGCCAGTCAAAGCCCGGATTGAGAATATGTGGCAAGACTTGAAGATTGCTGTCCACCAACGATCCCCATCCAACTTGACAAAGCTTGAACAATTTTGCCAAGAAGAATGGGCGAATATTGCACCATCCAGATGTGCAAACCTGGTAGACATACCCCAAAAGAATCACAGCTGTAATTGCTGCTAAAGGTGGTTCTACCAAGTATTGACTCAGGGGGGCAAATACTTATCTAACCAAGACATGTCCATTTTTTTTTATTTTTCATTAAGTGTTTCACAGTAAAAATTCTCTTGCCTGTTCAAAGTGTTGAGCAGGTTGTGTAAATCAAATGGAAAAAATCCCATTTAAATGCATCAAGATTTCAGGTTGTAACACAACAAACTGTGAAAACGTCCAAGGGGATATATATATATATATATATATATATATATATATATATATATATATATATATATATATATATATATATATATATATATATATATGTGTGTGTGTATGTATATGTGTTAGTATTTTAAGATTATTTGTTATAATTGAGAAATATTGTGATTCTAAATACTTTTACAAAATAAGATCTGTAGAGTGAATGCAGTACTGTTTTAAAGTTGCCAGTTAAAGTAGAGGAATATTAATTGTTAAGGGGATGTGACTAAGTTTGTAATTACCAAGCTGTCCATCTTCTTTCCACTGGCTGGCTCTGAGACACTGCTGAGATGCATTCTGAGATCACAGTTTTGATGATGGTTGGATAAAAAATAATCCATTATATATGCTAGTCATTTGAGGTACAAGAAGGGCCAAGGGCCAGGAGATCCTGGGTTTTAATCTGTTGCAAAATATCCTGTTACCCTTTTAGGTAGTTCGTCCATAACTGTGAAACACTGAATAGTAGAATATTATAATATCACTAAAAGAATCGTGAGGATATTGAGAGAGACTTCTAGTCAAAACCTTTGTCATGGAATTTTACTTTGCGCATAACTAGTTTTACATAAATAAAATATGTAAAAACAAAAGTAATAATGAATTTGCTGCACAAAACAATAAACATCTTTATCACATTGCAGTATGGTTTGATACCCCAAAGTGTAAATGAAACTGATCTTCCAGATTCTGATGAAGGCATTATCCAAAAACGCTGTTCAGACTACAGCCAATCTCAGACCACTTTTTCAGAGATCGGTTTAGAGAAGATTGGTCTAGGATCTTGGCTCTTGACTTAAGTGAGTTTTATCTCGACGTAACAGATTTTTATTACATTTTGTTTCCTAAGTGAGCCACCGTAAATACAAATAAATAAATAAATAAATAAACAACCTATCTAAACTGCACAAACTAATACACTAAACACAACCTTCATGACTGCCAGTGAGGAATAGGCAGACATTCTTTTTAATTGGTTTTTCAGCCTCGTCTGAACACAGCTAAAATGTTTGTTAGTTTCTTATAACTGTAGTTTTTTCTTTTACTGTTTACATTTTTGCATTGGAGAGGATATGCAGTTTGGTATGGTAATTATGCAATCCACTTCTAATTGCATTGCTAAAGTTGTTGTAGCCTTAAGCACATCAGGTGGCTTGAGCTGGACGGTACACTGAGGCCTGTTGTAACAATTACTTGAATTTTTTTTTTTTTTTTTTTTTTTTTTTTTTAACAACTAGAAGCCTTGCGGCAGTCCATGCAGCCACCTCCAAAGCTACAGCGTCGGAGAATCATAATATATATTAGCTAAAAGAGCTAGCTGCCATATATATACATTGTAGTAATCTTTATGAATGTACTTTATTTTAACTATCAACATTATATTTGTGTTCAAATGCCATGTTTAATTATCAATAAATTGATAAAAAGTGGGAAAACGCAATTGGTCATTTTTGGAAAAAAGGGAATTTGCTATTCTCCAGAATGGGGTGGGGGAACAGTAGCCTTACTTTAACATTTCTTGAATATCAGCCTATCTACAAATTGAGTCGATTTACATTTATTATATCCCCCAAATATATTTACTGTAAATCTTTCCATTCTGTAGCACAGTTGAGGATACTTGATTTTAGTTATTCCTCAGGGTTGATGACTTTTGGGCATTGTCCTCCATTCAGTTCTTTGTTCAGTGCTTCTTTAAGAGGTCAGCCTGCTACTTGGTGTCCAACATGGCAGGACACCTCTGCCTATAATTATTTAATTAATTAATCAATTAACTCTTTCTTCAGTGGCAATCCAGGTTGATGTAGTTACTTTAAGTAATTTAAACGATAGGTCTTCCACATTTATTGGATTATTGGGGTGTCTTAGCTTGGTGTTACTTGGCAAGCGGATGTTCCAGTTCTCTGCTTTTCCCTTTCTCTGTCTGACTCGCTAGCTCTCTAAAACAAAATACTGCTTTCTATTGACCTTGAACCTACGCCTACACATCTGTGTCTCTTCGCTCGTTAGCAGAGGGGGCCTCGAATCTTGAATTCTAAGGAGCTACCCTAGCTAACCGGGTGGCCTTAAGTTCTTCTCTCTCATTGCTTTGTCTGCTCCTTAAATCACTGTGTTAGAATTTAGAGGTGCTTGTGCAAGTAAAACAATGTTTAATCCCTGACCCACACTTCTGGTGCTACAGTGGGTTTCCTACATTAAGGCAGTGAAGAATCCCATAGACTAGCTGCTGGAATCATTTGCAGGTTGAAAATGACATGAGGATTCACTTCAAACCAGTTACCAATATGACCACAGAGTAAGAAAAAAATAGCTACCTGCATTTCCAGTATCTCGTTAGCTCAGGTAAAGTGCATGATCCTTCTCTGCTCTTAGGTTACCAGGCAACTTAACTTTTGAATACATCTCCTACAGTAGTTGCTAAGGTTGCAGCAGTCAGCTGGGTATAGAACTGAACAGCGCTTAGTCATGCAGTTTAGATTACCTTCACCACCCAGACTTAATAAAAGCATGGAAGCTCCACCCCTCTTCTCTATGCTCAAGTGGCCTTCAGGAGCTGAGCAGTCAGTGGCTACCCCTTGTCAAGTGGAGTGGTATGAGACTGGCAGCTGTCTTTGCATTCTGAGCAGCCGCAAACTCGAGATCTCTGAATGGAAGGGACATGCCAAAAAGCCTGTGTACGTCATGTCTGCTGGGTTTTGCCAAGTCTATCTCGTCTCTGAGGAGGATGAAGAAGAAAGAGCTTGGTAGACAGCATGACCAACTTAAAAATAAATCTGGGTCAGACTCCAGTACTTGGTAGCAATAGGCACTGCAACATTTGTTACCTTTTATTATGAAAAGTTATTTTATTGAAGTAAATGTTTTTAAATAATTGGTACGTTATACACACACAAACATAAGTGCATTATTTTAACTTTTTTGTATATTTAAATGGTAGGTGCAGTTATGTACCTTTTATGTTAAACTCCTTTTGTTATATATGCTTTCAGTGTGTTTTACCGAAAATGAGAAATGCTTTTAAAATATGCTGTTGGGGTTATGTTTTTTTTTTCTTGCATGTTGGAGCTACAGAAATTTAGGTTTCACACGCTACATATGGTGTCAATAGATACACTACCAACCCAATCTTAATTTACTCAGAATGCAGTGCTTTTAATTTTTTGTATAAAGTGTGTAGTGTTGAGCACTCATTAAATAGAAGTTATTTATATCTAAAATAACATTTTAATTAACTACTCCTCATTCATGTGAATGTCAGAATATGATACGTCCATACTGCAGTTTGTGTTATCTGAGACTGAAGCAAAATAAATAAATAATCGATAAAGAAATAGATGGGTTGTGGGAGTAACCAAGACAAACGCGGAGCACGTATCTGTTGAGCTGGGAGATATTGGATTTTGCTTTTATTTACTATTAGTTGCCTTGGATAAAGGCAGCAGTAAATCTGTCATCAAGTTTTCCAAGAGTAGTAATACGCAACTAAATTGAGGAATACTAAATTATGTATGAAATAGCTTCAGGGAAAAAAAAATAAAACTAAATACAAAGGATAATTTTTGAAAGACAATATTTACACAATTATTGATTTATTTTAGAATTCAGACTTAGCTTACATTCCAGTGGAGTACTTTCAGACACTGAAAGCAGACCACTGCTAGCCTAGCACTTGCTTAAACCGTGCAATGCAGCAGCAGAATGCACCATTTGAATCCCTGTTTTCAAAATTTTACCATCATGCACTCTCCACCCTCGCCTCTATGTGCCTGAGATTTTTTTTTGCAGTATCAGGATATCTAGTCACTATAGATAAGACTGTAACAGTCAAATTCAGCCCTATCCTGTAAACAAGCACTATAAATAACTGTACAACAAGCAGCCGAGGTGTGTTAATTTTTTTCGGTGGGTTATGAAATAGGTATTGAGACCTACATTAATTGGTGCACAATTCAGGAATTCAGTCTGCAGGTATAGTAACCTTGCAACATTTGAACAATTTAGAATGAAATGCACCATAGTACTGTAGATGTATGCCTCATAGAATCATGGTACACATCCCGCAGCACGCTGTTTTTATACAAGTGTTTTGGATGTGTACATTCACTGCTACTGTGGCAGATCAGATCTGCCACACTGATGTCAATCACATGCAACTTTAGCTGGTTGTAAACAAATACATATTTGCATTGAAAAAGCACATTTGATTTATTATTTCATATACTTTGTTTTAAGGTTCTTTGACCTGAATTCAGGAGCAGTTCTCCAGCTATTGTAGCCAGATTATTTCACCATAGAGATGTATGCAATGTTGGCTAGATCCAGTAAAGTGTTTGAATAATATAAAAAAAAACAGCTGAATTATTGTTTTTTTAAGTGTGCAAATGAAACATTTTATTACATCTGTTTAACATTTCATCATACAGTAGAGTTCATTGTTGAGTTCATAATAGTTCTGGGTGACTATCAAAGCCAGATTTGTTTTTTTGTGCAATCTGGATTGTCTTTGAACTAGTTAAAAATGAAGACTGAAGACCTTGGTTTGTTTGTTACATAACTAGGATTCCTGATTTTATTTATTTTTAAAAAAGTATCTTTTTTGTATTTTGAACTGATTGGTGCTTTAGTAAAGGTAGCGCCGATTTAGCACCACTAGAAGCCATTTGGAATGCTGACAATAACCTTAATCTTGACCTAATTTGGCATTGCTGTCAAGTGACCTTGTATTATATTTCATTATTTTCAAGGTACAGTTATTGTAAGATATAAGAATCAAGAATCCAAGTGGAACTCAATGAGCATTGTGTAAAAATCAATAACCAAAAGGCACAGGAGAGAAGTCTTCTGAGATGATAGTCAAGGTTTTTCAACTAGTTTTCTCCAAGTACACTGTCTTCTAGTTCTACTGTAGGTGTGAAATGCATACATTCCCTTTAAAGAGAGATTTCCATACATTCCATATGATTTCACTAATGTTACGTTTTCTTGTAAGTGCTTGATTTTTATTTGGTTTACACAGGACAGATTATTTGCCAGAGGGGAGGGAGAGGGTTGGATTGATCACGTTGATCTTAATTATGGCCAGTATCTATGTGTTATGATTGTATTTCAACAATCCGTTGCTGCAGCAACTACTGTACTCCTTTTGTTTTTAAGCTGCAGGGTTCTTTTTAAATGGGCCTCCCTAAGAATGTTTTAGTAATCGCATCAGTCGTTACATTTAAGAAGCCAATGTCTCAGTTGTCCGTGTCATTTTTTTTTAGCCTGTGTAAAATGTTTATCTCCTTTAAGTTAAGGATCTACCTGCTTTTAGCTTAATTAAAGCTAATTCTTTGAAAATACGATTCTGATGTCAGCTCGACCTTCTTCTGTTTCTTGGAGTTGTAGTTTTTTGTTTTTAAAGACTAACTGATGTGCGTTCTCCTCTTTCAGAACCGTGAACTTCAGATCATGAGGAAGCTGGATCACTGTAATATTGTCCGGTTGCGCTATTTCTTTTACTCCAGCGGGGAGAAGGTAAGCTTCTGTTGGATTTATTATTATTTTCTTTGACTCGTTCTTTAGTTCGTTTTATACTGGATAGTGCCACCTGTACCCAGTTTTAGTGGCAGTAAGATGTTGGTGACTTGGACTTCTTTGGTGGGCAGTAACTGAGCTGTGGTTCCTGATCTTCATCTCCAACATCTTTGTCATGTTGCTGCTCGCTACTCCAGTAGTTACTACACGTCGGGTAGCATTACTGGCATTTTCAGACAAAGGAAGCATAACTTTTAGGTTAAAACAGTTGTAGCTAAAAAAAAAAAGAGAAAATCCCACCTGTCGTACACTCATTCACAGTATCAGTTTCAGGGTAAAAATGTGATTCTCATGTTGATATAGATCTTCTTTATTCTACCTTTTTTAATATTCTGTTACCAGTTGTATAGTATGTTATGCTTTTCTGGCAGTAAAAAACAACGTACTACAGTGATTAGTCTAATCCTGAAAAACTTCTGTTACTGTTAATGGGAATTTTTCAGGCTGAGTGTATTTGGTTTAATCTAAGCTCTGTCAGTGCTTGTGCAGTGGATAGTGTAGCACTTAAGGTGCTGCCATTGCCAGAACAGAACTTCTAGCAGCACCTTGCAGTCCTGTCTCTGTAATCGGGATTGCTTGACTGGTTGCTGATGCTGCCTTTTTTTTCTACACCTTGTCCAACATTAAAAGCACATTTTCTTCATTAGTGATGGGATGACTGATCTTGCCATGATGGGGATATAAAAGACCAAGTCAGTATTTTCACATTCAATATTATTCAGGGGCAGTGCAAAGCAAAGTGTGCATATACTGTACATGCATATAAAATATGCTTTTCAGTTAAAATATACTTGTATATGCTGCATTATACCAATTATCTATAGCTTAATTCTGTATGTCTGTAGTACATCAGTTTAGCTATCTGTGCGTTCAATTCAGAAAAGAAAACTTACTGTTTAGCTTTACGTTACCTTGCAGCAGTGTGCATTTATAAAGGACTTTATCATGGCCTGATACACAGTAGCTAGTGTAGAACAAACTGTATTAGTATTAGCTTTTTTCCCCAAATCCCTGTTTTTAAAACCTATATCAGGAAATCCATGTAGACATGATACTTTTCAATATAGCCTGATAGGCAATAACCTTCTTACTGTATCTCACACTACTTTTAAAATGATACTTAGATACAGTAGCTCTGGTGTTTGTAGTAATGTTTTAATTTCTGTAATTTTGTGAATAGAGCTCAAGTTCACCTGAGGCTACTGCAGTTCTATTAGAAAAAGATAATTGGTAGTTTTTGTTTAAAAAATAAAATCAAAGAAAGGATCTGATGTTCTCTCATATGTAGACATAGTAAAGTTGCTTAAGGACTTTAATGCATTAGCCGTCAAGGGCTTCAATGGGAAGGAATGACTTGTATGCAAGCATATGATTGCATATGTCATTATTTTGCATCCACCGTTTGGGGACAGCTGTCTTTCTGTATGACATAATATTGCAGCTATCTCTTTTCCCAGACAGCTTCAATATCTTGATAGATACCTGAAACAAGTACAGCTGTTTCAGCTCTGTTAGTCTTGGCCAAACTCTCTCACCAGCTTTAATCTCTGGTCTATTCTGTAGTTTTGTAGCTTGACTCCAAATACACATCATCAATGTGAACATGTCTGCAATGACCTGCATTATGGTAGAATCATGGTTGTACAGTTATTTATAGTGCTGGGACAAATACCTGAATATTGTAAACATATATTTTTTTACCTCTGTTGAGATACAAAAATCAGATGTTTGCATTCACTACAAATGACAAAAATACCTTGCACTTATTTATTGATTTATGTTGTTGTTATTATTTTTGATTTCTTAGCAGACGCCCTTATCCAGGGAGATTTACAACCTCACCAGAATTTGCGAAACAGTTTAAAAAAAATAAATAAAATGGCAGATGAAAAAGAGCTACGTATGTGAGATTAATCTATTTAAAAAAAAAACTGATCAACACCGCAGCTCTTGAGCCACTATTTAAAAGTTTTAGACAGCAATGTTGTGTAGTAATTTTTATATAGATTGTATATATTATCAAGGCTCGAAGTTAATGTATATTTGGTAGCATGTTGCTACCCAAAACTCTTCATTTGCTACTAGTTTTTTTTTTTTTTTTTTTTTATGCAGTAGCATTTTTGTGATACCTGACGCTGCAGCAATGGCCAAATTCCCATTGGGCGTATTTTATTTTCGATTCTATTGATTTGTGTGTATTACTCTGCAGGGATGAATCTACAGATTTTTAATTTACCGATTTAATCAACTAATGACCATACATTAACCGATCAAAAATTAATCGAGTGACGGCCCTAGTAAAAACTGGTATATCGAAGCATTATTATTATTATTATTATTATTATTATTATTATTATTATTATTATTATTATTATTATTATTATTATTATTATTATTTGTTTATTTAGCAGACGTCTTTATCCAAAGCGACTTACAGAGACTAGGGTGTGTGAACTACGCATCAGCTGCAGAGTCACTTACAATTACATCTCACCCGAAAGACAGAGCACAAGGAGATTAAGTGACTTGCTCAGGGTCACACAATGAGTCAGTGGCTGAGGTGGGATTTGAACCATGATGTATGAACATAGTTTTCCACCTGTTAATGGACTAGTGTTGTTTTTCCTTGTTGTATATTTGTAACTCCTACTGTATTTCTATTGCTAATTCTGTAGATACTAATATGAACAATTACATTGCACCATAACGCTAATTATAAGAACACAGTTATGTGATAAGTTTTGTGAGATGCAGATAATTTCTTTCAGATACTAGGCTATCCGTAACTGTAAACCAATAGTATTGTAGCCAATCATTGTAAAACAAGGTATACTTTTATCAAATAGTGCAGTCAGTCTTTGTCCGAGTTTTTTATGATGAAGTGTTTGGTATGGATGCAGCAACCTGATGAAAGTGAGGTTTGGATCGCCATAATTCTTAAGACTGAATTAAAAAAGAATCTCTGTCCACTGAAGATTAAATTACTGTCTACTGTATTATGTATATGTCCAGAACTTGTGACTGTTTTGTAGGCCAGAATAAAGCCTTGTGTGCCCTTGGAATTAGCAACAAACTGCAACAGATTCCAAAACAAGACCTTAAACCATTGTTACCGCATCTGCATGTCCCGGCTTAGAGGGGAAAAAGGGGCGCCTTCATTCGGCCCTAGGCAATTCACAGAGAAGCCAGGAGATTTAGCATAGCCTGGAGCTCTGCCAGCAGCTACCACATGGATGAGGCTTAAATTCTAAGCTGCCATTGCCTTTGAGCTGGTGTTCTTGCAAAAAGTATATAACCTAGTAAACTAAAATTAGCTGGAGAGAGCAGTGAATTTATATTTTAAAAACAGCAGTGAATATTCAGGTGTTCTGAGTCGTAGGTTGTGTACAGTATAAATACCCATGTGTGTATTAAACCTATTTTTAATGTACAGGTGCTGCATATTCAGCAGACTGAACCCTAAATACTGCACAGGCTAAACTTCAATAATGTTTTTCTTTTCTCCGCTAATGTAGTTATACTGTACTGAGCTGTTCAATGTCTACTGCATCAGGTTATCTACAGCAACTGTTCCTACTGCTCTGACAATGTTGATTGTTTCACATAAAACATGTTCGTGAATGCTAGTGTAGCGTGCACGGGGGAAGGCAGCAGCAGGGCTGGTAGGTGACGTAATCACGCACAAAGACATAAGCCCGATATACGCTCCTTGCAAAGGAGCCGGCTCTTTTGTACAGCTGTATCGGCGCTATGCTTTAGTGCGAGAGGTCCCGGGTTCGCGCCCGCCCTTCGCCTGTGTGTGGATTGCCTTGCCCTGTGTGATGCGCCTGCCTGCGGGAACCAGGAATGCTACACTAGCACTGACATTGAAGCATGGCAGAGGTCAGCTGATGATCTACAGTCGCAGTGTATGAAATGCTGAATATCTGTTTCACATTCAGCACTACTGCTCCACACAAGTTCAGACATGAGCTATAGAAATGACAACAGATGTCTTTGCATTTTAATATGCTGTTGAATTTAAAAAAAAAAAAAATGAAGTTGCTACTATTAGAACTAAAATGAAAATGTTTTTCCTAATATTTTACATTACATAATGAATTCCCCATCTTTTGAACTACATTGCTTATACAGGGATTTAAATGAATTTCCTTTTAAATGGCAAAGTTGTCCAAGGTGTTTCTGTCCTGAGCTTTCCTCTCTGTATACAAGTTACTGTAGCTCTCAGTAAAACCAGGGAACGATTAGCTTTATGCGTAGCTTGCTGAAATTCTTCTGTAAACCGAAATATCAACAGGAGTAGACCGAGAATTCTGTTTGTCTGGGACTTGGTCTAGCTGATCCAGGCAATTAAAGGTTTTAATTATTTATTTACTGAACAACAGAGCGGGTTAATGTGTCATTGATGAGTCATCCCCTTGCAGAGGCTAATTTTAGAGCAAAGTGAAAATATTTTGCAGGAATTCATTCTGTTCTGAAGTCCTATTTTAAATACCGATCACAGGGGTTGAAATTAACGCCTGCCATGCGACGATTGCTGTGGGTGTCCTGATCAATTGCTGCAATGTCCCTCAAAATGGTCTCTTCACGGCCATTATGGCTGCAGTGCCCTTCTACTGCAATAAATAATTTAATTCCCTTCATATTTTTTGTTCCTCAGGAGTACACTTCCTAATTACAGTCCCAAGTATTAACATGCGTTCTGCTGTCACCGTTCTTAAAATGGTTAGTTTGAGAAATAAACTGACCCTGCTTTAGTACAAAACCCACACTATATTTACTACTGTTTTTCAACAGGATAATGTCTTTATATCTGGGATAGATGTGGCTGCTAAAGTAGATTCAACAAAACGATAAATCTGTTTGTGTTAACTCAAAACTTTATTTAGGCACCTTACGATTGGAGTGGCTTGGTTTAATTATTGGGGTTCACAAATTACTTTTTTCAACTTGATACAGTAAACTTCAGTTTTTTTTTTTTTTTGTTTATTTACCTTTTGCTGCATTTCATATGGCATTTGAACATAAATTTATAATGTTGATAGTTTAAAATTAGTACATTTTATAAATTACCACTATGTTTTTTATTTTTTTTAAAATTTAAAGCCAAATTTTTCAATTAGACTCTTGTTGCTGTAATAGTAAGTAAAGCACCTGAAGACACTTACATATCACAATGTTTATAAACATCACTTGGCTCATTGCTGGCATTAAAATAAGCAGAAATACTTCATTATATTTAGGGCTTCTGATTTTCGGGTGTAACCGTTAAAACCCGATAAAACACCCCCGATACAAAAAAAATTAAATTGGTGGGTAGCCAATAAACACCGGAAAAACTGTGAATCTATTCACGTTGACTTTACCCTTTTCCCAAAAAAATAAGTAAAACCTACTACAAAAATAATAATAAATACATTTCCCTGTGCTGCTGGGCAATGTCCTGCCTTCCTCACTTGTATCTATCATTGATTTGTTCTGAATACTTTAAACCCGCCCCAACTATTGAGTGACAGCAGATTCCTACATTTCTATTGTAGACTCCGCCTGCAAGATTTAAAACAAGATTACAATCAGGATGGAGGCTTGTTAGTGGGATTTATTATTATTATTATTATTATTATTATTATTATTATTATTATTATTATTTATTTCTTAGCAGATAGTGATCCATTTCCTTTAGAAAAATAGCCTTGCGCTTGTTTCTTCATCGTCCAGATAATAATTAATGTAAAAACGATAATGGTTTAACATTGCAAATTATAGCTTTATTAAATGCAGATAGAGTGGAAATAAATAAACTAAACTATGACATATGCAATTAATTTAGCTTACTTTGAGAAAGCCTCATCTTGAGTGCAGTACCTTGGTTCTAAGTTTTTCAGCATAGATGAATGCAGTGCTTTGCCGGGTTTTTTTTTTTTTTTTTTTGATGTTCTCTACGTGTTTGATTGGCAATGTGATCGTTTAATGGTATCGACTCGTACATGATTACTCGAATGACAGCAACATTTGCAGAATAGTATCCCACCATCCTCCTATAGGTAATCAGAAAATGTTTTAGCTGTCTTTTTCTGAAACATTGTTTTTTTTTTTTTCTTCTTTGTTGGTGCAGTCGCCATGTTGAGTTTCAGTGAAGTCACACGATGAATGAACAACTTTGCTGGGTGTAGTGCAAAAAAAACAAGGAAACTGGAGTTGTGAGGAGAACAATGCCTAATTCCATTCACAATGCCCACTTCCGCGGTCGCTGAAAATCAGTAGCCCTGTTGACCTGCATGTCAGATGCAGCCACCGCACTTATTATTATTATTATTTATTTCTTAGCAGACGCCCTTATCCAGGGCGACTTACAATTGTTACAATATATCACATTATACATTATTTCACATTATACAGATATCACATTATTTTTACATACAATTACCCATTTATACAGTTGGGTTTTTACTGGAGCAATCTAGGTAAAGTACCTTGCTCAAGGGTACAACAGCAGTGTCCCCCACTGGGGATTGAACCCACAACCCTCCGGTCAAGAGTCCAGAGCCCTAACCACTACTCCACACTGCTGCACTTCCTACTGATGTATTAGATCAGAGCAAGGTTCTCTATTTTGTGTGAACTGCCTGACGGAGTTGTGCGCCCCACCTCTACCCCCTGTTGTAGCACACAATACAAAGAGAGATTTCAGATAATTTTCTAGTCATCTTGGTGGTTTGTATGTTCTGAATCTGCAGCCATGTACTTTACCTTTTTTTAGCAGTTTCATAATTAACTAGTTTGGTGGATTAAATACAATTAAATGATCTATTGATATTTGTTGCTACGTTATTTTCACTTGCTGCATTTGAGACCCCACGTGCCCAGAGTAACAATGTACCCCAGTCTCTCTCTTGTTCATGTTATGTCTTGCAAATATTCCTCTCGTATTAACCAGTTAAAAAAAAAAAAAAAAGCTTCATCCGCATTTTGGTTTCTTCCAGTGAACGTAATACAACTCAAGATACATCAGAGAAAAAATAGAACAAGCACTGCAAAGAGCAGAGTGAATGTTAGATGCACAGGTTTAGCAGAATTACTTCTATTAAAGCTTTTATCTGCTGTCAGTGAAGCATCTTTTTTTACTTATATTTAAACATCAGACAACTTTATTATAATGCTACCTAATCCAGCCGTCTGTCACACTTCCATTTTTGCACAAATCTGGAGAAGATTGTGATTTAAACATTGCATTGCCATGCCTTACTCTCTACTATGCTGTACATTCTGTTTATATATGTCCTGATCATCGTACCAATGGCTCTAATTTCAAATGTACAGCCAGGGTGGATGTTGTATGTTACTGACATACTGGTTTTCATATAGACCGTTACTGTTGGAAGACCAAGGTCAAATCTTTTAGCTGAGGTAGGATTTGAACCCATGATCACTCTGTTTGCTTTTTCTACCTTTTGACTAATTGTGACTTGTAAATTTCAACAAACATTCTTTTAAGACTTTTAAATCCACAGCGCTATGCCATGTAAGACTCCTTGAAAAACAAGCTACAGTAAATTACAATAGACTTGTCTTTTAAAGCAGCAGTCTTAGTTGACATGGAGTGATTTCATGTGCCTGGAACGTGTTGGTAACTTGTTGAATGGATTGTGTCACTGCACAGCTGTAAATTGAGTGTGCTTCTGTGAATGTATTCCATAAATAACCCATTGCGTAACAGTACAGTATTTTCCATCAATATGAATGGAAGCATGGGCATGATGTTTGCATGGTGGTGTTACACTGGACTGTTCACCAATACATTTATTAGTGCTGTAATTATATTTACTTTTTTTTTTTTTTGAGTAAACATTTTGATACAACAGTTTTAATCTAAGCTCTCCTGAGATGAGGCAAGATTGGTTGAAAACGTACCTGGTTTTGTTTAGAAACAACATTTAAAATGTATTTATTTTCTGGACCAATATTGCGAGGTGAAATTAAGTATACTCAATGGGTGGATCCCTTTTTAGTCGCAAATACAATAGAGGTCTGCATAGTTCTGTAGCTGTGTCCTTTACATTTAAATAAATTTGAGATCAAACTGTGTAAGACTATTCCTTATGTTATGGTTTCCCATTTAAGTAAAAATAAAAATCAGAACGCAAAAATATCCGCATTTTCAACTTTAAGAAAGGATGAAAAAAAAAAAAAGTATTTATCGGAGGAAGAGTATTTTGTGACATTTTTTAACAATAAAAATCACCCCATAAAAGTAACAATGAACATTTGAATTTATTACAATTAAACATCTTAGTCAAGTAGACAAATGTGTCCCGTTATTGTTTTCTGCAAAAACACATAAAAAGCACAATTGCCTAAAGTTTTGTGTGAACTTTTGCAAGCTTTGGTTTTTACCATTTTTCCATCTCCAAAGATGTTTCAGCACAACAAAGCTGAGCCTCACATTTGATCAGAAAGCTTTCTGCGCTTTTTCAACTTCAGGTCGGTCAGTGCTGAAAACGTAGTCTCCCACAGCCGCATGTGGAACCAAAAATAACGGCAAATTCCAGCTCCCACCTTTCATTAATGGTTACGCTTTTGGTGCCAGCTTCGCCTTCTTTGAAACAGCTGGGATATTTTCATCCAAATCGGTACTACTGGAAGGCACAGAAGGCTCTCCCCTATCTTTTGTAACTTGCACCACAAAGCGTTCTAATGAAACCACCAAACACAAACTCGCAACTGTACACTACGAACCAATGAGTTGAGGAAGCTTGTTGCTCGGGTTACTGAGGTATGGAAGTCAGAGTACAGTTATTAGCACCATCAACTGTTTGGAATTAATGTTCTTTGTATGTATTCTTTGTCAGGAATTATGTATTTTAAATATGCAATCAACCCTGTTAAAACTATGCATAGCTTATGTGTTGATGCTTGTTCAGATTTGCCCCAAGAGCCACCAAAAATCTCTCCAGATCCACTAGTGGATCCTGATCCACGTATTTGTCACCACTGCTATACATTGAGTATGTGGATGCAGAGACTTGCACTGCACATCAATACCTGCTGTTGCTGAGCCTACCCTGGCAGCCCCAAGACAGCCAAGGATTACTCCACCACGCTATACCTCAGCACGCTGGAATGATCAGCATGGCAACTGGCTGCCAATTAGAACTGCTTTATCCTGTGCGGAGAGGGAAAAAAGACTGTCGGCAAATTCTGACCCCTGGAGTGAAAGTTGCATAATTCTTCCTCTCAATATGAAATCTCTTTAATAAAACCAGACTTTGAAAGCTACGTGGTTCCAAGTTGTAACTACTGTTCTCTGTTAACTTAACTTTGAAATGCATTTGGTATTAAAGGTGGGGGAAGGTGTAGGTGAAGGACATGTAACCTTGGTTTGTTAAACATTAGCCTTAAAGCAACATGTACACTATTTCCTTTTTAAAGTAGACAGTCGTGTGCTGGCATTTCTGACAAACTAAATGGAACTGTCTCTGATCAAGTCCACAAGATGGATCACCTGGTCTGCCCCGCTGAACTGTCTAGAGTACAGCTGACGCACTGAATATATTCTGCTTATTGTGAGCGCTGGGGCTTTGAACTCAATGATCCAGCAACACAGTAGGGGTCCTGATCCAATTGTGGTAGAAAGTGTGAGGCCTGTCAGTTCACTGATGTAATGATTTGTTTTATATGGGCCAAAAAAGTTCCCCTTTTGACAGACTTGGAAATGTTTTGAACATTTTCCTTCAGTCAGGAGAGCTACATGTATTGCTGAATCAAATCTCTAACATCTGTAGAAGAGCCAAGGTATTTTGGAACTTGTAGTTTTAGAAAAAATATCAGACTTTGCATTCTTCTCAAAGTTGAGTTTTGCTCAAGGCTCTTTTTTGAGGGGAGGGAAATAAACAGGAAGAGCAGGGTGGATGTTTGTTGTGTTTGAATTAGTGGAATAGGAAAGGCTCATCAGCTCTGTGTTAAACTCTGTTCTAGTTACGAAAGAAACATGGCTGCAACATTGCAGCTGTTAATTTTCAACTTGATTCTGTTCTTAATTGCATACAGACTTTCTTATGTGGTCCAACTAACTTTGGCATGCGTTTTTTCTCTTTTTAGAAGGATGAAGTCTATCTGAACCTGGTGCTGGACTACGTTCCTGAGACAGTATATAGAGTCGCCAGACACTACAGCCGGGCAAAACAGACCCTCCCCATGATCTATGTGAAGGTAACGGCAGAGAGCCCTTCTAAGAAGTGTGATTATACTAAAATTGTCCAGTGAATGTGTGGTCTGTATGCAGCTACATTATTTGTCTTTCTCTAAAATGAATTATTTATTTTAGCCACCTGTGCACCTGCAGTATTGTCATTTTGAGCTATCATAGTACCTGGTTTAAATGGTAGACATAACAGTTCACTTTTTTATATGTCAAAGAAACAAACTGCTCAGAGCAGTTACCTGAATATCATTTAAAATATTGAGCTGATTGATGTGATACAGGAATTATTGAGGGCTATTGTCATGTGGTGATGACTTAATTTCTCCAGTGAATGTTCTATTCCCACACAAACAGTGGAATCTGCCAAAGCTGAAGCACTGGCTGGTAATGGAAGTGTTCTTGTGTCACTATTCAATTCTGAAACCATTATGGCTATTCCTCATGAAGAAACTACTGTATGTCATGTCTAGCTTGCTAGAAGCACAGCTTTTTGTCTTCATTTCTTGGCAATGGCTGTGCGTTTTAGTGCTATCTATTAGTCTGTTCTCTGGGTCCTTAATCGCTGTGAACTGCACGGGTAAGATGAAGGGCTTTACCAAACAAAATCTGCATATTTAATATTCAGTTAATCATTAGAGTTGATGTCATATTTGTAGGGCTGTGTTCAAAGGTTTGTTCGGTAGCCAGGGATTCGAAGATTGCTTTAAACCTTCGAAGGTTCGTCAGACAGGTTCACACACTTTTTTTATTTTTTCTTCCTATTAATAGAAACTGTTTGGCACTGAATACTATAAATCACACATTACATGCCACTTGCACGCACAATTCGATCTTTTGATTTGTATAATGCATATTACGTAAACAAAAGTTGTTAGTAAAATCCGCTGCCACATCGTTATACATTACGTACAACTGGAGCAGGGTGTAGTATCCAAAGCAGTGGGCTCGTACCTCTAGTGGTTGTAGTGCATCAGTAAAATATGTACTAAATATCTAGTGTACAAGACAGTGTAAGAGAAGTGCTATGGTAGAATATGTTTGAAACATACAAAATATATGATAACACATTTTAATTTCGAAAACTGAGCACAGTCCGCCCCTCCCCGCATGTTATCCAGAGCCAAACCTTTAATTTCTTAATTCGCCATCAGGACAACAAAGCGTTGTATAGCGTAAGCTATATTTAAAGAAATGTCTCAAAACCCCTCTGCTGTTTGGGATTTTTTTGTTAAATGCCCAGACAACCAAAAAAAAAAAAAAGTTGAATGCAAACTGTGCAAGCGACTCGTATCATGGAGGCATAACCAATCTCTGGGGTCACTTGACATGCTTCATATTTATTAGTAGTACCGTATTAATAATTTTATTAGTAGTAAAATGTGACTGATAACCTGCTTGGAACGGTGAATGGTAAATAAAGCTTTGTCCGCTGCAGTTGGTGCTGCTGCAATGCAAGCTTACTGTGTAGATCACAAGCAGGCTCAATTACATGTAAATAAACGTGTATTTTTATTTACATTATAAAAACATGATTACTGTTCTATGTAACATATTTTTAAACTACATGTGAATGTTTGTTTGTTTTATTCCATTTATATGGATTACCTGTAAATAATAGGATTTTCAATCAAATATAAACAAGTAGCTATGGTGACGTCACCAGTAAATTATGCAAATGAGTACCATCGAAGGTTTGAACCTTCCTTCGGTAATGTGTTCCGAACCTTCAAAGTTCAAAATGTAGCCTACCCTTTGTTGCAGCCCTAGATATTTGTAACCATTAAATGATATATGTAGTAGATTGATGCCAGTTTCTATATGTTTTACTGTAGTGTGTATGCCTCGCTTCATTGACTTTCTGGCATGCTTGTGATGCTAGTATACCACTCTGCAGTTAACTTGCATACACCCATGAATCAGGATCTCCTGGGTCTCAGTATTTTACTCCTGTGAAAATTTAAAAGCTTGTACATAGATTACAATATTTCATAACCAGGTATATATTGTAATTAAAACTTAAGCAGGACAGGAGAATTAATTATCTCTAACCTAGCTTGTTTTTTCAGATTAAGTGACATACAATATTGGATTAGCAGCATGTTATTACTTTGGAACACAGGAGTCTAAAGCCTCATGTTTGGTTGCTGAAGTGTTCTGGACAGGACTACAGTACAGTAAATAGAATGTGTTGGTACTGTCAGCCTGGTTCAACTCTTTTTACTCATGACAAGCAGCATCAGTCACGTGCACCTAGGTAATAAACACATTGGCATCTCTGCCCCTCCTTTGTTTCCCAGTTGACAGTGCATATCATCTTGTACTATTTGGTATGTACAGTATCAAAAAATAATTTAAATTTGGTGACTCTGGAGTGACTATCCAGTAGCACATCAAACTGGATGCATTATTTCACTACAATACTTGCAGAAATGTGGGGAAGTGAACAAGTCTGCATTGTTTATTTCCTGCTGCGTTTTGATGAGGAAGTAAGATCATAACAAAGCTTGTAGGCAGCGCCCCTTTCCTTTTTGTGCATTTGAGTAACACAGATGCACCAACAAGACACATTCTTTTTTGTTTCGTTTTTTTTTGGGGGGGGGGCAGCTATGGCACATAATGTGGGCCAGAAATTGCAGGACTGATGTTTACATGGTACACGGCTTTTTAAGTGAGCCTGCTTTGCATCTATGCACTGCCTTGGCTGATATCACTTTCATTAAGACATGTAACTTTTTGTGGAATTGAAAGCTGAAATAGTGCTACTGTTTGATGCTGAAAGTAGCCCTATACTTTTAGCCCAGGTAAACCCAAAATGAAATCGATAATTGCATGTGTTTATTATTTTTATTTTTTTTTGTCTTTCATGTTTTAGTTTTTGCACAAATGCTCAGCATTTTTAATGTCCTCATTCGCTTCTCATTTCAGTTATATATGTATCAACTATTCCGGAGTTTAGCATATATCCATTCCTTTGGAATCTGCCATCGGGACATCAAACCACAGAACCTGCTGCTCGACCCTGAAACGGCAGTGCTCAAGCTTTGTGATTTCGGAAGGTAAGGGAACCTGGAGCAGTGCTCTGCCCCGGTGCCAACAGCACCATTGTTTTTTCCATTATATACCTGAATGCTTGTATTTTTTTATTAAAGGAAGGCTTTGAGGTTCAGTTTGTTAATGCCTATAGGCTGAATGTTATTGAAGTAATTCTTTCCTACTCGCTGCTGATTTTCACTTGTGCCATATTTCAATACTTTTTAAATGAGAATATTCCTTGCGTTTATCTTGCATAGGATTTTAAAAATACTGTTCTTAAATGATCCATTCAGGAAACACTGCAAACCAGATGGCACATATAACTATTGCATGTTAGTTAGCAGACAAAATATATTGAAAGAGCATGTAAGGGACAGACTCGTTATCTGCAGAGTGTGATTTTAACCACTTCAGCTCCAGGCCATACGCAGGTGCATCAAAAGACAAAGCACTTGCCATACCTGTAAAATGCTTGTTTTGCAGTCAGGGGGGTTAGTGGTTGGGGGTTGGGGGTTTGTCTGGTGACATTTTTGTTCAGTCACATTTCGCGCAACATCCCTTTCATCTGCGAGTGCATCAACTGGAAGATGCAGCAGCAAACCATTGGCGATCTAAAGGTGTATATATAGTATTTTCTTTAAATTTTGGTACAGTTTATTTGCACTATTACTTGATTTTACTTTTATCTTATATTGGTATAACTTGCTAAAACTAAATATGTCAACATACAAGATTGATTGAGACACCAGAAGTAAAGATGACTTTGATGCGTCATCGGGGTGTTTTGAAAACCAGGACGTTTTATTTTGTGATGAAGATGAGGACCTGGAGCCGAAACCATCCTTTTGATTTTGCACGGACGTATACAGCAATAGAGGAGTACACTCGGTATGCTTCCAAGGCGTTTCCATTCCTCTGTGTGCTCGCACCAACGAGTGTGTGTCCAGTAGTAGTAGAGTGCATGTTACTGTTTACAGAGCTTATTCTTTTCTTTTTTTATTCATCACAAATCTAGAATGTATTTTCCTATTAAATATATGTATTTAGAAATCTTGTTTGGTCTGTATTAGCCTATACTGTTTACAAATGGTTTTATTGTTCATTGCATGTGCTGCTATTAAAAAAATATATATAAATATATATATTTATTGCGTGTGATTTGTTTTTCAAATAAATATTTCTGTCAAATAAAGTACACATCAAGTGTGTGTGTGTCTTGCTTATTTTACTGTGTTTTACTGGCACACAGAGGCTTAAAGGGCTCATGAAAAATGTTATATAATGTATATTTTATTTTATTTTGAATAGTATTTTATAGCAATTTCAGGATTTAAAATAGCAATTTAAATTATGGTTATTTATATTGGTATAACTATTAGCAACTTGCTAATAAACATGTTAATAATAATAATTTCTGTTAATTGTTAGTTTTAAATAACTTTAGCATAACAGAGGCAGAAGTGTTAAAAGGACTAGGAACTCTTAAAATAAACATTTCCCCTGGGCCGGATGAGATCCTCCCAATAGTACTCCAAGAAATGAAAGTTATTTACAAAACCGCTAACCAAGATCATGCAACAGTCTCTTGACACGTGTTGTACCGACAGACTGGAGAATTGCAAATGTAATACCGATCCACAAAGGGAGACAAAACCGAACCAGGTAACTACAGACCAATAAGCCTGACTTCTATTATATGTAAACTTTATGGAAACTATAAGAAGATCCAAAATGAAAAATTACCTATATGGTAACAATATCCTGGGAGACAGTCAGCATGGTTTTAGGAAAGGGAGATCGTGTCTAACTAACCTGCTTGATTTTTTTCAGGATGCAACATCGACAATGGATAATTGCAAAGCATACGACATGGTTTATTTAGATTTCCAGAAAGCTTTTGACAAAGTCCCGCATAAAAGATTAATTCTCAAACTGAACGCAGTAGGGATTCAAGGAAATACATGGATTAGGGAGTGGTTAACATGTAGAAAACAGAAAGTACTAATTAGAGGAGAAACCTCAAAATGGAGCGAGGTAACCAGTGGTGTACCACAGAGATCAATATTAGGTCCTCTGCTATTCCTAATCTACATTAGTGATTTAGATTCTGGTATAGTAAGCAAACTTGTTAAATTTGTAGACGACACAAAAATAGGAGGAGTGGCAAACACTGTTGCAGCAGCAAAGGTCATTCAAAATGATCTACACAGCATTCAGAACTGGGCAGACACATGGCAAATGACATTTAATAGAGAAAAGTGTAAGGTACTGCACACAGACAATAAAAATGTGCATTATAAATATCATATGGGAGATACTGAAATTGAAGAAGAAATCTATGAAAAAGACCTAGGAGTTTATGTTGACTCAGAAATGTCTTCATCTAGACAATGTGGGTAAGCTATAAAAAAGGCCAACAAGATGCTTGGATATATTGTGAGAAGTGTTGAATTTAAATCAAGGGAAGTAATGTTAAAATTCACAATGCATTAGTAAGATCTCACCTAGAATATTGTGTTCAGTTCTGATCACCGAGTTACAAAAATGATATTGCTGCTCTAGAAAGAGTGCAAAGAAGAGCAACCAGAATTATCCCGGGTTTAAAAGGCATGTCGTATGCAGACAGGCTAAAATAATTGAATCTATTCAGTCTTGAACAAAGAAAACTACACAGTGATCTGATTCAAACATTCAAAATCCTAAAAGGTATAGACAGTGTCGACCCAGGAGACTTTTTTGACCTGAAAAAAGAAACAAGGACTAGGGGTCACAAATGGAGATTAGATAAAGGGTCATTCAGAACAGAAAATAGGAGGCACTTTTTTTACACAGAGAATTGTGAGGGTCTGGAACCAACTCCCCAATAATGTTGTTGAAGCTGACACCCTGGGATCCTTCAAGACGCTGCTTGGTGAGATTCTGGGATCAATAAGCTACTAACAACCAGACGAGGAAGATGGGCTGAATGGCCTCCTCTCGTTTATAAACTTTCTTCTGTTTTTAATATATAATAGGCCAGCTAAAACTGCAAACATCAGAGCCCTATGGATTCTCAATTCCCAGTCCATTATATATTTGAAATTGGTTTAAACTGTTAGTGTAGTAATGTTTAGCAAATTAAATCAGGTAGGTGTATATTAACCACAGTACAGAAGAGCCAGGCTCGTCTGCATTTGTGGTTATAGAGCTTTTAACCTCATCTCACACAATCTCTAATGGCAATGCATCACACAACATTGTCTCTTACATTAGTTTATGAAGAGCTTAACAGTTAATAAACTAAAAAAAATGGTTCTTAAAATAAAGCGTGACCAAAATCTGGGACCTGACTTGCACTTTCATTTTTACGTCTAGAGTTGAAAGGGTTAATGGTAATTTCAGGAAATCCTGGGTTTCAATCCCACCTCTGTCAAAAATTCACTCCCTTACCAAGGGCACATCACTCAACTTCCTTAAGACTGCTTTGAAAATGAGTTCTGCAAAGGAAAACAAAGTATTCTAGTTGCCGTGTAGTCTATAGAGACTCCTTACAGCTCCACTCTGCACATAATTCTTCTGAACTAGACTGTTAAGGGTTAGAGGGCTTTTGGTACAGGCTGTACAGAGCTATGCAAAAAATAAATATGCCTTTTTTAAATATAAAAATAAACATTGAGATGCACACCAGAGTTAATGGGAGAGAATATTTGATTGATTTTTTTTCTTTTTACCTTTTCTGTATTGTGTAAGCTCAGATCTGTGGCTGTATAGTATATTTCATATATACCATCTCCTGCTGCGTGTCTTTGTGGACCAGCACAACTACACTTTGCATGGACAGTACTTTTGATTTTCTAATAATAAAATACTCAGTTGTCTGTCCTGAGGGTGTCTGTTTAAAACCCTCAGCCTGCAAAACTAGCATAACATGGTTCTTGGGCCTGAATACATGCCAAACGATTTCAGTCAAGGAGAAGTTGCCATCTCTATTTCAGCAGTGGAACTTCCTTGGTTATGCAGCATCCTTGATTAATACTGAATGATGGCAAAGATATTTTAGCATTGTTTAAAGATAGCTCCTTGAGCAGTTTCATTTAAGAAGCCGTATTTAAGAAATTGACCAGCTACAGTAGGATCTAAACCCTGTTTTTTGCTTTGAAGGCTATTTAAACCAGTCTTTTGGTTTTTTCAGGATGCCTGAAGCATGCAACAGAGCTTACTGTGTGCCTTGGTAGTGAAGGTGTTTAATAAAACGGAGAAAAGAATAAGTACACTGGGAAGGTCTTGTTAGTTTGCCTCAGGATAGTGGAAAAATACCAAACTATAGCCATGCTTGTATTTACATGGTAATCTTGTCCTTGTTTGGCTGTAGTGTTATAATGGGAATGTTCTTTGATTGCAGTGCAAAGCAGTTGGTCCGAGGAGAGCCCAACGTGTCCTACATCTGCTCGCGGTACTACAGGGCACCTGAGTTGATCTTTGGCGCTACTGATTACACCTCCAGTATAGGTAAGTCCCTGACACTTCAGTTATTTTATTTGTTATAGATGGGTGTGTCAAATACAGAGGTTGGGGACCTGTGTTGTTTAATTTGTGGGTAAATAAGTAGAGTTGTCATTTCTGTTAAGGACTGCACTACATTTAAGGTTAGTGTGATTTAGTCATATGAACCAATTTTGGAGACTTTTTTATGAATGACTTAATATCTATTTTCATAATTCCACTTTATTTGAATCTTCTGCTATTTCGTTCAAAGGAAAAAGAATGTGCAACAGAAATTAATTTGCCACTGAAAACCCTTAGAGGGCCTCTCTGATAAGAGAAGCCCGTCTCCCGGGTTATTTACCAAAACCTATAATCAGGGCTTCTGTTCGGTTTTTATTAATTTCATTTTTCGCTGCTTTTTATTTTTAGCTATTTTTGAGTTATATGTAAGTTGTTTTTTTATTTTTTTCGGGGGGGCTTTCACTTTATATACTGTATGAAATTATTGTTTTTAGTTACTGTACTTATTTTTTTTCTATAACAATATGTATAATAACTGGACAGTACTTGCAAACTTCGATTGTAACTCTTTTGCTGTCTTCCACAACAAAATCCTTATGGTCGGGCATATTCTTCTGGGGTTTTTGTGTGTTTTAGGCATTTTTGTACGCCACAATTTGCAATTCTGTTTTAAATTCCACAAGCGTGTAAATACTCCCTATCGATGTACTGTAATATAGCATTAAATCGCGTGAGCAAGAAAATCTTGTTTTAAATCTCACAAGCATGTTACAATCCTCCAATAGAAATGTATTTATTATTTTTCCCAGAGAAAGAGGTGAAGTCAGCATGAATTGAGTATCCATTTCCAGTGTTTATTGAATGTACACCTATTTCATTTATTTTATTTTTTTTATCAGGTGTTTTATCGTTTTTTATCAGTTAAAACCGAAAATCTGAAGGCTACCTATAATCTAGCATGAAGTCTGGGCGGAAACATAATTGTTTAGTAACAGCAATGCCCTGTGTTGGATCATCATAATCTAAAGTTTACCAAGTTATGAGAAAACTTGATCATTTATGCTTACATTTCATGTAAAAAATACTGCAGTTAAACTACTGTTTAAAATAATATGTCGGCTTTACAGTATTAGATTTTAATTTAATTTGATATACTTTTGATTTATCTATGCAAAGAGGAAGTTGCGAAAACAGATCTGTGGCTCCTGGTGTACAGTTGCTGACTTATTTTATATTTAACTGCTGTGTGAAACTTGTAAGGCCAATTTTTTCACTAAGCATGTGTTTTTGGACAGTATTAATCAGTTGACAAATGCTTAAGATTGATCTGTACTTCTCCCTCTCCCTCTCCCTCCCCCACCCCACAGATGTTTGGTCAGCTGGCTGTGTGTTGGCTGAACTTTTGCTAGGACAACCAATCTTCCCTGGTGACAGTGGAGTGGATCAGCTAGTAGAAATCATCAAGGTAGGCACCTGCAACATGTCTAGTGCCCAGAGCTCTACAACCCTGGTCCTGGAGAGCCCCTGTCCTGCAGGTTTTCTAGGTGTCTACATCATCCATGGCTAAAGATCTGGAACACCTGTTAATCTTGACTAATTAAGCCAACAATTGGTGCAATTAAGTAACTGAGAACTTGGTTAAAACGAAAACCAGCAGACCCAGTAGCTCTCCAGAACCGGTGTTGGAGACCCCCTGCTCTACATGGAAAATAAAGGGAAACATGCATCCCCCTAACACTACAGAATATTTCTCTTACAATATCCATCACCTGGCACTTTGTAAAACTGTGTAGTAGTGATTCGGTTGGTATGATAAGTTTAATTTTGTATCAACTTTCAGTTGTTTTTGACGTCCTAGTCAGTTTTCAGTGAAACCGGCATGAAAGATTAAAACTGAAAAAAACAAACTGCGCAGCCAAGGGAACAAGACATACAATTGTTACAAACCATATTTTTTTAAACTGATCAATAAGCTCAATACTGTGTTAATGCATCTCAGATGTATTGTACAATGTTGAGAGAATAAAATACTAAATTAAACATTCAACTTTTATTTATTTTCCTGGTGCCCCCGTTTTGCCACGGCAAATCACATGCAAATCACATGCAAATCACATGTGACTAAAATATGAGCTCATGGTTTTAAAAATTTGAAATGATTTAATCAGCTTGTTGGCTTCAAAGGCACAGATGTTTGGCAAGATTTAAAAATAGTTTCTCGGCAAAAAACTAAAGCTATAACTCAGGCCCGATGCCAGCACCCCAAAAAACATACACAAAGTTCTTGTTTACTATGCTGGTTTTATTATAGCCCGTTACTATAATACATATGACTCTATAGTAAAGCCATTACACATGAATCAATTTGCTGACAAAATGCAGCAACAAAGTAATCGGAGAAATAAAACCCACGTCAATACACGCACAGTAAATGAAGCTGCCTTAACCTGACCTGCTCACAGAAGCATCTCATTTTAAAGCAGTTTCCAGATATTTGTGATTTGGTTTGGAATGTTATGCAAATATTAGTTTCGGTTTGGGAAACTGTTGCATCCCTACTGGTGTAGTGAAATATGCATTTCAGCAGTAATACAAAACACTCAAGGTAAGTAGTATTTGCCTATGACCTTACACCCCACAAGATTACAGTGCATGTGTAATGTATCAAAATAAATACATTTTATTTTAAATCACACTTCTGGTACTCATCCAGAATTATTTCTAAAGATTTGTTTTTCAGTATTTGTTTGATTTATTTCATATTATCTTTTTGTATGTTATTGAATCATTTATTTATTTTTGTTTTAAATCTAGAGATATGCGAAGCAGCCTTTCCGTATGTCGCACATATTTTACATATTCGTGATGGTGATCTCCTTCATCATACGTTGATGTTCAGAAGTTAAGCTTCCTACTAATACATTGTATCATGAATGTGTGTTTGTTGTAAGACTTGCACATGGTCCACTTGCCAAGTCTCAATCCCTTCCTGTAATTATAGGAAAGCTTTTATGCTGCTCCTACTATAGATGTTTGTCAGAGATATAGGATGACTTATGTTGTGGGACAGGGTGGAGCGCTGTTGTCTTCAGATAAAAGCATCAGGCTTTTACCCGCTGGGTCAGAGAGTTCAAAATGGCAGTCGAAGTACAGTGGGAGGAGCAGTAAAATAACCTCTGGCATGATGAGTTTTTAGAATTCTTACAAGGGCCTTGTTCCATTAAAACAGGTTAGTTGGTATGTGCAAAACCAGAGGTTTGCACTGCCAGCCCAATTGTGTTGTGCAGCTTTTTTTTCTACTTTTGAGTCTGGGTTCTGAGGTTCTATTCATTTACAGTGAATAAATAAGTATTGCATACACATACCATGCATGCACGGCTGTTTAGTTTATTAAAGATGTTTTTAACTTGGGCTATTAAGCTTAATTTTAATTGAGTCTGCTGTCATTGAAGTTGGTAAGGCTGCCTGTGTGTAACTGCCCTAATTACTGATCCAGGACTAGCTGTCTCCCCATCAGCAGCAATTGTACAGGCTTCTCAGCATCTAAATTGCGCAGTATAGCCGCATAAAGAATCATTGAAATGTATTTGCTGACTTTTGTAAATGATTCACATACACATTACTATGCTAGTACAGTATACACCCTCAGCCACAGCTGTGTACAATTGCGAGCTAAACTGTAAATCTGTACAATAAAAATGTTGATCGCTATCACCTACAACCACCATACAGTATGTACATGGACAGATATTCTATTATCAATAATTTGTGCGTAAGATTGTTTTAACCAAGTTCGTCCCAATTACACAAGTGGTTCTTTATATATACTGTAAAGTAGAGTACAAATATTTATAACCCCTTTGCAACAGTCCAGTAGGGGGACAGAGTAATAGGGCACTGGGCAGCACAGCAGACAAATCCGAAAAAAGGAAAGCAACCAATACAAGAGTTTTCTGGGCAATCAGTCCAAAGACCAGTTTATCTGATTGATGCTTGATGTGTTGGTTGTCATTTTACAGTATCTCTGGGGAATACTTGTTGCATTGACTTGAAATTAGGACCAAATTGGGTAAGAAGGCTATTTAGATATTTAATATAAATAAAGAAAGATAGCTATGGAAACCATCTTGGAGTTTTTTCCAATACCATGTTTACTCCTAAACCCCTGAAAGAATGTCTTTCAAATTATATCAGCTGATTTAAATTGAGGAGATCTGATCAAAGTGAACTGAATTGACCGTGTACCTTTACTGTACTGTATGTAAAACTCAAATGGACGGACACTTTATCCCCATTACTATTAATCTCCCTTTGTCGATTTTTCAGGTTCTGGGAACGCCGACAAGGGAACAGATTCGAGAGATGAATCCAAATTACACTGAATTCAAATTCCCTCAGATTAAGGCACATCCGTGGACTAAGGTGAGTCAACAGGTACAGGAAACATTTACTACTTTCAATACATTGTTTTAACAACTGGCATGCACTGGCATACTTTAATAATAATAATTCTTATTATTACTGCTACTACTGCTGCTTTTTCAATTTGTTCAATTTATTAGGGGTGCACCGATAATCTATAGCCTATCGGCTTCGCATCGATATAAGGAAAAAAAACCACAATCGGCAATCGCCAGTTTTTGTTATTTTAGCCGATTAATATACACCGATATTCATGCTTGAATTTTTTCCATCACACAATGTAATGTTTGGTCAGGCGCCCGCTTATTAATGACGCAAGAACACTGATACACAAATTTTCCCAGTGCTGTGTAAGATGCAATCAACCTGCAGTAAATACGTCTCAAAAGAGCTGTGTTTAGATTTTTTTAAAATATCTGCAGACAACAATAGGATAGCAAGTTGAGTGCAACAGAACAGACTTGATGCTACATTAAATCCAACGATGAATTGTGAGTAAAATATTATGATGCTTTAAAAAAAAAAAAAAAAAACAGGTTGAATCCTAAATAACTGATGGTTTAAGTTGGTATTATTACTCGTAGTTTAGAGTACATGTAACAGTCGCCGTAAGTAATGCTTTGTAGTTGGTTTCAGTCTGACAAAACTGTAATAAATATAGGGGTGTTTATTATTCGTAAGAAAATAGTATTAACCAGGCAAATTATTGTTCAAATGCAGCATCGATGTGCGGTTAGTTAGAAAAAATGCTTCTGCGATGTCTCTGCTCTGTCTCTCTCTCGTTGGAAGCTTGGCATCACCTCAGCTCCTCCTCCGTGTGGTAGCTCACTTGATCAAATCCTTAATGTTGAACAATTTCAGTAAAAAAAAGCACTATTTTTAAAGTCTACAGACTACAGCAGCAATGACAACAATCTCCCTAACTTCCAACTAGTTGTGGGCTCTCTAAACGTTAAGTGGGAATTACCTTTTATTACATTTATAACCCCTTTGCAACAGTCCAGTAGGGGGACAGAGTAATAGGGCACTGGGCAGCACAGCAGACAGGGGGACAGAGTAATAGGGCACTGGGCAGCACAGCAGACAAATCCCTAAACGTTAAGCGGGAATTACCTTTTGTAATTCTTGTTTGTTTTGTTTAATCTGCATTGCTTGCGGGTTATGACATCTTTTTGTTTTTGATTAAGTGAACGATTTTTTGGGCTGCATTTTGAAGCAGTGTATGCTTAAAATAAGAATTTAACAAACGTTGTTGTAGTTGACATTGCTTAGGCCACGTTTTTTTTCTACTGTACAATATAGGTCGAAGTTATAATACGCAATGTTTGACAGCAAGTGGCTATAGAAGTTAATGTCACATTATATATTTTTTCTACAGAAGTGTTTTTACTAGTACAAATGCAAAGTGTTATTTTTGTGTGACTTGTAAAACAAATGTGTAAATTGCTGTCAAGCACACACTATAATACTACGTTATTGTTTGTATTCATTTTCTGAAGTAAATGCAACAAGTAAACAATACCTGTTCATTTTTGTCATAAATACAAGTAAACGATGTCTGTTAATTTTTTTTAACATTTATAATTAAACAGTTTAAATATAGACCCTGTGTCTTGTTCTAGTAGTTTCCAATAGCTTACCTGCACTGTCTATTATTATCGGTATCCTGACGGTATCGGCCGATCAGGGTAGGTAACCTTCAGCTATCGGTATCGGCCAAGAAATCTTTATTGGTGCACCCCTACAATTTATTTAAGTTGCCCATTTCAGTTCTGTGATTCTTGTGTGTGCTAGAAAAATTGCAAGTAGCTCCATACTATGTCCATTTTATGCAATTATGTGTGTTTTTATGTCTAAATAACTGTAATATGTTATGTGTTTTTATTTTATTTATTATTTTGTTATGAAAGACTGCTATTAACTCTGGTGACAAACTTGTCTTGGGGTGGGGGGATTGAGTCTGCAGTGTCTTTTGAACTGAGATTGCAGAGATTATCAAACAGAAGTTTTGTTTTTGATTTTTTAACATGTGTTGCCAACCTTTGACTTTGTTCTCATGCTGATGCCCAAAGTGTTGCCACCAGCATGACACAAGGATTTAAATCCAGACAAGATCACAGTAAATAAGTGTGCATAACAGGTGTTCTTGGTTAATTCCAGTAGGACTGCCAATGCATAATTTAGTATTGCCACATTTAGCTTTTATAAATTATTTTAGAAATATTTTAAAAATAACAATAAACGCCTGCATTACCCCATATCGATGACACAGATTCACATTCATTTTTATTTCATGATTTACAAATCAATTCAATCCGGTATGCCTTTCCCCTTGTTTTCATTCACAATCTTGTTTGTTTGTCTTGTATATCCCAATACAATGTACATTTAATGCTTATATTAAGTATTACAAATCTAGCTGCTGCTTTCAAATTGTCAACCTTTTGGAGCCACACAGATCAGACATTAGATTTAAAACAGTGAACGAACTATACAAGTACATCGAATAGTCAGTGCTTCTGGTGCCCACTTGTGTCTGAATCATGGCTCTGCAACTTTTGGTGCACAGTCAGTCAATACAAGACCAAGAACAAAAAAATGAAACAAAATATGTTTGCCATTGATTTCTTCTGAATCTTCTGTAAGGATGTGTAGAAACAGAATCTCCCAGCAAGGACATGTTAAGGACGTTTTTCTTCTTTTCTACAACGCATGAGGTAGTAACCCAGGAGCTAAGAAATGCACTTCTACCTGACCTTAATTCAATTTGAGGCATTCTGTACCAAAATACCCTTTATGCAAAATAGTTAACTACTGTAATACTGTTTCAGCTTGTTGCATTACTTGGCAGATTTGAAGCACTTTTTAGGCTGGAAATGCTATGTAGACGGAATTTTGCAGAACATCCTTAGTTTGTGTGTGTTCGATAAATAACTGGGTTAATAATTTCAGGCTATAAAGCACGGCTGATGAATTGACAGCATCAGATTTTTCCTAAAGGAAAGACATGTGGCATAGTGTACATGTCTACGGTACTATTTTTGTATGATGAGAATCAGATATTCAGGTGGCGCCTGGAGAGAAGGAGATTCAGCTTCCAGTTACCTTTTTTAAGATTACTTTTAACATTTAGGCTGTAGAAACAGTGGCAGAGGAAGAGAAAGATAGGCCCTAGCGCAGGACCTTATTGTGCCCCCCCAACCCCCCTACAAAACTTGAATGGAACATGTGCTTATAAACATAAAACATGCAAAGTCAAGTGTTCTGTATGTAACAATATTGAAACGTCAGATTAAAGCTGGTAAGGGTTTTCTGCCACCCTGGCTTCTTATAATGTTGTTGTTGTTGTTGTTGTTGTTGTTGTTGTTGTTGTTGTTGTTGTTGTTATTATTTATTTCTTAGCAGACGCCCTTATCCAGGGCGACTTACAATTGAAAGCGAGTATCACAGTTCTGTTGTTGTTGTTGTTGTTGTTGTTATTTGGTTACAAACATTCCCAATATGTGAAAGTTTATATAAATAATCAAGACTTGCAGAACAGGAAAAAAAAAAAAAAAACATGATTGTGGCAGTAGTCATTGTAAACTTGGTTGCTTTTCTGCAAAGGAGAATCTGCCCCTAACCAGTTCGTCATCAGCATGCGCATAAAAGCTCCGTGTGTTATTCTTTCATGTCGCTTCTTTTTGTTTCGGCTGCTCATTCAAGCGCTGGGAGGCCGAAACGGGAGTGGACTGCTTAGAGCCTGGAGGAAGGGCTGCCTTCAGCCATGGATTTCCTGAGGTTTCCCCTTAAAAAATTTAAAAATATGTGAGTAGGGGGTTTTTCTTTACCCGAGTGCTGAGCGGTTCGTATTTAGTTCTGCGGGGTGAGTGGTCAGGTTGGAGCGGCTGGGCTCTCTCCCCAGCACAGTCATGCTCTGGGGGACGGGTCGTGTCTCAGCTGCTGATTTTCATTAATTTCAATATTTGGGGGGATAGGTGGCAGGTACCACTGTCCAGCGTGTTAATTATTTATTATTATTCATTCATGGTTTGGCAGCCTCGTCTTTTCGGGGGGAGGTGGCCCATAGCCACTTCCTATCTGCGGCACTGGGATGCATGTAACTGTTCATGTTTTCCCAGCTGGCCTCACGCAGGTAGCCGTCGTGCATCCACGGACGAGGCTTCAGGCCAAATTTGTCTTTCACTCGGGCCTGACTGCCCTTCACAGTTCATAAATCATCTGCAATTGCATTCATCATCATCATTCATTCATTGCCATTCGTTCATAGCGGATTCTCCGTGCTGAACAGTAGAAGCTAGTTTAGAGATCAGTACTTTTCACTCCAGGCTCACCTGTCCCAGTAGAAATGAACCACAATGGAAATTGTATTAATAATTGGAGCTTGTGAAAGACAATTGGCAACAGTGCAGCAGTGTGGAGTAGTGGTTAAGGCTCTGGACTCCTGACCAGAGGGTCGTGGGTTCAATCCCCAGTGAGGGACACTGCTGTTGTACCCTTGAGCAAGGTACTTTACCTAGATTGTTCCAGTAAAAAAACCCAACTGTTTAAATGGGTAATTGTATGTAAAAATAAAGTGGAATAATGTATAATGTGATATCTTGTAACAATTGTAAGTCGCCCTGGATAAGGGCGTCTGCTAAGAAATAAATAATAATAATAATTGAGATCTGAGACTAGATGATGCTGTCACTTGTGTGATAATTGGTAGGAGATCAAGCTACCACCACACACATTCACAGATCTGTATCTGCAAGGTGATTTATGTTCAAGAAGACTTGTATCCATTGTGCTGTTTTTGGTTATGAAATAGTTTTCTTTTTTTTTGCATTGCATTTTAATTTTTTCTTTACGTTATACAGAACTGTACTTTTTTATTATTTGTTATTTGCCAAAAACATTGTAATCCAAGTGCCATGATAGAGATCTGTTACCCAATATGTACATGTTTGACTTCAACAGGGTTTCAAACGAGAACAAACTAGAACAGTTGAGTCTGCAATAATAAATTGGGTGGTTTCTTAAATTTACTGACATATTGGATCAACCCTACATGAAAACCTTTTGTGTGCAATTTCCCTCAAGAAAAATTGAGTTGTCACCAGAGGTTAATGCCCATAAAGTAATTTGTTGGGTGTATGGGTTCTTTTTGTTTGTGGTGTTTTTTGTTTTTTTTTGTTTGGTGGGGATACCTGACATTGTTCATTCTGTAGTAAATTTAGTCAGACCTGTTTCTATCTATGTAAGGTTCTGCATAGAATGAGATGCTTAACCCAGTGGGTTTACTTTTCTACTTGATTGGAAGGCTAAATGCATTCTTTCTCTTACAGAGTTGAACTTTGTCAGCTAAGGGAATTTCTCACTTCATTCTTTTTGTTTATTTTTGTTTGTTATAAATTTTCTTTTAATGTCACAATTGACTTGCTTTCCGTAGTCTATATACTTATCTTACCAATGACAAATTTTCAGCCTTCTGTCGCTCGGTTCCAGGTCTTCCGGCCTCGGACCCCCCCGGAGGCCATTGCTCTGTGCAGCCACCTGCTAGAGTACACCCCCACTGCCCGCCTGACACCACTGGAGGCGTGTGCACACTCGTTCTTCGATGAGCTACGGGACCCAAACCTCAAGCTACCAAACGGACGGGAGAAACCTTCTCTCTTCAACTTTACCACTCAAGGTAAGGAACAGCTTAAAGCAGGGCTACTCAACCCTGGTCCTGGAGGGCCGCTGTCCCTCCTGGTTTTTGTTCCAACTGTACTTTATTGGACCAATGAAGTGCTTATTAGAAGCTTAATTGACCCAATTAATCAATTTAGTGTACAGTTAGAACAAAAACCAGGAGGGACAGCGGCTCTCCAGGACCAGGGTTGAATAGCCCTGGCTTTAAGGTTGCTACCCACCAGATGCGATGCGACAAGCGAAACTGTGCAGCGATATCTTTCACACCACAGGCGACACAGGAGCGGCACCAGAGCGACGCAAAATAAATAGAATTGAATCCTGTTTTTTGCGGTTTTGGAATTACAACTAGGGAATTGACCAATCACTTTAATGCACGTGGTCCAGCAGGGTGAAGCAATACCAGTCTTGATCATAGCTTTGTCAATAGCAGTTTTGAATAGTTATATAGATCTGGCAGTTTTCAAACCAGTCGCATCGCCTCTGTGTTGCTTTTGGCATGTGTGGTCAAGTCGCTGTCGCCCAATATAAAAATCGCATCGCTACTGGTGTGTGGCAGCCTTTACAATGCCAGTCAATAGCTAGTTGTTGCTAGTAGCTTACTATTTTAGATGGCAGCCAGTAGCCACACAATTGTATAGAAATTGCCTCTTTTTTTTTTTTTCTTTCCCCAAATGGGTCTACATCTGTAACACCTCCCAATGTTTCATGTACTGGTTCAAATATGCTGCTATTTTAATACTTGAGACTAAGGTTTAATTTATTTATGTATGTATTTATCCCCCCCCCCCCCCCCCCAACAGAGCTGTCTAGCAATCCTTCCCTGGCTGCAATCCTTATCCCAGCTCACGCACGAAATCAGGCCAGCACCTCAACCCCCACAAACGCCTCTGCATCCACAGGTGAGTGGAACACACCTGCATTTGAGTGAAACCACCCGCAGGTGTCCTTCTAGGTTATATTCATGAATTGCTGATTTGTTTAACAAAGTTAAAGAAGATATCAAACATTTTTTTTGTTTTTATAAATAACATACATTGACAAAGCTTTGTGAATTAATATTATAGTTCTGTCACACCGCAAAGAATGAATAACTGGCTCTCCTCGTAGGCTTGTTCTTGCCTATCAGATGTCTGGTCTTCTCAAGCCAAACATTCAGAACCGAGACAGTGATAGCAACTGGTTAAACATTTCTAATGATCATATAGCTAAAACACTACTGCAGAGTTAAATACTACATTAACGACTGCCTACCTCAAAGCACCACAAAGACCTTGCTTAACCTTAGCTTTTTTTTATTTATTTATTTTTCTTCTACAGAAGCTAACGCAGGAGATCGTGGCCAGACCACCAACGCAGCTTCTTCAGCATCTGCATCAAACTCTACCTGAAGCCGACGAATGGAGTCAGAGCCAAATCTGAGTCGCAAATAAATCAAACCTAAAAACAAACAAATATTGAGAGAGAAGCCCTGTTCATTAATGTTTTTTTATTTGTAAAATAACATATAAATACAATTTTCATTTTGTGCTCATCAAGGGGATCTTGGAGGAATGCGGAGCAGTATATACACGTTTCTCCATTGACAATCTTTTTATTGAAGTTATGACAACGTTGTAGCAACCCACCCTCAACCTGCAAAACAAGATATCAACCACCACCCTCATTTCTCCTTTCTCCTTTCTCCTTTCCCCAGATGCTATTCTTTTCTCTTATCCTTAATATACCTGGCATTGTGGAGCCTCATTGGAAACAGGACAGAGTTTTCCATTCAGCATTGTTTGTGGTTTATAAAATAGTGCACAGCTTGAATTTGGTTGGGAGCACAGAGTAAAATAATTATATTGACAAGCAATATAATTATTTGTTTTTCAAATAGCCTACAGGTAGCAGACCCCTGTTTTTAAACTGAGGAGCCTGGATTTTTGCTCATGCCATTTTTATGGATGGCTACATTATTATTATTATTATTATTATTATTATTATTATTATTATTATTATTATTATTATTATTACAATTGCTGTTTTTATATATATATAATTTTTTTTTTTTTTGTAATTCATTAGGACTTGTGAATCCAAAAATGTCTACTTGCTTTTGTTTTGTGTATATATAAATACTTATGTATACAGTTTCTATATAGTTTGAAGTATATATATATTTACAAATATATATACAAATTAGTTTCCTTTCAACTAACACAGTAGGTCAGATGCTAAAAACTACAGCTAACGCAGACACAGTATGTGTTGTTTTTTAAACAGTGTTATTTCAGTTAGGCTGCTGCATTTTCAGACTTCCAAGCCGCTTTTAATGTATTTTTTTTTTCTTTTTGACATGTTAGTCACACATTTTAGATCATATTGTAATCTTTTATCTTTTATTTATTAATGCATGTGATTGTCAGCAGAAACCTGCTTTTTATATGAATCTATCATGGTAAAAAAAAGAAAAAAATTAAATACAAGCTTACTGCACCACTATTACTGTACTGTACTGCTATAAAGCGTAATGGAAGAGACAGTTTTATTTAATTTGACTTGAGTTTTATGGTGAATGTGCGTTTTTAGTATGAGGTTTTAATAAAGGAATGATGCTTTAGTCCCATATTCTGGAGACCTATTTAATTGCTGTTACATACTAAAACAACAAACCTAGTTTTTTTGGGAGGGGAGGGGGTAGTAGGGCTTATTTGAAACATGCCTTTCAGTAGAAACGCATAGGGTTCCTTTTAGGGAAAGAGAGACAACTTTTGTGCAAGTTCAGATGCAACTAAACAAAGTAAATTGTAGCTCCGAGTGAATTGAATGCACAGTTTGAGCAGCATGCATCAGAAGTCTGTCAGTATTGTTTGGTTTTTTTTGTTTTTTTTTAATATATAAATGTGGCGGAGTCAACAAAGTAACCTTCTAAATCTAGTGAACATATGTGAAATGAAATTGTGGTAGTATGTAAAGCTGCTTATTACTGTATTGCAGTGAAATCCACCTGGTACATAGAGCTCATGAATAAGAACATGCAGAGAAGATGAGGATCGTTGTAAAGAACACAAACGGTCACTCTTACTCCAGTAGTGTATGTTTTGGAGTGCTACCTAGATATCGCTTCTGAAAAGCCCTCAGTAAAGAGGTGGCAGGAAGCCTTTCCAAGGGTCACTGTTGTTGTATTGTTACACAATTATTTTTCAAGCCAACAATCATGATTTTCTGGTTTAAATGCTTATGTAAAAATAGAAGATCTGCAATAAATCTCCACCATGTAAAAAAAAAAAAAGTCTGAGAGAATTTTAAAATGGAGGAAGAAACTGCTGCTATCCAAGCAGTGCTGGCTGTGATAGCCAACTGATCCAACCAGTAGTGAAGGAATCAGAGCTTCAATCCATGTGGGTTATGGTATACATCCTGCTTTTCATTCAGTACAATCCTCTACCATGAAATCAAAAAATAAACTTATTACCACTTATATTTGTGTATTCTAGCTGCTCCTCACCAAATTCAGGCTTGTTGTTTTTTCTTTTTTTATTGTGTACGGTATATAAATATGTGGACCCAAGAACTGTTAGGAGCAAAAACAAACAAAAAATTAAAAAAAAATTCAGGGTAAATAAATCTGTTTATTCAAAATGTAGATGAGCTTTTCAAAGCTACTGTAAAGTAGGTGCCGGCTATATTATTGTAACAATAACTAGCGATGTCTAGTGTATCTATAGTTTAGAGTGCCTTTGCATCCAATGTTTGAACATATATATTTTTTCTTTCTTGCCCCTTTAACCCTTTGAGTGCTGTTGAAGTGTAGGTCAAATTGTATTTACCCAGTGTAGTTTACAGGGATTTTAGTTTAGATTTTAATGTGTTTCAGTCCAGTTTTTACAATCTGAGCACAATCATTCCAGGTTATCAAATTGGATTGTTCAGTGAATTTAATGTGTGTTAGAAAGGTTTAACCATTCGCATCACAGAATGCCTTCTGTAATTTGGGTGTTTTAAGTTAAGGTTCCGTGTTGTTTCTATTGCAATAGTGTTATGTTGTTGTTTCTTTTTGTTTGTTTGTTTTTTATGAAAATACAAGGACAAAAAGGTCATTTATTTACAGTTTGTCACTTTTGACACTTAGTAAAATGGTGTCAAAGCACACGTGCTCTTTTGTTGCCTATGGTATCAGTATTGGTTGTGGGATGGGTAACCTGTTTAGTTTGGGGCAATCTTTATCTTTTAAAAGTTAACCCCAGTCTGATCTTTCCCCAGAGTTATCAAGTTCAGTTGTTTAGGATTCATTGGTTAAATGTTTTTTCTATCAGATTGACCGCGCATGTCAGTTCAGCCACCCCCTCTCCTCTCTGTCCTGTTTCCAAGGTGGATGTGTTACGATAATAGAATAAGGCAATAATAATTACTCTTGGATTTCTTTTTTTTTTAATTTGTTTTTTCACTGAAGTACATTCATTCAGCAGCACTCAAAGGGCTAAGTAACATGTAGCTCCTCTTGTGATTCTGATATAAAATATTGCTTGCTTGTAATATTCGCACTCATAGATGTGTTGCTATTGGATCACATGGCCTGTAAAACTAAAGTGTGACCATTTCCATGTCTACAAAATAAATAAATAAATAAAGGACTGTGGGTTATATACAGACTATCGCATACACTTGTGAAAAAAGCTGTCTGAAAAAACAAAACCTGTATAACATTATTACTACTTGAATGCCTCTGTTTGTGACTGAATTTTTATTTCATTTTAATATAAACCTTTTTTTTCTGTGAAAGTATGCTTAATGTTTTTTTCCCCACTTTCCTGTAAATAAATCCATTTTGTTCTTCAGTGTGACTTGGTTTAAAAAAAAAAAAAAAAAAATAGTTAACCGGTACTGTAATAATTTGCATTAAATAAAGTAGGTTAGCCTGGAAAGTAAAGTAAATTTGCTGTTTTTGTGTGTTTTTTTTTTTGTTTTTTTTTTTAATATATATATTTTTTATTCTTCCTATTTGATGCTCACTTTGTTTTCCTGTTCGCGAACAACTGCTACAGCAGCATAATAGGTACTGTACTTCCAGAGTAATGGTGCAAAGACACTTTAACGCAATCTTTTGGCCAAGTGTAGTTCTGGCAAATAAAGCCAGTCAGTATTTTGAGAACAGACATTCCTTAGGGCACAGAATTTAAATCTTTGAACTACTTTTGGTTTATATCTGGTCCGTGATTGGTTGGCTAGAAGGCTCTTATTTTCAGAACCCAAAAGACCAGGGTCATACATTATGAGAATTTTGCCTGCAAGTCACACCCCAAAATGGAATATTTATTATGGAAGTTGTTTCCCCATTTTAGGGTAAGGTATATTTGAAAAGCTTGTCAAATGCCACCGTCTTTTTTTTGTTTTTTTTCTCCCATGTGTATCGGGTCCCATGTAGGTCCACTTGGGCAATTTTATTTGTTAGAAGCTATTTATTGTGGTTTAGTTCATAACACAAATGTTATATATATATATATATATATATATATATATATATATATATATATATATATATATATATATATATATATATAAAATATGAATGTGGCAATATTTTTATTTCTGCAAAATTAACCTATGATAGTTTCAATAAAAGATTAAAACTTCCAGAGTAAATATTTCATACCAGTATTTATACTATCAATGTAGCTGCTGCCTCTGATCTGTGGAAGGTTATAAAAACAGGGTGCCACTAAACTGGAGGACAAATTCAATGTGAAGGGTTTTTCTTTTGTTTGTTTAAACTGAGACATGGTTTTCTAAATTGAATTGAGGACAGGGTTTCCTTGAACAGATTGCCACCAACATCATATAATAATCTAAGCCTCAGAAGGATTACTAAACAACTGAAGCAAAAAAAAAAAAAAAAAAAAGATGTGTTGAAAAAATTGTCAACAAAGGTAGGTAAAGGACACGTACAGCAGTCTTGGGATTAATTGTGTGTAACTCCAGGTGGAGCTGTTCAGTAAGGTTTGAATACTATGCATGCAAGTCCATGTTCAACATTAAAAAGAGCAGTCTAATTATCTACACTAAAAATAGTTTAAGAATTATTCATTCACATAACACAAAATGAAACATTGTCGCAGCAGAAGAGGCTATGTTCATTTACACTTAATCAATGAGCATTCGTATGGATACCAAACCTGTTGACAAGGTCCTGGAGTGTCTTAGTTTATTTGAAGTTTTTAATCGTATGTTGCCCCTGTGTTCAGAGCTGGCATTAGACTGGTGGGAGCCCCAGGCAGAGGCTAAGGAGTGACCCCCTCTGTCCCACCCGCACATTGGATGACTTCCACTGCTCCTTTGCTTAGAAAAGGACTTTCACATAAGAAATAAACAAATCACTTTACACTCTTGTGATGTAATCAGAACCTACAGAGATGTGACTAATAGTAAGTTAATGCACAGTGCATGTGTGTTTGTTTTTTGACTTTATGAATTGATCAGTATTTACAGCATGATGCTCAGACAACTTTGAATTCCCCCAATCAAAATATTTGACAACGTAGCTCATTAAAATAGACCCCAATATTAATATTGAAACAGTAATGTACTTCAATTTATAAAGAGTGATCTTAGATCCTAAATGCATACAACTCCACAGCCTAGAATATGGCACTTATACACAAAAACAACAGAAATACATTAATTTTTGCATAACACCTAGATAGATACACAGAACATTAAGAAATAAGGAATACGTAAGCCTGTTCATTTCATGTGTAGCCATTGTGCTACTTGCTGAAACTTGCTCTTATTTACATTGACACATAAGTATAGTGGCTGCTTTACTGCGTCCACAGACTAGGACTGCACTTTGTACATTTCTTATCTTTGTCTAACAGACCAGGTCATCTTCAACAAAGAAGCAACATTTCAGCTAACTCTTATCAGGGCAGGGCAGGACTTTACTTTTTTTAAAGGTATCTTGTTCATGCGAGTTGACTTGCCTGTATTTATAAGATTAAGAAAATCTCTGCTGAAAAATAGAACATATGGGTAACACGTGCATATATATATATATATATATATATATATATATATATATATATATATATATATATATATATATATATACAGACATGCTCACATTTGTTGGTACCCCTCCACAAAAAACTAAGAATGCACAATTTTCCCTGCACAGATTCAAGGCACCCTGTGCCAGGCACAGCAAAGCAGCCCCAAAACATAACCGAGCCTCCTCCATGTTTCACTGTAGGTATGGTGTTCTTTTCTTTGAAAGCTTCATTTTTTCATCTGTGAACAAGCTGATGTGACTTGCCAAATAGCTCCAGTTTTGACTCATCTATACAAAGGACATTCTCCCAGAAGGATTGTGGCTTGTCAATACGCATTTTAGCAAATTCTAGTCTGGCTTTTTTATGTTTTTCTTTCAAAACTGGAGTCCTCCTGGGTCTTCTTCCATGGAGCCCACTTTCGCTCAAAAAGCGACGGATGGTGCGATCAGAAACTGACGTACCTTCACCTTGGAGTTCAGCTTGTATCTCTTTGGCAGTTATCCTTGGTTCTTTTTCTACCATTCGCACTATCCTTCTGTTCACTCTGGGGTCGATTTTCCTCTTGCGGCCGCGCCCAGGGAGGTTGGCTACAGTTCCATGGACCTTAAACTTAGCTTTTAATTTCATCACTTTTCAGGAGGAATGAAGCATTATTTCAATGAGCTGTAAGGGTACCAACAAATTTGAGCTTGTCTGTGTGTGTGTGTGTGTATATATATATATATATATATATATATATATATATATATATATATATATATATATATATATATATATATATATATATATATATATATATATATATAAAAAAATTTGTGATATTTGTATAATGTTTAATGTGATATCTTGTAACAATTGTAAGTCACCCTGGATAAGGGTGTCTGCTAAGAAATAAATAATAATATATAACATAAAACAATACACCTTTCCTTTACACAGTTGACTAGTTCATTTCACAATCATTTTATCTTTATTTAATACAAAATGTACAAACTTGTCTGTCACAGAAAATATAAATCTTACATACATTTCAACACACAGACACACGCACACATTTAGTACTGAGGCACTTAAACATGTTCATGTTTACTTTGATTACTGCCAATCAATTGTTAACCCTTGGAATGTTGGGTGACTGACCAGCATTTTTCAGGATATTTCAGCAGCTTCCAGTAGAATGTAGATTGCTTTCTAAATGAGCTAGTCCTAAAAGGAAGTTCTGTCAAACATTTTAACTAATGAGCTATGAATGTTCTGCTTGTTTCAACTTCCTTGCCAGCTAAACTGATAACTACTTAAGTTCACCAAATATATATTTTGCATTGGGAATGTTTGAACTATAGTCTATACAAAGGATCTCGAATGTGGCTGCTGTACAGTGATAATTGCCTGCTGAAAATGGAAACTATTAAATAAATAACTGTTAAAATGTAGTGTTTGTGTTAACAGCGCTAGATCCACTTTTGTCCTTAGTGTTCACAAAGAGACATCAGCATGTTTCAATCTCACATGGTTTGGAACACCAACTTGTTAATAAAGATGAATTGTGTACTGCAGAGCTGACATAAAAGTCGTAAAGCCAGAATGAGATTAAACAAAAATGGTACTTTGATCTGATTTGTTAAATCCCGTATAGAGAGTGATAGCAGTAGGAGACAGATCTCATCATCAGCCTTGCTATCGATCTGTATTGGTAACCTGGTACCTGCAATCTAGGCCATGCTTTTCTTACTGTGCTAATACTAAATGTAATATAGTATTACTAGTGTTTTAGACTTTTGTTCTGCCATTCAATGAAGTGCACACACTTTTAGCATATCTACGTACAAGACATAGCTTGAAATACAAAATCAAAGCAGATTTCTAATTCTGAAATTTAAAAAGGGAGTAAATCCACTTACCACATTTTGAAAAGCAGGCTCAGGAATATACTATATTCTAAAACATGAAAATAGTGATGAGGTTTCTCCTGAGGATTACATTCAAGCTTGATATTCACATATTGTAGTCCTAATAAGAAATGTTAAAGTAATGAAAAGGCTTGCCTGCCCTAACCCTTTTAAAAGTTTACGAGATTGGATCTACAGAGTCATTTAGCAGTTTTTCCATTTAACGCTGGCTTTACAAAGCATTTACTTGGGTACACTTTTCTTATTACTCTCTACTATCACTCTGATGGCATGTAGAAAAAACATCCACCAAATTAACAGGCTTTTATATCATAAAAACCTATAAACACGCACCTCATTATTACCAGATTACACGCCTCATTTACGAAAGGGCACCAAATGTACTGTCCCATTTACTAACAGAGAATGTATTAATTGACATGCCATAGCGTGAACACTGTATGTATTGGGAGCAATAATTTAATGTGCACGATAATGTTCAAGACTTACCCGTGACCACTGTGATATCAAAAGCCACAGCAGTCCAGGCATATCTTTTGGTCAGTGGCTTATTGTGAAGGAGGAGGTGGCTTACACTGACTAAAAATGAGCGATTACCAGACACAGCCCTCCGCAGGGGACAGGCAGAGGCAACATAAACTAAAACTGCATGCACAGGAGTTCGAAATTCTAGTGGAGGAGGTTGTTTTAAATTATAATACTTTGTATTGTTTGTACCAATGCAATGCACTATAAAATAAAATCTAAGAAATTATAACATTAATTCATGTTTATTCACTCTTAATATAACATATTATTTATAGGTAATGTTCAATGCTCTATATGAAAACTTTAATGCAAGTAATGCCTCCATGATGCCAGATAGATTTCAATAGGTTTTAATAGAGCGCCTATCAGTGGTTAAAGCCTGGTTTCCAAACAAACTAATTATCGCTCACTTTGTGCACACTACGATTATAACCCTTTAGTACATACGGTGTGAATAAAGCTCATCTCATTATTCAGAGCCTTTAACTATATTACCATGCATTGCCATACAAATCACATATTCATTCTGATTACCATAGTGTGGCACAATAAAATCAGTGTGCACCATAATATGCCCACTATTTCGCACGGTAATGAATACAATTAAAATAATGAATACGGAAATCATGAACGTGCACACTAATTACAGTTACAGTGCACCATAAAGTTTAGTGTCCTTTCATAAATGAGGCCCAATGTGCTTACTGGGGAGAAAAGACATTGTAAACAACAACACAATAAAACAGAAATATGAGTCACTCTAACAGCCGCAAATTCAGATGGAATCAGAGAATCTGTGGCGATTTTTAAAATGTGTGTTTGCTACATCAATGAAATACAATGACATTCTACAGCAATTCATATGGATTTGCAGCCGTTACTTTGAAGTGTGAAATAATGGCCTCATGGCATATTATGATACGAATGATGAGTTCCTTTAAATCTGTTCTTTTGATGCTTCCTTTTCCGGTTTGTGGTTCAAATGTCTTTTTGACATGATGATTCAGTGCAGGAAACATCACAATGTATTATAATAACCCTGGGTTCTGTGCCAACGAGGCTGCAGGAACAGCACTGCACCATTCGTAAGTGTATCTACATAGATGCAGGAATAGCCTGGCATTAAATAAGGGACGGGGTGTGAGATCCTTATAGAACAGCCTGCTGTAAAATTGTACTTTTAACATTAAAGACTTTGAATTCCATGATTTTCTTATATTTCATCTGTGCTAGAAAATAAACGTTATATGTAAATACAAATACATGATCTCAAAGCCTATGGAAACACTGACCCCTTTCGATCCATTTCGGGGATATGGTAACAAAACAGATCCCCAGTGATCCTTTTTAGACATGTCTTGTTTGCATTAATAGGAGAGAGGAATTGAAGAATTGTTTTAGGACACATATCTTCACTGCCAATCCCGAATGTAGCCACCAGTGTTGCTGCCTTACTGGTAATCAATATTTAGTCTTCTGTCATCCTTTTCAGCAACTACGCTTTATAATGGGAATACAAATCCTTTAGACGATGAGGAATCTTCAGTGTGCACTCAGTCTCTTCATGTGACCGAAAATCCCTGAGAAGGGATGCTTGTCCTCAGTGACACATAAAGGCTTTGTATTGGCAGGAGGGGGTTTGAGGAGGGGAAGTGGGGCAGGTCATATGTGCAGCTGGATAAAATTAAGTCACTCTGCCAGTTCACCTGATTGGGCTTGTTTCTAAAAATATACAGAAGCCCTTCCTAGTTTTTTTTTTTCTGGCAAATGAATCCACCCTTCTGTCCTAATGTCAAGTCTTCCTCCTCTGCCGCTGGTGCTGGTGCTGGTGCTGGTTCTAGGGATTGTTGCTGAAGACCTCCATCATGAGGGGCGTGACGTCGGGCTGGATGTCCTGGATCTTCAGTACCTGTTTGGTGTTCATCGTGCGCAGCTCCGTCAGGCAAGCCATGATCTTTGGGAACAGGAGCCTGGAATAGGATTCATTATCAATGTACAGGGATCTGATGCTTTCACAAAATATCACCCCTGCTTTACTGTATTTAATCCATATTATTAGACTTTACCACAGCGAAACTCACTAATTTTAACTATGACTGTATTTACAGTTTACTAAATTCTAGATACTTAGATGTGCTTTACCACTACACTACACTGCATGTAAATGGAAATGACATACACACGTTTGGACAGACAGACAGGTGTCACCATATATCCACTTGGTCAAAAGAATGTCTTAACCCAATATGTAAAAATGCAAGTGCGACATTGTGGAAGGGATATGGTATATACAGTATATGCATCCCAAACTGGGGATATAAGTAGGGAGCATAGTCACTATAGCATGGGGAAATACCTCACATTCATCTTCATCAGAGCAGTCAAGCAGTTTGGAGTTTATTCTTGTGCACTTACTTAGATGGCTGGGATCTCCTGGTGTCAATGTATGTTTTTAATATTAAAGCAAAACATTCTATAAATTTCAGTGCTGCTCAGGTGCCTAGGTTGACCTAGGTTCTGTAATTTCAGTGCTGCTCAGGTGCCTAGGTTGACCTAGGTTCTGTAATTTCAGTGCTGCTCAGGTGCCTAGGTTCTGTAATTTCAATTCTTTAGACTTCAAATTCATATCAATTAGGTCAGGAAAACATGTTGATAAACTGAATCATGAAGAAGTTAGCTACTTGTTATTAGTATGTCACCCCCCATAACTGTATAACAACTTAGGGGTAAGCATTAACTACTGTACCAGAATTAATGTTGATTTAAAAAACTAAGTATGCTACTGTGCATTTGGTGCAAGTAATTAGCAAAAAGCTTCAATAAGATGATTTTAATTTAAATTGCAGTGCTGTACTATTTGTTGTAAATGAGGGGAGATTTGTAGAAATGATATCAAAATCAGTACATCACATTGCATAACAACAAGGATCGTTTTTTGTGATTTAGATCGCCTTTTAAGATCAAATCAATGTAGGTGTTAAAAGGGTTCACAGAACACCTACTGTCGCAGCCTCACATTAATATGAAGTCAGTTAAGGGGAGGGATACATGCGGTTTTAAATAGCAGTGCATGTTTGGATCTTAAGGAGGAGTAACCAAGGCTCTAATTTCTTTCTAATTTTATAGTAATAAAGTGAAGACCTAAATGATGTGTTCATGTCATGACAAAAAAAGCAATTAGCAGCATAGGAGGCTGTGGCAACAGATATCAGATGACATTCTCTGTTGAACCTGTTGCAAAGACCTTTCTTATTTTATTTCCTGTTGCCTAGAAAAAGTTATTTACTCAGGTCAGCAGTGTGCACACCTACACGTTCTCCATGGTAATGCATATTCCAATATTCCAAATTGATGGTTGGACGTACAATTTAAAGGCTACATTTCCGCATCTGTGAATCTTACAGAAAACTTTACCTACAGGCATCACAAAACGTATCACAGGCAGGAGTGGATGAAAGCCAGACCAAGACAAAACTGCCTGGACTGGGCACTAAAACAAGCAAGACGCTGCACTGCCCAACCTTCAGGCACTTTCTCAGAGTTGCTGATGCTATTCTTATAAAGCAAGATAAAAGTCAAATGTTAATAAATTTTTGAAAATGCATAGCACTATTTCTGGGTTTCATTCATACAAGGAACTATATAAAAATACAAATAATTTGGAGAATCTTAATGTGCAATGCAGAATTCAGGGTTTTGCATCGCAGATTTAAAAAAAAAAAAAAAAAAAAAAAAACTGGTCGTGTAATCCTAGGGGCACTCTTCTGGTTTTAGTGAACTTCTGGGAAAAGGGTGTATTGAAATAGTACCAGCTTGATTTGTATTGTATTACTACTATTATAAACTATAGTCTTTCAAGTTTCTGACATTCATATTAATTTTGTATATTGCTCAGAGTATTTTCATTATTGCTGTAGTTTTCTTGAATTTTAATACATTTTAAATTTTTCAACCTCCTCATAAATTGCTTTTATTTAATCACTTTGATAATTTTGCCAGTTCTTTTGAACGTGTTCTGAGGCAGTCAGTGAAAACATTTGTGTTTAATAACTACAGGCGGCACACAGTCTTATTATCAGCTAAATCAGAAGGCTTTGAACTCCTGTACTTTATACAGACGTATATGATTATTAGTTCTTTGTCTGATTTCACCCTTACAAAAGATTACCAAAGTAAAAGCATAGCAATGTGTAATAAAGCATAGTGAAAGCATGGTAAAGCATGGGTAAGCATTGTAAAGTTCAGAGAAGTATAGTAAGGGATATGTAAAAAAAACCTTGGCAAACCATGGTAAATGCATATTGTAACTATAAGAAAAGCAGGGTAAAACTGAAACATTATAGAGCATAGACCCTAGATTTGCACGAATCTTGGATTACAGAATCTTATCAATGGTAACATTAGGTATCCAAGATTAGTGCTAATCAGGGTCTGTGAAACCATTCAATTATATTCTGCATATTATAGAGTCAGTTTGTGAATGGAAATAGCACTGAATATCTAGGAGACTCGCCTGAAGAAGCCCTTGCAGCCTTCACAAGTCATGGCGTTGAAGTGGTAACCGGTGGCATTGTCCCCACACACCCGGCACAATCTGGGCTCTCCGTCGTCGTCAAAATCATCGTCCTCGACCACTCCTCCATCGCAGCTCTGCCTCCCCTCCAGCTCCTCCTCCTCTAGCATCTGGACACAGCCAGCCTCACCCTCGCTGCCCTGGTCACTCATAGAGCCTGCAAGGCAAACACAAACCTGAGCATCAGAGGCGACTGCTGCCATGATACAAATCCAAGTCCAATGGTATTTCCATGTCTTGGTTTGTCTATATTTTAAACTGGGACACAACTTCTCTATACAGGAAGTCATGCTAACAAATGACTAAATAAAACACAGATCAGCTTCAGAATATACTGCAATACCTTTTTTGTTTCTTGACCCATGAACCCTATTAGATAATGCAAGTCTTTGACAATGCTGACCCAGATGCCCTACATAACTTGTGTCAGCGGAGTGTTCAAAGAACTAGGTCAGACAGATCAATTGTTTAACCATCTTAAAGTACATGAGATATTCGTGTTTAAAAAATCATCCCTCGGCATAGTCTGTGTTAACTGCAATTACCATATTCAATCCCTTCAGGAAACAGAGGATGTGACTCTTCCATAAAGCCTGTTAGTGTGGGAGTGAATTCTTCAACAAAATTAGAAGAAATTTGCCATCTCTGTTTTACCTAATAAGGGCTTCCCACAATTAAACATAACTTGGCCCACACTTTGAGATGCATAGTGAGCCAAAGATGTTGTGGGTTGTGTTGTGGTCTGAATTTACTGTGGTACAGTGTAAACTGGTTAATAGAATCACTGGTTAATAGAATTCTATTCAGACACACACCTTAACAGGTATCCAGGGTAATAATGGTCAAAGTGTGTGTGGGGGGGGGGGGGTATTAGTATAAGCATGAAGAAAATAATTATATGTAATGTATCATTTTTCAGAGGCACTCATATATACTGTATGGGCCAATAATCATTCAAATCCTGCCCACAAAAAGAAAACAAACATATTTTTCTACAAGCATAATATGATAAGGAAAAAATATTTTTGAAATGTATTTATTTTTCTGACAATTTCACTATCTTAAAAGGAAAAAAAAACAACATTAAATGTAGTTTGGGAAACCCTACCTGTTCAGTTGCAGTTGTGCAGTGGGTCTGCATGGTTTGTTGTTCTGGGTGACGTGGTGCTCCCTCTTAGAGCATTAACCAGGGTCACAACATGTGGACAACTCTGCATCCCGATGAGCTGAAAACAGACACAAATCTGAATCGTGACCGGGACACAAACAATGCAGTACTTTTACTCCTTTTCATTTGAAATGCACTTTGGAATTCAAATGGAAGACAACTTCGCTGATCCAACTGTGTGTTTGTTCTGCAAGTACTCAGGAGACCTAATTTCATTTACAAATGAGGGCTTGTTTTCAGAACATACTGAATAGACTGTTCCCAAATATTAATTTTCTACCCGTTGCTATTGTGAGAAAGATGGTCCTTGTCCTTATATTATAGTATACGAGTAGACCCAGAGATAAAACCTGAGACTAAAGCTAGTGTGAGATGATGCTGTGATGAAACTGCAAGGAAACACAAATTCAATTCTACAGTATAGCAAAGCACACAACAAAAGCAGAAAATGCAAATTAAACTGTGTACTATATTTTGTTTGGGCGCACAATAGGGTATACTGTACCAGAGACTTAGTAAACTAAACTAACATTGTGCCAGTACATGTGAATCAATGTAATTGTAGCATTCAGAAATATGATTAAACTATCCATTTAATAAACTAAAATAACAACTGTTCAAGTACAGTCATAATAAAAAAAAACAATCAAAAGCTTAGACCTACTTAAAGTAATGACTGTAGTTCAAGGAAACGGCTAAATGTTTTGCCTTTGCACTCTACCAAATATTTCAATTGCATATTTGAGCTGCACCAGTCTTAGATGTTTTGAGCAGGGAAGCAGACGAAAGCAGGAGAATTCGGTTTTGCAACCATAAGGTTTTATTAAATCGAAAACAAAAAAGCAAAAAAAAAACAAAAAAACACAAAAACTAAAAATAGGACTTTATACAGGAACTCAAGAAAAAAAATAGGAAACAAAATAAATCCTGAAAAACAGGTCATACACGTTTCAACACTTCTTTCAAGCAGGCTTGTGCAGTGCTTAAAGCCATTCCTAGCCTATCTACAAACAAAGAAAACACAAAGCTACCCCTCAATATACAGATTACCTGTGCAGGTAAACCCCCTACCTCAACCTACCAGGTGTGTATGGGTGCATTTATACAATCTCAAAATATTCCAGAATTCAAACAATCAATAAATACATATTACCAATATCGCCATGGCATATACAAAATGCATTTTAAACATACTGTATTTACATTTTATTTTACCTTAACCCGTTTGCAGCCTCCATCAGCAATGTTCGAGTCACCTAGTGGTCTTTGGTTCGCCACCATCGGCCATGTTTGATTCCACGCTATGCATCCCTTCTTAGCTATATAAGCACGGCAATCTGTCATTAAACTGCAGCAAACTAGAGAGGCAGTCAAGCCCTTTGCAAACCTGCCAGACTTGTCTGTTCGCGTTGAAGAGAGTAGCTTTGATTGGTGTTGCAGATGTCTCTGCTACACACTCACATTCCCAGCTCACCTGCAATTCTTTTTTTTTTCAGCCCAACAAAAACTTCATATTTGTATTTTCTAGGGGTTTTAATCTTGACACTTTCTATTGATCCGTTTATTATCCGATCTACTCGCTTGATTAAATTGGATTAATCACACCTGTTTACTAGTGTATTGAAAGACAATTACAAGTTCATGAGGGGTGAGGGGGAGGGTGAGGGGAGGGAGGGATAGCTAAAAATGGAGGGTTTTCTTTTTCTTTAAACCCATCATCTATCCACCAAAGCAAGTTAATTAAGCACAATCCACAAGTACCCTGGATCCAAACACCCACCTGTTCAAAAATCTAGAGAAGCCAGCCCAGCATGAATACCACAACACAACTGGCGCTGCCTTGACATGAACCTGCTAGGATACAGTGAGAAGAGCCGTAGGCATTTTAAAAGTGCTGTGGGTCCACAGGAGCTGTGGATGGTAGCTATGGGTTAACCAATGATGTTGAGAATGGGTGAAACAGTGTACAGTGCTTTTAAAAGTTAAAAAAGAGAAAGATGTGTGTCTGACTGTTTGGAATGTTAAGATTTATTTATTTGATTCTTTGCGTTTTTTGACCGAGTATGATAAAGTAACATTTAAAAGTAATAAAAAAAAACATTCCCGGGAAAAACGGTAATAAAATGTTTGGCTGTGGAGTTATACCTATGGCAAAAATGCTTGGCTGTAAGGGGGTTAAAGCAAGTATAGACTTATTACACTTAGCTTATACACTTCCTCCTGTCACTCAGCCTATAGTAGTACCGTCCTATAAGCATGACTCATTCTAGAACATAAAAAGAACATAAGAAAGTTTACAAACGAGAGGAGGCCATTCGGCCCATCTTGCTCATTTGGTTGTTAGTAGCTTATTGATCCCAGAATCTCATCAAGCAGCTTCTTGAAGGATTCCAAGGTGTCAGCTTCAACAACATTACTGGGGAGTTGGTTCCAGACCCTCACAATACTCTGTGTAAAAAAGTGCCTCCTATTTTCTGTTCTGAATGCCCCTTTATCTAATCTCCATTTGTGACCCCTGGTCCTTGTTTCTTTTTTCAGGTCGAAAAAGTCCCTTGGGTCGACATTGTTCAATACCTTTTAGAATTCTGAATGTTTGAATCAGATCACCGCGTAGTCTTCTTTGTTCAAGACTGAACAGATTCAATTCTTTGAGCCTGTCTGCATACGACATGCCTTTTAAACCCGGGAAAATTCTGGTCGCTCTTATTTGCACTCTTTCTAGAGCAGCGATATCCTTTTTGTAACGAGGTGACCAGAACTGAACACAATATTCTAGGTGAGGTCTTACTAATGCATTGTAAAGTTTTAACATTACTTCCCCTGATTTAAATTCAACACTTTTCAAAATATATCCGAGCATCTTGTTGGCCTTTTTTTATAGCTTCCCCACATTGTTTGGATGAAGACATTTCTGAGTCATAAACTCCTAGGTCTTTTTCATAGATTCATTCTTCAATTTCAGTAACTCCCATATGATATTTATAATACACATTTTTAATGCCTGCGTGCAGTACTTTTTTTGTGTCACAATACAAATGTTTACAGTGTTTATATTCCAAAGCACAGTCAGTTCAAAAGTCCACACGTGAATTATGAGAGCTATTATATGTGAGGGACACTGCTCTGTCACACATACACCTCCTTAACCTTTCCTGTGGTCCGCAGGGACACGGGAAAGGAAGTCCGCAATTTTATTCTGGGCTCCCGATCTGTACTGAACTTGTAAACTTTAACAGCTGCATTCACAATGCCTCATGCAGGCATTTGGTGTCTTTCCTTCTCCCCAACCATTTCAACGCTCGATGATCTGTTTCTGAACTGACTCACGGCCAATGAGGTCGTCTCTCAAAGAGAAATGTCCATTTGATGGCTAAGCGCTCTCTGAGAAACAGTTTTCGGCTGATGTATACGATGGGTCTCAAATGTCCTTGTTCTCTTTGCAAACGTACAGCTCCCAGAACAATTTCGGACTCGTCAGTCTGCACAACAGCGGGTTTGAAGTCTGGGCTCTGCAACACTGGCTCTTTATACAGAGCTTCCTTAAGATCTCTAAAAGCTTTGTCAGATGCTGATATGCGGGTAAGATTAGTTAATTCTGCGGCTGTGGATGAGAACTCTGGGATGAATCTCTGGTACCAACCAACTAAACCAAGGAAAGATTGTACCTGCAAGATCCGGGATACAATACACAATTATACATTTAAAATAAATGCAGGTTCAGTGATATATCACATAATAAAAGCTTTACGGTTTATATATAACAGTGGTTCACCAAAATAGAAAATTAAAAACAACCCCTGTCCTCTGACCAAACCTTTGAACCATTAGTACACTGTGTAATTTTAGAGGCAATGAGTCATGGCCAACAGGAACTTCAACCTCATTATTATTATTATTATTTATTTCTTAGCAGACGCCCTTATCCGGGGCGACTTACAGTCGTAAACAAAAATACATTTCAAGAATCACAGTACAAGTAATAATAGAATTAAATGACACCAGTCAAATGTAGTCAGTGTTTGAAAGTAAAACAAGGAATACTGCACTGTACAGTATACAGAGGACACATACCGAGATATACTGCATAACCAAGGGGGAATACACCCACACGTCTCAGTAATGTGGTTTGAGGAATTTTAAATGTACTGTTGGTTTACAGAGGGAATCTGAAAACTGCAGAATGCTTTCGGTTTCTTAAGTAGCTGCACCAAAAGTAGTATCTAATTTAGAGCACTGTATACAACCTCTTTTGGGGACAAAATGCTACAAGATATTATTACACCAACAAATGAAATACAGTAGACTTGCACAGCAGCTTGAATTGAGGCAATTGTTCAAAACCTTGATGGCATACAGTCAGGCAGATTACAGTGACATCCTGCTATGTAGACAGATTCCCTGTGGCTTTTAATTGGTTTTGACATGTTACTCGGGAAGAGAGGGTTTGTTAGTTTTATCATTAAAAGAGATGTGCGATTTGTTTTCATCGAAGTGAATCAAAAGAACATTTTTCATTTTTGAATATGTGAAATAAATATTTAAACATTGTTGCTCCTGATCGTCCTATTCACTGCCACTTTTACTCGGGGTGTCTTTTTGAAAGCAGACGGGTTTATTTTGTAGCTACAATGTTCTTGGTCTCAGGCAGTAGTGTGTATGGCATGCTGTGAACGTTTACATGGCGTAACTCCACCACCACAGGATTAAACAAGCAGCCTGGGGCACTATGAAAACTTGATTTGATTACCCTGTTACAATGAACACTTGATCGGCAGCTCTGCCAGCAGCTGCTGTGTTTATCACCTTTGGAGCTGAGCCTTTAAATGACATGCTCCACACTCTTGATGTTTTCTAACATTTGCACATCCAGTACTGTAAGCTATGTACATCCAGTACTGTAGCTATGTATTTATCATGATGCAATCCAACACGCAGGGATGTGGGGTGTGGAGTCATAGATTGTGCGATTTAAAAAATCAGTGTTGTGGCTTTTGCTTGGTTCTAGATGGCTGTGGGTGTTTGCTTTGAAGAGATCCCGTGACTGCAATGTAATTTAAGGCTGTGGTGCCTTCTTGCAACACAATCTAATTGATGTTTCTTTCTTCCCTCCATCTCCTTTGCCATAACCCAATTTTGACTGAATTTAAGTCGAATGAAACCTGCTGATTAATGTTAACATATTGAATTACATACTACTTTGTAGTTTTCCATATTCTTAACGAAAAACTGAAAAAACTGAAAAATGTGAAGAATGTCAGACTCTAACATGAAATACTGTACTACTATCATGGCTTCCGGTAGACTTTTGCGATATCATTTTGTAGTTGCTTTGATTACATGATGTAAGGATTTTGCCTTGCACTTGCCTCTTCTTACAAGGTGCACTTGGCTCTTGTTGAGGAGAGGCAGGAACACGTTTGGAGGAGAAGGGCAAGATGAAGAAGACCCAGCATATTCAATCCCTGGGTCACTTTGTTTGGGATGCCGGAGGATGGGCTGCTAAAGCGTTATCGTCTCACTCCCAGGGACCGCTACCCCTGCACATGTGGAAGTTCTGTGTTCTCTGCACTACTTAGCCTCTGGTTGCTTTCAGACCACAGTTGGAATCTCTGGAGGGAAAGGCCAAGCCACCTTTTCCATAGTGCTAGGCAAATTTCTGGATGTCATGCTGGAAAGGGCAGGCCAATACATATCATTTCCTAAGGATACAAGCATAACTGATGTTGGCTGAGGCTTTTCCAAACAACTCTGTTTCATGCTGAGTGACCTCAACCGTAAGGACTCTCAGCTCCTTCTCAGAAAACGTTTATTTTCTTTTCCATGTGCCAAGAGGACTTTGCTGCCCTTACTGACATATTTTTGGGGGGTTGTATTTTCGTGCTCCACAAATGTCATACTGCGCCTACTACTCTCTGTACTCCTAACTCCCGTCACCTCATTATCATAATTGCGGATCATTATTTGTGTGTGTTGAGTAATTTGCATTGCTCTTAAGCTTACATAGGGTGCAGTGGAAAATAATTGCCTGGCCACAATGCAATTCAAATTTTGCATCCGCAATTATTTGCACTGCGCCTATGCTTACATCTACCCCTTTGTATGTTATCAAGTTACTGATAGCTGGCCTATTTGTTTTTAAAGGAGGAAACAAATATGTAGTAGCCTGTCTGGGTCTTATGTTGAAACTCTAATGCTACTGCTATTCAGTAAAATGCAACAACAGCACGCTTTTATGTCAAGCCCATGAAATATGGATCTGCAGATTCCCATAGATCACAGCCACTGTGTCACTGTTCTTTTTGTGGTTACCTGATGGTGAAATACATGTATGCGCCTAGACCAATCAATCACATGCATAATGTAAGGCTGTGACCCAAGCAATCGCTTACTGTAGCAAAAAAGATGAAAAAGACTGTGCTTAGTCATCCCTGTTGTGAAACATAATTACATAAGTACGACTAGAATCAATCATTTTTAAAGCATTTGAATCCAACACAAGTACACTCCAAAAGAAATACAAATATACTTTCCTGTGCACAGAGGGGGGAGGTGATTTTATTGGAGATATTACCCGTTCCAAATGAATCAATGTTGTTGTCACTGGTGGGCATTCTGTGGTATGCTAATAGTTCTGCTACTTTCTTCAGGGTACATTTGGTAATTACTGTAGACAGTACAATGGTCATATTGAAATGTTATTGTAGGTCTACTACAATGAAAACACCAATCTTCAGTGTTTCAAAATGTAATCTATTTTACATTCAGTTACACACATACAGTATGGTAAGGGTCAAACGTGCACATCTTCATTTATGAGCAGCTTGCAGTATAATCCATAACAATAAAGTGGGTAAACTATTAACTACAGTAATAGTCCAGCCTTTGCTGCTTGCATATCTTTTCGATGATTGATCTGATCAGTGCATAACCACAGCTAGACACAACAGCCATCGTCATGCTGTACCAGTAGCCACAGATGTATGACAGCAGGTCTATTTCTGACACACACCTCCTGCAAAAACAAGAGTTTGATGGTCATTTTACATGAATCATCTGATGGTCACTACACACCTGCAGCCCAACCCAGCACCACCTGCTAATTATACCTTACAAGCCTCTCTTTCATATAGTGGGGTACACAGGTTAGTGTAAAGAAACAGACAAAAATGAGCTGCTGGAAAACTACACTGTTGAGTGTCTGTCAGTACTTAAATAAATGTAATTCTCATTAGAATAAACCTTAAATTAAATTACATTCTGTGTTATTTGACATGTAAACACGTCACACAGATTATGTTCAGGATTGTCTACTGTGATTTCATACAAATGCATCCAGATCACATCCATAGATCAAACTGAGGGCTCAATTTGGGCTTCTATAAGTGCAACATATCAAATGAGTGGTCTTGATGAGATATAGCCAGTGCCAAAAGGGCATAAGTGCATTGAATAAAGTAAGAAAACAATAAAGACACACCTGCAAATCCTTGTTTTGTTTAGTGCCAACAGGAACAAACTACTTCTGGAGCTTTGCGAAAGATGGCTGATGTCCACATATTTTGAGCAGATTTGCTTTCTTAATCAAACACTAATTACCAAAGGAAGTTGCTTCTTTTTACCCTCATATCTTGATTGAGTTAACAAACTACATGCACTGATCTAACCTGATTCTATTTGAACCTTTCGTTCTGTATCTAGTCGCCGAATTCAGTTTATTAATTTCCACCGCGTTACTTTCTAGTACTGCGTCGCTAATTTAAACAATCTGGTATTCAGTTAAGGCTTAACAACTATTAATTTAGGGTTAAAGGGAGGGCGAGAGATGGAAAATAAAAACCGAAAACCAGAAGCCCTATACCATACGGTGGAGTACATGTGTACGCATGCTCTGACGCAGACTTCGTGCTTCATGAACTAAAGAATTCTCAGTTCGCGTATGCTTCTATGGCAAATTAACGTATACTGACAAACAGATTTGTTGTCAAATGATTAACTGCAGAGCCGACTACCGTGTTTCGAACGAATGTCTGTTTTATTTACGAATATATCACGATTTACCTCGTCCAGTAGTCTAGCCATAACAAATGCATATTATAATGCCTTAGAAAATATACAAACTGGATACATAAAACGCATGCATATACTACAACGACGTACCTCTGTTCATAAATGGCGATTTACTCTGCAAATAAATTTCTAAAAACATGTTTACTGTTGTGCAAAACGTATATACTTACCGTACGTTACGTCACACTTTTTACTAGTCATTGGCTGCATGGTGTTTTTATTTTTGTATCTATTCTAAACAATCTAGCTCCACCTTTACGTATTATAAGAAAGACAAGAAACACGATAAAAAAATGCGCAGCTGGCTGTTAACACAGACATAGACAGTCACAAGTCACAATTAATTGTGGACAATAATGAATAATTTCTTTAGAGAACAATACCGGTATATGGAGAGCAATGTTTTCAATCAACTGCAGATTATGCAGGGTCATTTCAACTGCAACATTGAAAGAATACCGTTTTCAAGAAACCTGTTGTCAATGCCCCAGCACGGTTATTCCTGCACAAGCAATGCAGACGCATGATACATTGCTCAATAACTCCTCAGGCTTTTAAATTACTCACCGTGACATGGCTACTGTTTTCTTTATTTCCTCCTCTTGAACAAGTAATATGCAATCCCTACTTTGTTGACAGTCAGAGTGCGAGTAGTACTGCAATATCTACTGTTGTATAACCTTTCCTTCCAATGTCCTTTTTTGGTATACCATGTTCCTAAATGTTTTCTGGTGAGAGTAAAAAATACATTAACTTTGATTCATGTACTAAGGGTTACTCTTAAATGAATTAATTGTCCAGTTTATGGTAAACTGTGCATGCATGACTTAGAAACTCGGCTGTCAGCTAAGCAGAATATCTCAAAAACTGGCCTGAATTCGAAAATGCAGAATTTGGGACGTTATCTAAAGACCAAATCAGCCCAGAATTTGGGACATTATCTGAAAAGCAAAGCGGCCCAGAATTTGGGACATAAATGAAAACAGGGGCAGTCTATATATAAAACTGTGATTACATTAGAGATAAACTAATGTGTCCTCTAACAAAACTGCAATAGTGTATACATTTTATATTAAAATATATCGCAAAACCGATTATAGATATATGCTACTTGAAAGAAAAAAGTACACCACCACAGAAAGCCAATTCTTACATTCGTGCATAACATGATAATTCATATAAAGTAATCACCCATAGTTTGTTACATCAGTCTAGCTTTAATATCTCCCGATGGGAAGTTGCACGGTCAGAACACCATCAGATGTTTACACTGCATTACAAGCTTTCACAATTGCTGTATTTTTAAAGTATCCTTCTGTTTTTTCATGTGTTAAAAGCCAAAATGGCAATTCTGAATTATGTATTATTCAACATGTCCTTAAATCTGTGTTATGTTACATGCAGGTGCATTTCGAGTACTGTGTCCTATTCTGGTCACCACAGTGTGGCCCTGGCCTGGAGAGTCCAACAAAGAGCAACCGGACTAATCCCAGGGCTTAAAGGACTGCTATGAAGATAGGTTGAAAGAACTGAATCCACAGTATTTAGCCTGGCACATAGAAGAATTAGGGGGGGACATGACTGATGTCTTTAAAATCTTAAAAGGAAATGATGTAGTCACCCTAACCTAATACTTGAAGTGCAGCACTAAAACCAGGACCAGAGGACACAGGTGGGAATTAAATGGAGACAGAGGAAAGGAGACACTTCCTCACACAGAGAGTGGTGAGGGTATGGAATGGGATATGTAGTTATGCTGCTCAGTCAGAACCACCTGGATACTTAAAGAAGGTAACTTGACAAAGTTCTGAGATCAACCAGCTACTAGGAACTGGATGAGCTGTGCAAGCCATCATAAATAATAAATCTTATCTGCTGAGCACTTCCATTTATTAAATATGTAATTTTATTTTAACACATGATGGCAATCACCCACCTTACAGTAGCTTAAGTATTTTTTTTTATTATTTCTGCATTTACTTTACTATTTACTGATTGATTTATATTTTCCTTGTTTTAATTATTTAAAATACTATATATTGTTTTATAATTGCCTTGGGCCAATTATTAATTTATTTTTTTAAATCCCTGGTAGTAGTTTGTGATATTAGCTAGACCAGGGCTGGCCACACTTTTTCCTACTGTGGGCCACGTTGACTTACTCAAGAAGGCTAGAGGGCTACACAACACACAATAAAATGAATTTCACAATTTACATAGCCATGCAGTTTCATCTCATAACTGTAGACTCTAGAACACCACTGAAAGCCCAATTTACATTAAATAATTTCAGCAAAGCAAGAAATAGTATGTCCCCTCTATTCAACTTCTATTTTAAAATGAACAAGAAAGGAAGAGTGCTCCCCTAACATTTCAGTGAGACTTGTGAACTTGACTTTTTTGTTTTATGATCTTGTTAACATCAGCTTTCACATACAGTCAAAACATCTCTCAGGTGAGTATCAGAGAGGCAGTTTCTGTGCTGGGATTTGTTGAGTTTCATCAGAGAAAATGTTTGTTCACAAATATATGTGCTTCCAAATGCAGTGAACGTTCTCTGTGCATGCTGTTTCATGTTAGGAAAGCAGACATCTAAACTAGCATAAAACTCCTGCAGGGCAATGTTATTAAATGTGTCCTTTAGCTCCTTAGAGCACTGCTGTTCAATCAATTCAAGCTGTAACGTTTCAGGCAAGTCTTCAACAGTTACAGAAAAAGGCTTAGCAAATAATTTGATGTTGTTTTCTTTGGATTTGAGGTCCAGAAACCTGCCGTGGAACACAGACAAAAGACTCAGCACAGTATTCTTCATATCTTCCATAGTCTATGTGTACATGGTTGGATTTATGGCAAAAAAGTTTAAGCTTGGTTTCAAAGGCTGTGACAGCATCATACAAATGGGAAATCACATGGTTTTTGCCCTGCAATTTCATGTTAAGGTTATTCAAATAGTCAGTTACATCAACCAAAAAGACAAGACCCATAACCCACTGATGATCACTTGCATTCCCTTCTCTTTCACAAAGATGTCAATCTCCTCCCTTAAAACGAAAAAACGTTTCAACACACTGCCAGCGCTGAGCCACCTCACTTCTGTGTGAAAGGAAAGGTCCACATATTGTGCATTCACTTCGTTTAGAAACACTTTGAACAACCTGTGATTTGTAGCATGTGATCGAATCTAATTAATTGATTTCACAACAACTTCCATTATATTTTCCAAAAGAACAACTTTTGAGCACAATGCTATACAAATTAGATTTATCCAATAGATTTCGGGCATTGAGCAATGATGACTGCGTAGTGGGTAAAAACAGGGTTGAGGTGTGTTAGTAGGTGACTCAATAATACGCTCTGTCGACAGTCATTTTAGCCATAAAGATACCTTAAACAGGGCTGTTACCTGCCTCCCTGGAGCCAAAGTCCCTTACATGGAATGAAGAATGCACAAATTATTAAATGCTTATAAAAAAAGAGTCCGTGGTCATTGTATACTCTTAGACCACAGGATGGAGGGCCGCTGGCTATCAGCAGGGTACTGGGTGTTTTACACATTGGAAAAAAATATGAATTACGTATGGCATTTAAATGTAATACCTAAAGAATATGCATATGCACTTCATTGGTTCCTGTTGTCTCAATGATCAATTGTGAATATACTGTATATGGTTTGTTAGAGCTTTATCTTTTTAACATGTTTATGAGGTGGCTGAGGTCAGTTTATAAACAAACCGACCGCAGACAGAAAACAATTTTACCAAACCTTTCCATCCTGCGTTACATATTTATACAAATATATCTTTAAACAATAAGGGGCATATTAGTAAAGGGTGTTTACCAGGTTACACATGCAAATTGGAGTTAAGCGCATCTGGCTATGAACGTAAATTACAAAAATAAACACATACAATATGAAATCGTATTACGCATCTAAAAAGCAGCTTCAGTGTTTTCTGCAAAATAAATTAGAAAATGTAAAGAATAGTGTACAAAGAGACCTTGTATACATAACAAAAAAGAATGCTAGAGCGGCTTCAATCCTTGAATACAAGCACATGTGTTTAAATGTGGTCTTTCAGTAACAAGTCTGGTCATTTGACATTAAAGATGTACAGCAGGAGAATTTGTACAGCACATTTGCAAGCATTGCTTAATGATGTGCCTTCATTATTCCTTACTGCGACCATCGGAGAGCAAGTATCACAAGATGAGAAATCAGTATTAACTGTTGAGAACTTATTTAACTGTGGCATGCATAGAAACACCTCGCTCTCATATAAAACAAAAAGGTTACAATAAATTAAGAACAATGTAATGGCAAATAATCAAATGTATTGCTTTATTTTTATGTTTATGACATTAAACAGATTTCCTGGGTATTTACTTTGAGACAGGCTGTCATGGAAGCAAGATGCACTTCCTGTTTTGAAGTGACATAGATTTCCTTTTCTACATGATGAGCTATCATCCACCAAGATGATCTGAAAAAGAAAAGGCAAACTGGATTAAAGTGTTACAGAACACCCTGCAAAGTTTACAATAACGCATTACGTTAACTTTGTTGTGTCCTGTGTTGTCTGTATTGCAGTCTTATATTTTTAAACATATTGCCAACTCTTTTTAAATTTTGAATCATACATCATGGGTGAACTGGGCAAGACATTTCAACATTTTCACAATACGCCACTCATTTCAACCAGAGAACCAACAGTGTTGCAGCAGGGAGTACAAACTGGATAACACTGAAATGTTTGGAAAAAAAACCCAACATATTTCTCTCCTAAAAAAAAACGTTCCAGAGTAGAAAAAAAAAATCTCTAGTTTATTACCTATGATGTGTGAATAAAAAAATATCAAGATGCTTTGGAATATATTGAAAAGATAATTGCTGCGATATGGACAAAACTTACTGAAGATAAGCATATTCACTGTGGTTTTTAAAGCATTAGGAATGAGCTAACTTACAATTCATTATGAACTCAAGGCTACGGTCTGATGTCAATATACTTAACAGTGATATTTGGATCCACTAACAAAAAACATAAAACAGGACATACAATGTAAAATTGCAGCTGAGCCATGCTCTTTATATGGTTTAAATGATTTTAACACTAAACAGATTTTTTAACTTAGGTATTTTTATCACATTTACAGTGACCCGATTAACACAAATAGTGAACATGAAATAACATTAGAGATTAGATCTCTGACAATGCTTTTTCCACCAGTTGGTTGTACGCGTTGATAATATTTAGCGTGTCTGTTTCGGGAGGGGGTGCCATTGAAGATGCAGCATGCATCTTCAATTTCTGTAGCTGGGAACTGATAACACTGGGTTCTGTTCTACCATCATTAGCTACTAGTGTATACTGAAGAAACTAGTAGTGATAGTATTAGTAGACTTGACAGAAAAACTCACCATGAAGGCTCACTGTCAGTCTCAGTCTGTGTTAATATTTCCTCTAGCACTTTTCTTGCAGCACTAGTAGCAGGGGAGTCCAGCCTCTCAGTAACCCCCTGGCTGGTCTCAGTCGCAGCATGGACTATTCTGTGCGCTGCAAGCAGGTGCTTACGCTGGGACTGCCTCACTGGTACAGGAAAGGAATTTAAATGCAAGTTAAAACACCATCATAAGTGGAGTACTTTCATAGGACAATGAAGAACAAATAAGAATTTAAAAAAGAAGGAAAAAGACAAAGACTATTACAAAAAGAGCTGTCTTTTGCTGCTGATTGAGACTAAATAACTGAGCCATATGTGGTTTTTTGTTGTTTTCTATTGATCTACAATTTATAAAATACTTCTTGTAACCCCATATCTGTTTCCAGACTGGTGTGCCCCATAGTACCCACCTCTATCTCTGACAGTAATTTTCTGTACTTCAGGGATGAGAAAACTGTACACCAGCTCTGCAACAATTTCTTCAGACTGAAGATGTGTCCGGCTGGTGACAAAACAGAACTGGTTAGATTACTATCGTGGAATTAATCTTTACAGTTTAAAAATATTTAAGTATTTAATGGATCTAATGGACTGTGCCATTTACTTTTAGTTTTTCTGCTTCACTGGCTTTTAGCCTGAAAGTGCAGAAGAGAAGAGGCCTTCAATTTAATAACATCAGTTTCCATGGTACTGGTCATTTTACTAAGTACAGACCTGTTACTCCTTTTTTTCTGGGCTTTTCGTTAGCAAGCCTATGTCTCTACTAGAAGTGGCAGAGCTACAATATAATATCTCATTTCGATCGCTACATATGCGATTAGCAAAATAAAAAAAGCCTCTTACCATCTTACTTTGATGAAAAATAAACATTGTGCTGAAATGACAGTACATCTGCATTTGTCAGCCTAGTTTGGATCACAGATAGATCCTTTTCTGATGACAGTATTTATTTACTTTGCTGTCAGATTAGTAATATTGGCTGCTCCGTTTATTTACTTGTTGGTTGCTTGGAAATGCCTTTCTGTTGAAGTCCAACAAAATAATCTAGCAATACTAAACCAACACACATGTTGCATTTCTGCTTTCAGACTTTGAAATAACTACCTATAGAAATATTTCTGCTCATACACAACTGAAGTCTGCCACCTGGTGGTGCAATATATTCATATACAGTAATTCATCGCATATCCGACTGCGGTGGGACCAGAGTAAGCTGTAACAATTACTCACACAATTATTGTTTTAAGACTCCGCTTTTAGTGGGGAGCTCCCCTAAGCCCCTTGTTTAGAAAGATACTGGGTATTAATGCTTGTGACAGGGTAGCCGTCTGCCGTGTGGGTGCGTGCATTCACTGCTGAGTGACAGGCAGGAGATCGAGACGGAGGTTGAAGTTGATATACCCCGCAGGCGAACAGGATTTATTTACATATCAACACATTGAACAACTCGTGTGACACTACAAGCAATGGCAGCGCATGGATCACATACAACACAGTGTACGGAAACTTTGGTAGGATCTACAATATCTGAACTAATCTTCTCTGTTCAATAATAATCTAACGTTGCTGAAGAGGTTGATCGTGGCGGATAAACGGCTAGGGCAGATATGTGGATTACTGTATTAATTGCAGTCTAAATAAATCATTGTAAAGACAGATACTAACAGAGTGGTGTGAGATAGGGGCCGTCACAGGCCTCACTGAGGTCCTTTTCTCTGCCTTAAACACGGACAAATAAAACTTCCTGCCAATAGCTAGTTTTAAATTGGTGCATTTCATTTTAAATCAATGTTATGGTTAACTATTTTGCATGAAAATCAGTTGATGATCCTGCAAAACTGGTCATCATGGGAGCCCTGGGGACATGCTTTCACTGATTTCTTCAATTATGATTATAGCATGAAAATACATACGTTTTCTCCATTTCGTAAGCAATATGATTGACCTCCTCAGCCACTTTGTGAATCTCATCCCTGGCTTGTTCATCTGCTGTCTTCTCAATTGTACCCAGAATTATATCTTCCAGATATGATTCAACACTTTCCTGGTGCACCTGGACAACCTTAAAGGAATGTAAACTTTTCAAATACACAAGTCTTAAATACAAAGCAACAGCAACAATATAATAACATATCTGCGTAAACATGTCAGTGCTTTTCTGATGTGCAATTCATCTTGTTTACCTTTGTAAGTATAAGTTCCCCCACAGCTGAAGCTAAGTGTAAATGCAAGGCGTGGGGGCTGTTTATATGTCTGCACCAGCATTGCAAGTTCACTTTTTGCTGTCTCTTCAGCTCTTTTGTACAATAGTCCCGCATACAAGCCCATGAGTGTATGAGCTCTTTAGACAATCATTTACACATACTATTAATAACGTTGTTGTCAAATGAAAGTGGTGATGTTATAGGCTTGAATTATTAAGTGCTCTGCTGGATATACAGAAAGATATGTGTGCACAGAGTCCTATTTTTGGTCATTGCAGTTTTGATATCTTTGTTGTAACTCATTAAGAATACGACACACTTCAGAGTTAAAAGTGTAGACATATTAAGAAAACGATATTAAAAAGTACACCATATACTGTAGTCCTGCTGTCATAGGTTTCGTTTGTAAGACACACTAACCTGTCTGAAAATCTCATCCTCTTCACGTCTGCGCCTCTCCTCTACTTGGCGACGGCCGCTCTCCTCAGCCTCCCGAATTCTCCTGTCTCTCTCTGCTAGCATGGCAAATGCATGGATACGTCGCTCTTCCTGCAGTCGAACCAGCTCCTTGGAGAGGAAGTCGAACATGTCTGCCAGAATGCCCCCTTCTAAATTTGACTGGTGGCTTTCAATGACCGACAACTAGAAGAGGCACAAAAAACTGTTTATTTAGTTATTATTTTTAAATAATAAGTATGATTTAATTATTCTACCTTAATTACACAAGGTGAGTAGTTTGCAACAAGACAACTTAAACAGAGAAATTAAGCAGCACTTGTTATATTGTACTCTATCTTTCTCAAGGTTGTGTCTGAAAGAAGATTAAGACCAAATAGCAAATCAATCCTTCATCAGGAATATTGACTGCAAATAGGGATTTTTTTAAGATCACAGCATTGTTTTACTAACTTACTATGTGTGCATTGGTAAGAAGTTGTATTACTTTGCTAAATCTAAATGTGTTTTGCTCTCACCTTGTGCTGGTGCATGTCTCTTTGGCGCTGTAATGCCAGTGTGATCTGTTTCTCAGCTTTCTTCAACAGTTGTTTATCCTCCTGCAGAGCATGTGTAGTCCGGAGCTCCTGAATCAACTCCAAACGCTTCTCTTTGCCTTCAAACATCTGAAAAAGTTCAAAGAGGAACAACGGCTTGATTATCCTTTTAATGTGCAATATACTTTTTATTCAAAACTGTATCAAAAGAAATACACGCTGAAGTAAAAGGATAACTAACAAGACACAAGAAGTAGCATAATTGGGGTAGAGCTTGCACACTCTGGCAAGTTAAATTATACAGAATAACTGACTGAGAAATACTGTCCCATTTTCTGAAAGAACAACAACAAAAACTTAGTAAGAGCAGTTAAACTATTTAAAGTGAGAACACAGTATGAACCGTGTATTCAGTTGTGTTTGGAGAGAGATAGAAGAAATGACTGCTCCCATTATCAGGAGAAGAAAGATATGTTATTACAGTATTTGGACAGTGGACAGAGGTTATTAATTGGCATGAAAATACAGCAGTTGGTTATTATACACTGAAACAACACGTTTTAACTATGTATGTCTAATTTAACTTATCCCTTAACTAAAAGCAAATAAATGTACACCTTTGTAATGGACTTTCAATTACCAGTACAGTATACCGGATTCTGCCGAGTCAACGCCCAGGAAGGCGTAAAGTTGTTGTTAAGGCAAAAGTGTGTGTGTGGGGGGACATTAACTCAGGCAGGAGTGAAATTACAGGCATTATTGTCTCCAGTGCAAAACCACGTCATGAAAAACCACATTTGTCTCTGAAAAACGCTAAAATAAAAGTTGCTACATTTAGAAAACATATAAAACATGTGAAATAAAGGGCTTTACATAATCTCTGCTAGTAAGAAATTGCAGTGTCTAGTGTGAAAACACAACATACAATCATAAATCCCAAAGTAGCACTATAGCATTAAAATGATCAATACAAAAAATGGTGCCCGAGTTACAAAAAAGAAGAAAAAATCTAAAATATGGATTGTAACAGGAAAGCGTAATCAATCAGACTGTAGAGTCTGTATCATCTGCTCTGAAGATAACCCTCACCCTCACCCTAACCTGAATCATTCAATGCACAGAGCAACTACTTCTAGGCAGTTTTTTCTATTCACGCGAGCTGCGATATTTCCCCTCGGCATTATTAGCGTATGGTTGTTAAAAAACAGAAATTAATGGTGAAAATTTGACTTTCAGCTAAAAGTTGGGGTGGGGCAATTGTTCAAACCGGGATGTTGACTCAGCAGAATCTGGCAATTGGCTGTGTGGAATTAATGACTGTGGTTTCTTATAGGCTATATGGGTAATTTTTACTTACATTTCTTTAATGGATTTTTTCCTTGTTGTGAGGTACTGGTTTCTAAGGATATATGTTTTGCTGCTAACTTTCAGGTCACATACTGTTTTTTTTTTGTTTGTTTGTTTTTTTTTAAACTCGAATAATAAATTATTATGTTTCTTCTACCATCAGACACCTACAGTGGAAGAAAGCTTGCTTTGTAACTATTTAGTATAGTAACGTTGCAAAGGCTATTTTGGGACACTTGACAGATTAGCCCAACGTGCATAGAAATCCCAACAGTTTACCACTGAAATCCATTATAGTTTATAGTAAGTAATTAATCACTGTATTGCTGTATTTTGTATACATTAAAACCCTTTAACATCACATTTATATTTATTTTTAATTTTTAGCTGAGTATATTTTGATAATAGGATTTGCATTCTCGCGTGACCTTTTATACGTCCTGCTTATTAAGGAGGTGGTAGTATGTAAATCCTTTTAGCCAAGAATACTAATTAAAAATGACTCACCATATTTTGAATGGCTCGTCCTCTTAAGAGTTTCTGCAGGTAAATTACTGCAAGTTCTTTCTCCTCCTCTCCCTGATGAATTAAAAAAAAAAACGCATTAATCCTTCATTTTTGCAACAGCAGTTAAAGAACAATAGGGAACTAATGGGGAACACTTACACGTTAAAAATGTTTTATATATATTTTTTAAATATGTGCTCAGATATTACATATTCTGATATATAGTAAGTTTTATGAATATGAAACTTTATTTATTTAAATTAAAAAAAAGTATTAAGTAACTCCCGAAGCTTTTCTAACTTAGTAATAACAGTTAACCATTATGAATGTATGTGTTTTTACTTGTTTAATTTACATTTTCATATAGGACTTGTGATACAATATCATGTTTCAATGGATGTTACCTCAGGTGGTGCTCGAATAGTAGGAGTTGTGGGACGTGGAATTGGTTTTTCTATCTTCTGCAGGAACCGCAATGGCTTCTTCTCTTCACCTTTTGTCTTCTCATCTTTCAGAGCCTACAGTTAAAATGCACAATGTTTTTCCCTCCACAAGTTCCAAATCTAACACTCTGTACTGTATAAATCTGTTGTAGTTGCAGCTAATTCATAGACACTCCCCTCATAGGGATGCTTAAGTAGTTCACCAAGAAAACTACATTTCCTCATTACCACACAGTGACTGCAATTGTCCAAAAAGCTAGTACTGTCAGCATATTCAGATAATCTGATACAGGATCCCAGGGAATCTTAATGATAGGTAACTACATTGTGTTACCACTAAACCTGTCTTTTTCACTTGGCCATTACCTTGAAGGGTCAATCCCTGTAGCTATCATTTAATTAAATCTCTCTGCCATTCGCTTTCAATGGGATTCCAAATCCTAGTAGCACAGAACTGGCTTATTTAAAACACAGGACCTTTACAAAAGTAAAGTCCAAAGCATTTGCCCCCCTTATAGCGATAAACAGATGTATTACGTGTACTGTATTTGGAGACAAGCATTTCCCCCGATAAATCCTTGTAACTTGATGTTTCCTCAAGTTATCATGACATTACCTGATGAATCTCTGACAACTCCAGTTCTCGACGTGCAGCTCGCTTGATGAACCCAGTGTTAGTTTTGGGCTTTGGGGCTTTTATCCGTGGCTGCGTGACAAAATCCGGAAGGGATGATTCCAGTTCCAACAAGCCTTAACAATAGAAATTTGACTGGATAAGTATTACAAAAATATATATATTTTACTTTCTAACGAGGAAAAAAGGAAGCTGTCTATTAAAAACAGATGTTGGTGTTTTCAAGACTGGACTGACAGCAAGATTTTATTTTTACAATAAACAGTTTGTGAAAGCCTGATTGCAGCTTGTTACCTATAGTGTGGAAAACATACAGCTGGATACGCGTAACAGTGAAAGTCATATTTAAAGAACATCCCAGGTTCTCAGATGAGAGGTGCATTTGTCAAGTTTTCCAAGCACCTATTTATTAAAAGGTCAGCAAAAGGAAAATAATTTACCTTCAAAAGAACTAAGGAATCGGCTTTTCACAACACATCGCTCAGAGTTACGATCTGGAAAAAAACCAATCCGAGATAGTGGGGCATATGTTTGTGAACCATAATCCGCATACTCTTTAATGAAGTCACGCCGTTCCAGTTTCCCCTCAACATTCGTCATCTTTCCAGTTAGTTTCCTTATAGCTAGAAAAAAATATACATTTATTATTATCCAGAAACAGAAGTTTACTGACTGTTACAAACTCAAACTCGAGACTAGAACTGACAGCAGCTTCTTGAAATATAGATATATAGTTGAATTACAGAATGTTAAAGTCATACATGTATAAATACAATATTAGAGCTATTAGTATCATGAAATAGTAAAACCCCCAAACCTCTATATTCCCCGACTATAATATTTAAGCAAACAAAAATGCCTTAACTTAGTTTAATCCTATTTAGTTATCTCAACAAAAAACAATACAGAAATTGCCATACTGATAGTCAGACAAAAGACAGAAAGGGAGCCTCCATATACCCTCAGGTTAAACTTTCAGTAACTTACTAAATAATGTCCTTAACAAGTTTCAACCCAGTCTTAACCTGAATTTAAACAAGTCTGTTCACGTGTTTAAAAGTCACAACCTACTGGAGCTGAGACTCAGGTGGGGGCTTGCTTAAAGTATTGACATGCAATATATTCTGAGGATTTGTAGGATAGGACCAGATTACTGTAATCAAATAAAGTAAGTAACACCCTGCACACCCTTGATGTGGTTATTACGAATTCTCATGATTTTCTCCTCCTTCTTATGCTGGTGTTTGGACCAGAGGTTGTCGAGACGTTTTGTGTTTGCTTCCTGTTGCTTATCTTCACGCTGCTTGAGGAGTTTCTTCAGCACCTCCAGACGGGCCTCCTGCAACCTGGTTGTCATTGGAAACAAAAAGACACCAATCACTAAACAGTTTCTAAATGATAAACCACCAGCAAGATAAATTAAATGAACAGCCAACAGTGCTGTGCAGCAGAAACTATCTGGAGCCCACTGCTTCCCTCTGCTGGCAAAAAAACAAACAAAAAAAAATGTAAAAAGCACACGGAAGTTCCACTCTGCTGAGAACGAGAAAAGTAAGGCCCTTTATCATGGAAAATCAATGTTAAATTGAAAACAAGCCTGGACACGCAGTAGTTTCTCAGTTCTACTGTTTGTTGTTGTGAATGAACTCAAAGCAGGGCTACAATTTGTTTTATAAAATGTGAAACACTGTGATGCAACTGAGCCAAGGAAAGGACAGACACAGAAATTATTTTTCAAAATAATATACATAATACGCTGTGTGCAGTTTTGGACTCTGTTATATAAATGATAATACTATGGCCTAGTACCCATTACATACATTCCAAACAACTGAGCCAAAATATTCAGGTTATGTTATATTTTCATACTTTTGGTAAAGACAAGACAAGACAACACAGAACCCTCCATTGCCAATATATTTGCCAGGTTTATAAATAATATTTTTCTCATTTCAATTTTGCAAGTGAAGAAGCTACTGTATTAAATACATTAATATTTCCTGCCACATACTGGTTGAATTGATGCAAGTAATCCACATATTGATCTGACCAATTAAATGAACAATTAGGGCAGTTTCAATTGTCAACATGATCACAAATGACCATTAAACCAAGGTCAAATAATGTTACAGAGATATTGGACAATACACTGGGTTCTATGGCAGACCTCATTTGTTCCACATTTTGCATTTAATTTTGTTAAAAAGACCCCAGAGTAATAACAGCTGGATTAATAGTCTTAAAGGGAGGTACTTAGATCTGCCTCTATTTATATCATTACTGTTGACCCAGTGTCTTTTAAAAGGTCACATAGGATAAAGCTGTATCCACACTGGACGCGAGCGACTCAAGTGAATAATTTAGAAGTCACTGCAGCCAAATGGGAGTATCCACACCAGCAGCGAGCAACGTCGCTTTGAGAAAATTTTGCGTCACTAAAATAGAACCTGTTTCTATTTATTTTTTTTTCGTTGCACGACTGGAATGAAACTGACCAATCAGAAGCAAGGTTAACACCCTTGACACACGTAAAACACATGCCTCAAAACAAGTCACGCCTCAAAACAGAAAATTTAATTTATGAGGTGCAGCAGTATCCATTATTACATGATTGCAAATTGAACTACAAAGACACCCAGAAGAAAGACAATGCCTGGGTGGCTTGCAGGCAGTGCATTTAGCAGCAGAGACATTTTCTTTTCCAATTATGCAAGTCGCATAAAAATAGGTTTATTAATAAGCAAAAATAAACTGGAGCATAAATGCAGTCTAACATATCCAGCATTTAATGGAAAAATGGGCACTTGCTGGCTTTTAAAAATGACACAAAAAACATCCCGCATTCATATAACTTAAACATGTGACCTAATTTTAAGCTATGGCTTTTTTTTTTTTTTTTTTGGTTTGTTCGTTTTTATGATAAATAACGTTTTGAAGATTATGAGCCATATTTATAAAACATTTTCTGTCAAGTTCACTGGACTGTTTTAAAAGGATAAACTAAATAAAAGTAACCTGAGCATAATAAGACAGATTTTAATAATAATAATAATAAGAAGAAGAAGAAGAAGAAGGTCATTATGTAGTGCTTAACAACAATGTAGTAGTAATAATAATAATAATAATAATAATAATAATAATAACAATAATAATAATAATAATAATAATAATGTTGCACTTTAAAATACTTTAAAAAGTGAATAAACAAAAAGGAATAAAGAAGGAATTTGTAAAGAAACAATTGAGATTGCAATAAATTGTATATATAAATGTATAACAATAAAATAATTTTGTTGAAAATGTCAGTTCAACTATACTATTACTATTGTCCATATGTCTTCTGACAGCTGGAGATGTACCTGGCTTCAAATCAGACAACTACTACTGGTACCATGAAATTAAAAACTACATCTGTACAATTAATACTAATAATAATGATAACAATAAAACTGTTGGATATATAGGGATGTTAAATAACTCTGATCTATAGATTTTACAAGTCTAACCCTTTATTTGGGGTTTACCTTTATAAACCCCAAAAATAATGACTAAAGCTAAGGTAATGCAAAACAATTACATCCCAAAAGTAGACAAATCTAAATCTAAAACAAAATGGCCAAAATGGTTTAATAGATCAATTAAAAAAAATATTCAGCGAAAAAAGGCACTTTACAGAGCGTTTAAAAGGGACCAAAAACAAAGTACACAGAAAGAGTACTTGGAACTGCAAACACAAGTCAAAAAGGAAGTTAGAAAGGCCAAGAGAAAGATAGAAATCAATATTGCTAAGGGGGCTAAAACCAATTCCAAAATGTTTTTCCAATATTATAACAGCAAGAGAACATTCAAAGAGGAGGTTAAATGTCTAAGAGACACAAATGGCAAAATCATAGATGAAGAAAAAAAATAGCAAATACATATACAATAAATGATTACTTTTCACAGGTTTTTACGAAAGAGGACACGAACAACATGCCCCATATGTCGACCTGTTCCTATCCAATTTTAAATAACTTTAGCATAACAGAGGCAGAAGTGTTAAAGGGACTAGGAGCTCTTAAAATAAACAAATCCCCTGGGCCGGATGAGATCCTCCCAATAGTACTCCAAGAAATGAAAGAAGTTTTTTACAAACCGCTAACCAAGATCATGCAACAGTCTCTTGACACAGGGGTTGTACCGACAGACTGGAAAATAGCAAACGTAATACTGATCCACAAAAAGGGAGACAAAACCGAACCAGGTAACTACAGACCAATAAGCCTGACTTCTATTATATGTAAACCTATGGAAACTATAAGAAGATCCAAAATGGAAAATTACCTATATGTTAACAATATCCTGGGAGACAGTCAGCATGGTTTTAGGAAAGGAAGATCGTGTATAACTAACCTACTTGACTTTTTTGAGGATGCAACATTGAAAATGGATAATTGCAAAGCATACGACATGGTTTATTTAGATTTCCAGAAAGCTTTTGACAAAGTCCCGCATAAAAGATTAATTCTCAAACTGAACGCAGTAGGGATTCAAGGAAATGCATGCACATGGCTTAGGGAGTGGTTAACATGTAGAAAACAGAAAGTACTGATTAGAGTAGAAACCTCAAAATGGAGCAAGGTAACCAGTGGTGTACCACAGGGATCAATATTAGGTCCTCTGCTATTCCTAATCTACATTAATGATTTAGATTCTGGTATAGTAAGCAAACTCGTTAAATTTGCAGACGACACAAAAATAGGAGGAGTGGCAAACACTGTTGCAGCAGCAAAGGTCATTCAAAATGATCTAGACCGCATTCAGAACTGGGCAGACACATGGCAAATTAAATTTAATAGAGAAAAGTGTAAAGTATTGCATGCAGGCAATAAAAATGTGCATTATAAATATCATATGGGAGATACCGAAATTGAAGAGGGGAACTATGAAAAAGACCTAGTAGTTTATGTTGACTCAGAAATGTCTTCCTCTAGACAATGTGGGGAAGCTATAAAAAAGGCCAACAAGATGCTCGGATATATTGTGAGAAGTGTTGAATTTAAATCAAGGGAAGTAATGTTAAAACTTTACAATGCATTAGTAAGACCTCACCTAGAATATTGTGTTCAGTTCTGGTCACCTCGTAACAAAAAAGATATTGCTGCTCTAGAAAGAGTGCAAAGAAGAGCAACCAGAATTATCCCGGGTTTAAATGGCATGTCATATGCAGACAGGCTAAAAGAATTGAATCTATTCAGTCTTGAACAAAGAAGACTACACGGTGATCTGATTCAAACATTCAAAATCCTAAAAGTGTCGACCCAGGGGACTTCTTTGACCTGAAAAAAGAAACAAGGACCAGGGGTCACAAATGGAGATTAGATAAAGGGGCATTCAGAACAGAAAATAGGAGGCACTTTATTACACAGAGAATTGTGAGGGTCTGGAACCAACTCCCCAGTAATGTTGTTGAAGCTGACACCCTGGGATCCTTCAAGAAGCTGCTTGATGAGATTCTGGGATCAATGAGCTAATAACAACCAAACGAGCAAGATGGGCTGAATGGCCTCCTCTCGTTTGTAAACTTTCTTATGTTCTAACAGAGTTGCCAGAGGTCAGGGTGGTAACCAAACAAGACCTCTTTTGTAATGGGACAGCCCATCTCTAGTGTGTCCAATAGGAATGCATGGGCAGGGTCATGTATTTATTTCCAGTCTTTTGGATAATTTCCAAGTCACGTCTGGTGTGGATTGACATTCGCTTGCGTCCAATGTGGATGAAGCTTTAGACTCTTCAGCTGCCTCAAGAGCAACAGATTGGATATCGGATGGCAAGCTTCCGATTATTACCTCTCTATTTCTGCTTCTCGGATTGCCCACTCCTGTCTTTCCATCTCATCCATCATTCTTCTCCTTTTGTCTAGTTGTGAAAGATCATTTAGCGGTGGCAGGGTTGCTTCCCAGGCACGCTTCACTCTTGCCCGCTCTATCATCTCCACTTCTGCCACACCAGATGGTAGACCTTGACCTGGTGTTATAAAGTTGGGGGGTGAAACAATTAACTCATGAAATAAAGCAGTTTAAAAAGGGTCCATTATGTGATACTTAATATGTACAGGGAAGTTGACATTATTCAATCATGTGTCATTCTAATTCAGCTTCTGGACTAATTTCAACCATTACATTATACACATAACACTGGCTGTTCAAACTGTGAGAAATGACATCATACTGTATCATATACAATTATAGACACCCTTCAGATGACTTAACAAAAACAAAGGTCATCCTCAGAAACTGTTATTTACCATACAATGTGCTGCGTTCTTAAACTTTACAATTGTGCCTATGCATGGGATGACGTCTGAGCATAAGACGTACTGGTAATTTGATAGATGCATTAAGTACATGATTGTCTCATGAATTATCTGTCTCATATGCTTCTTTAACCATAGATCCTTATTTTGTCTTCCATTATTTTTTATTTCCAGAGCGGTACTAAGTACATTCATACCCCATGTTAAGGTAGCAAGCGTCAAGAGCTCCGGAGCTGAACCAGGTCTTATTACATACTCTAGGGTGCAGGGATCAGTCTGGGCCTCGCTTTCTCTGTAATCTGTTTGTACAGCTACTGTACGCACTAGTGGGGTTGCAGGTCTCCCGCCATCAGGAGGTGCAAAGGGATCTGCTCTAGAGAAAGAAAAGGCAATCGCAGCATTTTAGATTTCTTCAGTACCTGTCAGCAATGTTATACTGTATCCTTCTGATAAAAATATAAATTGCTAGTGCTGATTCTATTAGAAAAACACATGTAGAGCTATTAGACTGCAATAAGTCTTACACTCATGAAAGTCAATAGAAGGTTAAGGTAAATAAGGAAATCGTGGACATCTCCATTTGTAATTAGGAATTTTAAAATCCTTTACTTTTGTGATGATTGTTCCCAGTATCCATCAGCACCTGTAGATTTCTGGAGATTTTACATCCTTGTCAGAATCCCATTATAATTGCCACAGGCACAAGTTATCCTACAAACTTGGAATCTAAACTACTGAAATAATAATGGCCATTGAATAACAGTATTATGTTATTGTTTGCACAGTTCTGTAAAATAGTTTATTGGCCAATAAACAACACAACAGATTGATAGTATATTGGCTGTACTGCATTTGAAAAATCTATGCTGCAAGACATAATTCTACAGGACATACTTGGGTATTGCAAGAACAACTTCTGGTGGGATATGTTGGGAGAACGGAATCAAAGGGCTAGAAAGAGAAAAACACAGAAAATAATTACGCACTTTACAATGCATGAAGTGTAAATTGTGAAACCATAATTGAGACTTCACACTCATATATTACGTTATTGAGGATGGAACATTTTAATTAAGTCATTTTTTTTTATAACAAATGGTCTGTATGCTTACTTACTCCCTGAATAGATAAGGAGATACCGGTAATAGATTTCTAGGAATCTCTATAAATGTACTGCCCATGAACTCCACTCAGACCCCTTGTTTACTTAATATATCGGTATCCTTGAACAACATTTTATTTAGCAAGATGTCCCACCAATGTTATCAATTTATTTCCAATAAAAAATGACTGGATGGGATATTTGTTCTTTCTGTCAAGACCAGTATCACACTGAAAGTTACACCAGTTGAATTTCTTACCGCTTAAAGTATTTATAGAAATTTTTCCCTGAAACATCAGGATGATTACATATGCTATCTTGGATTTTGATAGCAGGGTTATATCTGTAAAATAAAACATCAGAATGATTAAGAACAAAAACAAAGCATCCCTGGGAATTACATTTCCAATGGCATGGTTAGTAAACATGAACTACAATGAGTATGTGAAAAAGATCTGCATCAGTGGTTAAAACAATGTAAACATTTGTTTTTACTGTAGAACTTGTCTGAAATAATTGTGTATCAACTGTAAAGACAGTGGGTGGTTTACTGGACAACACTGGTAATAGAAATAAATTGAGAAAATCATAGAATACACCGGTGTACCAAATAGTAAGATAACAACTGAAAGGTCACATGACCTCAATATGGAATCCATATTAGGTCAGATATCAAGGACCCTAACACATTACCATGAACTGCTAACCTGTATATAATAGCCCTGCTAATATTAAGTCATTTAACTCAAACACTATCAAAAATGTGAGGTGATGGAACTTGACCTCAAGAACAGCATATGAAGCGAACGTCTCAGTGTTTATAATCTGGAAACCAAAAAGTCACATGGCCACAGTATGACAATTATCTTAGGTCACATGTGAAAGTGATGGCAGCATCAGATTTTCAGTAACATATAAGCTCCCATCACAGGGATGCTTAATAAAAACATAAAATATTCCCATATTTACGCTGCTATTTGATGAAGGGCTTCTCTCCGCTGTTCTACTCTGCCCCTCCAGCGACGGTCTATAAACACTGGTACAGGGTCTGTAGCCTCTAGTCTCAGCGTGTATCGAGGATGATGAGGCAGATTACTGAACATTGCTTTGTACTCCGGAACTTTTTTCTGTTTTGGGAAAACAATTGCATTATTAAAGTCGGGAATGATAAATACATTACAGCTCACCAGTGCTCTAATTGCAAGACAGTGTGGGGACTTTGTTGCCATTGTTTCTGGTATGTTGTCTTTTTACATTATATATTCTTTGTTTATTGAAAGCAGCTATTCACCAAAGGCTAACAAAGGGCTTTTATCAGTAATCTAAGATTCTACACTGACCCACTAGGATGTCTTAAACCAAGCTCTTGAGCATTTCAGTCTCAATACATACTGTATCCTCTTTCCAGCTGTGCTCAGAGTTGAAAGGTGCAATGATTGATCTACTGCACCACTTAGACTTTAAGATTTTGTAACTCAGGCATCTACAACTTCACAAATCTGATGGCACTATTAGGCCTAATCTGTTAAAAGCACTACAAAGAGAATAATACTTACCACACGATCCAAAGATGCATGGGCCCTGAAGCTGGCTCTGGCATGATCCTTCTCACTTGAAACAGTGTATACATGATCTGCAGCAACAACATATCAGTATCATTAGGTCGATATTTACAATTTACACCTTTGTGTGTGTGTGTGTGTGTGTGTGTGTCAATTTGTATTGAAATTACTGGATAATTAGCCTTGCACTGCAACTTCATTTTAGGCCCAGTTAAAAACAACCACCCCCAAACGCCCAGAAACGTTTTTTGGAAACTAAGTGACAAAAAGGTCAAAAGATTGTTATAATTTCCCACAGAGCATTCATACATATAGGCTGACCATAAAAACTATTTCGTTAATACTACTAGAATTGCTTTTAAAAACGTTATGAATATATATTTTCAGAAAACGCATTAAGCTCACACATATGATATATTAGTATGTTAAATAAATGAAGAACGACACATTATAGAATAAAGTTACTTGCCATACAAATAATCATGGACCCGATGTGGTCTGTATCCAAGACTTCCACCCCCAGCCCCATGCTGAACTGTCTGAGTCGCTGTCACACTCATTTTCGTTGAATAAATGCGGCTTCAGTTTAAAAAGATACACATTATAAATAAATCGTAAGGTAGTTCTTCCACCTCGGGGTTATGAGCCTGCTTTGAATTGCAATCTGGTGTACTCTGATGAGCTAACCCTCTCACTCAGACTCCATTTTAGTTGTTTAAGAGTAACTATGTGGATTGTAAACAAATACGGCACCCATGGAAACGGTTACCAATGTTACAGTGTAGACGGCTGCACACGTGATGAAGTGCTGGCACGCACGTTCTCAGCTTGGGGGATTGGAAGTGGTTATTAAATAGACCAGTTGAAAATAATTTGTAAAATATAACATTTAAAATAAATAAGTGCATTGAACACGTAATCAGTCACGTGTTTCACTTGATCAGCCAAAAAGTCCAAACTGCTTGATGGGCAAAACCAAAAACATGTTCCTCTTCACATAGAACAAGTGGGCCGTACCCTCATTACATCTCAACTTTGCTAAAGAAAGAAAGTCCATTGCAAGTTTCATCACAATCATATAAGCGGTTGTACAGCTATGGCCAAAGGTTTTGCATCACCTTATATAATTAACTCACTTTGCTTTGTGAAGTCGAATGAAACCTGTACAATAATGTTACATTAACATATTGAAGAATTACATACCGCTTTGTAGTTTTCCAAATACTATAAAGCCATACATATTTGCGAGCCTTTTATTGTGCGTTTTTCGCGTATGAAACATTCCGGAACTGTTAACTTTCTGATTAACTTACTGTTGTCTAACAATAAAGGCTCATACAGGTACTATTGTATTGTGTTGGAATTATTCTCTTCATCCATGATATTTGTATATCTGCGTGCAAACGCTTTGTGTGTAGCTATAGGCAACAATTGAAGAAATCAACGCTGACATGTCACATTACCTTGACATGTTTACAACGCAGTGCACTGAAACTTGACGTGGTTTGAACATTTTGTGCATTAAAATAGCGCATCACAACAATAGGAGGGGTTGTACAATGTGACAAAAGTATTTGGAAACATATGTTCTATTGAAATAAGTCTATATTCACTTTCAGTTCACCACAGGTACCCTCTAAGAAACGTATGTTCGTGCAGTCAAGTAGTAAGCCTTTTGGTTAATGCCTTAAATATCATTACAATTATATTAATGTTTTCTGCTTTACAGATGCGTTTGGTACTGTACCATTTTCATATCCAAAATGTCCTGAGTTAAATAAAATATGCTACTTGATTTAGTAGAATTTTTCTAAATATATTACGTTTTTTACAGATGATTATACATAAAAATGGATAGTTCTTGACCCATTTAAGCTATGTTTTTAACCACATCTCAATTGAAACTAATGTTTTACTTATTATTATTTATTTCTTAGCAGACGCCCTTATCCAGGGCGACTTACAATTGTTACAACATATCACATTATACATTATTTCACAGATATCACATTATTTTTACATACAATTACCCATTTATACAGTTGGGTTATTACTGGAGCAATCTAGGTAAAGTACTTTGCTCAAGGGTACAACAGCAGTGCCCCCCACTGGGGATTGAACCCACAACCCTCCGGTCAAGAGTCCAGAGCCCTAACCACTACTCCACACTGCTACTTATTCTCTTGAACACAAGTTGCCCAATTATTGATTAATGCTGGATATTCCTATTACCCATATATTTGTAGATAGCTGGTACTTCATACAGTCACAATCATGCTTCATTGTGACAACAGAGTACCTGGCCTTCATTACCAGCCACCTGCCTTTGTCCCCTGCTCCTCCTGTTCCGTTTCTAAACAAAACATTCCACAGGTGGTGACTAGGTGCATGACCTCTTGCAAAAGGGCAGCGAGGTCACTTTATATATTATCCATTTGTGAGTCTAGAACTTTGCACTGTAGGATATCCCTTTACATGTGTGTTCTGTAGACATTCAATAATACAATGTTTCCAATCACAGGGAACAATAATTAAAAAAACAAACACACACACACACACACACACACATATATATATATATATATATATATATATATATATATATATATATATATATATATATATATATATATATAAATATATAGAAACATTTGTATTTCTACAAAAATCACCCCTGGGTTCCTAGATAAACTTATTTTAGAATGGCTTTAACCTTGTGTACATTTTACAGCAGTTAAATGTTTGCATACAGTGACATTGATAATACTCACACATCACAAGCATAAACACTAAAGAAAAATTTGAAAAAATTTGTCTTTCTAATAGCTTGAAAACTGATGGTATGCTGATTCTGTATATTTATCAGCATTTTCGGATTTCATTGGAACGCTTTGAATGTGAATAAGCAGGGTTAATTTGTGCCGGATCGCATCTGATCACAGATCCGGTACCTTTTTTCTCTGACAGGCGATAATATAGTTTACAAATGATGAACCATATGAAAAAAAGTCTGTATATACATAACATGTACCATAAAAAAAAATGCTTTCCTGAATTGAATGACAAAAGTGTACTGTAACAATATATTTTAGGATGCAACATTTAGGAGTAAGAAAATTAATATTTTTAATTACAGCCACCAAAAAACAATCGTTCTTAATAGCAACAGTGTCGTCGCTCCTGTTGATCAGATTAGTCGGCCCGTCACTGGTATTGTTCAAACCTGAAGATTATGTTACAACATGACTAGGCAAAGGTCAGCATGCAGCAATATGGCACAAAACTCCAATCCACAAGCAGATGAGAACTTGAAACATATGTGGACACTACTGCAAATCAAGGTCAGTATATTAGGTCTAGAAACAAAAATGCTACCGCTGGGAATAAAGATTGCATAACACTCAAGGAAAACATGTTTTATTGATGTATAATCTTATTTTTGAAAGTTAAAATAAAAACACTACATACACCCCTCTGACATGTTCCTGCAAATGTCAAGAGTGCATTATACAAAGCAGTTTCACAAGCACCTTAATGTGTACTCATCTGTACAGCTTCCCACCCAAAGCTCAATAAGAAATCCCTCCCTTAAATACTGTAGATTCTCTCTAAACCCCCAAAGTGCTAGTTTCCTTAATCTTGTCAGTTCCATTTTCTGAAAGAGGTGTCTGCTTTTGGTCCTTCAAGTCTGCAAATATAAAAGGGACACACAAGTTAACTTTTTAGGCTTGGAATTAAAATTAGGGCACAGAGATTAGTGAGGTCTTCTGGACTCTTTACCCTGTAAAGTCCACAATCTTTGGGATGCTGTCCTTAACATTTCCTCTTTTATTTCCGGAAAGTCTTTCAGCACCTCATTAAACTTCTCAGCAGTGAGTGAGAAAAGATTGCAAAGAGTCAAAGCTTGTACTGATGCAGTCCGTCTGCACTTGGTGAGCAAGCAGATCTCTGAAAATACATAACAAATTCACCAGCAATAACAAAATGTATATTTAATTTACTTAACAAGTTCACATGCACTGCCCGTGAAGGCAAATGACATGTAACTTTGGTTTTATTTTGTTTGTGTTTTATTTTATTTTTACCACCACAACTATCACAAGCATATATATAAATGGAAACATAAGAAATTGACTAAATGGGAACTAAAAGGGGGTTTTGTCTAACTTGGCACTAATGATTATGCTCATACTTTTCAGAGGAGGCTGTGTGGTCCAGTGGTTAAAGAAAAGGGCTTGTAACCAGGAGGTCCCTGGTTCAAATCCCACCTCAGCCACTGACTCATTGTGTGACCCTAAGCAAATCACTTAACATTCTTGTGCTCTGTCTTTCAGGTGAGATGTAATTGTAAGTGACTCTGCAGCTGATGCATAGTTCACACACCCTAGTCTCTGTAAATCCCCTTGGATAAAGGTGTCTACTAAATAAACAAATAATAACTTTTAAATCAATATAAGTTTTTCAAGGTCATAGGCTTTTATAGAAAATAACAACCAAACACACAGACACCCATTCAAGAAAATGTATTTAAAAAGTAGGTCAACTTTTTATTCTTTTGTATGCTAGTATGCTCTTCGCTTGGTCTCGCATGGGGGCACTGAGATAATGAGATGATATTGCTCTGCGTTACAAAATGCTTTTGAAAATAGTATTTGAAGCAAAGGTCTGAAAATTGAAGGTGCAAAATTAACTCATGAGCAAAACAATTGAAAATTGGCCTGGATGTGCTTTGTAAGCTTCCACACACAAACAATGCCTAAGCTATTTATTAAGATTTTTTTTTTTCAAATTCTAGTTACAAACCTCCAAAGTAATCTCCATCAGCCAGTTCCGTGCAGAATTTCTGCTCAGTCTTTACCATGACTCTTCCATGCTCTATGAAGAACATGCGGTCTCCTGCAGCCTTCTCTTGAATAATAATGTCTCCTTCCTGGAAAACCTCACGCTGCAGTTTTAAGAGCACAGCATTTATGAAGTTTATGTCACGACCTTGGAACATGGGTACAGTCTTCACCAGGTCTGTGCACAGGTTGCCCAGAATCTCCTGAAAATAAAGCAGGATCCATATAATTCAAGATCAATAGTTGTTTCTTATTTTTGTAACATTAACATGGAATTGTCCTCTTAGGAATTAATTGAAGACTATTAAAGTAAACAAGCAAAAACTTAAAAAGTTTAAACTTGCACACCTACCACTTTCAAGGATTCCGAGAGCACATTTAGAATCGCTCTCTCATCAAACCACTTTCCTTGGTATCGGGCCTGGTAATAAGTGGAGATCCGACTACGCAAATTCTTTGGCAGTTTCCGGTATGACATGTAATCTTCAAGGTGATTAAACTAGAGAGCAGGGAGTAAGCAGGCAGAAAGAGTTCACATACATATAAATGTACTATGTTACTAAAATGTTTCAATAAATCTCAGTGGTTCCAGGTTCTGCTGATCCAATGTTGTATTTTAGTAAATGTCTCCACATGAGTTAAATTAACTGATGGCTATAGCCTATATCACTGCCCAGTCTTTGATGTCCTCATTCCAGAATTACGTGATTATACCGCTGATGGCCTTCAAATATCATGCATTTAAATATACAATATAAATGTCACCACCCCTGTACAATGTGATACTTGAAGCCAGCAATGTTTCCACTAATTGTAGAAATGTACTTTGCTTCTGTAGGCTTTTGATGCTGCATCAACATTTGTCATCATTGCTGCCACATTGGCAACCATCATGGTGTACATCAGTGCTCCTGAAACCATACTTGTCATGACGACCCACAATTCAGCTTCACCTACAGGAATAAAAGAAAAATAATGTCAGTAAAAACCTGTATATCCTCAGAGAAATAAGTACAGATTCAGTACATACTGTGATAAGTCTCAATAAGGGCTCTCACAGCATAGCACAGACTGAAGAAAAATGACACAGATATGACCAGGGAAGGCACAGCTCCACTCATCAGTTCAGCTCAGCTCAGCTCAGCCAGGACATGCAGAAGCATTCTTTTGATAGTAAGGATTTGTTTGGTATGAACCTTTTATTTTGGCCCCCTGTGCCTTGTTTCTTTGTTTTGTTTATTCTGTTTTTGGAAATAAGCGTGCACAACAGAGCTCTCACTGCAGCTTTCCAGCTACTGAGTCTCATTTTGGACGCTATCCTGCTACAGTAAACAAGAAGGATCTCCCACCATGTTGTATGTTTTTGTGAATTATACATTTAAACAACAAGAACTGTAATAAAGCCTGTCAAATGTATTGAAAAATAAGCAAGGGTGTTGTTTTTAAGTGTTAACATTTAAATATTAACAAACCTATACTGCAAAGATAAATAAACAGCATTTGTTTGTATTTTTAACATTTTAATTATTTTACAGATATTAAAATGAGGCATTTAAACTACGTAGTTGCAAAACAATAGCTGCTGAAAGTAAAAATCATCACCCTCATTTACATAACTCAACCCAAACTCTGGTCATCTGCTTGTGCATTTGATGCAACCCTTGCTAATTATCTTCCAGTAGTCTTGGTAAAAAAAAAGAAATCCTTTTTTTGTTCAAAGTAATTTTACTTGTTACCTTCATTTACAGTATAGAAATGTGAGCAGCAATTCCAGTTGCCAGAAACCTCATGTGTTATTTAAAGTTAAAGCTTTGTGGATAGGACCTAACATTTTCAGTAAAACTATGAATGCTGGACAACAGGGGCCTGCTAAAAGAGCACTACATCTGAAGATCATTCAGTCTGCTAAGGTTACCTGTTGGAGGGTCAGCTGAGCCGTATCCTACCCCAATCATATGTGAAAGTGCACGAAATACTCCAAATGAATACTTCTCGATCCATGGAGCATGCTGGTAAATATAAATACGTACACAATGAGTATAACATAGCCAACAGGAAAAGCAAAAACCAGGTCAGGAACAAAACAGGGTTTAAGGACATGAGATAATCTTTGGATCCAAAAAAAAACCCCACCTTACCGTGAGGTTTTCTCGAACAACCCAGCAATCCTCAGGAAAGTCTTGCAAAGAGGGAATAAAGTACTGGATACAGCCATTCCAGTGGCAAAGCAAGAGGATCATTGCAAACAGACAGATAATTCGAATAAACAATCTCACTGCTTCCATGTTAGAATTTGCAACCTGACAAGACAGAAAACGGATTAATCTCAAAACAAAAAAACTTTTTATTTTCTAAATCGACTACAAAACATACAATATCATTTGAAAGTAATTTAGAACATCTGCCAAAAAAAACAAAACATTGCACTAATAGGACATCCCTTGTTGACTATAATAATTGAAAAATATAAAACAGTTTACTTGTGGGAGACCATAATTTCACAAAAGGTTAATTGTAAACTATGATTATTTCACTCACATACTAACTATTAAAGTTATTATCCTTTAAAAATGGTCTAAAACTTATGACGCAAATGGAAACATGACAATCCTCCACTGATATGTTTTGTACACTCTTAGACATTGATCGATTAAATGGTGCCGTATTAAGAAGAGACCTTTGAGGTCATGAAAGCTTGTGATTAATTATTGTTTAGTTAGTCCAATAAAAGGTATCATATTGCCTTCTCTGTATACTCTTTAGAGAAAGTGAGCATTTTTTATCCTTAATCCTTATTGTTCTCCAGAATATCTTATTATCCCCTGCTGGAAATGCATAGTTTATGTACATATTTTTGAGAACTGCTGATCCAATCAAAATGAAATTTGCCATGGACATTTTTTAACACAGCTTATTGAGGGTATCGGTTTCTGTGGATATCAGGAGGTGCCACAGGTCCTTTTGTCTTTACTTATGTATGTATGTCACACTTGCATTTTAACATAAATAACAGAGTTATAAGTGAACACATGTTATTGAATTTTACACATTTTATTGGATTTATATAGGAGTTGAACTAATTCAATCTTTCAAGATCACCACTTAGAATAGATCTATTTCTTATCAAATCCATTTTTACCTGCTGTTGAGGCTTACGGTCTGTGGTCTTGAAAGATTGTATATGTTTTTAATCTTTTGTGTTGGTCAAATAAAAGGTATTAACTTCAACATTGTTTCCTCTTTTTCATCTCTGAACAATATAACTAACACTACAATTTACACATATACCATAGATTAGTGAGAGTACCATTTCAAATTGTACTTACTTGTTCCCATTCACTGAAAAACCTCACCAGGCGGGAGACTCGGAGAAGTCGTATTAAGCTAAAGATTCTTGCAAAGAGGACAACTCGCACCAATTTGGAGGCAGTATAGGTTGTTGTGCTTTGATCTTCTTCCAGTTCCTGAAAAAACAGGTATTAAAAAAACGTGATATCTATTGGTAATTAATGCAATGAATGCAATAAGCAAAACCATTTTTTTTTACCTTTACAATGAGTATAACATAGTCGACAGGAAAAGCAGAAATCAGGTCAAGAACAAACCAGGATTTAAGGTAATGACATGCGATCAGCTTTGGATCCAAAAGAACCACCTAAAGTTAAAGGAAAACAGGTGATTGTGTGGGAGAATGTTTCCTTTGATTTTTTTTTACTGCTTGACTTACTACGTATTTTGAGCACTGTACTGCAATTTTATTATTAACATTTAACACAATTATTAACAGTATTATTAACAATTTAACACAATTAAAATTAAAACTAGCATTAAAGTTAATATAACATCAGGTCAAAAAGAAAGATTATCACTTTTTGTTTATTTGCATAATAAATAATTGGAATAAATCCATTTGAAAATGCGGTTGTGGTCTTATGAGAACCGGCAATGATGGAGTTGTACTATTTTACCATAGTCGTGCCAGTTCCTATGCATGAAACTTTTCTATACTGTTGTTATTATTATTATTTATTTCTTAGCAGACGCCCTTATCCAGGGCGACTTACAATTGTTACAAGATATCACATTATTTTTACATACAATTACATTATTTTTACACATTATTTTTACATACAATTGCCCATTTATACAGTTGGGTTTTTACTGGAGCAATCTAGGTAAAGTACCTTGCTCAAGGGTACAGCAGCAGTGTCCCCCCACCTGGCATTGAACCCACGACCCTCCGATCAAGAGTCCAGAGCCCTAACCACTACTCCACACTGCTGCCCCATTTGAAAATAAGTGTTATATAATCATAAAAGTGTTCCACACTGCTGTTAAAGAAGTGGAACACTTTTATGACTATTTAACACTTATGAGTTTGTGAACAGAGACCCTAAAACAGCATGAACTCCTACCTCACTGTCTTCAGTTATGACACCCATCCTGAAGTTTATAGCGATATCAAGTAGAAAGAGAGTGTCTGAACATAAGTTAAATATCACCATACGAAACTCTTCTGTATGCTCTCCTTCTAAAAATGCTAGTTCCATGGGGATTGCAATTAGGTTTATGAATGTTATGAACACCATGAACATGATGTAGTAATTCCTGTAAAATAAAATAAAATAAAAAGAAATATTATTTTGTACCGGCACTTGATTTCAAATATTGTTATGTAAATGAGATCCGATATTTAATTAAAAATGGTTTGGCCTTCTGTTAAAAGCAATTAGCAAGAACAGTACATTACATTTCAAATAGAAATGAAAAAATGCATGTTGGAAGGGGCTGTCATGTGTTTATCATTTGGTAATGCCAGCTGAATCTTTTTATATCCTCATTAGAAAAATGAGATGAAGTCTGATAAATGATGGTGCTGTCTTTGAATGGGCCAGCATTCCAGGAAGGCTTTCAACCTGTCACAGACACCTCTGTATCAATGCTCAAAGCACTAGATAACTATTAGTTTTGATATCAAGCCATTGCGTTTGTAACCAGCGCCTGGTTACAGACGGAATATTTACACCTTGAGCGTTAAACCCCAAATTTATCCAGTTACTGCACAAACATGAAAGTGTTGCAAACATGAAATAATCCAGCAGCATCCCATGGTAACATCGGGGGTGGTTACACATGGCCAGTGCCTTGCTCTGGCTGGTATTTAAAAATTTCGGGGCGTCTGTAAATATCAGGTCTGGGGTCAATTAATTATAATTACAATTACAGCATAATTGTTTGCTGAAATTGCAATTACAATTATGCTGCAGTAATTGCAATTATAATATAATTACACTAAAAAGTTATATAAATAGCTACACACATTAACATGTTTACTTTGTTTATTCTACGGAACAGTAACCACAGGCACAAATACAGACACATACTACCAGTATATAATGTGTTTTCAAACAAATGGGGTCAGTAAAAGTGGTTGAAAATACGAGAAGAATGATCGCTCAATGTAAAAAGGAGGCAGTGTGGTCCAGTGGTTAAAGAAACAGCCTTGTAACCAGGAGGTCCCCGGTTCAAATCCCACCTCAGCCACTGACTCATTGTGTGACCCTGAACAAGTCACTTCACCTCCTTGTGCTCCGTCTTTCGGGTGAGACGTAATTGTAAGTGACTCTACAGGTGATGCATAGTTCACACCCTAGTCTCTGTAAGTCGCCTTGGATAAAGGCGTCTGCTAAATAACAAATAATAATAATAATAATAAAACACAACATGGAACTCTGAATGATTATGCTTGGAAAGGTGTGTAATTAATCAATTACATGCTGATGTTCAACTACAATTACATTGTAATTGCAATTATTTGTAGCCATTTAAAACCAATGTAAGAAATCCATTACAAACCTATACCGTCAATCTTGCTGATATACTGTATTACTAAACATAACGATTCAGTATTATCAACCAATCAGCTTTCAGCTAGCCTGCTGGGACGTCACCGCATCACCTGTGAATCCAATTTTAAATCAATTGGGAGCAAGTACCGGCTTTTTCATTTTGACTTGCTGTATTTTAAAGCTTAGTTCACATCTATCTGACCTTAACTACCAAACAAATACACAATTGGTCAAAATGTATTTTATTATACACCAAAACCATCCAATCCATACTTTGCACCGATGAAAGCAAACAACCCTGTTACCTGCAACTCCCGAGTCAGCCAATCACAGTCTGTCATAGCTCGACTGGCGCAGAACTCCAGTCACAGTCACCTACACCGTACAGCTTCATCGACGAGCACTACCGCTTCATTATAAACATAACCTTACGGTTATACTACCACAGCCACATATTAAACTTAGATTACATAAGAATTAGACTAAATGTATGTGCAATGGTTCAGTTCAAATCCAACACCAAATTCAACCGACTGCCCGATGCTGAGCTCTCATATGTCTCATATGTCACACTTGGCCAGCTGAAACACTTATCATCAGTAAATATTTTTTAATTTATAATTTTGGTTTATAATAGCACTAATCTATTATCAAATTCAACTGATCAGCACAAAAACATAACTGATTACCATACACGTTTGTTATGAGTTTACAATTCCAGCAATATGCGTGAGTCACTGTAACTCCCTTGGGAATAATGGAAACCTACAGTAAGGCCACTGAAAGACTCACAACAACACACGCATTCAGAAGCCTGCTGCCAACTCTGTTTCTTACCTAATTGGGCTAAAAGGGTGGATAATATAAACACCGGCCGCCTCCTGTCTTGCACATTCATTTTGCAGAGCTGTGACACTACCATACACGTACAGGGAATGCTTGGTAAGTTGTGGGAAGAAAAGTCTTCTCCAACGGGATTGCTTAGATAGTCCCATGTTGATGTCTGTTACCGACCCAGGAACATTATTCAGTTCTTCCTCCAACTCCAAGTCATGTTCTACCATGTCAGGGGCCGAGGCTGTACTCGTCGTCGAACTCGGATTAACTTCCTTTTTCTCCGGACCAAATATATAGTTAACCAGTCGTTGGTAAGTAGTGGGGTTATTATAAACATCACTACAACCAACCGCTTCAGTAGTTGCCTTTTCAAGATCTGATTCCATCCCGATGCTGTGTTAATATTACATACAAAGATTCAGCAGCAAAGTGCTCTTCTGTGTAGTAATATGTACGTCCAGTTTAGATAGGATGTCGTTCGTTCGTTGTGAAGACGACTGCGCGTGGCAGTCGAAGGCATTCTGAAATTCTCTGACCAAGGAGCCTGGCGGTGTATCAACTACCTCTATAAATACATGATATTGTGCGTATGGATACAAGCTGGCATGGACTGAATTAAAATACACAACAATTGAGAGGCTTCCGATGACATAAACAGTCACCTGAAACCAACATAAAGTATTACTAACTGTAACGTGTTTTAACTTTTCAAAAAATATAAAATGCCATGTTATCATTAAAAGGGACTACAGCAGCCTACTCTACCAGGGTTAAAATGCAGAACCAGCGATCCTTTATTTGAATTTTTTTACTATTATTATTTTTCAAAGTTCTTTTTTGCTTGTTTTCAGCAAGACGTATTTTCTCTCGTGATAAAATGTGTCCACAAAAAAGAAAAAAAACCTATTAATCAAACTTTAAGTCTATAGCTAAAGTTAATATAATAGCCATTGTATTGTTGTACATTACAGCCTAGAGAAGTGTACTCTAAACAAAAGCCTAGTACAAGTGTTTCATGTTTTTTTTTTGTTATTTATTTCATTGTTTGCTTTCCAGTCCATAACTTTAAACTTTCAGACGTAACATTTTTAGTTGTACTAAAAAACAAACAAACAAGCATACATTAAGAAAAACGTTTTAAACAATAGACTTCATCAATGTTTGTTATGTTATATCATAACAAAAGGACATTAGAAAAATATTTGTTGGTAAATTTCTTATTAATGCCACAATTTAACGTTTGTATTAATTAATACATAATAATATAAAAGAAGAGGAGAACCAGTTCAATAATCTGCAAAACAAGGAGAACGGTTATTGTTTCTCCATGGGATGGATCTCTATCCAGTTGGTACTGACACCCGGTTTATTTAAACATTGCTTTATCCACTGAACATTTCAGTTGCATTTAGCAGCTGACCATCTACAACTTTTTTTTTTTTTTTTTTAAAGCAGCTTTCACATCGTTTCCGTATAATTGCATTATGGGAGTTGGATTTTTATGTCTCATCCAAACCGCACGTTTTAGTTTCGTTACGTCAGCTAGAGAACTACAGCTCCCGGGGATCTTAGCAAATGTTACACGGATGTGTTTCAGTTCCTGGCATTGTGTAGGAAGGACATGTGAGTGAAATCATAAGGAGATCTATGTTGCATTTTATTTAACTAAAATTGGCTTTTTATTTTCTATTTACATTTTTTTGCTAGTTGTGCAAATTATGTTGTTATTTTACTAGAACATAGAACGTTCGGAGCACGCCAGGTTACTGGTTATGAAACTAGCGGTTGTGAAATTGTCTAAATCTATAGTTTAACGTGTCAGTATCCCGCATTCATACAATACGTATAATTTAGTTTTTTCTTTGTAAAAGGTGAAGATGTAGACTGAGACCGGGTAAACTTACCCGATGTTACACCGTGTAATGAGAGCAGGATGCTGCCAGTACTAATATCATTTAAGTATGAATAAGCTTTTCTTATATAACCCCCCCCAAAAAAAAAAAAAGTTGCGCTGTCTCTATGGATTTAGACAAACGTGAGTACTAGAGGATTGTGATTGTGTAGTGATAAATGGCATTGATTTTGACAGACGTTGCATTAAGTAGTTTATTCTATAGTATTTCTGTCATGGTTAACGCTTGACATTTTATATTGCAAACATGCTAAAATGGGCATTTGCTTTTGTAACAGAATACAGTACAACGCCAAAAGGAAAATGTCGAGTCTAGCAGCTGGTAGTTGTGAGTCCACCAAGACCCAAGATGCAGGGGAAAAGAAGCCACTTAAACCCTGCTGTGCCTGTCCTGAGACCAAGAAAATAAGGGATGCCTGGTAATTGCGTGTTCTTATTATAACTGTAATTCTACCACATAATTCAATTCTGAACACGTGAAATGTTATTTACTGTGTTGTCATTTTCTTAAGGTGGTATCAGGATAGGGTTAAAACAAGAGTTTTCACTGACCTTCCACAAGACAAAGGCAAGTTTGTGAAAGTTACTCAGAAGGACGTACAGTGCCTTGCGAAAGTATTCAGCCCCCTTGAACTTTGCGACCTTTTGCCACATTTCAGGCTTCAAACATAAAGATATGAAACTGTAATTTTTTGTGAAGAATCAACAACAAGTGGGACACAATCATGAAGTGGAATGAAATTTATTGGATATTTCAAACTTTTTTAACAAATAAAAAACTGAAAAATGTTCATTGGAGAATGTACTGCATTTCAGAGAGGCCAGGCACATGAAGAGCCACAACATCTCATTGTTTTGCTAGATTAAGCAGTAAAGAATTCAATCAAACAGAATAATGTCACCAGAAGAATGTAGACTAGTGGGTGAAACAAAGACGTGGTTAGAGCTTTTGTTGGTGGAGCAGGAAGAAGGAGTTTTGTTTTAGTTTTTTAAAGTTAGTTACTGAACTGGGATGTAATGCTTTACTCTTTTATGAATTACTGGCAGGGGTTTTAAACCTCTATTTATTTTGCAGTCTGACTTGATACCTTCGAGATTAATGCATAGTAATATGGCATAGTTTAGATAAACAAAAGGTCTATTCATTGCATCAGCACACCTGAATGACTAATAGACACTTATTTTTTTGGTTTTTACCAAAACAAAGGACCACAAAAAAGCCTTTTGATTAAGAAATAAGACTCCTGTTGAGTAGCAGTTTCACCCATTCCAGGTTTTAGTACAAGCCCAGGTGTGGTATTAAAAAAAAGGAGGCTGTGTGGTCCAGTAGTTAAAGAAAAGGGCTTGTAACCAGGAGGTCCCCGGTTCAAATCCCACCTAATAATAAACTCATAGTAAAACCAGGAATGTGTCAAACTGCTATGCAATGGAAGTCTTATTTCCCTTCCTTGCCATCTCTGATTTCATTCACGTAGAAGACTTCTCTCCTTGTACACCTCTGACTTTGGTGCTCAGTGGGAACGGAACAATTTCAGAAGTTGCTAAAACAATTCTTCTCTTTGTGTGTTGCAGTATAATAGAGAGGGGAGAAGAAAGCTGCAAGGATCCGATTGAAGCTCATAAAGACTGCATGAGGTCACTGGGATTCAAAGTCTGATGACTGATCACAAAGGGAAAGCAAGTCTGTTTGTGGTGAGTATTGACAGATTTCGTATCTTTACACTATTAATTTACGACTTTTGTCTTGTTAACCTTAGTTTATGTATGAGACTGGTAGTTGTGCTCTGTCTGTAATAACGTCACAAATCAACTGCTTCAACCAATTAGCACTAAGCATTGCCCTGTGAGAGTTTTTACTTTCCAAATGTCTCCTAGCAGCTGATTTCACTGTGATAACTGTGATCAACAAAGTCTGATGACAAAACATGAAAAACATTCTCTGTAGCACCATATTTAATACATTGGTATAACCATTTTAATGATAAGACCACTTGCTTTCAGTCAGTATATTTAAAATCGGCGCTGTATTCTACGATTCTCCCAATAATGTTTTATTACAGGTGGCGTCCGGTGGAAATTAGCCATTCCACTACAGTATTTTCATCCATTTTGTTTAACCACTTCAACTCCAGATGTAAAAATGAAACCCCTTCCCAGGTACCAGATTTTGAAAATACTAATAATGTTTTCAAACCTGTAATTGCTATAAAATGTTAACATATGATGAATAAAACACAAATAAATGACCTAAACTGTGTTTTTCATTAACCCTTTATGCTACTATATACTACATACCCATGTTCAATATAGAGATAAAAACACGTTTTTTTATTTTTTGTTTGAACAATGAAAACAAACGCTGCTAATAATGCTAATAAAAATAATAATCAGTAAACAGTAATTATCAAATAAAAATCAAACATCAAAACGTGTGCCATTATCGACTTGCTCTGCCATTTATTGAAATGTTCAATACAACAGAACCCGGGGTTGCCTTCGCAACCACTGCACATTTTTCTTGTGTCCTTTCTTTTGTTTTCATTTTCGTAGCAGACCCTGCACCTTTTTTGCGGTCTGTGCTTCCATTGTGTTGGAGGGATAGTCACAAATGCATGTACAGGGCTACTTTGCGAAGGCATTGTGATGGATGTGGCTGCCGCAGACGCCTGCTTCATTGCCTTGTACCCAGTACTGTGTTTTGATAGTGTTTCGTCACAGCACTGCCATTTTAAACCAAGCAGCTTCCCGTTTGCGGTTTTTGGGATTCAGATAAATACCGAATCCATCTCAAAAGATTCTGCCGAATACCGAACCGAAATCCGAATCTACAAAAACTGTCAAGAAAACTGAAGGAAACTGTTGAATGAAAAACATACTGACAGCTACTAACAAGGGACGTGCACAATCTATGAAAAAATATAATAATTATATTTACTTTCATAAGAGTTGAGGGACCTCACTGGAAGGAGTTTGATTGTGGGAAGGCCCTGGCAAAGTTCAGAAATAAAAATTAAAGAAGGATCTTCTGCACATGTAGAATGTAGGGACAGCTTATTTCTACCAGTTTGTTTGTTTATTTATTTATTTATTTATTATTATTATTATTATTATTATTATTATTATTATTATTATTATTATTATTATTATTTGTATTATTATTTAAGAAGGTCATTTCAAAAGACATAATTCTAAATAAAACCTCTGTTGTTCAGAAACACAAGGTCAGTAAACTCTGTTGGCTTGTATAAAAATGCTGTGGCTGTTTAATTCTAAATCATAAAACATATTGACCCCCTCACTAAACTTTTGGTAGGGGGCCAAATTGGCCTTCAATCAGTAAGTCCTGGAGCAAATGCTGCATTTAAAAGAAAAAAAAAAACTCTGTTAATTAGCCTCATGTGTGATATATCAAGTTGGTCCATCTGGTAAAATGCAAGTTGTAAGGGAAGTCGTTTCTGAATTTCTTTTTTCTACAAAGTAAAGTTCAAATTTTCTTTTGGAAGTGGCCCAAAATGGCTCAGAATACATCTAAGAGCATGTACAACCCCAGCCCCCTGGCCAAAAGATTATTTTTTTCCCCAGGAGTTTGTCAAAATGATCATTGGCCACTTTGATCATGCTTAACTGTGATTGGTTTGTTTGTGATATGTGATTTATAAGATATTGTAATTTACATCAACGATTGTTAACATCTGAGACATTAGAATCTTAATGGCTGTTACGTGAGTTTAAATCCGAAAAATCTAATGTATGTTTGTTTGTTTGTTTGTTTTTCTTCCAGTGTGTTCCTGCTGGCTGGGTGGCTGTGAGATTCTGGGATTACCTACTGAAATAATTTATTTCTGCAGATTTTGTATCAGTAAAAAATAACTGATCTCTCTGGAATAAAATATTTCTAACCATTTTTTTTCTTCATATTATTCTGCTATTTCCTTACAAAAATAGGTTTTAATAAAAAGAGCTATCTAAACATTCTTGCCTTGTTTAATTGTATACATTTTTTTCTGAATGTTATAAAGCTACATACAGTCAATATTAAACGAACTTGGATTAAACACATTTCCTAATAATGAATTTTCTGCATGGTCCCGGCCAAATTAGGCAGTCACTTATTGAAAATTACTTCAATAATATGAATTCACTTAACACGACTTTCCTGTTTGTACAAATTATTTTGGAGACCCCCCAGGGAAGAAAAATGTGAATACAATGAAGCGCTCTAGTTCAAACATCAAAGTGTAGAGGATATTGGGGTAATATATTAACCTGCATTCAGATGAGCCCCTCTGTACTGTATTTAGTGCTGTTTTGGGACTACTGATCCTATGATGCGTTTTGAGTTGCCATAATGCTCCCTCATCAATGCCATTTCGATGAAGCAGTGCACTAATTTGCATTATACTTGCAGACAAAGTGGAAGGGTGTTGAAAGCAGTGGATAATATGCCACTGCAAGAAAAATGAAGATGTTGCTGTAGATTTCAACATTCACGCAAACCCTTCTGAAAAAACAATACAGTAACAGGAATATGAACAGCAAGTTGTGAGCGTTTCTGGTTTGCTCAATAACCTTTAATTCACATCAAGAGATCTTGTTGCAAAAGAGTTATACTGAAACCAACATTTCCATAGGTCAATAACTTGGCAATGTGGTCTTTGCTTAGGCTCTCAACGTAGTTTTCAATCTGTACAGGACTCTTGCCTGTGTTTGAATTCACTGCTGCTGAAGCCATGGTGTTGGCTCTTGATGCAAGTGCAACCGAGGCATTAAAACAGCAGATTTACTGCACTGTCTTTCATAGATTCATCCAAAAACAGGGCTAGTGCTGTGTTTTCCACCATCTTGAAAGCTCCGTGATCAGAATGGACGGTGCAGATTTCAAGTGCAGTTCATTTGAAATGTATACTTTTTAAAAGGTCACTTACTGTACAACCACGTTTTCAATAAAATGCACATTACTTTAACATTTATAATACTTTTCATTGTACTGTAATTGAAATGTAATGAGTGTTACTGTAACTTCAGTACACTGATAGTATGCATTTGGCTTAGAATTACTGATGACACATTTTTTTTTGCTGGTCCTTGAAATGATTATTAATGAGAGTTGACTGTATTTAGATAATTGTGAGTACTATGAAAATAAATAAATATTATTTTCATATGACTTTCTAAAGCACACTTGTTTTCAAACGTACAGTTAAGAAACAGATAGGCTAAACAAATAAAATAATAAATAATGATTGAAAAGAGATGCAATTGCATACTTTCTCTCAGTATATATTACTGTATAGTGTGTACCTTAGGATTAATTGCAGTGTTTTAGTTTCAACTTTATAGTAGACTTTTAATACAGGAACAGTAGATACATATGGCTGTCACTCTCCATACATACAAGAAATGTGGACTGGATGGCAACAGCAGCTGCTGGTGCAGAACTTCGCTCTGGCTTTAAGTAGAACAGGCACGCTTAAGTCAACACTACGGTAATAGGAACTATACCCATTTGTTTTAACATCAATGGGGGAATTTTTCTTTAAGAGGTACTCCATGCATGGGCCCTAGCCAACATGTCTTTGCCTTTACTACCCTGCATGGCTGTTAATTAATTGTATAGTTCTCATGCAGTGAAAGTGCAGGAGTTTGACCTTTAAAGCATATCTCACTTTTTAGGAAGGTTGAGCAATGAAACTGAGGCACTGCTAACAATGGCCTGAAGTCTATGGGGTTAAGGCTTTTTAATCAGAAATAAACAAGCATGTTAATAACACCCATCTCCCACTGCAGTCAATTTAGAAATATTATCATGAAAAGGCAGATCACTAAGGCCTCTATATACAGTATGCAAAGGTAAGAAAGTTTGAAAAACAGACAGAACAATTTCATCATAATCGCATGCGCACTTCTCTAAGTATATGTAAAAATGTGTAACAGATAGACATATACATTCAGATGATCATATGGCACTTCATTTATTTCATTATTATAATTTTTTAAATGTTTGTATTATTAATTCACGGTTGTATGTACATTGGATAACATGTGATAACTTACACTTTTTAAGTCAAACAGCATAGTCTGTTACTAACTCTTAAAAGTTACAAGCAGAAAATATAACACTCATAATGACTTTTCAAAATCCCATGACATAAAAGAAATGCCACTCAAACCACTGAGGATTTAAATAACATGCGCCACTTTTAAAGCTATTTTTGGGCACTGTTCCTTTGTGCATAATAACTAAGTAATTATATTTCTTAATTGCTATTTTTTAAAAATCTATTTCAAGTCATTTTGTGTTAAATATACCTCAGTGCCTCTCTTAGTGTTTTAATTGAGGTTATGATGGCCCACTAGATATACAGTATGCTTGAAGGCTTCTCGAGCAGAAGATCATCAGCTATCTTAGTTATATTTAAGCAGTTAACTGGGTACCTTGCAGTCCAACAATGACATTCTGTCAGTTCAGTCCTGTTTATTGCAGCAGTGAACACAGTGCTGTATGTTATTGTTGCTGGGAATTGGGAGCTAGAATGTTCTCTTTTAAAGTATTATGAATGCTATTGACTAACCAAATTTTTGCCATCATTATTTGATCTATTCTCTTGAACAGTAAAAATGTAGGGAAATACATTGTAAATCAATGTACAATTGTATTGTATAGTACTTGGACAATGACTTGTATTACCTAACCTAGATAACTAACTTAGATAATGACAGAGAAAGCTGTGATCCTGTTTGGGTTCAGTACCACATAGAAGGGATCTGTGATTACCAGCCTTATCTCCAATCCAATACATCTGGGACTAGCTTTGGGGACAGCCACCCTGACATCTCAACAATCTTGTAAGCTAAGGCATTCACTGCAGCGGGTTGGATTGGAATGCCATTCCTCCTCTTCAGCACCTGCACCTCCCTGCAAGCATGCAACATTGCTGCATGGTCTGCTAACTAAGGGCACATCCATTACTGACTGCACTCATTTCTAGCTTGAGGTATTCACCTCTATCCAAATTCAGAGCAGATTTAGATCTACAGTATTTGATCTAATCTTCTAACCTTTTACTTCAGCATACCCTTTCCAAAATCCATCAAATTCTATTACTGTACAATATAAGCAACATAACTGCAAGTGGCAAGAGTATACTGTTAGACTTACTGACAGGTTTGCAAGAGTACTTTAGCATGCTTTAATTAGCACAGAAACAACTGCCACTGGGCTCACAAACAAGGCAGCTGTACTGGAAAGCAGCTGCGCAGACCTGCTATCCTGACAATACTAGATCCGTGATAAGGCTGATTGAACATGAATCAATAACAGTGCTTCATGCCATCCTCTAAATGCATGACTACCCCTTTAACTGGGAATGACAGCTAGGATTTGGCATGTTAAGCATTGCAATGGTTTAGATCTGAAACCTGAACCACTGTGTAATCCTATCTATTGCAGCTTTTTAAAAAGGGTCAATGTCCCCCTTGCCTCCCCTTCCATAACAAAAGCAGCTCACAAACACGAGTGACCTATTGCACAACTTTCTGTTTGCTTTGCGTGGATAATCAAGAATCTAGTTTGCCCTCTAGGACAGGATACACCACAGCAGGGCTGATCGAACAGGCATAGGGTGTTCCGCGATGTCTTATCACCTCTGCAAAGCGATGTTATGTTAAGTGGCCTGTCTGCTTTCTATCCACGGCTCATTCCTCCTTGGATTTCAATTCCAAACATGGTTATCCTTCTGGTGTCTCACTTCACTCAGTAATGCCAAGGGATGTGCATTCCAAATTAAACACTGTGAAGAACAAGAAAGAGGGAGAGAGAGGGAGTGAGAAGGAGGGAGAGGGAGGGTAAGAGTGAAAGAGAAAGAAACAAACGGAGAAACCTCAATTAGATTCCGAAGTCTTTCCGGTGGCTAATTAAGTCAGTCGTGTTTTCTTTTTAAATTTGATTTGAAACTCAGCAGCACAAATACTGAGTCCTTGTCAGCACCTAGGAAAGGGAGCAAACCTTTAATCATTTTTTTTAACATAAACCTTTGTATTTTTTTGCAGAAGAAAACCTGATCTTTCTTTGTGTCCAAAATATAATATAACTACTTTTTTAATATTTGCAGAGAAAACTTTTACTTTCCTAAGTGGATTTAAATTTTTTTAAGCTTGGTTTTGGGATTTTGAAACAAGGAGAGATGTGGAAAGACAACTTAACGGTGTTTGAGACCATGATGTATGGGCATTCCCTGTGCACAGAGTGGAACAATGGCACAGAAGGTGCAATATACCAGTTGGGGAACATCATCTTCATACTGGGCTACATGGGGGGCAGCGGGGTCTTTGGTACCATTTACATCTACAGCCTGCTGGCTCCTGGCTTCTTGTGCTATGCCTTGTGGGGCTGGTTGGAGGCTTGTGGGGTGGACATTTTCTCCTGGAGTCTCTTCCTGCTGCTCCTGTGTCTCCTGCAGTTGGTTCACCTGGTCTACCGGCTGCGTAAGGACATCTTTGAGGAGGAGTTTGACAGCCTTTACAAGTGCATCTACCTGCCTCTAGAGGTGCCTGTCCCTGTCTTCAAGGAGATTGTGAAGGGTTGTGAAAACCAGGCCCTGTCCCTGGCAAAGGACCAGAACTACGCTGTGGAAGGGAAGACCCCTATCGACAGGCTCTCCTTCCTTCTCTCGGGGAGGTAGGTGGCAAGTTTCTTAGCATTAAAAAGCATAAAACGAATGCTGAAAGATACAGTATTTTGTTGAGTATATTTAGTATTCAGTGTTCCAGTTTTTGCTAGATATGATTTTGGAATTTCTTAGAACTTCTTTCCTCCATTTTCATATAATTGTTATCTGAACAGAATGCTACACCAGCATGTATTGAATGTTAATTTCACTCATAAGCATGTATGTCAAGTAACCTTATGGGAGTTTATTGGTGACTTGGACATCCTTTTTTGTTAAAAAGTTGGATGTACTTTATAATCTAGATACGCAGCTACAGTGTAACTCAGTCAACCCTGCTTATAACATCCTGTCAACGGACTGTCTAAAAATACTCATCTGAGTGGCCCTTGAATTGACTGTCATATATCACATTGAAACAAAAAAGTAACCTTCTCTATTGCACGGTATTAACTATTCCCCATTTGTTGATGAGAGACAGCTAGTCTACAGTTTACGAGAGAAAAACATACCTTTTCTGATGTATTTTTTCAAGGTCATATGATTTTTGCAGTTTTATTTTGCCTAGCTTTCAGTATTGTTCCCTGTCTATCTGATTTTGCAGTTATATTTTGATTATTAAAAGAAAATACATATTTTATTCCATGTTTGATTTCTGTCAGTGTAGTGTGTTGCTTTGCAGATTTCAGTGACTGATGAGTCTTATAATATGGGTTATACAATTCAATGTATGTCTTGGCAATGGAATTTCAGTGCCTCAGTATCCCAGAACTCGAAAGCCTTGGTTATGAATCTGGATGTATCTTATTCACTACTGACAGTAGAAGCCATGCTTTCAGACTGCATAAAGCACTTTGTGAAAACAACAGTGAGTGGTTGGCATGATGAGGGAACTTCAATTAGTGGTAACTAGGCTAACTTATTAACCTTGATGGTTAGATTAATGATACTGCAAGTGGCTGCCACATTTTGAGGAACATTGGTAATGATTGAAGAGGTTAAAGTATTTACCCTTATGGAAAATAAAACTGAATGAAAGAGCCAAGCAAGAATCATATATATTTACTATTAAAGCATATGTTTTATTTGTTTTATTTACTATTATATAATATAATGTATATTTATATATATAGGGCATTTGTCCATTCTGACATGGGTGCAGTGTTCCAAGAGTAGACATTGCACACAGTAAAGTATATACTGTATAAAAAAGCTTTTGATACAGTTTGACTGAAGCACACTGTTGCTGTTTCTCTCAGGATCCGGGTTTCCTTGGATGGCCAGTTTCTCCACTATATTTTCCCATACCAGTTTATTGACTCTCCAGAGTGGGAGTCTCTGCGACCCACAGAAGAGGGGATTTTCCAGGTAAATATCACTGAGAAAGATGAAGATTAAAGATGAAATAGTCACAATCAACATAAGATTGAACATTCTTGGTTGTTTTGTAATTATTATTATTATTATTATTATTATTATTATTATTATTATTATTATTATTATTATTAATTAGTCATTTAACAGACGCTTTTATCCAAAGTGACTTACAGAGACTAGGGGGTGAACTATGCATCAATAACTGCTGCTGCAGAGTCACTTACAATAGGACCTCGGTTTTTACATCTCATTATTATTATTATTATTATTATTATTATTATTATTATTATTATTATTATTATTATTATTATTATTATTATTATTATTTAATTCTTAGCAAACACCCTTATCCAGGGCGACTTACAGTCGTAAACAAAATACATTTCAAGAATCACAGTACAAGTATTAATACAATTAATACTCCTCCGAAGGACGGAACACAAGGAGGTTAAGTGACTTGTTCATGGTCACACACAGTGAGTCAGTGAGAACCTCCTGGTAACAAGCCCCTTTCTTTAACCACTGTACCACCAGGCCTCCTTGTGTTTTTGTAACTATGTATTTTAAACTTTAGCAGACACTCTAATATGGTGTACTCTTGAATAAACAGATTGCCGACTACACCAACCCCTATTTCTAGTGATAGAGAGATTCTTCAGCACAATACCCTCACAATAATATATATTTGACACAAAGAAAATTATTAAAATGCTAGCAGAACAGTTTTCTCTTTTAAAACTACATATCCAAATCCATGGCTTAATTACCGATTATAGAGCACACAAATTTAAAATATGATCCTTAATTATTTAATATTTTAACAGGCAAAACTAAACTGAAGAGACTAACAAGAACTGTTGGATGTTTGATTATATATTGTAGGTGATGACATATAGATGATGCGGATGTTGGAAGTTACCTTGATTTAATGACATACAGTAGTTTAAGTGTACTTCTGGGCATGAATTACAGTAGGACCACATTTCAGATGTAAATGTTTTCAGGTTTAGCTACCTTGTATGATTTTTTTACCTTCAGAAAAAAATACTTCTGACCAAAGCCCTATACATAATCTCTAGGTGACCTTGACAGCAGAGACAGACTGTCGCTACATAACCTGGAGGAGACGAAAACTCTACCTCCTACTGTCCAGAGAGAGATACATTGCTCGCCTTTTCTCGGTCATGCTGGGGAATGACATCACTGACAAGCTCTATTCCCTCAATGACAAGCTATTTGTCAAGAGTGGCATCCGCTTTGACATTCGCCTGCCCAGCCTCTACCATGTCCTGGCCCCTTCCACTAGCGAAACAGATTGTGAGAAGGGCCACGAGCAAGGAGATGCCATCACGCCAGACGAACAAATGACACCGCCACTGTCTGCGTCCAGAAAGGCTGCCGCTCCCCTGCCTCATTCTAGCAATCTTTCCCGGGACCACTGGCCGACAGACACTGAGCTGCCCGGTGAGGATTCTTCCAGTCTGATATTGGATGACTTTGCAGATATGACGGGATCCTTTATGGAATATGGGAGTGAAAGAGATTATTTGAAATAGGGGTTTTATAGGAGCTAACACTATGACCAGTTATTAAGTCACATGTAAGTACACTGCCTGCTCAAAAGGAAATAAGTAAACCTTTCTAATACACTGTTACTAATCTAGCTTTGATTTATGCTTCTGCTAACATTAACGTTTGCTAACAGGAATGTTTTCCTGAGCAGTTTAATATAACACTGGGATATGTCACCAAGAGAGTTGCAGACTGCAAATGCTATTTCCTGCTGAATCATTTTTTGTGGGCAATTGTGCAAAATGTGGTATTTTAAAAAAAAGTAAATAAAAATTAAACACTTAATATAAATAGATTTTCAACCTACTTGTACATGAAATGCTAATTTTGTTTTCCATCATACTGTTGTTTTTCTTATTCTTTTGTTTTCTGTTCTGTCTTTTACTGCTTTGTAACAAAGTAAAATCGGTCAATTGATGTCAATTCGGACACTTTCTAACCAGCATTTCAGATAGGAATACTCCTGCCAACAGCTCATGCTCATTTTGTTCAGATGTGTGGCCTAGCATGTTTACTTACATGTCACTTACAGTATGTTTAGAATTAACTGCAGGTAATATTGGAACCAGTAGGTATAGCCTTATAGGTAACTCTAAAACAATTTTTGCCCATTTGCCCAGATTGCATGTTGGGTGTGTTCCTAGATTCTGAGACTGATTACCGGAACAGCTGAGGAGGATCCCACTATCTCATTCAAGTGACCTTTAAATATTGTTTTCAACAGGGCTTGTGAAAGAAGAGATCACATATTCAGCAGCCGCTGGCACTGTTGTACTCAGCTGTGCTTGCCAATGACAGTTAACAGAATCATTTGTGTATTTAAAAAGGCCACCAATTTAATCTTGGTTCTACACTCAGCTGTGTTAGGGTCAGTGTTATTTTAATGCGGTAGAACTGAAGCTACAACATAGTCTTTGATTTCCTAGTTTTAGCAGGTAAGATTATTTGCCTCTTATCCAGTGTTGACATTTTTACTGCCGTACCAAGTGCCGTACAGTATATATATATATATATATATATATATATATATATATATATATATATATATATATATATATATATATATATATATATATATGTTCACTTGGTATGACAGTATGGCAGTAAAAATGGTACATATGACCATTAGTGTTGATAGTAAATGTTGGGGGTCACTATTGCTTGCTGTAAGTTCAGATAAGTGAAACGTTTTGGAACAGGAATCATTTCTTGTTGATTCATGACGCTTTACAAGTGTGGTCCCAGAAATGTGTCCTCCATATGTTTCTGCAGGATTGTGTAGCGCAGGCACGATAAGATATGCAGAGAAAAAAAGATTAGAGACTGACAGCTGTAGTGCAAATATCTAAGTCAATCTAAGGGAGGCAATATATCCGGTCTGTAACTAACAAACCTGGCTTTTTTGTACAGCGGTTAAGATCTCGGTCGTTACTAGGCACAGAATTTGCAACATTGTGCATTGGATATGCCTGTGTTAGGAATGCCAGTGCTGCTAGAATCTGCTACATTGATACAGACAACCCCAGACTATCACCTACTGTGGAAAGTCTGAGGATGAAAGTAAAGCACTGGTGCAATCCTGACTCACAGGATGTAAATGAGGTGATGCATTTGAAGGGAATACATCAGGTTTGTAACTGCTCATAAAAACCTCGGCATCTCGTTGAAATCTAGCCCGGTAAAGGTATCAACTACATTATGAAGCCTTCTTCAAATTTGGCTATTATGACTATATCACCACACATAATATAATAATTTAAAAATTGTGATCTCAGTTAGACCCAATTTCTTGAGCTGGTCTCCAATACCCTTGACTTTTAAACTAACAATTGACTAACAATTGACATGACACTAAAAAATGAATTGACATGACACTAAGCCTGAAATGAATATGTTCTGCAGTTCTGCAATGGCACATAATTACTACTTGCTTATGCATACTTAAAATGGCACTAGATTTAGATTTTCTTCCTTTACTTTTATACTTGTTTAAAATACTGCCAGATAGTCCTGACAAGATCTAATTTGACTGTCTTCATGTATCTGTTACCATTTTACTGAATACATGTATACAGTAATCAAAAACCTATTATTGTTGACCAGTGATTTTTTTCTCCAATTAATTTCTACTTCATAATATCATATAGAAAATGCTGTCATTTCTCAGTGATCTCTTGATAGCATGATACTTACAGATGCAGAACAGAAAATACACTGTTTGAAGCTATATTTGCTTTGCAGCTGCTGTGCTGAATGTTGTACTGTACAGAGTTCAAAAAGTATTACTTACTGTTGGTGTCTCCTGCGCTGTAAAATACCTTTTTTGCCTTTTCAATTGCAATTGCTTCAGTGTTTTATTCACATGTTCATAATCAGCTGGGGAATTCAGCTAAACTAATTCTTTACGGTCATAATCTGCACCTTGTGCTTGCAAGGGCGGCTTCTACTTAAAAAATGTTCAGCAGAAAAAAAAAAATACCCCAATTACTAAGCGCGCCTAAAAATACTATGTATGGAATGCGTCAGGTTGCATTCCCTGTGGATAAATAACCCAGGACATGTCATTTCACACCAATGTTAAGACTGAAGAAGATGTTATGAATATACACACTGTAGGAGACAACAATAGTGAATAATGAGATTGTTCTAAACACTACGCAATGTTGGGTATCACTTTACAATAAAGTAAGCTAACCAGTTTTCTCTCATCTGTAGCTGGTGAAACCCCACCAGGAAGCTTTCCAAAGCGTTTTCAGAGAAGACGGGCACCTCTGGCTCCCACTGAAACCCCGGAGCTCTGAGACCCACCAACCCGACCAAGACACACAGATGGACGTCTGCTGTTACTGAGGGCAAAATAGTTGCACAACTTCACAATTCATGTCCACAGAACCTCAACAACAATGAGCTTTAACTGCACCCCTGCACAGTTGTCCCTCATTCTTTGATTTGATTTACTTGAAGAACTAAAAAAATGGCACAAGTATATAACATTAAATGAATCATTAAACACCTGCTAGTAGTTATTTATTTCAGAATAAAAGTGTACAATATTAAGGCCACGAAAACTGCTTATTGTTATAATGTTTATGTACTCTTCAGCTAAATTTGGCACTGACCGTTTCAGGGGAACCATATTAAGGTTTATATCTGCTGTTTTTTGTTTTCCTTTTAAGATTTCTACTAAAGGACACTCAAGAATGTTTTGCTTTATTATAGAACTATTAATAGATATTCCAATTTGTTTTAACCAAAGGAGAGTTCTTTATATATGGGGGATGGGGGGTAAAGTAGGTGGGACTGGGACACAAAGACGATCAAGTAACGTAGACTTAAGGTCACACAATGAAAGTGGCTTGAAGGTTCAAACATCTTGGCTGTTGACCATCAATTGGAAACAGCTACCATATAAGAAAACTTGTAAGAATGTCATTTTGTCATAGAACACAAGCTTAGTCAGGCCCTTTATGTATTGAACAGCCCCAACAACCTCACATTTTTTGTTAAATAACCCAAAAGGCAATACCTATTATTGAAAAATATATTAATGTATTTCTAAAATAAAACTGTTAATGTTCCACAGCTAGTAACTCACAACTTAGGCACACTTTTGAGTGTTTAATATAATCCTTATTTTTTTTGTAATATTTTAGTTTGAGTTGACTTTCACCAAAACTAGCATTTTGTCATAAATGATATATCTGGCCATATTTATATGTGATATCATGTGTCTACACTAGCTATTTACTGTTTTTTCAAATAAAGGAATACAATCATATATTATTTTAGATTAATAATTCCAGACCTATCTTCTTCCATATTTGTTTTAGGGAGATTACAGCAAATTTTAGGGCAAAAGTTCTGGTGTAGAAGCAACACATATTAATTAATAAACTAACACTACATACTGACATCTGATTAAATGCCACAACAAGGTTTACAGTATGTGCACCACAGAACCACTGCTCACCATAGCAACGTTTTCTGGGTTATGTCATACAGCTGCAGGTTTTCTAGGAGACTTGGTTTTAAAGCAATAAACACATTACTTTCAGTTCTACTTTGTGTTGTTTTATCATTGCAGTTTCTTTTGAATATAAAATTGCACTAGGTAGATACAGAATTAACATGTTGCAGTTCTGTAGCAGTAACCAAGCAGAAGATTTCCCCCGGCTGCTCAAAGACAGCCCTGAGCACATATTTATGCTTTTTTGAATTACATGAGAGTAGCTGTTGTTTACTTCATGCTTATACTGACTTTCACCAAGATAAAATGAGATAATAGTGGCGGGAACCAACCAAGACGTAGCTTCCAGGAAATGTGGATTTCCTAGTGGCCTGGTGTTGATGGCTGAAGTCTAATGCTGGCTCCAGGGATCAGCCTATTTACAGCTTCCCTGGCGCATCAGCACACACAACGGCAGCGATGCTGGCTCCAGGGATCAACTAAAGTGCGGCCTCCATAGTGCCTCAGCATGGGAGAGGCACATTGCAGGGTCATCAGGTGGGCACCTCCCATCTTTGGTGTTTCGTCAACTAATTCATGAAACCTCAGGATGGCTTGACAGTGATGCTGGTGGGAAAATAAGGCACTGGCCAACATCTGCCAGCTGGCTGCTCTCCTGGACGGAGGAATGTCGTTTTCTGTGTGCAGCTATTGCTGATATTGACGTGAGCTGCTGATCGTATTACACCGTTCTTCCAGTGCTAATGCTAAGCATCGCAGCACCTGGTCATGACGTCAAGTGAAGCAACCCTGGATCAGAGCCACCTTCATCCTGTAATTATGCATATTCACCATGCTACATCTGTAGAATATTATTACAAATGCTCTACAGAGTCATGAAAGTGAGACAGCACACCATGGACAGGCTTGTTTCACACTGGGCTACATAAATGTAGGGGAGGTCCTTTTTTTATAAATAATAAGTAGGCCAAGGCTCAGTGCAAGAAAACTCCACAGCAGCTGTAGCTTACGTTCATTATCATAGAAAAAATATTATTATCAGGAATTGACATATGGGATTAGTTAAGCAACTTTATAAGCATTATCTGAAGAGAAGCAGAATACAAATTAAATATTAGTTTTTCAAGAAGACTTGCATGAATATTTTTTTTTTTTAGGATCGACAATACAGAAAAATGCAACTACTGCATAACATAAAAAAGGCAAACTTCTATTACTTTACATTACTTCTTTAGCATACACATTGAACTGGGTCAGTGAGGCCTCCGATATGTTGGTTTTTGTTCAGGGATGTCTTGTGTTATGAACTCAGTAGTTCTTTCCTAGTTACAGAGCTTCACAAAGTCATGGGACCATGGATTGCCTTCCTTAAGCTCAATGTTCTCAATGCAGAGAGATTCCTTCCTGTAGCAATAGAAATCAGATATGATAAGGGTACTATGTCTTCCAATGTCACTGTGCTTTAAAAGGATATAAAATCCATTCTTGTAAAGCAACATCCCATCCTCTTATAAAAATGTACATGGTATAACACACAAGGTTAAAAGAAGATTGCAAATGACTATAACAGTGGCAAATATCTTTTTTTTTTTTTTAAATGTAGTCGTTGCCAATTATTTTTATTATTTTCTCCCAATTTGGAATGGCCAATTATTTTTAGGCTCAGCTCACTGCTACCACCCCTGCGCTGACTCAGGAGGGTGAAGACGAACACACGCTGTCCTCCGAAGCGTGTGCCGTCAGCCGACCACAGACTCACCATGCAGCCACCCAAGAGCTACAGCGTCGGAGGACAACGCAGCTCTCGGGCAGCTTACAGGCAAGCCCACAGGCGCCCGGCCATACTACAGGGGTCGCTGGTGCGCGGTGATCCGAGGACACCCTGGCCGACCTAAACCCTGTCCCCATGCTTATTTTCCGGGTTGCTGGAAGCAAGAGAAAGATGTTTGCCACCATCAGTAACATCAGTAATCATAACGATTGGCACTGGAGTCTGGTGACATAGCAAAACCTAAAGACAGCAGGATAAGGTTTTTGGCTCTCTGTCAAATTATTATTTGAAGAGCTATTATGATAGCTCTTCAAAAGGCTTGACCTTTGATTTAAATAAGTGACGTCTTGAGCTGGTGTACTGCCTAGTGAAGCTGGTGGCAAACATCTTCCTCCAGCAGCTGGAATCAGTGGAGAGTCGTGTAATCGTGTAAATCCTAGAAGTCACAATTTGGAAGGGCATTCCAAAGCTTGCTGGTTTGAGTTATTGCAAGCAACAATCACTGCATCTGCTGTCAGTGAAGTTATTTTGTGGCTCGCTCTTCAATGAATCCAGCAACTAGGAAATTCCAGGGTCAGGTGACAATTCTGTTTAATATATATTCTTACCTGTCAGAAGGGACTTCTGAAATGCAGATTTTCACAATGTTAATTTCATCTTTTCGGTAGAACCGAGTGCCTGTATTCTTCAGTTCAATGGAGTCTATTTTACACAGCATTGTTGAGTGAGCCATCACCATTTTAAACCCTGTAACACCTTTCTGTCTGAAACAGGAAGATAAGAAATCAGAATGAATATCTGCTCTGTATATTTTTGCACCATGTTTGGTAGATTTTGATGATGACCACAGATGGAATTACTCCTACCCTACACAGTCCCTATGACTAAAGTCTACTGCCCACCAAGACTGTTGCTACTAGGAAGTCCAGCTTGAGCCTGGTTCGAAATCACAACTGCCTTTTTCTTGATCTGTATTGCAGATTCATAAATGACATGCATACAAAAGTATACAGTGCTCCTCATCATTTCACAATTTCACAGATTTGGTTAATTCACAGTTAGACCACAGTCAGTGTACAGCACTAAAAATGTTTTATGTAATAAAACCCTTACACTAATTCAGTATATTATTTTTTTAATATGTAGGTCAGATAGTGAAATATAGCATCAGTGTAGCACTGTAATTAGCATTTATGGTTATCTCATTTTCACATTTGATTTTATTTGCTTTAAACTTACAGTTTAACCTGGCTATGCTACTGGGTAACCCCTTTACTCTTGAGAGTCACCTGGATACGACTGCTGCTTCTCAGTTGACTTACATGCAGATCCACAAGAATGTGATGAGCTGAATAAAGAAGACACAGAACAAATAGAAGGCTTTAGTCGGATGGCAATGTAATCAAGTTACACAGTTTGCAAGCGAGCATCTTAGCATAACCACTGTTTTTTCAAGCTCAGATCTCAAGCTTATATCCCATTGCCTTGTATTCCCCGGCGGATTCAACAGTATCCATAATGATGGTGCATCACGCTGCTCATTACACACGAGGGCCTTGCTTTTCCACTTTGGGCAAATTGCTAATGTAATCATCTACCATGGAGTGGGCAATTTGCCTGCACTTTGCCCACAATGGACAATACAGGCAAAGGTCCCATTTTGAAGCTATTTTGAAATTTTCTGGAGCAGAATAAAACAAATGCAATGGTATTAGTTCCAGCAAGGAGCACTGTTCAGAGTAGTTTCCTGGTCAGTTTTATACCATTCAAATGGTTATAGTCTTCTGAAAGCTTACTGCAAACAAGGACACCACACTGTTTCCCTTTTTACAAACAATTGTTTCTGAATCATTGCTACATAAATTACAAAGTATCACAGCAGAACGTCACACCCACACTGACATACTTTTCACAGGACACCTCAATAATCAAAAGCAACAAAGATACAGCGAAAGCTGTACAAAGAGGCCGAACTTTGCTGGGGACCGCAAGTGGGGCGTCACATTGGCTCTGATACTCCCGGGGTGGGGGATGGGAAACCAGCAGGGATTGCTTCACCTCATCACGCAACAGCAAACCCTGCTGGCCAGACACAATTTGTAGATTTTATTTTTCACTTTGACATTATGGACTTTTTTTGTGTTGATCAGTGGCAAAAACTCCTAATTAAATCCATTTTGATTCCATGTTGTAACATAATAAAATGAGGAAAAGTCCAAATGTGGAAAAGTCCAAGAGCCGCTGTATATGATTAGGAGGCTGACCATTATACTGCGGAACTGTCCATCCCCACACTGAACACTGTTCAGTGTTTTCGTAATTTCAGAGTAATCGCATTCATGGTTGTGGTGTTTCTTGTGCATTGCTGCAAAATGTAATTAGTAAGTATTCCACTTTAACATGGCATAGCATGAAATACATTCATATGATTGTACAGAAGGGCAAAAAGGATAGCTGGTGCAAATTCCCATATGGGGCACCACCAACACTTGATTTCTAACCTTTTACCTTGCTGAAAATGTAGTGCTAGGCTAATGGTTATATTAAACAGTAAGTAGCTTCAAATGCCATTTTGATTTCTTAACTATTATTATTAACCCTTTACTATTCACGGCGTTGGCAATCGTTCTGAGAGATTCAGGGTTATGTTGCTCCAACACTTATCTTTCTACTCCAGTGTAGCATGGTAATCAAATAAGATAACTAAATCTGTTCTTGTTCAAGACTTATTTGAAGAGTAATTTGGTAGAGGTATATAAAAAAAGTTATCAACTATTATATTATTTTTTAAATGTTCATTGTATATCATTTTCTGTTACAGCTATTACATCCTGGTAACTTCTGTACAGTGAGACATAATTGTCAAAGCTTTTATTAACATGTACATGTTACAAAAAACCTGAGTAGTAAGGAAACCTTGAATTATAGTTTCTATTTTCAGTGTGTATATATTCAATTTTATTTTGAGATATGTTTAGCCTTTTTTTGGCCTTTTGTTCTCCATCGTCTGAAAAAGTGACTTGATTGGCTTTTTGTGGCATTTCCCAAAAGTAACTCCTCTAGAATTCTGATGTGTAATACATTCCAAGAACTGCTAAAATCATGTGAGTAACATACCCACTCAACACAGCTCTAAACATACGAGAGCTCTCAGTATGGTGAAATTGATAACCATGACATATATCAACTGTTTGTACAGATTAGTACAGAGTATAAGAGATGTCAATGACTAGTTTAATGAAAAATTGAAAAATGAAAGTGGTATTTTAAACCTAGATGTCATTGTATTAACATGTAAGGCGTTAGTTACTAGATATTAAGTACTATAAATTAAAATGATCAATTTACATTATCATGGAATTACTTCTGTACCAATATTTATAAGGCGCAGATTTTGTTTTATGTGCACAATGTGACAAAAGAAAATCTACAGAAACACACACAAAAACACACCTGTCATATCAATAAAAGATCATATTGCTCAATTGCAATTACATGTCCTTCCAAAAATGAGGTCACATGCAAGCAAGCACTTCCCAACATTGTCTTGTACCAAGTTTCATTATAAGTGGTTCGATACGTATGTAAAATGAAAGAAAAAGAGATCACAACGTCATGTATCAACATCGTGTGCAAAGTCGCATATTATATGAAATGGCTATTCAAAGTTTCTTGAAAACGGGATTCCCAAAACAGAGTGACATATCTATGAACCTGCATCTTTGTACGTCCCCAAAAAATGCAAGTGGCTGACATACAGGTGCTGATGTACAGACAAGATCCCCTCCCCAATACATTTTGTGCAAATCACATTTTGGGGTAAAGAGCTTTGAGACTCTAACCCATCGGATCACCTGCAGTAGAAACTCTATGAATACTTACACTATGACGTTTGTGACGTAGTGCAACCAGGCTGGTCTTTTCCTCCATTGATCTGATAATCAATATGGCCAATGGGAATCCTTATGCCAAAATCTGCACAATAATAACAAGTTCTGATAAATCTACAGGCCTGAAACCCCCATTCCTGAAGTGATTTCAGATTACTGTTTTTTTCTTTAAGCTTTACTGGGACTTAAATCCACAGCTGCAAACATAAATTGGGAACAGTTGTCCCATTGTTGAGCAAGGTTTGTTTTTCATTACTGTTTAATAACATTGGGTAATGTGGAATTTCAGAGACTTGGAGGCGACTGCTCTGTATAATTTGATTCCATTTGCTGCCACAAAAATATCCTTTTTGATCTCTGTCTATCTAAAGGTTTAAAGTGTATTTATTTAAACAGCACCTTTTACACAGTGTCCCAAAGCGCTTTACAATACAATAAAATCAACAAGAATACAGTAGAACTGAATGCAGAGTTCAGAAAAAATATTAAGATTGATAACAAGAGAGGAGTAAAATAACAGTTATTAAGCAACAACTCAATAATCAAAAGCAACAAAGATACAGTGAAAGAAAAACATACAATAAAATTGATTACCATATTAATAGACTGATACAGAGAATGGCTTTTACATTTGCCATAGTTTACAAAGATGATTTTAAATGCGTTACGTGGTAAAAAAAAATAAAAAAAATAAAGGGGATGCACACTGCACCATAGATGTCTTAAGATCCCCAAGCAATCATTACTCATAGCATTTCTAATGGGATCAGTTCATGAAAATCTAGTCACTAGGAGTATATTCTCTGAAACTCATTTTTGTATTACTATTAAGAATCTTACCATTGAGTGTTTTATCAACAACACTTCAATACATTCTGGTTACATTTTTCCATGTGCCAAGGCTAGAGAAATCCAGTGAAAGCAGATGCAACATTTTCCACAAGTATGTATTTAAAACAGGGCAGGAAGACCTTACTGTCCATATCAGTGTAAATGGCCTCCACAAAGAAAGCATCACTGGGGTCAAGGCGCATGTCTGTACCTGCTTTTGTAAACATAGGCCCTGTAGCATCCAACCCTGGAATTACAAAAACAAATGAGAGCGTGTGTTCTACAAGATAAAAGCCTGTGATAGCACTCAGGGCCATTGTACGCACATTGGATATTGAAAAACAAAATGAGTACATCTGTTAAACATTCACTCTCACGGTTACACAATGGGGCTACACTGGATGCAGAAGTAACAAGGTTGAAGTTTTGTTTCTAAAAACATTTTAAAATGATTTTTAAATGATTGTGATGATTTTCTTATAAAATATCTACAATACTTGTTTTTTTAGTGCAAAGAAATCCAATTTCAAAACTCCTTTGGGGTTCCCTCGTTTTTTTTGTTTAACTGAAATCACGGATGTGGTGATTCTCATACTTCAGGAAGTATTTTATTTGTTTTTTTTTGTTTGTTTTTTTAATGTGCAGCAGCAGTCGTATTCTTTGAATGCCCTATTCATACTCAGTGGAGTGACCCAGTGATGCACTTGCATGTGACAATGAGGCATTCAATATATTTACATATGCTGTACATTTAGGTCCTCAAATGGGTCTACAAAAAAGTGCTTTTGTGAAATTAAATTCGCACTGTTACTGTTAAATTACATCATGATAAGCAACTAAGGTTGGCATCTGAGTCTTCATGTTAACCTCCCGTGTTGCCTGTTGTAAGTTTTGTAACCATTGTCTTTTTATTTGGCTTCTTTATTTATTTCGAAACTGTTCAGTAAACAGAAAGGGGAACGGAACGTCTTTGTCTTAATCATACTTTGCTGGGCAGCAATTACGCGTGGGGGAGGTATTGTTTCTTTTTGTTAAAGCAGGTCAGTCAGTTTTTGTGTCCTGTCCTCGGCGCACCGAAAGGTAATTGGTTGTTTATTTGTTTTATATTTTTTTATGCTTTGTGTGTTGTAGACATGGTTGTTTAAGTGATTTATATTGTTACGTTTTTGCTAGTGTCCTCAGTGTGTTTTATGTGTAATGAGTTGTTGTTGAGATTTTGATTATTATTAATAGTTTGGTGTGTAGTTGAGGGCAGTAGCCACCTGATTGACCTGCTAATTAGGTAACGTAATATTGATTGTGTTTTCTTTTGTTTAACATTGAAGTCCTGCCAGTCTACTAACAACTAATTAACTCCCAATTTATGTTGCCCCTTTATTTTGCTGCTAAACCTGAACTTTGCTGCTAATTGTCTTAAATATAACTAAACTTGTATTTTGCTGTTAAACTGTTCTAATATAGTTAAACCTGGTATATTGCTGCTAACGTTCCCTAATACTGTTAAACCCTGTGTGTATTAACCATCTAGCTTTTGTTGTATAACCCTTGCTGGGAAGAGCTGTTTCCAACCACCTCCACTCTTAATGAGAAGTGCAGTCGCTGCTACACATTGGTCTAATACCCCATGCTTTTAAATATACTGTGGCTATTGGCTGGCTATTTAATTTCCCCTCCCCTTGTTTTTAGTAAAACTTGAATGCATTTTATTGTATAGATATTTAAACTGATTTATGTAAACACTAGATCATAGTGATGAAGCTTTGTGAACTTGTATTCTGCCTCTGTCATTCTGTTGTCATCCCCGGTCACTTTGCCTTTATTCCAAACTTTTTAATTTAGTTTAGTAGTGCCCCCCTAGTGGTGGTGTTGGGGACCCTATTGGGTGTCACTGGTCTGAGGCTGCTACATCATGATTATAGATTTGAGTTTATACTGTTTATAAGAACTATGAAATACAAACACAAGCTTTCAACACTTTGGTGTAAGTGGAAAATTAAAGAAGCAGGTGTTATTTTTCACCTTTGGATATTAAAATTGTCAGATTTATATTAATACATTGCTATTGTGTATTATAATATTTTATTTAAATAAAGCACCTGTTTCTATGCATTT